>NC_072391.2:9492500-10092500 GCF_028885625.2 Pongo pygmaeus | reverse complement strand
TAGCAGAAATTTTTTCCAGTGTGTAGTTAAAATACCCTGTAGGAGGGAGGGTATAGAATAAGTATGTTCTCATAGCTGGTAAAGGAACGTGGTCTTTGTGTCTCAAGGCTGGGCTAGGCAACACTGGATTTAGAAGCTACTGGTTCAGCACCACCACATCTGGACAGCACCCCATGCGCCCCATGGCTTGTGGACAGCACACACACAAAATTCTGTCCAATCCAGCACCGCAACATGTGAAAGCAGATGCCGCAATTAAAGGGCATTCTTTCTAGTAAGACTTGGTTGTAAGGTCTTATCCTATTTTTCACATATCAAGACCCTCTCCCTTGACACTATCAGGATATTAGAAAAATCCCAGGGCCTGCCAGGGGATTACTCTGTTTATTAAATTTAGCTTCACAAACAGAGATGCTCTGCACTTTGTATCACCCTTGAGAACTTGAGCATTAAGGCATTCTATTGGCTTGAAACCCAGCAATTTCACAAGACAATAAAGCAATGTATGCTCTTTTCAATTTTTTTCCTGGGTACTTTATTTGCTAGGGGAAGTAAAATGTAGTGCAATGATACACCATTATGTGATATGGAAGATCTCTACTGAAATTAAATCTCACCATTACCAGGGTGAATATCCAAATCTGTAGTGTTAGCGTTTTTACTTTGTGCATGCCAGTGGCTGAGACTTGATGTGATACTTCACTCCGTGAGTGTTTTGGTATCCCTCGTTCTAGTCTGGGACTTTGCAAATGAGGTGAGTGTGCAGCCGAATATTCAGAGAAGTACAGAATGCAGAACTGGAGGAAACCTCAGTGATTATCCTGCTTATGTATTTTCTTTTTAAATACCAAGAGAACAATGCTCTGAGAAGCAAAAATGTGTTGCCTACAGTCAGAGAGCTGGTTAGTGAACATTAATAACCCAGGTATTCTGACTCCAAGTCTCATGATCTTTCTGTAGATCATATAGTCTTCTGCCTCTCCTATCCTTCATGGGTAAATAGCTGCAATACGGAGGTTGCTCTAATTCATGTATTATGCTTGGTTACTATTGAAATTGGGCAAACCATACCTTCTTCACGTAAGAGCAAACTGGTTGGCTGAACATGTCCGAAAGGAGATGTATTAATCCGTTTTCATGCTGCTGATAAAGACATACCAAAGACTAGACAATTTAAAAAAGAAAGAGGTTTAATGGACTCACAGTTCCACGCAGCGGGGGAGGCCTCACAATCATAGTGGAAGGTGAAAGACACATCTCACATGGCAGCAGACAAGAGAAGAGAACTTGTGCAGGGCAACTCCCCTTTATAAAACCATTAGATCTTGTAAGACTTATTCACTGTCACGAGAACAGCATGGGAAAGACCCACCACCATGATTCAATTACCTCCCACTGGGTCCCTCCCATGACAAGTGGGAATTGTGGGAACTACAGTTCAAGATGAGATTTGAATGGGGACACAGCCAAACCACATTAGGAGGTGAGATGTTTGAACACTGTAGAAAGATTTTCCCCAACTACAGTAATATACTCTTCCTTCATTGCCATCACTATTCAATGCCGGACATGAAAGCTGTGGAGGATTTGCTGAAGTTGATATTCTAAGACATTGTAATAATACCATTATAAAACATGGTGACACATGAATTCCTTGTACTTGCAGAGCAAAACTTCCAAGAAAATCAAGGTTTTCAAGAGTTTGCCCTTTTAGAACTGAGGCATATCATAATAGACTTTGTAGGTCAATAGTTAATACTCAGGGCGAACTCGTAAACTGATAGTAGTGTCCCTTAATTTATGTTAGGGATGCATAATAACATAGTGATTTAGCCTGTAGACTTTGGAGTGCGGTACCTGGGGTTTGATTTCTGGCATGCCACATACTTGCTCTTGGGCAAGTCATTAAATCTTTCCTCAGTTTCTTATATATATGAAATACATATGTAATATATATAAATTATATAAAAATATATTTATTATATATTTTATAATATATAATATATTTATATAATTATATATTTTATAATATATAATATATTTGTATAATTACATATTTATATTATATAATTATATAATTATATATTTATATTATATATTTATATAATTATATAATTATATTATATGTTTATATAATTATATTATATATTTATATTTATATAATTATATTATATATTTATATAATTGTATATTTATATTATACATTTATATAATTGTATATTTATATTATACGTTTATGTAATTATATATTTATATTATACGTTTATGTAATTATATATTTATATTATACGTTTATGTAATTATATATTTATATTATACGTTTATATAATTATATATTTATATTATACGTTTATATAATTATATATTTATATTATACGTTTATATAATTATATATTTATATTATATGTTTATATAATTATATATTTATATTATATGTTTACATAATTATATATTTATATTATATATTTATATAATTATATATTCATATTATATATTTATATAATATATAAAAATTATATATAAATAATATATTTATTATAAATATATAATAAATATATTTATATATAATTTATATATACTATATTTATATTTCTTATATAATAATATATATTTCTTATATAATAATATATATAAATTATATATTATATATTATATATAAATTATATATTATATATTATATATAAATTATATATTATATATAATATATATAACTTGATGATTTTAGTAATCGTGGAATTTTGTAGATTAAAGAAGATCATTGATGGAAAAAAGTACAGTGCCTCATTTTTAACAGCACTTAATAAATGTTGGCTCTTATCATCAGTAATAAGAGCTATCTGTTAGTGAACAGAAGTTACATGCAGGCAGGGTAGTAGGTAATTTACAACGTCTTTTCGTGTATTTCTTGCAGCAACCCTGAGTTGAGGATTTTCTCCTGTGCATTACAGATGGAAACATAGTGGTACAGAAAAGTGAACCAGTCTCAGGTTTATATGTGGTGGTGCCAGGTTTTGATTCCAAGTCCTCTAGTCCCAAAACCTGTGCTTATGTTACTCTGAAAGGGATCTCAGAGACCACTGAATATAATGTTATCACAGAGGAGTGGATTAACATGTATCACATCAAAAGTAAGCATTGCATGGTCAGGTAATTTTGAGAAAGAGGACTCACTGTGTGCTATTGAGGATCTGCCAGTAACACTGATGTATTTTAATCTCTATGAGGTTTCAGGGCAAATCAACCTGTGTAAATATGTTAAACTCAGGATTTCCATAAAGAGTCTCATAGGACTAGCATCCTATGGAACATGCTTTGTGATGCACTGATTGGGGCTAGCAAACTTACTTTGTAGATGATGAAAAAATGCCAGGAAGGGCAGGGTGCAGTGGCTTACACCTGTAATCCCAGCACTTTGGGAGGCTGAGGCGGGCAGATCATGAGGTCTGGAGATCAAGACCATCCTGGCTAAGACGGTGAAACCCCGTCTCTACTAAAAATACAAAAATTAGCTGGGTGTGGTGGAGGGCACCTGTAGTCCCAGCTACTCGGGAGGTTGAGGCAGGAGAATGGCGTGAACCTTGGAGGCAGAGCTTGCAGTGAGCCGAGATCATGCCACTGCACTCCAGCCTGGGTGACAGTGCAAGACTCCATCTCAAAAAAAAAAAAAAAAAATGCCAGGAGGACTTATCAGGAGTCATGAGATGACTCGTGACCAAACTCCAGGGCTCCAGATTAACAATTCATCCACTGGGGTACTCTGCCATCTCTCCCTGACACTATGTCACTCTTAGCATCTATTGGCAAGAGGATTTGTGCACCTTGTATTTTACTATTAGTATTTCCTCTTCATTAAGAGGATTTCCCTTCCTCTTACACCCTGTTCTCTTCTGTTTTATGACAGCCCCATGTATTGATGAATCCATCACCAAGGTGACAGCGTTCTGATGATGCACTCACATAATACATTGCCAAAGTGCCTGTCCTGATGGCCGTGTGATGTATGGGGTTGGTGTTTGTCAATGCCCTGCAGTTCCAACAGAACCATCCATCACAACAGCATCCTTTTCATGGGGCACTACATGGAGACTCCTTCCTAGGGAAATGAGGAGCTGTGGGGAACTGAGCAGCCAGGTGAATGTAATACCAGAGAGGCACTCAGAGAGATAGGAAGAATGCATATATTAATCCTGAAGCAAAAAAAGCGTGTTTGATGGGCTATCCTTGCTGAGCTTAGCTCTCATTCAGATATATCAAACTAGATACTCTTGTAGGTGTTGGGGATTCAAATAATAATCCTGATAAAAATCAGTGTGACTTTAGCTCTTCCTGTGCATCAAACACATTGGTAAATTCTGCAGAGATGTTATTGCATTGGGTACTCCCTATAATCCCACTTATAGAGTGACTCCATTTGTAGAAGAGAAAACTGCGGCCCAGGGACGTTAAGCAGCTAGATGTGGAAGATCAGCATTTAAGCTTTAAATATTGTCTTCGGAGGCTAATCCCTTAACTACTAAGCTTGTACTGGCCCACAGGAGCCACAGGTCCTCACCTAAGTGCTCAGTGCTAGGTGTGCTATATACACACTCCCTAATGCTGACAGCAACCTGCAGGGCAGGTTTTATTAATGACATTTTACAGATGCTAAAATTCACACAGGTCACATTGTTAGGAAATGGCAGAACCGAGGACCAATGTCAGGTTGGTTTAACTCCAAGTCCACTCAACTTATATCCCAAGGCGGGAGAGGTGTATAGGAAAGAGTGTGAGGTCCAGACGAAGACTTGGGCTCAAACCCAATTCCACCACTTACAAGCAGCTGTGTGACAGGGAAAAACATAATTGTCTCTGAGCCTTGCTTGGTACAATAAGGATAAATACTAGGATCTACGTTCTGGATTTGTTGAGGATTGACTGAGCCAATGTATATATTTTAATAAAAAGATTAGCAGCAGCCCTGATGTTGAGTAGTGCCTTAGGCAGTAATGATAATTAATTTTATTGGAAGAGGGAAGTATAGCAGGGATTATTATTAGAAATAGATGATAAAATATAATTAACAACTAGATCTGAGATTCTAAATATTATTCTCCAACTAAAGGCATTAAGGCTCTTTGGAGAGATGCTTGAATCTAGGGCTGTGATAAGGATAATAGAAGTTGAACCTGAAGCATCCTGCAGTGTGAGTAAGTAAGAAAGTGCCAAAAATGAAAAAATAATAATAAAAAGATGAGGGCAGGTCAAAAGGATCTAAGAGCCAACCTGACAGAACTCCTGATGGCTAGGTTGGAACAGTTTAGGCAAGAAAATAAATAATTCAATGATAATATTGAATTATAACCCAGAGGTAAAATAAATATCCACAAGTCCACACAGATATAAATAAATAAATGAAGTAATAAATGAATGTGGGAGAAGAGACCAATCTTTCTTAGAGAATAATTCAAGCAATTAAATTAGAAGGAACAAAGGAAATAGAAAATCACCATTGCAACATCAGTGTAATAATAATTGCTTCTTGCCAGATTCACAGATGAACACTAAAATTAGTGGATAACTTTGTGGAGAAACAGGAGAGTTGCCCAGTCCTAAAATATCTTCCCCTCCTCAACTTTATTAATTCTGGTGGTGGTAAATAGATGGTCTACAAATTCTTTGATACTCATCCTTCAAGGAGATGGATTTCAATTTCCCTCCCTTTGAATGTGGGCTGGATTTAGTGACTTGCTTCTTATGAACAGAGTATCAATAGGGAAAAATAGTAACTTTAGAGTGGAGAACCTTGGCAGGTACCACTTTAATCAAGTGATAAATGTTAATCTCACCAGTAATAAGTCATGCTGATGTTATGTACTCCTTGATGTAATGGGATAAGAAGGGCATTTCACCTCTGTGACATTCTTTCCCCCCAAATCTATAACCTCTATCCAATTATGAGAAAATATCAGACAAACCCCATTTGAGAGACAGCCTATGAAATTCATGACTGGTATTCTTCAAAAGTGCCAAGGTCATATGAGATAAAACAGAAAAAAAGAAAAGAAAAAGCTGAGAAACTGTAGTAAGTTGACGAAGACAAAGGAGGTATGGTAACTAAGTACAATATGGTATCCTGGCTTGGGTCCTGGAACAGAAAAAGAATACCAGTGGGAAAAGTGATGAAACCTAAGCCTGTGGTTTAGCTAATAGCATGGTACCAAGGTTAGTAGCTTAGTTTTTTAAGTAAGATGTTAACATTGGAGGAATCTGAATGAAGAGTATATAAAAAATCTTTGTACAGTCTTTATAACACTTCCATAAATCTAACATTATTTAAAAACAGTTTAAAACATAATTAAGATGTTTAAGTTTAAGGATTATGTCTTAAGTAGTTTGCATAGGTGGCTCAATAGAAAGATAATGAGGGCTAGTCATATTGTTAAGATTTATGATGCATTAATAAATGTAAAATGAGTGGGTAGTGAAATTTGCCCTCAACAATAAAATACAGAGCTTAGAGACATCCTTGTTTTCAATCACTTGCAGTCTTGAAAATAGGGTAAGCCAAGAACACAGTGGGTGTATGACTCAGCAAACAGTATTGCCTTTTTATTTAATAATATCATAATAAGACATTCATATGCAAATGAATTGAAGAATAATTGGGGAAGGTGAAAGATGTGGCTGGGTAGTCCCATGCTGGGGGAAACCCAAGAAGTTTGGGAGGTATCTGTGTTCCAGCAAAGGATGGGACCCCAAGTGAGTAGATTTGGCTTGGGTCCAAAAACATGGCACTCAGTTTTCGTGGCTCTTGGGCATCCTGTGGTTTTGTTTGAGGTTTGGACCCAGTTAATGCCAATAAATCCAGTTTTTATAAACCCTTGTTGCCTCACTTGTTCTGAATGTCCAGAACTTGACATTGAAAGGGATATTGTATGGTGGTACAGAAGCGCTCATTGTCCTGGGGCCCCGTGTGTGTTGGCCTGGGGCTAGAGAAATGAGTAAGTCTGCTGCCATGTAAGTTCTTCATGTCCCTTGTGATTGCCCGGAAGTGTCAAGTTGGCTTTGTGGGCATAGAAGAGAGAGGGTGCCAGGCACATAATAGGCACTCAGTAAAAGTAAGCTGTGGCGATAGCAAAAACATGGAATTAACCTAAATGCCCATCAATGATAAACTGGATAAAGAAAATGTGGTATATATACACCATGGAATACTATGCAGCCATAAAAAGGAACATGATCTTGTTCTTTGCAGGGACATGGATAGAGCTGGAAGCCAACTAGTTTACTGAGTTTATCGTTAGCAAACTAACACGGGAACAGAAAACCAAACACTGCGTGTTCTCACTTGTAAGTGGGAGCTGAATGATGAGGACACACGGACACATGGCAGGGAACAACACACACTGGGGCCTGTCCGGGGCATGGTTGGGGGAGGGAGAGGATCAGGAAGAAGAGCTAATGGACGCTGGGCTTAATACCTAAGTGATGGGATGATCTGTGCAGCAAACCACCATGGCACACGTTTACCTGTGTAACAAACCTGCACATCCTTCACATATACCCGTGAACTTAAAATAAAAGTTGGAGAAAAAATTTTTTTAAAAAACTAAGTTGTGGTTGCCATTATTATTAACAGAACAGAATCCTGTCCAAGAGCAAGGGATCTGGAATCAGATCACCTGGGTTTAAATCCAGGCACCAACACTCAGTAGCTTTATGACTTTTGGCAAATAACCTACTTTCTTATGCCTCAAGTTCTACATCTGGAAAATAAGGAACCAATAGTATGTCATGGGATTGTTGTGATGATGAAATGTAAAGTGTTGAAAGACTAGAATAGTTCCTGGCACATAGTAAGCACACAGATGAGACTAGTTATTATGTTGCTACCACCACTATGTTCCTGCTACCACCTCTACTATTAATACCACCATTACTGCTACAACTACGTGAGCTGCTTCCTTGTAGACTTATTGGTTTGCTGGTTGACTAATCAAGTCATACATCAAAAATCAAGAGAAATTCACATAAGATAAAATAAAAGAGTTTATGAATCAAAGAGAAAATTAAGCTTGGGTTATGGTTTCAGAAAAATAAGGTGCTGCTGATCTCTCTCCTTCTTGTCTTCAATGAGAACTTTGGATCTGAGGAGGCATTGCAGGTGGATCTATTTTCATTGATCAGGTTCTCTTAGCCATGGTTGGCCAAAAGGGGGTTTCTCTGTGTCCAGGAGCCAGAGCAATCAAATAATAACTTTCAAAATAAGCAGATCAGATGGAAATTAGACAATCTTCTCCATTGGTAATGAGTCCTGGAAGATAAACTGCTGAGACTTCAGTAGCTTTCATCCCTGAGATACTGGATGACCTACCATACAAAATACTAATTGCTTTTCTGCAATGATTAGACCCTGCCAACCTTATCATATGGTTGTCCATCCACATATTATATGAGCTGGCCATGAGGTGTAGTTTAAGATGAATTCTCCCAATATGCTTAAAAAACCATCCCAGGATCTAAAATTTTACCACTACTTGTGAATCCCATTAGGTCTTGAAGTTGTGTAATCTTTAAGAACTTCCTTTAGAATGTAAACACTTCATGAAAGAGACTTTTTCAACAATAAGACATTTAGTTTTCTTTTTCTTTTTTTTCTTTTCTTTTTTTCTTTTGAGATGGAGTCTAGTTCTGTTGCCCAGGCTGGAGTACAATGGTGTGATCTCGGCTTACTGCAACTTCTGCCTCCCAGGTTCAAGTGATTCTCCTGCCTCAGCCTCCTGAAGAGCTGGGATTACAGGCACAAGCCACCATGCCCAGCTAATTTTTGTATTTTTGTAGAAATGAGGTTTCACCACGTTGGCCAGGCTGGTCTCAAACTCCTGACCTCAGGTGATCCACCCGCCTTGGCCACCCAAAGTGCTGGGATTGCAAGCGTCAGCTACCGCGCCTGGCTGACATTTAGTTTTCAAATAACATTAATTTCTCTTAACTCAGTGAATCCTCACAACAATCCCATTTTGCAGTTGAGGAAACTGATGCAGAGAGGTTAGGTGAGTGGCACCTAGGTATTGGCCTAAGGAGGCCTTGAACTTGGGTTTTTTCCAACGACACAGCCTCTCCCATTCTTCTACAGGGATTTGGGGGTAGAAACTTCTGGGAAGGACAGAAGTCTTTTTGAGATTTTGAGGTGGTAAGAGCATAAGAATGAAAATCAGGTAGATCTTAGATGTGTTCCGTTTTACCTGCTAGGTGACCTTGGTAAGGCATTTTAAGTCTTGGAACTATAATTCCTCCTTTGTGAAATGGTGACAATAATAATCACTGCATGGGCTTGCTAGGGAGATTAAATGATTTATGATGTTTGCGTTGTTTTCAATGCCCAGCCCATAGGATGCGATCACCCAGTAGTAATTTCTCCCCTTTCACCTTTTACTTACTGCCTCCCTGAATTCTAAAAGAGCAAATGCTGGACTAGTTCAATAAAGTAGATCAGTCCCATGGTGTCTTGGAAAGTTACTCCCAGAACTGAGGTCTTATGCTGGTGGAGCATGTGCATGGCCCCTTTCTACCTAGAGTGAAGACAGGGTTGACACGCCGTTGTTTATTTCACCTTTTGCTAAAGCCCCCTGAATCTGCCTGCCTTTGCACTGGTCACGGCTGAGAGCCACACACTGCCTTCTGAGGGGCACCAGCCTCCAGGAAAGCCTCAAATGTCATGAGGCCACAGCTGATGAAACGCCTCTTACCTGTGCAGGGTGGAATGATTTATATCTGATCTGTCAGAGGTCACCAAGCTGCTCAAAGCTAAACTGAAAGATTAAGAATTGATCCAGATGTAATAACACCCCAGATAAGACATCTAGGCTTCCAATTCACTTGGTGTCCATCAGGCACTATGCAGTCTGTCTCTTTGCTGGAGGGTGGTGTAGGGGGGTGCTCTGGAGCTGTCCCTGGGGGTGCATCCCGCATCCAGAGCTGAATTACACATCCTGGGCTCATTGTGTGAGAAGATGGTGTATTTTGAGGTGGAGGAAGCTCTGAAGGGATTTGTGCCCAGTTTATTCACTTATTCAAGTATATACTGAGAATCAGTATGTCTGATTGTTTACTAGACTCACAGTCCAACATGGGATTCCACACCTGAAGTCCGTGGAATCTTGGAGGGAGGATGGCTGGTGACTCTCTTATCCCTGTCCTTTCCAAAATGAATGCAAAATGGGGCATTGTTCCCAGTCACTGGCCCTGGCACCTTGTTACCCTCATTCTGATCTCAGTTTGGTCTCAAGTCCTTAATTTATAAAATAAAGTTAATATTAATACCCACGTTATGGTTTGAAGAGACATTTCTCCAAATAAAATATGCAAATGGCCAAAAAAAATTAAAAAAGTTATTCATGTGATTGCTCACTAAGGAAACATAAATCAAAGCCACAATGAGATACAACTTCATACCCATTAAGATGGCAATGATAATAATAATGATAAACCCAGAAAGTAATGAGGGTTGATAGAAATGTGGGAAAATAGAAACCCTTGTATATTGCTGGTAGGAATGCAAAATGGTGCAGCCACTGTGGAAAATGGTTTGATGATTCCTCAAAGAGTTAAACAAGGCCAGGCACAGTGGCTCATGTCCGTAATCCCAGCACTTTGGGAGGCCAACGCGGGTAGATCACTGAGGTAAGGAGTTCGAAACCAGCCTGGCCAACATGGTGAAACCCTGTCTCTACTAAAAATACAAAAATTAGCTGGGTGGAGTGGGGGACACCTATAATCCCAGCTACCTGGGAGGCTGAGGCAGGAGAATCGCTTGAACCCAGGAGGTGGAGGCTGTAATGAGCCGAGATCACACCACTGCACTCCAGCCTGGGCGACAGAGCAAGACTCCATCTCAAAACAAGCAAGCAAACAACAAACAGAGTTAAACATAGAATTACCATATGACTCAGCAATTCTAGTCCTAGGTACATACCCAAGAGAATTGAAAACATAGGTCCACATGGTAACATGTAAAGAATGTTTATAGAAGCATTACTCATAACAGAAAAACAGCAGATACAACTCGAATGTCCATCAACAGATGAACAGATTAACAAATTGCGGTATGTTCATCAAATGAAATATTACTTAGCTATAAAAGGGAATGATGTACTGGCAAATGCTACAGCTTGGATGAACCTTGAAAACATTATGCTATGTCAAAGAAGCCAGACACAAAAGGTCACACATTCTATGATTCCATGTATGTAAAATATGCAAAATAGGCAAAGCCATTCAGGAAGAAAGTAGACTATGGATTGTCAGGGGATGAGGGAATGAGGAAATGGGGTGTGATTACTTTAAGGCTATAGGGTGTTAATCTGGGGTGATGAAAACATCTTGAAACTAGAGAGAGGTGGTCTGTCATTGCATAACATTGTAAAGGCACTAAATGCCCCTGAAATGTGCACTTTAAAATTGTTAACTGCACATTATGTAAACTTGATCTCAATAAAAATAGTAATACCTAACATAAAATATTCTAAAAATTAGGTAAACTAATACATGCACCTTGATACATAAATTTAAACATTTTTTCTTAATAAACATTTGTAAGAAAAGTATTGTATGATAATATTTACTTTTTCTGAAGTAGAGTTTCCAAACGTCCTATCAGATTCTCAAAGAGATCGCTGATCCCCCAAATATTGGAATAAACAACTGAAATACTGGCCTAAGAGTATAGATTGGTGCAGCCATTCTGGAGGACAGTTAGCTAATAGTTGGTCCATTAAAATGAAAATATATATGCCCCATTTTTCCTGAAAATTGTATTTCTGGGTACATATGTTGAAGAAATTCTTGCCCAGGCCCCCAAAAGGCCATGCCCAGCAAAATTCACTCTGACATCGAGGAGGTGGAGTTAGAGGCAGCATGGGTGTGATCAAGGGGGGAGGAGACAGGTAAATGTGGGAGATGCACATTGTGGAATTCTGTAAAGTTTTAAAACAACATTCAGGTATTCTAAATAACACACTGCACTCTTAAAAAACAGTGCTGGGTGCAAAAAGGAAAGGAACAGAATAAAATCTACAGCCCTCTTCATGTATATAACTAAAAATTATGTAAACACAGCAGTGATATGCAATGTATAGGACCATAAACAAATGAAAGCATACACAGCAAACGCAGCTGAATGATTGCCAAAGGAGAGGGAGGGACTGATGTTGCAATTTGTAATGAAAGGAATGAAGAAAAGAAGCAAAAGATAGCCTGGCCCTAGGACAAGGATGACACGATGCCAGGAACTGAGGAAGGTGAATGACGCCAATCTCTGCACCTGAAGTTCCACAACGTAGATGACAAAATGAAACAAAAATCCCTGGGTCTAGAGAACCAATATATTAAGAGACAATTCCAATCTGGTGATGAGTTTAACATTCAATGCTGGCAGCTAATGATCTTCACCTGCTTTCCCTGATCAATGAAGTAAGACTCTCCAGGAGGTCGGGTCAGATGCTGCCATCTTTAGAAGCTTCCTAGGTGATTCTAATGTGAAGTCACAGTCAGGAGCACTGGGTTAGAAGTCCTGGGTCAAGGTAAGCACCAGGAGCTTCAAGGAGGCAGGAGGGTTGTCATGGGAGAGGAAGAGGTGAGGCTGAGAGGCGAGGCTAGAGTAAGGCCTTTGAACTATTTTCCAGAAGTTGATGGGGGAAATATTGAGAAGGTTTTAGCTGGGGAGTGACATGACCAGATTTGCCCTTTAGAACATTCTGATGTACTGTTTGGAATGGATGGGAGGTGGGTAAGGGAGGAAGAGGATATTCCTTTGAGGAAGTTGTCCAAATACTCCAGGTTAGATGATAAGAGTCTGATGGAGGGAGAGGGAGAGTGGGTAGTAAAGGTAAGTTCAGGGCAAGGAACAACTATTCTGGATTCCACATGAGCAAACAAGAGCAGATGAGAATAAAGCTGCTATCTTCAGGTTACTTTATAGTTGTATTAGTCTGTTTTCACACTGCTATAAAGATACTACCTGAATCTGGGTAATGTATAAACAAAAGAGGTTTAATTGACTCACAGTTCCACATGGTTGGGGAGGCCTCAGGCAACTTACAATCCTGGTGGAAGGCAAAGGAGAAGTAAGTACTTTCTTCACAAGGTGGCAGGACAGAGACAGAGAGAGCAAGAGAGAGCGAGGGAGAGAGTAGGGGAAACTGCCACTTTTAAACCATCAGGTCTCGTGAAAACTCCCTCATTATCATGAGAACAGCATAGGGAAGACCACCTCTATGATCCAATCGTCTCCCACCAGGTCCTGCCCTCAACAGGTGGGTGTTACAATTTGAGATGAGATTTTGGTGGGGACACAGAGCCAAACCATATCAGTAATCTAAAGTAGACTCATTAAAGGGTCTTCTGCTCTCGCGTGTGGAGCACCAGTTCCAGTCTGAGTGACCCTCTGATCAGATGCACTGTTCATATCTTGGAAGTGGCTGGAATGTTCCTTCTGGGATCACCATACTGAGGCCCAATAAGATCCCTGCTAGATTCTGAGTAGCCCATGACATAGCTGGGGTTGCTGTAGCATGCAGATTAAGGGAGTGAAGTGAGTAGGGCAATTTACCTTTCTGGTCACTGACAGCTTTCATACAGAATCACCCCTGCACCCCTGCCACTCCCATATCTGCTCATGCCTGGGTCTGTATTTGTCTCTAACTACATGAGAATCTATTAATAAAGTTTGGAGAAATAAGTCGGAAAGTTAATAGTACTGAGTCATGGGTGGAGGGAGGATGGTTTCGCTGAATCTGTTTAAGGTGGTGGGATAATAACAGCTAACATTTTTGAGTTGCTTATAAAGTGCTTGGTACTATGCCTTGCATATGTTATCCCTTCTCACCATTTCAATGACCCAGTGACATAAAGCAGTAGATCTTGTCAAATGCAAAGTCAGTGTGACTCTCAAACATGGCTCCGAAGCATTCACTGTTTGCTCAAAGTTGATGGCAGAGCCAGCACTAGAAGTTGGCTCCTCTGACTCCTTGTGTATTTCCACTGTAGCTCTGTAAGCCATAGATTGACATGATCAGACATCACCAGCTGCTTTAATGCGTTAGTCCTTGTAATGCTTTTGTCTTTATTCTAATCCAGGAAGAACGAGGAGTCTCATCTTTGGGTTCAGCAGGGTCTGCAATGGATGCTCTGAGCACTTTGAGGAACTGCTAAGCCAAATCACCAGGCTGGCAAACCTGGGAATGTGCTATTTGGTCTTCTCCGAAATGGAGGGAGATGAGGGTGCTTGGGGGACAATTTAAGAGCTTCCAGAAAAACAAAAAGAACAGTTCCCAGAAGAACGCAGGGGCTCTAGCTGTCACAACGGGGCTGCCCGAAAGACCCTGCATTGCTATGGAAACAGCGCATTTCTTTTTTTATGGAGCAGGCACATAAGACTCCCAGAATGTGTCATTAAGTAAGTTACTACTGTCCTGAGGCTGCCAAAGATGTACACCCTCATTAGGGGAGCAATGTGACAGTTTGGGGTTTATAATGAACTGTTTGCAGGCTCAGAGGCTGAGCTAAGTTTACCCTGTTGGGATCACAGTCTCTTGGTGTTTGGGGACTAAAGCGGGGCCCCTTCCTCAAAACGTCCACAGACCAAAGACCCATCAGTTTCTGCTCTGCTGCAACACGGCCAGGTGATGTAATTATGGTGCCTGCATAGCTCATTTACATGTAACTGGTGAACAAACTCTGGCATTTCCATAAAGACACTCCTGCTGAAATGAAGCATTTTATTGCCTGCATTTCACCTGGAGCCCTTAATTGGGTAGCTCTGCTCCCCTCAAAGTTTTGTTTACCTAGTAATATGCAGATGTTAGTTGGCTAGCTTAGAAGTAGAGAGGCATTCCAAGAGAGAGGAATGGAGAGACCACACAGGCGTGTCTTCCCCTTGACCTGGAATAATGCAGCCCATAATTTTACACTTCACCCTGTATCCTGAAGTCTTAGCCACCGTCTTTTAAAATCTATTGTGTTTCCTGTTGATTGACAGTGTCTCTGATAGTGCTTTTGAGAAAAATGAGCTTGTTTTGGGAAACAGACAATTAGATTGTGCAGTGAGGGAGGTGAAGGGGAAGGAGGTGAGACACTAACAGTCAGAGAACACCTGGACTATTATCAATAAGGCCTAGATAACCATGACAGATTTGTCATTGAGGAGGAGATAACCATCACTGCTCAACATTGATGAAGACAGGACCAGGAACACTGCAAAGAAAGACTTCTATGGCCATGAAAAAGTAGCTGCTTTAATAAAAATAATACGGCCGGGTGCGGTGGCTCACGCCTGTAATCCCAGCACTTTGGGAGGTGGAGGCGGGTGGATCACGAGGTCAGGAGTTCGAGACCAGCATGGCCAACATGGTGAAACCCCTCAAAAATTAGCCAGGCGTGGTGGTGGACACCTGTAATCCCAGCTACTCAGGGGGTTGAGGCAGGAGAATTGCTTGAACCCGGGAGGCGAAGATTACAGTGAGCCGAGATCACACCACTGCACTCTAGCCTGGGTGACACAGAGGGCCTCCATCTCAAAATAAATAAATGAATGAATGAATAAATAAATAAATAAATAAAATACACAGACATTTAAAGAATGACAATATAAGCTTCCCCTTGGGATATTTCCCACTGAGAAGGGAGCAGTATAGCATTGTGATTACAGGTTTCACCTCTGGAGTTGAAATGCCTGGATCAGTTCTCTGCCCTGCTGATCAGTACATGATCAGTTTATTTATTTGTCTGTTTATTTATTTATTTATTTATTCAGTTTATTTTTTGAGACAGAGTCTTGCTCTGTTGCTCAGGCTGAAGTGCAGTGGCACAATCTCAGCTCACTGCAACCTCCACCTGCTGGGTTCAAGTGATACTTGTGCCTCAGCTACGTGAGTAGCTGGGACCACAGGTGTGCACCAACATGCCCAGCTAATTTTTATGTTTTTAGTAAAGACGGGTTTAACCATGTTGCCCAGGCTGGTCACGAACTCCTGGTCTCAAGTGATCCTCCTGCTTTGGCCTCTCAAAGTGCTGAGATTACACATGTGAGCCACCACACCTGGCCCAGTCAGCATTTTTGAGTGCCTTCTGGATGCTAGGAAGCATGTTTGCTAGCTTTGTGACCTTGAGAAAGTTATTTAACCTCCCTGAGCCCAAGGTTCCTAATTTATAAAGTGGGAATGGCAATGATACCTTCCTCACTGGGTGATGGTAATGGGTAAATGAACCAATGTATGCAAAGTACTTATTGCAATGTAAACAATAAATGTTCGATATTGCCTGTAGCATTGCTGTTATCACAGTGTTAGGTTTGGGAAAGAAGTGCTGTAGTGGCACAGTTATTCTTTTTTAATCAAGAACAGTGGCTCAGCAGTGAAGAAAGAACACACTTCTTTTATGATCACTAATACAGCTGAGCCAATCAGAATGTCCAAGGGAATCCTACTAAAAACACAGCAATACTAAGATGAAATAAAAGGATAAAAATGAGATAAGACCAACAATAATAACAATAGTAATAATAACTTCAGCTGCTACAGCTTTTGAGATGTGATTTAAACTCTGGTTCCAGAGGGATCTTTTTATGTTTTAGCTTCTAGGTGGCCCCTATTGTGACTAAAATTATGATAATAGAAACAGAGACAGCAATCATCACAACTACCATTTATCAAGTGCTTACTATATACTGTGTTAATAACTTTGCACTTTAATTCAATTTTCATAACACTGTATCATAGGTACTCTACGTGTTTTCATTTCATACGTGAGAAAACTGAAGCATAGTACCTCGTCCAAAGTCACACAGTTATTGCCTATGACCCAGAGCTCAAGTTCCGGTTATCTGAACATCTGGAAGTTTAGCAAGACTGGGGTAAAATGGAAAATCACCTCCACCACCCTAATTATCATTTGCCTTCTGAGAATGGTTTAATTTCTGAAGTCTTGCATCTTTTGTGGATCTTGGCATTCAGAAGAATCACTTCATTCTGGTGAGGCCACACCTATATACAAAATATTAGCATGGAACAGAGTAAACTGCAGTATTCATTCATGCAGTAGGAAGAGATGGGTTTGCCATATCATCCAGTGGAGGTTTGCATTGAGTAGGAGAGACTCACTGGTTATCTAAAGTGAGGTAATGTCTGGCTTTCCATCGTTTGGGATTCATGGCAATTTTGCGGCATTAATTACCCCAATATAAGCTCATTGAATACTAGGAAAACTTGGAGGTCTGAAAAATGTCGCTGAACTTACCAGTGCCACTGAGCCAGCTGGGGGATCCAAGTCATGTCTCTGGAGTTTTAGTCTGCTGTATCACACCGCCTCTCATGTGGAGAGTTCCTGTGTGGGAAACCGGGATGCAGTTTTTGCTCAGATGAGGTCACTGGTAAATACAAAGACCTAATCATGAACTAACTGTAGATTCTGCCACCACCTCATTGTAACATTGGAGACCTCATTTAACAGCTCCGACCTCAGTTTAATTATCTGTAAAATGGGGCAGAATATGTTTACTGTCTCCATATATAATGTTTTAAGAATGAGAAAATGATGGTTTTGGTCAAAATTAAAGGTCTCCTTCATGAATCAACCGAACTACACCAATTATCGGTATATCTGAGACTTGTTTTAATGCTCTATAGAAGAATAAATTAGACAATATATACACCTTTTGGAATATTTAGTTATGTTTTCCTTAAGATCCTGCTCAGTTTTATAGAAAACCTTTTTCTTAAACCAGTGGTTCCCACCTGGGGGCAGTTTTGTTCTCCTCCATCTCCCTTCCTCCTATAAAGAACATTTGACGATGTTTATAGACAACTGGGGGCCGGGGTGCTACTGGCATCTAGTGGGTAAAGGGATGCTGCTACCATCCTGCACTGCACAGGACAGCCTCTCCCACCACAGAGAGTTATCCAGCCCAAAATGTCAACAGTACCAAGGTTGAAAAACCCTGGTTTAAACACATCTAAGGCAATTTTAATCTTGAACATAGCATCTCAGACTCAGCATGGGATTTTCTTTTCATGAAATGGAATCATCCCTCTCACCATTAAGATACAAAATGGTGATATTATCATAAAATACAAAATGGTGATATTTAGAGTTTTAAAAAGCTCTTGTTCTGCCTTTACCAGCTGGACGCCCTTGGGCAAATTGCTTCATCTCTCTGAACTTCACTTTTTCTTACCTTTAAGGTGAGGCATTTCAATATTTCTATTACTGAGATTGTGCGTGGAATAAGTGAAAGGATGCGCATGAATACATCATACAAGGTGCTATGTATAATAGATAATTAATACTTTTTTCACCTTCTTCTTTTTCCCCTCAGAGACAGATACTACAACATCCTCCTTTAGTGAAAAAAATACATTGCTGTGGTGGGCACTCACTGAAGTATCTGAATTTAAAACATTGTAAACTTCGGTTTTGACTTAGTAATACAAAATGGGGTTAAAACTCACAGGCTGAAATTATAACACAACCAGAATCAAGCTGGATTCCAACTTGTCTCATTACATTGTGCCAAATTCTGTAGTAGACTGCAGGGAGACAAGGGGAAGAAATAAGTCACGATTATGGTCATCAGACACCCGTGTAGGAAAGGACAGTGAAGGCTGAAAGAGAGGACACAAGAGGACAAAATTAAATTGATTCTTAGAATAAGCTAGAATCCAACAAGGAGAAAAAAATCCATCCATTCAGAAACCAAATAGAATTATTTCACTGTGAAAGTGAGTCTATATAATTTATGAATCTCTTTTTATTTTTCCTGGTTAAACTATAAAAAACAGACAATGCTGAATGTGTTTTAAATCCCAGTTGGGCTGAGAATATGATCAAAGGTGTAGAAATCAAATAACCTTAATGGTAAGGTGTCTACAGCTTGAACAAGGGGCTCAAACCTTGGTCTTGCTAAACTCCACCAATACGAAGCCCATTTCTAACATTTTGATAGACATTCTAAGAAACATTTTTTGCATATATATGCATAAAAATATATGTTTAAAGGCTTATGTATTTTGAATCAGAGTGCATACTTCATTTATCATTTCCTTTTCAATGTACATCATTCTATCACAATGGAAATTTCATAATTTACTTTCAACTCTTTCCTTACTGAAAGGCACTTGGATTATTTCCAATCTGGGGCTGTGGTAAACAGAAAGTAATAAATGTTCCTGTGCATACATGACCATTATTCTCTAATAGGAAGCTTCTAGAATAGTCCCCAGTAATCTTTATCTCCTTCTGGTACTCATGACCTTGTGTCATCCCCTCTACTTGAGTAACTTGCTTCTAACCAATAAAATGTGGCAATGTTGTGGGGATGTCAATTTGGTTATTTAGTTTATAAAAGATTCTCAATTCCATCTGGCTAGTGGAGTATTTCTATTGTCTTCTCTGTTTATGTGCTATATTGGAGCAAGATGCCAGCTGGAGAGGTCCCTGTGGTAAGGAACTGAGGCCCTCTTCCCCAGTCAAGCCTTCATATGAAACCACCAGCACTGAGCCCACACTTTGCAGCCTCATGGGACTGTGGAACAGAAGACTCAGCTCAACCGCACCCAGGTTCCTGACCCACAGAAACTGTGATATAATAAATATCTGTTGTTTAAAGCACCTACATTTTAGTATAATTTGTTACACAGCAACAGAGAACTATTACAAGTAACTCACAATTAACTAGAGAAACTGACATGTAAACAAATAAATCTACTACAAGGTAGGTGTTACAAGAGCCAGCGGAGTTTTAGGAAAATAGCTTTAGGGTTTCTTAGGATGAAAAGGCAACTTTAGTTCAGAGGGTTGGGAAGTCTGAGAAGGTGCTCCTTTATTTATTCAGAAATTATTTATTAAACTTTTTCTATGTGCCAGGCACTCTGCTAAGTTCAGGGACTAAAACAGCAAAGATGACAAAGTGCTTGTTCTCTTGATGTTTGCTCTCTAGGGACAGAGATAGAAAACAAAGAGTAACTGGCTGGGTGTTGTGGCTCATGTCTGTAATCTCAGTGCTTTGGGAGTCTGAGGCAAGCGGATCACCTGAAGTCAGGAGTTCAAGACCAGTCTGGCCAACATGGTGAAACCCAGTCTCTACTGAAAATATAAAAATCAGCTGGGTGTGGTGGCACATGCCTGTAATCCCAGCTGCTCAGGAGACTGAGGCAGGAAAATCACTTGAACCTGGGAGGCGGAGGTTGCAGTGAGCCGAGATTGTGCCACTGCCCTTCAGCCTAGATGACAGAGCGAGACTCCATCTCAAAAATAAAATAAAATAAAATAAAATAGAGTAACTAAACAAATGAACAAGAGAATTTCTAGTAGACACAGGTGGCAGGAGGGAAAGTGATTAACTGAAGAGTAAAGCTGGGTAGGTTTTTTATTTCTGGTGGTGAAGGTGGACATCTCACTCAGGAGGCAATCATCTTAGGTCTACATCCCAAATAGGTGAGGTTTTGATAAACCTAGAGGGGCATGGAGCCCTGCCCTCCCCATTTAGTGTTGGCTGCTGCACTCACCATCCACCTCACCCCTAGGCAACTGGTGACAACAAGAGGTAGTCTCAGCTCTACAAAGGCAGTATATTGGTTCAGGCTTCTGCAGCACCTAACCAACAAAATGATGGATGCCGCGGTGGAAAGGGGGACCTGCTTTGATGTATGCGGCCTGGTTTGATTAATGAGCAGCTCTGCCAGGAGGCTACACTGGGAGTAAATTACTCTTTTCAGAAATGGCTAGATCGGCACTATTGTACTAATTATTTCACAAGCTTGAGGTCAGTTCCAAATTCCCTAACACACACAAGGGAACAAACACCCGGGCTAACTGAAGCCGACAGAGCTCTAATTAAAGCAGAAATTGTTTGTGACTCCCCTCTCCCTCTCCCCTCCACCCTACCAGCCCTCTCTTCCCAGAGGAGGAAGCTGTCAGACATGTTTCCTCCCTGCCCCTAGCTTGGCCCAGCACAAACCCCCAGAGTTCCAGGAAACAGCCCACAGCACCCCAGTGCATACACATATGCTGAGCACTGGCAAAGAGGGGAGCTATCCATGGTGGGGCCAGTGTCCAGGTTTCTATTTTTTCTTTTTTTTTTAATCTCAATCATGGCTGGGCACTATTGGGGGGATTGCTTGAGCCCAGGAGTTCGAGACTAGCCTGGGTAAAGTGACGAAACCCCGTCTCTGCAAAAAAAAAAAAAAAAAAAAAATTATATAAGTTAGCCCGGCATGGTGGTATGCAATTATAGTCCCAGCTACTTGGGATACTGAAACGGGAGGATTGATTAAGCCCAGGAGGTTGAGGTTGCAGTGGGCTGTGATCATGTCACTGCACTCCAGCCTGGGCAACAGAGCAAGACTGCCTCAAAGGCAGAAAAAAAAAGAAAAGAAAAAATCCCAATCACATGCACAGGTGTTATATTCATTCATTCATTCATTCATTCATTCATTCATTCTTCTGTTTGCTTCTCCCATGCATTTTTATTAAATACATTTTATGAACAGAGCATTGTGCTGAGAACCAGCAGGGCCTCAGTCTTTGAGAGCTTACTGCCTGGTAGGGGACAAAGATATCAATCAGATCATCACATAGATAAATGTAAAATTGCAACTGTGAGAAATGCTATAAAAAGAGGACTGTGTGTAACAGGAGGATTTGACCTGGTTGGGTCCCTTATCCTTCAAGAGGTGGTGCCAGTGTTGTAGGAATTAACTAAGTGAAAGGTGTAGGAGATGAGGACTGTTCAAGGTGGTGGAGTCAGCACAGGCAGAGGCCCTGTGGTAGGAATACAGGTAAAGTTCGGAAAGAACAAAAAGAAAGTCAGTGTGGCTGGAGCTCCAGAACAGAAGCAGATTGATTTGGGTCCAGGCTTTTGCTATGGCTGTGGCCATAAGGGACCTTAGCATGTCTGCATCTCAGTTTTCTCACCTGAAAAATGAGGACGAAATTTCTTATCTTTCAGGAACATTGCAGTGGTCTCCTTAGCATCTATTCCTTTTCTCTTGATAATTACTCTGATCTGATTAGGATTTCTATACTTCCCCCTTGCACCTTGGTAGATCTGGAGTGAGGGAGAGATGGTGGTAAATGAGATTCAGCAGAGGGTCAAGCTATGAAGAGCCTTGAAGCTGAAGGCAGGGTCCAGCTGTAACAATGCCACTCAAACATCCCCAGTGGCTTGCATTGCTGTCGGCTCTCTTCCCTACTTATTGCTTGATATCCAAGTCCCTGTAAATGCTACCCTGAATGTTTCTGGCAGTCTTCCCTTCTATGAAACCCAACCATTGTGCTTCAGCTACCTGCTTGCTTTTCACCGTTGCTTCTTTACACTTTCCAACCTCCTTCCACTGTCTCTAGCCACCCCTCACCATTCTCAAAAAGGCTTATGTATTAGTCTGTTCTCATGCTGCTAATAAAGATACACCTGAGAGTGGGTAATTTATAAAGAATAAGAGGTTTAATGGACTCACAGTTCCACATGGAGTCAGTTACACATGGGGAGACCTCACAATCATGGTGGAAGGCAAAGGAGGAGCAAAGCCACATCTTACATGGCAGCAGGAAAGAGAGCTTGTGTGGAGGAACTCCCCTTATAAAACCATCAGATCTTGTGAGACTTATTCATTACCATGAGAACAGCATGCCAAAGGCCTGCCCCCATGATTCAGTTACCTCCATCTGGGTCCCTCCCACAACACATGGGAATTATGTGAGCTACAACTCAAGATGAGATTTGGGTGGAGACACAGCCAAACCATATCAGCTGACTTCCTCTTAACTCATCTACAGGGACAAGACAAAGATGGAAGTGAGGTCATGCATGTAAGCATTTGCAGTGTTACTCCATGGATGTTATACTAAGTACTGGCACATGTTCTTCAATCTTTATATCACTTAGTTTGGAGCTTCCTTTGTAATATGACTGAAATGTCTGCTTTAATACAATCTATGAAATGCACATGTTACTGTTGTTAATAACTGCCAGTGAGTGTGTGTTAGCAATGTACCTTTACATATGTCATTTTATTTCATCTTCCTGACAACGCTTTCCAGTAGAGATGACTACTATCATGGCACAACTGAATGATCCTATGGCCCAGCATATTGGACAGCTAGCCGAAAGACATATCTAGTAAGTGTATGTCAGAGCTGGACTTGGACTTCAATTTTTTCCCACTAGGTCACGTATTATTAAGTTTATTTGTTTCAGAAATAATATCAGCTAATATATATTGAATGCTTATTTCATGTGGGCACTGCGCCAAACACTTCCCATGCATTAATTTATACCTACCTTGTAAGGCGGAAACCATGGTAAATCTCATTTTCATTTTTATTAATGAGAAAACTGAGGCACAGAATAATTTAGTAATTTGTGATTATACACGTAGTAAATGGCGGAGGCTGGATTTGCACACAGGTTTCAGGCGTTAGAACCAAGAGACACAGCCCAATCCACTTCCTTGTCACTTCTGATACCCAGTTAAAAAAGCACCTTACTTCCGATGTACCACAAAGCCACCTTCTGAAGGTGGGCGTGGTGGCTGGTTAAGGTGTGACCAGAAAGTGTATAAGGCCATGTGCGCTAAGGTTCCTTTACTTTGGGCGTTGGGGATTTTTCACCTCAAGACTCCCTTGCATGGTCTAAAAAGAATGAGCTAAATGGGAAAATCAATAATGCAGACAGATGACCCTGGTGATGTTTACACTATTTAAGAGAACAAATTGTTTTGAAGCACCTGGGATTTATTCTTTCCCATACAAAAGAAGAAAATCAGGGGAATTACAGGTCATTCTTATCTACTCATTGAGGCTGACTCCCTCAGAGGCAATTATTATTTGATGTTTATATTAGTTTGCATTGGCCATTTTCTATGGCCCCATTAATGCCAATTAAGAAAGTTTCACTTCACTGCCATTTACAGTATAGATAATATGTACAGAAGAATAGAATTCACCAAGAAACATTTATTGAGTGACTACTATATGACAGATACTAGGCCAGGGGCTGGAGCTAGGGAAAAATAGCTGTAAATGTGACAACAACCATAAAAACACGTATAAAGCACTCATTCTGCACCAAGCTCTCATCTAAGATCTCATTTAATCTTTACTCAGGCCCATGGGGTGGGTGGTATTATTGTTGCCATTTTCTAGGTGAGGAAACATGAGCTCAAGGTCATGCATTTATGATGTGAAAGAGGTGGGATTTCAACCCAGGCAGTTTGATGGAGAAATCAAAGACAGGCCCTGCTCTGGAATTGCTTGCCCATTAGTAGGGGAGGCAGACAACACACACACACACACACACACACGCACACACACACACAGCCACCACTGAAAAATTGTAGTGTATTGTAAATGAAAGAGGAAAGATAAACCACAATGAAGGGATGGAGAGAAGGTGAGGTTGTTTGATGGAAGTAGTCCTGGAAGACCTCTCAGATAAGTCATGCTGAATTCAAAGGGAAGAGAAAGAGCTAGAGATGGGATATTGGTGAAGATATTGACGGTGATGGGATGAAAAATTCTGGACAGAGAAAACCGAGGGTGTGAGGTGAGAACAAGCATGAAGTGTCCAAGGAACTGAAAGAAAAAGCCTGTGTGGCTAGGATTTAGTGACTCAGGGTGAGAAGGGCAGCAGAGCTAAAGAGGGAAAGTGTGGCACAGGCTAGGTTATGTAGGGTCTCAGCTCCAGCATTTCAGGATGGACAAAATGAGATAATCCATGTAGTTTGCTTATTGCCTGGAACTTAGTAAGCACTCAGTGGACATTCATTTTTATAAGCATTATGGTTATTCCACATCTTGTTTTATTGACTTTGATTTCCTTTAGATTAAAAGAAAAAAATAGTGTATTTCATTTAATTTTCCCCTATATTCACAGTTTATGCTTATGTGATTCTGGAAGAATTCCAGCTAGGAATGCCTTAGACCCATCCCAGGACCAGCAACCCCTGCAGCATGACAAAGATGGCACTGAGACTATGTGTGTAGCTGGAAGCCACCTAAATGTCCATTCGTGGATGAATGAAGAAAGAAAATGTGGCATATCCATATAATGTATAATATTATTTAGCCTTTATATAGGAGGAAACTCTGCCATTTGCTGCAACAGGGATGAATCTGGAAGGCATTATACTAAATGAAATAAGGCAGTCACAGAAGGACAAATACTGCATGGTGCCACTTACATGAGATATCAAAAAGAGCCAAATTAATAGAATCAAAGAGCAGAATGGTGGTTGCCAGGGGCTGGTGGGAAGATATGACGTATTAGCTAGGGTTCTCCAGAGAAAAGAACCAACAGGATAGATAGATAGATAGATAGACAGATAGATAGATAGATAATTTATATGGAACCAACAAGATGTAAGATATATATATATGTGTATATATATATGTGTGTGTGTGTATATATATATATATATATATATATATAGAGAGAGAGAGAGAGAGAGAGAGAGAGAGAGCCGGGTGCGGTGGCTAATGCCTGTAATCCTAGCACTTTGTGAGGCTGAGGTAGGTGGGTCACTTCAGGTCAGGAATTTGAGGCCAGCCTGGCCAAAGTGGCGAAACCCCACCTCTGCTAAAAATACAAAAATTGGCCAGGTATGGCGATGCTCACCTGTGGTCCCAGCTTCTTGGGGGGCTGAGGCAGTAGAATCGCTTGAACCTGGGAGGCGGAGGTTGCAGTGAGCCGAGATCGCACCACTGCACTCCAGCCTGGGTGACAGAGCAAGTATCTGTCTCAAAAAAAAAAAAAAAAAAATATATATATATATATGTATATATATATACTCTACTGCATTTCTGAAGGTCAAACAGCAGTAACATGATCTGCTGGATTTGGGGAAACCTTTTAAAAAGAGGAAGAAGAAGAAGAACACGTACCCTTTATGAGAGATCATTATTGTTTTTACGGAGAGACAGTGCATATATATACATATTTTATACATATATATACACACACACACACTATATATATATTATTATTATTATTTATTATGACGAATTGGCTCATGCAGTTATGGGAGCCAAGAAGTCCCATGATCTGCCATCTGTAAGCTGAAGACCCAGGAGAGCCATTCATGAAGTTCCAGTCCAAACTGGAATGCCTGAGAACCTGTCCAATGCCAGGAAGAGACAAATGTTGCAGCTCAAGCAGAGGGAGACAGAATTCACCCTTCCACCATCTTTTTGTTCTTTTCAGGCCCTCCACAAACTGGATAATGTTCACCACATGGATGAGAGGGTAATCTTCTATACCCAGTCTACTGATGCTAATCTCTCCCAAAAACACCGTCCGTCACAGACACATCCACAAACAATGTTTTAGCAGCTCTCTGGGCATCCCTCAGCCCAATCATGTTGACACATATAATTAACCATCACAAATGGAGAGTTGCTAATCCCTGGGCGTAAAGTTTCGGTGAAGCAGGATAATTAAGTTCTAGAAAACTGCTGTACCATGTTGTACCTATAGTCAGTGATGTTGTATTGTGCACTTAAACATTTGCTAAGAGGGTAGATCTCACGTTAAGTGTTCTGGTCACAATAAAAAAAAAACTGAAAAAAAGGGGTGTGAGGAATTGGCATTTCAAATGCGCAGTGGAGGGAAAGGAAGGGGAGAGGCACAGTTAGGCTAAGGGCTGTTCCTCGTTCAGATGAGTTTCCTCACACCACCCGCTAAGCCTCTGGGCAGAGATGACAGAAGTTTGTGCAGAGAAAAACCTAAGGGCTTTATTTTAAGACCTTCTGTCAGGAAAGGCCTTTGGAGGAGATTCAACCACTCGCCTGCATTCCTGAAGGTCAAACAGCAGTGACATGATCTGCTGGATTTGGAAAAACATTTAAAAAAAGAGGAAAAAGAACATACACCCTTTATGAGAGATGATTTTTGTTTTTACCGAGAGACAAAGAAAGAGGTGAGAAAGTTCTGGTAGGGAGGAATTGAAGAGAGATGAACACCTGCCTCTTCAGCTTCTGTTGAAATTGTTTTTAAATCAAACAGCAGTTTCCAGACAAGGCCAGGTAATTGATTATAAATGTTGGAATTTGTTTCAATAAGCTCTGTCATTTTTTAGCAGCTGTTTCACTTTACAGCAAACTAACCAACAGAGGTGCTGGAGGCAGCTTGTCTTTTGTCTTTCCCTTTGACAAGTTTGAATTGTTTTTTGTGTTTTTTTTGTTTTGGTTTTTGGTTTTATCACTTTTTTTTTTTTGGTGTGATGTTTCTGGCTGAGGCTCACAGGAAGAGAAGACTCTGTTTTTCTTTTCTGTTTTTACTTTAGCAGAGGGAATGCGGAGGAGCAGGGGCTGCTTGTGAGCAGCCTACTTTTCAGGGGCCCCAGGTTACAGAGAGCAGGCATCACGCCCTCTGTCTCTGATTCCAGAACCAGAAGGAATTGACTGTTTCATTCTCCCACATTTATCAGCCCAGGGAAGCTATTCATATGTTCTGAGAGGATCCTATCTTTTGCTCTCATAAAAGCACTGTCCTATTTTACTTTCTTATCACTATGTGAGATTAGCCGATTACACTATTGTGTACATCTTTTCCTCTTTCCTGTACCAGAATGTAAGGTCCATGATATTAGGAACTCTGACTTGTTTTGTCACTGTATACCACGCATGTATAGAACAGTTCCTAGTACACAGTAGGTAACCAGCAGATGACTATTGAATTAGTTAGTTACCCTTTCCATAAAATCCCAGGTTTTTCTTCCTCTAGGAAGAATTCCAGTGTTGTCCTAGTACATGTTAATTTTACCTACTCCATGAATGGTGGGAATGTAAATTAGTTCAACCATTGTGGAAAGTAGTATCTTGATTCCTCAAAAAGCTAAAAGAAGAACCACCATTCAACCCAGCAATCCCATTACTTCGTATATAAGCGGAATAATATAAATCATTCTACCATAAAAACACATGTACATGAATGTTCATTGCAGCACTATTCACAATAGCAAAGACATTAGGAATCAACCTTGACAGATTGGATAAAGCAAATGTGGTACATATACACCATGGAATACTATGCAGCCATAAAAAAGAATGAGTTCATGTCTTTTTTGGGAACATGGATGGAGCCAGAGGCCATTATCCTCAGCAAACTAACACAGGAACAGAAAACCAAATACCGATTGTTTTCACTTATAAGTGGGAACTAAATGATGAGAACACTAGACACAAAGAAGGGAACAACGGACACTGGGGTGCACTTGAGGGTGGAGGGTGGGAGGAGGGAGAGGAGCAGAAAAAAATAACTATTGGATACTGGACTTAATACTTGAATGAGGGAGGAGCCAAGATGGCCGAATAGGAACAGTTCCGGTCTACAGCTCCCAGCGCGAGCGACGCAGAAGACGGGTGATTTCTGCATTTCCATCTGAGGTACCGTGTTCATCTCACTAGGGAGTGCCAGACAGTGGGCGCAGGTCAGTGGGTGAGTGCACCGTGCGCCAGCCGAAGCAGGGGCGAGGCATTGCCTCACTCGGGAAGTGCAAGGGGTCAGGGAGTTCCCTTTCCAGGGGTGACAGACGGCACCTGGAAAATCGGGCCACTCCCACCCGAATACTGTGCTTTTCTGACGGGCTTACGAAACGGTGCCCCAGGAGATTATGGCCCGCACCTGGCTCAGAGGGTCCTACGCCCACAGAGTCTCGCTGATTGCTAGCACAGCAGTCTGAGATCAAACAGCAAGTCGGCAGCGAGGCTGGGGGAGGGGCGCCCGCCATTGCCCAGGCTCGCTTAGGTAAACAAAGCAGCCTGGAAGCTTGAACTGGGTGGAGCCCACCACAGCTCAAGGAGGCCTGCCTGCCTCTGTAGGCTCCACCTCTGGGGGCAGGGCACAGACAAACAAAAAGACAGCAGTAACCTCTGCAGACTTAAATGTCCCTGTCTGACAGCTTTGAGGAGAGCAGTGGTTCTCCCAGCACGCAGCTGGAGATCCGAGAACGGGCAGACTGCCTCCTCAAGTGGGTCCCTGACCCCTGACCCCCGAGCAGCCTAACTGGGAGGCACCCCCCAGCAGGGGCAGACTGACACCTCACACGGCCAGCCAGGTACTCCAACAGACCTGCAGCTGAGGGTCCTGTCTGTTAGAAGGAAAACCAACAGAAAGGACATCCACACCAAAAACCCATCTGTACATCACCATCATCAAAGACCAAAAGTAGATAAAACTACAAAGACGGGGAAAAAACAGAGCAGAAAAACTGGAAACTCTAAAAAGCAGAGTACCTCTCCTCCTCCAAAGGAACGCAGTTCCTCACCAGCAACGGAACAAAGCTGGACGGAGAATGACTTTGACGAGCTGAGAGAAGAAGGCTTCAGACGATCAAATTACTCTGAGCTACGGGAGGATATTCAAACCAAAGGCAAAGAAGTTGAAAACTTTGAAAAAAATTTAGAAGAATGTATAACTAGAATAACCAATACAGAGAAGTGCTTAAAGGAGCTGATGGAGCTGAAAACCAAGGCTCGAGAACTACGTGAAGAATGCAGAAGCCTCAGGAGCTGATGCGATCAAATGGAAGAAAGGGTATCAGCCCTGGAAGATGAAATGAAGGAAATGAAGCAAGAAGGGAAGTTTAGAGAAAAAAGAATAAAAAGAAATGAGCAAAGCCTCCAAGAAATGTGGGACTATGTGAAAAGACCAAATCTACGTCTGATTGGTGTACCTGAAAGTGACGGGGAGAATGGAAACAAGTTGGAAAACACTCTGCAGGATATTATCCAGGAGAACTTCCCCAATCTAGCAAGGCAGGCCAACATTCAGATTCAGGAAATACAGAGAACGCCACAAAGATACTCCTCGAGAAGACCAACTCCAAGACACATAATTGTCAGATTCACCAAAGTTGAAATGAAGGAAAAAATGTTAAGGGCAGCCAGAGAGAAAGGTCGGGTTACCATCAAAGGGAAGCCCATCAGACTAACAGCGGATCTCTCAGCAGAAACCCTACAAGCCAGAAGAGAGTGGGGGCCAATATTCAACATTCTTAAAGAAAAGAATTTTCAACCCAGAATTTCATATCCAGCCAAACTAAGCTTCATAAGTGAAGGAGAAATAAAATACTTTACAGACAAGCAAATGCTGAGAGATTTTGTCACCACCAGGCCTGCCCTAAAAGAGCTCCTGAAGGAAGCGCTAAACATGGAAAGGCACAACCGGTACCAGCCACTGCAAAATCATGCCAAAATGTAAAGACCATCGAGACTAGGAAGAGACTGCATCAACTAACGAGCAAAATAACCAGCTAACATCATAATGACAGGATCAAATTCACACATAACAATATTAACTTTAAATGTAAATGGACTAAATGCTCCAATTAAAAGACACAGACTGGCAAATTGGATAAAGACTCAAGACCCATCAGTGTGCTGTATTCAGGAAACCCATCTCACGTGCAGAGACACACATAGGCTCAAAATAAAAGGATGGAGGAAGATCTACCAAGCAAATGGAAAACAAAAAAAGGCAGGGGTTGCAATCCTAGTCTCTGATAAAACAGACTTTAAACCAACAAAGATCAAAAGAGACAAAGAAGGCCATTACATAATGGTAAAGGGATTAATTCAACAAGAAGAGCTAACTATCCTAAATATATATGCACCCAATACAGGAGCACCCAGATTCATAAAGCAAGTCCTGAGTGACTTACAAAGAGACTTAGACTCCCACACATTAATGATGGGAGACTTTAACACCCCACTGTCAACATTAGACAGATCAATGAGACAGAAAGTCAACAAGGATACCCAGGAATTGAACTCAGCTCTGCACCAAGCGGACCTAATAGACATCTACAGAACTCTCCACCCCAAATCAACAGAATATACATTTTTTTCAGCACCACACCACACCTATTCCAAAATTGACCATATACTTGGAAGTAAAGCTCTCCTCAATAAATGTAAAAGAACAGAAATTATAACAAACTATCTCTCAGATCACAGTGCAATCAAGCTAGAACTCAGGATTAAGAATCTCACTCAAAACCACTCAACTACATGGAAACTGAACAACCTGCTCCTGAATGACTACTGGGTACATAACGAAATGACGGCAGAAATAAAGATGTTCTTTGAAACCAACGAGAACCAAGACACAACATACCAGAATCTCTGGGATGCATTCAAAGCAGTGTGTAGAGGGAAATTTATAGCACTAAATGCCCACAAGAGAAAGCAGGAAAGGTCCAAAATTGACACCCTAACATCACAATTAAAAGAACTAGAAAAGCAAGAGCAAACACATTCAAAAGCTAGCAGAAGGCAAGAAATAACTAAAATCAGAGCAGAACTGAAGGAAATAGAGACACAAAAAACCCTTCAAAAAATTAATGAATCCAGGAGCTGGTTTTTTGAAAGGATCAACAAAATTGATAGATTGCTAGCAAGATTAATAAAGAAAAAAAGAGAGAAGAATCAAATAGATGCAATAAAAAATGATAAAGGGGGTATCACCACCGATCCCACAGAAATACAAACTACCATCAGAGAATACTACAAACACCTCTATGCAAATAAACTAGAAAATCTGGAAGAAATGGATAAATTCCTCAACACATACACCCTCCCAAGACTAAACCAGGAAGAAGCTGAATCTCTGAATAGACCAATAACAGGAGCTGAAATTGTGGCAATAATCAATAGCTTACCAACCAAAAAAAGTCCAGGACCAGATGGGTTCACAGCCGAATTCTACCAGAGGTAAAAGGAGGAACTGGTACCATTCCTTCTGAAACTATTCCAATCAATAGAAAAAGAGGGAATCCTCCCTAACTCATTTTATGAGGCCAGCATCATCCTGATACCAAAGCCTGGCAGAGGCACAACAAAAAAAGAGAATTTTAGACCAATATCCTTGATGAACATTGATGCAAAAATCCTCAATAAAATACCGGCAAACCGAATACAGCAGCACATCAAAAAGCTTATCCACCATGATCAAGTGGGCTTCATCCCTGGGATGCAAGGCTGGTTCGATATACACAAATCAATAAATGTAATCCAGCATATAAACAGAACCAAAGACAAAAACCACATGATTATCTCAATAGATGCAGAAAAGGCCTTTGACAAAATTCAACAACCCTTCATGCTAAAAACTCTCAATAAATTAGGTATTGATGGGACGTATCTCAAAATAATAAGAGCTATCTATGACAAACCCGCAGCCAATATCATACTGAATGGGCAAAAACTGGAAGCATTCCCTTTGAAAACTGGCACAAGACAGGGATGCCCTCTCTCACCACTTCTATTCAACATAGTGTTGGAAGTTCTGGCCAGGGCAATTAGGCAGGAGAAGGAAATAAAGGGTATTCAATTAGGAAAAGAGGAAGTCAAATTGTCCCTGTTTGCAGATGACATGATTGTATATCTAGAAAACCCCATTGTCTCAGCCCAAAATCTCCTTAAGCTGATAAGCAACTTCAGCAAAGTCTCAGGATACAAAATCAATGTACAAAAATCACAAGCATTCTTATACATCAATAACAGACAAACAGAGAGCCAAATCATGAGTGAACTCCCATTCACAATTGCTTCAAAGAGAATAAAATACCTAGGAATCCAACTTACAAGGGATGTGAAGGACCTCTTCAAGGAGAACTACAAACCACTGCTCAAGGAAATAAAAGAGGATACAAACAAATGGAAGAACATTTCATGCTCATGGGTAGGAAGAATCAATATCATGAAAATGGCCATCCTTCCCAAGGTAATTTACAGATTCAATGCCATCCCCATCAAGCTACCAATGACTTTCTTCACAGAATTGGAAAAAACTACTTTAAAGTTCATATGGAACCAAAAAAGAGCCCGCATCGCCAAGTCAATCCTAAGCCAAAAGAACAAAGCTGGAGGCATCACACTACCTGACTTCAAACTATACTACAAGGCTACAGTAACCAAAACAGTATGGTACTGGTACCAAAACAGAGATATAGATCAATGGAACAGAATAGAGCCGTCAGAAATAATGCCACATATCTACAAGTATCTGATCTTTGACAAACCTGAGAAAAACAAGAAATGGGGAAAGGATTCCCTATTTAATAAATGGTGCTGGGAAAACTGGCTAGCCATATGTAGAAAGCTGAAACTGGATCCCTTCCTTACACCTTATACAAAAATCAATTCAAGATGGATTAAAGACTTAAATGTTAGACCTAAAACCATAAAAACCCTAGAAGAAAACCTAGGCATTACCATTCAGGACATAGGCATGGGCAAGGACTTCATGTCTAAAACACCAAAAGCAATGGCAACAAAAGCCAAAATTGACAAATGGGATCTAATTAAACTCAAAAGCTTCTGCACAGCAAAAGAAACTACCATCAGAGTGAACAGGCAACCTACAAAATGGGAGAAAATTTTTGCAACCTACTCATCTGACAAAGGGCTAATATCCAGAATCTACAATGAACTCAAACAAATTTACAAGAAAAAAACAAATAACCCCATCAAAAAGTGGGCGAAGGACATGAACAGACACTTCTCAAAAGAAGACATTTATGCAGCCAAAAAACACATGAAAAAATGCTCACCATCACTGGCCATCAGAGAAATGCAAATCAAAACCACAATGAGATACCATCTCACACCAGTTAGAATGGCAATCATTAAAAAGTCAGGAAACAACAGGTGCTGGAGAGGATGTGGAGAAATAGGAACACTTTTACAGTGTTGGTGGGACTGTAAACTAGTTCAACCCTTGTGGAAGTCAGTGTGGCAATTCCTCAGGGATCTAGAACTAGAAATTCCATTCGACCCAGCCATCCCATTACTGGGTATATACCCAAAGGATTATAAATCATGCTGCTATAAAGACACATGCACACGTATGTTTATTGCGGCATTATTCACAATAGCAAAGACTTGGAACCAACCCAAATGTCCAACAATGATAAGACTGGATTAAGAAAATGTGGCACATATACACCATGGAATACTATGCAGCCATAAAAAATGATGAGTTCACGTCCTTTGTAGGGACATGGATGAAATTGGAAATCATCATTCTCAGTAAACTATCGCAAGAACAAAAAACCAAACACTGCATATTCTCACTCATAGGTGGGAATTGAACAATGAGAACACATGGACACAGGAAGGGGAATATCACACTTCGGGGACTGTTGTGGGGAGGGGGGAGGGGGGAGGGATAGCAATGGGAGATATACCTAATGCTAGATGACGAGTTGGTGGGTGCAGTGCACCAGCATGGCACATGTATACATATGTAACTTACCTGCACATTGCGCACATGTACCATAAAACCTAAAGTATAATAATAATAATAATAATAATAAAATACTTGAATGATGAAATAATCTGTACAACACATCCTGTGACACAAGTTCACCTATGTAACAAACCTTCACATGTACCCCTAAACCTAAAATAAAAGTTTTTTAAAAAAAACTAACAATGACGCCAGGCACTGTGGCTCACACCTGTAATCCCAGCACTTTGGGAGGCCAAGGTGGGCAGTTCACTTGAGGTCAGGAGTTCAAGACCAGCTTGGCCAGTATAGTGAAACCCCCTCTGTACTAAAAATATAAAAAATTAGCTGGGCCTGGTGGCGGTTGCCTGTAATCCCAGCTACCTGAGAGGCTGAGGCAGGAGAATCGCCTAAACCCGGGAGGCAGAGGTTGCAGTGAGCTGACATCATGCCATGCACTGCAGTCTAGGCAACAAGAGTCAAACTCTGTCTCAAAAACAAACAAACGAACAAAAATGAACAATGACTCAAAACTTGCATCGGTTTTCTGTCTAATTCCTTCACATGGGATGATCTGAGATGGTTTTATCTTCCTCTCCTTTATATTGCGGTGGACATGAAGGAGGTTCTCAGAAATGTCTACGTAACTGACAGAAATCTCTTTGTTCAATGTGGCTGGCAAATAAGAAACAAAGAGCCCCAGAGACTCTAGAAGACAAAGGAGGAGGGGAGGATGGCCGGGGTGGGTTTTCTACCTTCATGCTTTGGGGCTTTTATTTCTGGGCAAAGAATGAGTTAAGACCTAATGATGCCCTTCTGTCTTTCAGACCGGTAAAATCTGGAATGGTACCCAGAGGTAGCGCAAACTCCAACTCATTCAGTTTTTGGATAAGAAAACATGGGCCAGGTGCGGTGGCTCACGCCTGTAGTCCCAGAACTTTGGGAGGCTGAGGCGGGCGGATCACGAGGTCAGGAGATCAAGACCATTCTGGCTAACACGGTGAAACACCGTCTCTACTAAAAATACAAAAAAATTAGCCGGGTGTGGTGGCACATGCCTGTAATCCCAGCTACTTGGGAGGCTGAGGCAGGAGAATCGCTTGAACCCGGGAGGTGGAGGTTGTGGTGAGCTGAGATCGTGCCATTGCGCTCTAGCCTGGGCAACAAGAGTGAAAGTCCATCTCAAAAAAAAAAAAAAGAAAAGAAAACATGGCCGGGCACGGTGGCTCACGCCTGTAATCCCAGCACTTTGGGAGGTTGAGGCAGGCAGATCATGAGGTCAGGAGATCGAGACCATCCTGGCTAACACAGTGAAACCCCATCTCTACTAAAAATACAAAAAATTAGCCAGGCGTGGTGGTGGGTGCCTGTAGTCCCAGCTACTCAGGAGGCTGAGGCAGGAGAATAGCTGGGGAAACAGAGTGAGACCCTGTCTCAAAAAAAAAAAAACAAAAAAAACAAAAAAAACATGAAAGATCAAGGGAAATGAAATATTTGAGAAACATATCAAAATTATTAAATATTTATGTTACAGGTTATTTTCTTATACATTGTACCATTTAATCCTCAGAGCGTGTCAGCAAGGCTGTTGTTATTATTCCCATTTCACAGATGCAATAACTGAGGCTCAGAGCAACTGGCTAATAACATGTAGCTAGGAAGAAGCATCACTAGGACTTGGATCCTGCTCTTGTATGCCTTTTTGTCTACCACATTTAGGGCTTTAGAATAAAGATCCACTTTCGTCAATGAGGTCTCTATCTCTCAAGCCTGAATCTCTAATAACCCACCTAGATATGGTTGTTGGTGGAGGCAATATCTTTTTAGTTTTTCCGGGCTGGGTGCTAAAATTCAGAGGAAGCACCTCAACTTCTCTCAGAGCTCTCTGGCAAAATCTGTCATTATGAGCTTAGTTAAATTAATATTCTTGTGTGATGGGCTACTGGGAGCAGGACTTTGTGAGGTTCAGGAGATCGAGACCATCCTGGCTAACACAGTGAAACCCCGTCTCTACTAAAAATACAAAATAATTAGCCAGGCGTGGTGGCTGGTGCCTGCAGTCCCGGCTACTCGGGAGGCTGAGGCAGGAGAATGGCGTGAACCCGGGAGGAGGAGCTTGCAGTGAGCCGAGATTGTGCCACTGCACTCCAGCCTGGGTGACAGAGCAAGACTCCATCTCAAGAAAAAAAAAAAGTACAAGCATTAGCTGGGCATGGTGGTGGGTGCCTGAATCCCAGCTACTCAGAAGGCTAAGGCAGGAGAATCGCTTGAACCTGGGAGGCAGAGGTTGCAGTGAGCCGAGATTACGGCACTGCACTCTGGTCTGGGTGACAGCGCAAGACTTCCCAAAATAAAAATAAATAAAATGAGATGAGCAGAGTTTTAACTCACCCCTACCTGGCTGCCAAAGCCTCCTGGAGATGATATTAAGTGCACCCCTCCCAAAAGCTGTGCCTGAGAAGCCTGGTGACTGTATTCAAGGAAGGGCAATGCCTGAGTGACAGACAGATGATCAAAGACAACAGGAGAAAGCATGGTGCAGCAGAACTGCTCTGAGAGGTGCTCTTTCTTTTTCTTCCTTTTTTCTTTTTTTTTTTGACAGTCTCACTCTGTCGCCAGGCTGTAGTGCAGTGGCGTGATCTCGGCTCACTGCAAACTCTGCCTCCCACGTTCAAGCGATTCTCCTGCCTCAGCCTCCCGAGTAGCTGGGATTACAGGCATCCAATACCACGTCCAGCTAATTTTTGTATTTTCAGTAGAGACGGGGTTTCACTGTATTAGCCAGGATGTCTCGCTCTCCTAACCCCGTGTTCTGCCCATCTTAGCCTCCCAAAGTGCTGGGATTACAGGTGTGAGCCACTGCTCCCGGCCGAGAGGTGCTCTTTCTATAAGATGGAGCTATGGCACCCCATTCCATGAGGTTATCATGAACATTCATGAAAGAAGGCATGCAAAATGACCAGTGCTGGGCTGGTACATAGTAAATGCTCAATAAATGATTTTATTTATGATACTTAGTGTTATTGATTGCTTCAAATATGCAGGACACTGTGCCGAGCCAAATGAACTAATAGAATCCTTGTATCAGCCCTCTAAGGTGTATATAATTATTGCAGTGCATTGAGTGGTGGCCCTGAAGATAAAACCACCCAGTACCGGGGAATGTGACTTTATTTGAAAAAAAGGGTCTTTGCAGATGTAAGTAAGCTAAAGATCTGCAGGCCAGGCACGTTGTCTCATGCCTGTAATCCCAGCACTTTGGGAGGCCAAGGTGGGTGGATCCCTTGAGGTCAGGAGTTTGAGACCAGCCTGGCCAACATGGTGAACCCCTGCCTCTACTAAAAATACAAAAATTAGCCAGGCATGGAGCAGGCCCCTGTAATCCCAGTTACTAGGGAGGCTGAGGCAAAAGAGTCACTTGAACCCACGAGGTAGAGGTTGCAGTGAGCCGAGATGGTGCCACTGTACTCCAGCCTGGGCAACCGAGCAAGACTCTGTCTCAAAAAAAAAAAAAAAAAAAAATGAGATCGTCCTGGATTCTGGCTGGGCCCTAAATCCAATGACAGGTGTCCTTACAGAAGAGGTGAAGACATAGATGGAAAAGACACACAGAAAAGGCCAGATGGAGTGAAGATGGAGGCAGAGGGTGCAACCATGAAGCCCCTAGAGCCAAGGGATGCCTTGAGCCACCAGAAGCTGGAAGAGGCAAGGAAGGATTCTCTCCAAGAGCTTTTGAAGGGAATACCACCCTGCCAAAATCATGCTTTCAGATTTCTGGCCTCCAGAACTGTAAAAGAATTAGTTTCTGTTGTTTTAAGCCACCCAGTTTGTGATAATTTGTTAGGGCTGTCCTTGGAAATGAATACAATTATCATCATCCCCATTTTACTGGTGGACAGATAATGAATACAATTATCATCATCCCCATTTTACTGGTGGACAGATTAAGGCAAAGAGAGGATATGTAATTTTCACAGTCACACATCTGAAAAGCAGTAAAATGGGTGATTGAAACAAGGCAGCCTGAGTCACACAGATAATAGGATTATTAGGAGCCAGGGAAACTAAAGGTGCAAACATGAGGTGACACTTTATCCAGGTCCCTTACCCACTCTGGCATCTGGTTATATCATGTATACATGGTGATTGATTGATTAACTACTGGATGTAGGACTCTAAAGCTGGGGTTGTATAAAACTATGGCCTATGGACGAAGAATGGTTTTTATATTTTTAATTGGTTGTATTTAATAGTATTTATTTTGCTTTTTGCTCCACAAAGTTTACATTGTGTACTACCTGACCCTTTGTAAAAAGTTTGCTAACCCCTGCTGTAAAGAATGAGAGATAATTGTACTTTCCATTTAAAAAATGGAGTTCAATGCACTTTCACTCACCAATTCATCAAATATCTATTGGGTGCCTACTAAAATATCAAGAACTCTTGAAGGAGATGGCAAAACCGAGATGGCAGTCCAGTAGGGGAGACCATCATGTAAACAAGTCTACCATAATGTGGCAATGCAGCATCAACATGGGTACAGAATACTGTGATGGGGAAAAAGAAGAGAAGGCTGAGAGTGGGAGCTTTCAAGGAAAGAGATTGCACTCACTTTTTTAAAAAACCATCACTGTAACCCTTGCTCCAAGATAACACAGGCTTCTATCCATGACAGGAGTGCTACAAACTTGTTGAATAAACAAAGAAGGAACTTTACCTTCAGGACTCAGAGAAGCCTTCCCCTGAAGAGTCAAGTTCTGAACTGAGTCTTAAAGGATGAGAGAGATAGTTAGAAGACAAGGGTGAGAGCATGCTCCTACCCCCAAGGAACATCGTTTTCAAAGGCTGAAATGCAAAAGAGAACATGAAGCATTTGAGGACCTTTATATAACTTGGTTTGGCTCTATGGGATACCAGTAGGACGAGATGAAAGGGTAATGGACTGAAGCCAGATCCTAAAAGACCTTCTAAGCTATGTCAAAGACTTATAACAAAATTCTAGAGGAAGTGTGGAGCCACCAGGGAATTTGGCCTCTGCATTCACCTTCACAACCCCTTGTGCCACCCCCTACCCCGTCTCCTTACTCTTTCCACACAACAGTTCTCAGGTGGGCTTTTGCTAATGACCTTGCTCCTTCCAATCCTGGGTACTTTTCATATGCTTTTCTCTACTTGAAATCTCTGCCCCATATCTATTTTTAGGTGACCTACATTTTCCTTTATTTTGCCTCTATTGTGGTTTTTTCAGGGAAGCCATTTCTGACTTCATCTCTGGACCAGAGCTGGTCTTCCTGATATACCTGTCTATATCCCCATCTTAATTTCTGTCCATATCTATATCATATATATATATAGAGAGAGAGAGAGAGAGAGAGAGAGAGAGAGACAGTCTCGCTCTGTCCCCCAGGCTGGAGTGCAGTGGTGCAATCTCAGCTCACTGCAACTTCTGCCTTCCAGGTTCAAGCGATTTTCCTGCCTCAGCCTCCCAAGTAGCTGGGACTACAGGCGCGTGCCACCATGTCCAGCTAATTTTTTGTATTTTTAGTGGAGATTGGGTTTCACCATGTTAGCCAGGATGGTCTCGATCTCCTGACCTCACAATCCACCTGCCGCGGCCTCCCAAAGCGTTGGGATTACAGGCGTGAGCCACTGCACCGGGCCTATATCCATATTTTTATATTGCTATCACTGTCTATATCTGTATCCATATCTAGATGCATATCTCAACCTGTATGCAAATTTCTAATCAATGTCACTATATCTGTATCCATATCTATATGTATATCTATAGCTCACCATTTACAGTCTTCCATAGCACTCAGCACCCTTGTATTTACTTTTACACTTAGATTTTATTTATTTATTTCTGAGACAGGGTCTTTCTCTGTCACCCAGGCTGGAGTGCAGTGGCGCTGTCTCGGCTCACTGCAACCTCCATCTCCTGGGCTCAAACGATCCACCTACCTCAGCCTCCCGCTTAGCTGGAACTATGGGTGTGTGCCACCACACTTGGCTAATTTCTGTATTTTTATTGTAGAGATAGGGTTTCACCATATTGTCCAGATTGGTCTCAAACTCCTAGGTTCAAGTGATGCACCTGCCTTGGCTTCTCAAAGTGCTGGGATTACAGGAATGAGCCACTGTCCCCAGCCTTGCATTTAGGCTTATAGTAAATTTGACTAATTCCTATCTCCCACACTAAACCTTAAGCTTTGTGAGACCGTGTACTAGTTTACTATGGCTGCCATAACAAAGTACCATGGACTTGTCAGCTTAAACAACAGAATTCTGTTTTCTAGCAGTTCTAGAGGCTGGAGGTCCAAGATCAAGGGTTGGTTTCTTCTGAGGCCTCCCTCCTTGATTTGTTGATAGCCGTCCCCTCCTGCATCTTCACACCACCTTCCATAGGGCTCACTCCTATGCCCTCATTTTACTGTAATTACCTAAGGACCCTTTCTCTAAACACGGTTATATTCTGAGGCACTGGGGGTTTGGCCCTCAACATACGAATTTGTTGCTTTGGGAGGGGCATAATGCAGCCCACAATAGATAGTGTCTGTCTTTTATTTCCATTTCTTCTTCCAATGCCAAGCACAGGGCCTGACACATAGTAGGTGCTCAATAAATATTTGAGGAAGACGAGATTCTATTGCAGTAGCTCTGGAGAAATGGCCTTGAATTGTGTCGTAGGGGAGGACAGATGCAGGGAGACAGTGGGAAAGAATTCCAGTTCTTGGGTTGAGAGGCGACAGTGGAACTTCTTGAGGCAATGGCAGTGGGGAGGATGGAACTAATGTGGGTTTCAGAGAGAATATGGGGGCAGAGTGAATTGAGTTTGGAGATTGGATTGCCGAGGGTGAGAGAAATGGGGACTCAGAATCGATTCAGCTCAATTGTCACCATATGTAATCAACTGTGAGTGCTTGCTGCACCCATACCTATAGAAAGGAGAAGCTGAGATGCATGCTCTGCCTATTAGGTTTGAATTCATAAGCAGTGCCCTGCTTTCACCTTTTACAATTCCAGCAAGGCAGGATTCTCCTGCTCAACTATTCCCCTCCTTCCCCTTCTTCCAGCCTCTCTTTCTTAAAAGGATAGACTATTACCAGCTGGTAGTTCATCTCAAGCCACTAAGGGTGAAGCTGTTGGGCTCCAGAGCATTTTATTCCAGGAGAACAGGAGGAGAAGAGATGAATGCCGGGGAACAGGAGTTCATGGGATTTCAGTAAGAATGAATTAGACCCTAAAACTTACAGCACAGAGGCAGGGAATCTGAACTTGAGGCTGTCACAGCCAATCTAAGACTTTCAGTCATATCTTGTTAGGCCTAATCTGACTTTTGCTGATCACATTGGTATCTACATACGCTGACTCAGAAATGTGGGTACTGCAAGCTGAAGATTAGGAGTAGCGCTGAATGGTATATTCACCTTTCACAAGCTTTGCTGCTCCAGACGCTTATAAAATAATTTTCCGCTTTATCTAGAGGCAGAAGGGCTTTTCTCCCCCCAGCTAGTGTTCTGCTTTTTTTTCCTTCTCTTTTCCTCCTAATAAAACCCTCCGTGTGGTGCTTGCCTGTGTAATCAGAACTGTGCAGACTGATCTCAGAGCTCGTTTCCCAGGCTGCAGTGCGGAAGCACAGAAAAGGAAGGGATAAACTTTGGGAAGTAATGATGTCTCAGACGCCAGCTGGCTCCCGGAGGTCATACCCTGACTGAGCTCCTTCTGCCCTTCATGCACCCCCAGAAAAGAAATCTGGCTTATTTACCATTTTAGAAAGTTAGACCTTTTCAAAGAGATGCCCCAGGCAAACATCCTTCCTCTCCTATCTCTCTGAAACTAATGACTCTTCTCGGAAAGTTTTGACAGTGAGAGTTGTTCCGACAGCTGAGGGAGTTTGCTGGGAGCCAGGCTGGCTCACAGCCCACAGAAATAGCTGGTCTGTGTGCAGCTGACTCGGGGATGCCTGATTCTACAATGCAACAAGTTTGACTTTTTGGAATGAAAATGGGATTGTAGGAAAAGTGCTCTGAGCTGGGAAGTCTCTGGGCTGGGGCTGTGCTCCAGGAGTCAGATGATGGTTGGGGGGTTTCATTTTTAAGCTCCTGAAATATTTGAATTATTGCAACAATAATAGCAGAGGTGATTAAAGTCTGAGATTTAAAAGAAGATGAAAGACATGACTTCCGCAGACAATATTTCATTGAATTACTAAAGTGATGACAATAAGGAAATTATTTAGTATTTATTTTTAACGTTGAGGATAAAGGAAGCCCAGAGAGAACAATGTGAACAAGACCATGTAGCGTGTGTCTCACCTGGGAGTCAAACTCTGGTCTTTATAACTCTAGCTGCATCATGATGACTATCATGACTTGTGAGGACACTGGGTGGTGGTAATATGTACCATGCTTTGTGCATATCAATGGCAGAAGCTGCACTGCCAGGGTGGGGGTGAATGGAGGAGGTCAATGAGAGGGAAGAGACACGAAGGCATATAGAATTTCTAACTCGAGTGGCTAAAGGAAGTTCAACTTTGTTCATTTTTAATGTGAGGCATGTGCCTGATAAACAAGTAGTTAGAAATATAAGTTTGGGTGTCATATTAGGGCAAGAATTTAGAAATAAAGATTGGGGAGTCCTAAGCATGGTATTGCAGCCGTGGAAGTGAATGTGAATCCTAAGGGGTGAGGGAGAGAAGGGCTATTGATGAAGCCTTGTGGAAAATGGGATGACATTAAGTGGGAAAGTGGGACAAGATAAGACTCAGAAGAACAACCAAAGAAGGAGGAGAAGAAATATGAAAGATAGCTTTATAAAGCCAGTGAAAAAAAGCTTCAAGTAGAATAAAATACTGAATAGAGGTCAAACATATGGAAGGGTAAATTAGAACTGGAGACAGCCTGAGAACCTATTACGATCTTACCTGAGTTACATTGCGATCTTACTTGAGTTTCAACAGCTCTCCCACACTTCAGACCCCTCATCTTCAAAAATGAGAATCACTGCCCGTGATAACTCGTGGAATTCTTGTGCAATCTAGGGAAATGATGAATGTGGAATAGGTTACTAGGGTTGGAATTGTAATTGTAATTTCGTTATTGTCTCTGTCCTAAGAGGACTGCGTAGGCATTGCTTTGCCCAGAGGAGAGGGTCACAGACTTTGCTGGCATCACATGCTCCACTGGGTAAAGAGGTGAGTAAGATATAGTTTTTGCCCTGGGCCATGCACCAGACAAGCAACATAGGTGAGTTTCTCAAGGGCAGAACAGTATTTAACCATGCACATCCTTAGTGCATGACTCAAAGCCTGGGCCCTGGAGGTGCTCAGGAAATATTTGTTGTATGAAAAACTAGAAATAATAGCATTTGTTGCATAGATTGAATTATTTAATTGTATAAATGTCTTACCTCCCACCACCCAAGACGGTGACCTCTTCCAAATAAAGATAGCTTTTCATTTACTTCTCTTGGTACCTACCAGGGTACCTGATACCTCAGATGTGCTTTGTCAATCTTGTTATACTTGAGTGAATAAAAAATATTCCCCCATTAGCACAGACTGTGACTATTGAAAGATAAACTCAAGCTTTCTGATTCTTGCAGGGAATGAAAGACTTTAATGATAAGGAGACCACAATTTGCAACTGTGAACATTAATATATTATTGCAGTAAGAGGATTCATCTCCTATAGAGAAATATTCTCATTGACCATCAATGTCCCTAGGCCTAGGCTGTTTCCCAGAGGGAAAGACTGTTATCAGTTTCATGAATACCATTTCAGAATTTGTCTTTTCATTTAAATATAGGATATATGTGTGTACACATGTTTTTATACATATATAAAATCAAAAGCATATACTAGTTTATAACTTGCTTTTTCCCTCAACAATATATCTGAGGCATGTTTTCATGTCAGTTCATGAAAATTGAAATATTGAAAATATTGGTGTTTATTTAACTACCCAACATTTAGGTTTTAGGTTGTTTCCATTTTTTTGCGGGGCGGGGGAGGGGTGGGGGCAATTGATTATTCTTAAAAGTGCTTCTTTTTTTTGCACTTACTTGAGTTTCTTTCTAGGTAAAATCTAGAAGCGAATTTGCTGGGTCACAGGTATCTATGTATTAAGGTATTTGTACATAACCTGAAATCTCTCCCTATGTTTGTGCTTCCCAAACACCTGAGGAGCTCAACACCAACAATAACAACAAAAACTTTCTATTTACAGGAACTGATCCAGACAAAGAGAATCAAAATCTCAGAGATGAGTCAAAGGAATCTGGGCTTTTTAAAGCTTCCCATGTGATTCTGATGCAGCTAGTTTGTGAACTGCAAATTCCAGACCTCCTGATATATGCGAAAGTGCTATGCTGGTTACAGCACATTATATGCAATGCATAAAGCAGGCAAACTTTGCAGCCAGGAATACCTGAGTTCAATTCCTTGGTTAACCTCTGCCCTTGTTGGTGACCCTGAGCAAGACTTTTTACCTCTCTGAATCTCTATTGTTTGTCTCAATAGTGGTGGGATGTCAACTGGGAAACTCTTCTTTATATCCAGTCATCCAAATTAAAATAGAGTCAAAACAGGACACACCTTGCAGCTTTCACCTGTTTCCATGGTATCTCCACTCCAAACAGAGGCTCTGGTAAGTTTCCTTCACTGTCATTGCACAATCTGAGAATCTGGACCAGAATGCAAAAGCATTCAGGTGTCCAAGTAGCAGACGTTGATTCAGGTCTGCTAAGTTGAGAGGTGAGCAGCAGTTGGAGACAGGAAAGAGCAGGTGAAGGTGGGGATGCAACCCCACGTGCAGCCTGGTGGTTAATAGACAGGACTTGGTGTCTGACAGGCCAAGGATCAAAGTCCTTATCAATGCTGACTTGACATTTCTGAGCCTTAATTTCTCCATTTTCTTAAAATTAATTTCTTAATTAAAATTAAAATTAATTTCTTAATTTTCTGTTAGATGAGGTGGTAATGAATGCCCCAGAGTGTGGTCATTAGGATTCAAGTAGATAATTCATATAAAGCACAGTATCTGGCATGCACTTATTTTTTAAATGTGTTGTAATTATTATGACAACATGGGAATTGAGTCTTGACAACTTCCTGGGAATAAATTGAAAGAGAAAAGGAAACTGGCACATTAAGGTGGGCTGGCCAAGTTTTGGGGAGAGGGTCATAACTACATTGACAGCAAATTTGGAAAAAAGGCTGTATTCGTTTCTTGTTGCTGCTGTAACAAGTTGTCACAAACTCAGGGACTTAACACAAACCTTTTATCTTACAGTTCTGGATGTCAGATGTTCAAAATGGCTTTACTAGGCTAAAATAAAGATATTGGGAAGGCTGTTTCTTCTGGAGGCTCTAGGGAAGAATCTGTTTTCCTGTCTTTTCCAGCGTCTAGGGGGCACCTGCGTTATTTGAGCAACGGTGAGAAATGACCCCTTTTTCCATGCTCAAAGCCAGCAGTGTAATAAATATCACATCCAAAAGTTTCCTCTTGCTCTATTTTTAATCCTGATTGTGGTTATGATTTCACGAGTGTATGCATTTGTCTAAATTCATCAAAATGTACACTCATCAAAATGTACACTGCATTAAATATATGCAGTTTTTTTGTGTATCATACTCAATAAAACTGTAATATCATAAAAATGTCACAAGCAGAGCATGTTCGCATCTCTTTTTGATTATGACTCTTCTACATGCCCCTCTTTCACAAATAAAGATGCTTGGAATTATATTAGGTGTACCTGGCTAATCCAGGATAATATTCCCATCTTAATAGTCTTTTTTTTTTTGAAACAGAGCCTGGCCCTGTCACTCAGGCTGGAGTGCAATGGTGCGATCTCAGCTCACTGCAACCTCCACCTCCTGGGTTCAAGTGATTCGCCTGCCTCAGCCTCCCGAGTAGCTGGGATTACAGCTGCATGCCACCATGCCCAGCTAATTTTTTATATTTAGTAGAGACGAGGTTTCACCATGTTGGCCAGACTGGTCTCGAACTCCTGACCTCGTGATCTGCCCACCTCGGCCTCTCAAAGTTCTGGGGTTACAGGCATAAACCACTGCACCCGGCCTGTCTTAGTATTCTTAACTTGGTCACATTGACAAAGTCCTCTTTGCCATATAAGGTAATATAGTCACAAGTTATAGGGGTTAGAATGTGGACACGTTTTGGGGGCCATTATTCAGCTTACCATAAGAACTAAGAATGGAAACTTGAATTCTAGGAATGCCAAAAACATGTACAAGAGTATGTGAAAAAAGATTTTTTTTTTAATTTGAACATTTATACGTTTATTGACATCCTCAAATCAAAGCATGGTTATAAAAGTTGAATAGAACTAGATATTTTCTCATTTGCTTATCTGTTTTTATTTTATTCATTTATTCAACAAATATTTATTAAGTTCCTACTATGGTCTGGACATGGAACTGTGCACCAGGAACCTCACAGGTCAGCAGGAACAATAGGTGGGACTAATGTTGGCACAATATTGGGAACTGTTATAAGGACGTTGTATACACACCGTGAGAACAGGATTGTTTATTTGGAGTGAGTAGGGGTTTGACAAAGCCTTTCCAGCAGAGATAAAATTTTTGCTAAGGCTTAACAGATCACAAGGTCAAGGAAAACAAACAAACAAAAATATAACCTTCAACCTCCCAGAAAGCCACCAAGTCTATCTATTCACCCCATTACTGCCTGCACACGTGCTCATCAGGCAGAGAAGGTGTACACAGCTCCCAAAGAGTAAAATCAAGCCTTCTGCTGTCTCAGAAACCTTTTCTCCTGCTACCGAACTTGATCCAACAAATATCTGTTGAGCCCTAGGCTTGGAGATTTGCCAGGGTTCTCCAGAAAGAACCATAGGATATAGATACAGAATGAATAGGATATAGATATCTATAGCCTATTATTAGATAGTGCATCTATGTATCTATGTATCTATGTATCTATCTATTTATCTATCTATCTATCATCTTACATAGATGATATATAGATGATATGTAGATAATACATATCTATAAAGATGATAGATGGATAGATAGACAAATAGATAGACAAATGGATGAGAACATTAGGGGAATTGGCTCACATGGCAATGAAGACTCAGAAGTCCCACAGTAGGCTGGTCTGCAAACTGGAGAACTAGGGAGGCCAGTAGTAGGGTTCAGTCCAAGTCCAGGGGCCTCAGAACTAGGGAAGCTGACGGTGTAACTCTTAGTCCCAGGCTGAATGCCTGAGAACCTAGGAGAGAGGGGTGAGGAAAGGGTGTTCTGGAAAGTCCTGGAGTCCACAGGCTGGAGTACCTGCAGCTCTGATGCCCAAGGGCAGGAAAAGAAGGGTGCCCCAGCTCCAGGAGGGTGAGAGACAGAGGGAGGGAGGGAGAGAGGGAGGGAGGGAGAGAGAGAGAATGAATTCACCTTTCTTCTGCCTTTTTCTTCTATCTGGGCCCCCAGTGGACTGGATGGTGCCTATGCATATTAAGGGTGGATCTTTCCCATTCAATCCACCAGCTCACATGCCAATCTCCTCTGGGAACACCCTCACAGATACAGCTGGAAATAATGCTTTACCTGCCATCTAGGTATCCCTTCATCCAGTAAAGTTGATGCCTAAAATTAACCAACACAGAGAACCACCTCAAAAGAATCCACTGCAATCTCCCATCAGAGATGGAAAAATAGACACAATGAGTATGGTTCGCAAGCCTTTCTGCTTCTTAGATGACAGAAGCTCAAAGGCAGAAGCTATGTAGCTGTGTTTTATTTTTCTATAACCCTAGTCAAGAGACATTTCGGCATTTATAATTACGGGCTCTGGAACCATGCAATCTATGTTTAAATCCCCAGTCTGCTGCTTCATAGTTGTGTTATTGTGGGCACCTTGCTTTATGACTGCTTCCATTTTCTTTCCTGTAAAATGAGAACTAGGGCAACATGCTCACGACTGGGTTGTTGATGGGGATTCGATGCATTCAACCATGTAAATCAGTTAGAATCATGTGCCTGAAATGTAATAAGAGAATACTTGCTGGCCATCATTGCTATCCACCATTTCTGGCAGAAAGTAGGTGTTCAGTAAATTTTTAATGATGGAAGGCTGCATGCAGTGTTTGATCATAGAGAAGCCCCTAAATGACATGGAATTATTCTTCTTCTGCATTTTACAGATATAGAAATAGACTCAAAGAGGTTAAGAGTCTCATCCAAGATCACAGAATAAATGAATCCTGTTCAACCCCACAGTTAGAATCTACATGTCTGGATTTTTGTCCAAAATGATCTGGACTAGAAGAGAATAAAGGGAAGATATTGGGGTTGTTGTTGAGGGGTTGGGGGTGGGATTCTGGGGTGCATGCAGTCCTCTCTCTGCCCATCTCCACATGCACATTATAGCGTGCACCAGGATAATCCACTGAATTTTTACTATTGAAGACACAGGAACCTAGAATCTCAACCTCCTGTGACCTCGAGAAGCCAGACAAAGTTCTTACCCAGGGCACTCATCCTTTGCCTTAAGGAAAAACACTTGAAACTGAGTAAGTCTCCTTTTTTTGTGCCCCAGATGGCTTGAAGGAAAAAAAAAAAAAAGAAAATTTATAAAAGTGACAAGCAGCCCTTGGAATTTGGCCACGTGGCAGGGTAGAGCATAAATGTCTTTTCTTCTCTTGGCAAAGGGGAGAAGGAAAGCTTGTGATTTACTGAGGATAGGACGCAGGTTAAAGTGACCTACCCGTCCTTTCCCAACTTTGAGAGTGATTTGAATCAAAACACAGTCTCCTAATATCTGGGGTTTAGAGAAGAGTGTACCCCCTCTCCCCGTTTCCTAAGTCATAGCAACAGAAAACCTCTTAGAAGCTGGATTTTCTAAGGTCAGAGAGCCAGCCTTGAATCCCCCAAGGTAAGGGCCTTCAAAAGAGTAAATGAAAAATCATAGCTCAGGCATGTTTTCGTTTTAGATTCCAGACAGGCCCTGAGCTGTGTATTGTTTTTCCTGTATTTTGTTTCTTGCCTGATTCAACCATGGTATCTTGAGCTGTCACAGACTTTAAAAGTTTTATTCTGCCACCAAATACTTACTGTACTCCTTAATGTGGTTTGGTGGCTCTGTGTGCTACTCCAATCTTACCTGCACAGCGGTGAGTGCATGACCTGGACTTGGCCAGTCAGATATCTCGTGGACTCCAGGCCACAAAAAAAGCGCTGGAATGACGAGGCTTATCACCCAAGTGGAGCCAAACAGAGTCCTGCCCTGGATAAGATATATAGACACTGAAAACATATATATTTTTCTTCTGGGATTGATAAACTGAGAGAATAAGGATTTGGAGAGCCTGGAGGACTCTCCCCTCCCACATGGACACAGGTCTTTTGAAGAATGAAGTAAGAAAAGATGGATGGGGATAAAGTGCCTTGGTAACTTTGAGTCATCATTTAGGTCTTTGGGGCCATGGTTCTGAAGCTATTTCTTCTAGTTTTGTAGCTACCTTACTATTGTTGCAAGCTAGGTAAACACATTACTTCCCTGGTTTGCCTTAGTCAGAGTTTAGTTTTTGTCATAGGAACCAAAATACTCCTGGCCAATAATAGTGGTTTATAAGGCCTACCGTAATTAGGCTTCTGCTAATCTTTGCATTCTCATATCCTCCAGTTTTTTAAAGCTCCCTAAACATGCCTCGGCTCTTCCCTTGATCTGACAAAGTCCAGCTCAACCTTCAATTGTCACTTTGCTCTTATGTTTTCTGAGGTGCTTTCTCTGAACTTCCAATGTGGAAGGAGTCTTATCTCTGTGCGTCCACAGCATGGTAGCCTGTCTCTAATGCTAACAATGACCTATCTGTCTCCTTTGTTCTGTCCTGCACTAAACTGCAAGGATCTTGAAGACAGGAAGTGTACCAGCTTCACCATTGCATCCCTAGTACTCAGTGTGACTCATGGCATAGAAGGGGGTTCAATAAATGGAGTGGAATGAATGGAGGATGGAGGATTTCCGAAGTACAGGAGGGAGTGAGTGAGCACTGGGCAAAGATAGGAAGGAATGAACCTTGACAGAGCACCTGCTGTGTGTCTGCAATAACGGTAGATACTCAGCAATGGCTCATTTCTTTTTTTTCTCTTATTATGTGTGTCTATTAAACAAAACAACATCGGATTAATGCCTCCATTTTTTTTTTTTCTTTTAACAGAGTCTTGCTCTGTCGCCCAGGCTGGAGTAAAGTGGTGTAGTCTCAGCTCACTGCAACCTCTGCCTCCAAGGTTGAAGCGATTCTCATGCTTCAGCCTCCTAAGTAGCTGGGATTATAGGTGCCTGCCATCCTGCCTGGCTAATTTTTGTATTTTTAGTAGAGACGGGGTTTCGCCACGTTGGCCAGACTGGTCTCGAACTCCTGACCTCAGGCGATCCACCCGCCTCGGCCTCACAAAGTGCTGGGACTACAGGTGTGAGCCACCGCACCCCTCCCAATGCCTCCATTTTATACACACAAAAGGAGGCGCAAAGAAATAAAGTCCTTTTTTCTGAGAGGTATAGCTACCATGTTTGAGCTCATACCTGTGAATTCATTTGTGTGAGGTTCCACAGCTCAAGGTTTTTTTTTTTTTTTTTTTTTTTTTTTAAACCACTTATAGGACAACAGATTAAGACACGGAGCTCAAAGTTTGCTAGAAGAAGCATGCATGACAACATAAACAAGGTAGCATAATATGAGATGACACAAGGCATCTAAATCAACGAGGCTTAAACCCAGTGAGAGAGACACGAAGTCGAGCGGCATTTGATCTCACTCTAAGATCTCTTCTGTTGCCTCAGTGAGAAGCAATTTTTTTTTTCTTTTGAGACAGAGTCTTGCTCTGTTACCCAGGCTGGAGTGTGGTGGCACGATCTCGGCTCACTGCAGCCTCTGCCTGGGATTATAGGTGCCCACCACCACGCCTGGCTAATTTTGTATTTTTAGTAGAGATGAGGTTTCACTATGTTGGCCATGCTGGTCTTAAACTTCTGACCTCAGATGTTTCACCCACCTTGGCCTACCAAAGTGCTGGGATTACAGGCATGAGCCACCATTCCTGGACAAGAAGCAAATTTTAGGTATTGTCAAGAATGGCCTACAGCAACATATGAAGACCTTGTCTCTACAGAAATTTTAAAAATTAGCAGGGTGTGGTGGCATGCACCTATGGTCCCAGCTACTAAGGAAGCTGAGGTGGTAGGATCACTTGAGCTCAAGAAGTAATCACTTCTTGACTGTAGCACTGCACTCTAACCTGGGCAGGAGAGCAAGACCCTGTCTCAAACAAACAAACAAACAAACCCCAAAAACCTAAACCCCCAAAACCCATTACCTAATGGATAGAAATGCCTAAAGCTGGAATGAGTACTCTGAACGTGAGGGCTTTTGTCTTCAAGAATTGACTGAACTTCACATTTGGTAGAGAAGTTGAAGAAAGAATTTAAGAGCTCTCCCAACCCGAAGATCAGTGATTGATTAACTGTGCTTGTTTGAGGCACTTCCTGGACCCTGAGCCAAAAAATCGGGGATTCAGGTTCCAGATATAGGCAAAGAGGTGCATGAACCTTTTTTTGTGGTCACTCTGGGCAACTCAGACAGCCCTGGTTTAGTATCCTGGAGGATACGGTGGGGCCAGCAGGTGAGCAGTGTGTGGCCTTGTGCTGGCTGCTAGGGGTACCTGGTGGGAGAAGGCGCTGGTACTCCAAGTAGAAGTCTTGTTAAGGAGACACATCCTGGAACGTTGTGGGAGGTGGTGGCCTGTTAATATGCACTGCAGATCTGTGCAAGGGGCATCCATTTGCTGCTGATGGCTTGGTGCTTAGGGTACACTTAAGTCTCCTGGAGCTAATCTAGCATGCCTGGCTATTAGTGTGTGTGTGTGCGTGCGTGTGTGTGTGTAAGCATGAATGGCAGAGACAGGGAGAAACAAGTTGGCCAAGAGCCCCATTTGAGTGGAGGAGAGGGTGCCCATCTATGGAAAACAAAGCCCATTTGCTGGCTAAAGAGCTGCTTTTTGAAAATCCCCCAGCCTAAGGGGGGAAGTTTAGCTCCATGCAATATGCTCTGTGTTTTATCCTATTTAATCTGCTATCAGCATTAGCCAGCATTATTTTTTATTTTACAGACGAGGAAATTGCAACTTAAAGAGACCAAGAAGTGCCCCCTAGAAGAATAGCAAGAGACAACATTGGGTGAGACCATTCAAGAATGTTTGGGCCAATTAAAGATTTTTGATTTCCTGTTAAATGCAAGGGGACACTGTTGAAGGGTTATTAGCAGTGGGTTGACAAAGTGTGGCTGTGGCTGCTGCTGCGTAGTGAATCGTAGTAGGGGAAACAGAAGCAGAGACCAGTTAAAGAGCTATTTAGCACTGCACATGAGGCAAGAGAGTGCCTAGGATTAGCACAGTGGTGATGAAGCAGTTTGGGATGTATTTCGGAGGTAGACTGCTAATGGAAGTTCCCCCCAGTTGAAGAATACTCCGTAATTATTCACTGGGCAAATAAAGTTGAGCACATGAGAAGGGCCAGCCTTCAAGTGGTGAGCGAGAGTCATGGCTATACTGTGGACACACCCTGAGTCTCCTGTGCAGATGACACATGGTCTTCCAAACTCGCTGGAATGCCTCTCTACAAGGAATCCTCCCAACTTACAAAGAGCGTAAACCTTCAAGGTTGGTAATTGGTCACATTTGAATGTCAGACCTCTTCTTGAGCACCCTACTGACCCCAAACACTTTCTAGAGCAGGAGGAATAAGCTGAGAAGAGGCCAGGAGGGCCTGGGAGACTAGGGGTGGAAAATCAACATTGACTGGCCTCCTACTGCATGCTACATACTGAGCTGGACATGTTCATACAACTTCTCATTTAATTTGCCACACTCTGGGATTGTGTGGACCAGGAAGGTGAGGCTCAGGGATTCTGAGACACTGCCATAATCATACGGCAGGTAAGTGGCAGAGCTGAGATTTAAATCTGCATCTGTGTCCAAAGTGCAGATTGTTATTATCACAGCATATAGTGATATACCTGAGGCTAAGGGCTCTAACATGCTGATGTATGTGGGTGCTGGTGGAGCGAGGCCTTGGGGATCATTAGGAACCACGCCAGCTCACATCCCCACTTCAAGTGGCCCAGGTTTAGGTGACATTTACTAAGACCCAATGGTAGACCAGAGCATCAACACGAATGTGCATTAATATGGACAGAACAACTTTGAAGTCCTACTGGGGGGTATATTAAAAAAAAGAAGAGGCCAGGCACGGTGGCTCACGCCTGTAATCCCAGCACTTTGGGAGGCCGAGGCGGGTGGATCATGAGCTCAGGAGTTCGAGACCAGCCTGGTCAATATGGTGAAACGTCGTCTCTACTAAAAATACAAAAATTGGCCAGGTGTGGTGGTGGACGCCTGTAATCCCAGCTACTCAGGAGGCTGAGGCAAGAAAATTGCTTGAACCCAGGAGGCAGAGGTTGCAGTGAGCCGAGGTCGTGCCACTGCACTCCAGCCTGGGCAAAAGAGAAAGACTCCTTCTGAAAAAAAAAAAAAAAAAAAAAAAAAGAGTTCTCTTGATCTTGATTTCAGAATTTCTTAGCGATAGCACTTGCTGATGTTTGAGGTCTTCTCTGGGCCAACGGCAGCATTGGGGTTCCACTGGGCCCCAGAAGGGGGTGAGAGAATGATGCTCAGAGCAGGTGTCACAAGAGGAGAGACCTGGGCTGGCCTGGGAGCAGAGCTCTTGCCAATCTCCAGCTAGATGTCCCCTGGGCACTGCTTGCAACCCATCTCTCAAGAATTACAGGTAATAAGGTAGGGCTGATGTTAACAGTTTATGACACGAATTCATTTTGAGAACTATATGCTTCACCCATCGCTTTTATTTTTCAATTTAGATCTGTTGGGTATTAATAGCTTTGAGGCTGTGTTTTCCATTTTAATCTGACTTTTTCTCATTTCCAAGTAGATTCCTTCTTTCAATTTACACAAACATTAAACCTCCATTTCCTGCAGCCCCGCACTCCCCTGCAAAATTCTCTCTGCTGACCTTGTGAGAAAACTTTTCTTTAAAGTATGAACTTTGCTTATACCCAGCCTAACCCCACCAGCCACAACCACCTTAGTTTTTAGCTACCCTCTGCTGGTTGTAGTTTCTCACTGACATGGCACTTTTGGCCGCAAGGAAGCGATGACTCAGACTAACAGAGGCTTCAAATACACAGGTCTTTAATATCTCACATAATGAAATGTCCAGAGGTAAACAGTTCTAGGTGTGTTAATTGGGAGGCACTATAATTTCAACAAGGATACAGATGCTTTACATCTTTCTGGTCTACCATTCTTAGGGTATATTTCCCCTTTCCCCCACCCTGCCCAGTGTGTCTCTCCATCATAAGAAGCCTGGACAGTTTCAGGCAACCTGCCGTTCATAGCCATGTCTACAGGGAGGAAGGGGACGTTTTTCCTGGCTTGTTTCTTTTTACGGGCACAAGACTTTCCCAGAATCCCCCCATTGATCAAAATGGAAATGCTTCCTTTCCCTTGATCCCAACTGGCCCACATGCCGAAATCCATCGCTGTATGGTATGACTTCGATTGGTCTGCACAAATCATAATTCGTTTCCTAGGGCTGGGACTGTCTTGTCAGATCACCTTGTTGGCTGATACTGGAATAAAATCTAAGAGGAATACAGGTATTGTAGCAGCAGAAGCTGTTGCAGGTGATAGCTGTTTTTCATCTATGTGGCTTTGCTCGTGCTGTGTGCTTTTCTGTTCCATCTTCTCCTGTTGCCCCTTGACCTCAAACACAGGGAACACCTGGATTACCTGGTCAGACTTTAAGAGGCAGCACAGCTGCTACCTTCTCCGGATTGTCCTCTTTTCATTGCTTCTCACCTACAGTCTCATAGTGTCCCAGGCATATGTCAAGCACTGCATTTGTAATGCTATCTTTATAATAATTTAGTTTTCCCACTAGATTGTGAACTCTTTGAGGGTAGAGGTTGAGTCTCACTTACCTATCTTACCTCAGAGCCTGGCATCCTAGAACAAATGCTGAGTAAAACTGCTAAAGGGATGAAGGATGAGTGCCCCTGAGGAAGGGGAGGTTGGGATATGCCCTCAGCTTGTTCCTGCCTTGAAATGTGTCCTCTAGAACATCAGGCATCAGCAACATACAGGTACTTGTAGTTCCCCAAATAAGTCATGCTGTTTTGTGCCCGTGTGTCTTAGAATATTTTGTTTCTAACACCTGCATACTCTTACCTGGGCTCCCACTCCACTGCTCAACCATTGCCTTGGGAACTCCCTTCCATTATTTAAAAAAAGCCATCTCCAACATGAAGAGGCCTTTTCTGGAAATCTCCCTAAAATCTGAACACTCTTTTCTTCATACCCCTATTGCACTTAGCATGTACTTCCATTGTCTAGGGAAAATTTAAAAGTCTTTCTATGCATTGGTTTCCTCATCTGATAAAAGAAATGATGTCTTACTCAGTTTGGGTTGCTATCACAGAATACCATAGACTGGGGCACTTAAACAGTGAACATCTATTTCTTACAGTTCTGGAGGCTGGAAAGTCTGAGATCAGGGCACCAATATGGCTGGATTCTGATAAAGTCTGTCTTTCTGGTTGCCACACAGCCGCTTTCTTGCTGTGTGCTCATATGGCGGAGGGAGAGAGAGAGAGAGTAACAGAGACAGAGAGAGAGAGAGAGAGAAACTGCATGCTCCAGTCCCTTTATACCTTTCTAAGGGCACCAATCCCAGTATGAGGTTTTCACCCTCATGACCTCATCCTACCCCAATTATGTCCCAAGGCCCCACCTTCAAATATCAACACATTGGGGATTAAGACTTCTATATATACATTTTAGGGGGACACAAATTTTCAGTCCATAGCAAATTATAAACTGCTTGTTTCTAGTCTTGAGGAGTAAATGGGGTTAATGCATTCATATCTCTTAGGAGAGAGAGTACTTGATACACATGAAACATTCAATGCATGTTGTTGTTGATGGTGGTGGTTGCAGCATGCATCCTCCTGTAGTGCACATACCTGATTGCTGTTTTTTCTTCTCCAATGTGCCATGGGAATTTTGCAAGTAAAGACCATATCTTGCCTATCACTGACTCCCCAGCTCCCAGATGAGGCACAAAAATAGTGCTCAGATAGTTTGCTGAGGACTGAGTGAGTGAAGATGACCGCTTTCTTTTTGGAAGAATGGCACCAGCCACCCTTTATATCTCTGGAAAAGGCAAAAAGGAAGAGGAAGATGCAGTGGGAAGCTTGCAGATTACAAAGTAAGAAGTGATTCCAAGACCTTCCAACCCCCTCCCCCAAACAACAGCACCAACATACACCAATAAACATCTTTGCTAAGGTCACCTCTCTGCATGTTTGGAGTGGATTGAAAATTAGGAGAAGAAAAACCTGTAAATCACTGAATCCAGGGTCTAGTCCTTCTTTTTCCATAGACTCTATAAATGGCCTTGGGTGAGTTTTCGCTTCTTAGTTCATTAAATTCAGGAAGATGAGATGAGTGATATCTCAGGTTCTCAGCATCTCAGACATTTAAAAATAAATAAAATACGGAATAAAAATGAGACACATTGTGGTTCTAAGGACTTCATAATCTTCCTTGAAACCCGTAGATGGGGTCGGACAATCATGAAAGGTTGCAATTAATCTCCAGAATGACAGGACTTACCTTGGGACTGGGGGCTTCATAGACCCAAGACAAGTGGGGAGAGTAGGGCATGGATCCACGGATCCCTGGTGTCCGGCCCCATCCTGTTACCAGAGAACGATGAGCCCTTTGGCAAGCTATTGAAACACCCTAGGCCTCAATGTTCTCATCTGTAAAATGAGGAGATAGAACCTACTTCATAGGGTAGTTATGAGTGATGTATCGACCTGGTACATGGTAGGTCCCCACTCCTCCACTATGGCTATTAATGGAGAGAAGAGTCCCTGTTGATTACAGTCATCAGGGGGTGGAATTTGAGATGGAGCTTGAAAGATGAATACTAATCAACTAGACACAGAGAGGTGAGGAACGAGATGTATCCAAGCCTAGGAAATGACGATGATGTGAGGATAGTGGTGGTTTAAATGTGCATCATGCATCATTTGATTCTCAAATCAACTGTATGAAGCCAGTGCTATGATTTGTCCCTTTTTAAACATGAGACACCATGGTTCAAAGAAGTTAAGTAACTTGCCCAACATCACACAGCTAGTATGTGGCTGAGCTGAGATTGGAATCCATGTAATCCTGCTGCAGAGCTCACATTGTTAACCGCTATGTTCTTCTATGTTTGTAAGAGTCTGGGAAGAGCTTTGACTATCAGGCTAACATCTTTGCACAGTTAGCTGGCGTGATTTGGTGGCCTTTGAGGAAGAGCAGAGGTCGGGTATGGTGCCTCACACCTGTAATCCCAGCACTTTGGGAGGCGAGGCGGCCGAATCACTTGAGGTCAGGAGTTTGAGACCAGCCTGACCAACATGTTGAAACACTGTCTCCATTGAAAATGCAATATTAGCTAGGTGTGGTGGCACACTCCTGTAATCCCAGCTGCTTGGGAGGCTGAGGCAGGAAAATCACTTGAACCCATGAGGCAGAGGTTGCAGTGAGCCAAGATCGCACCACTACGCTCCAGCCTGGGCAACAAGAGTGAAACTCCATGCAAAAAAACAAACAAACAAACAAACAAAAAAAACAGCAGAGATCGTCTAGAGCCGGGCTCCAGTCCCCTTGCTGCGGAGGAGGAAGGGCATCAGCCCTCTCTACTCTGAGAAGCCTCCACAATGCCCAGGTTGCCTGATGGCTGAGTCACAGCTCTCATGATCCTGGCTGGCAAATAGGAGACACCCTTAATTGGATACTGAAAAAACTCTGCCTGCTGCACAATGGCTCCAACAGAAGAGTTATAGCTGTTTACTGTAACACACAGACAGTCCTATTAACAAGAATGATGGGAGGCTGCTCCGTGGCATTACTCTTAGCAAAAGACTTGACAAATATGCTTTGTAAATGAAGGCACTCCAACAGAGAAAACATCTAACACTCCCTCTCCCCACCCCCACCCACCCCACCCCTTCCTGGGGAGACTTTGCATGTGGAATCCTTTATACATTATTCAAGGCTCCATATTCTGACGACGTTCATCAATAGTGGTGCCTATGGCAGGGAGAAGCTTGTATCAACTGACAAATGTAGACAAGGCAAGCTGCTTAACCCAGGAACAGTGGGTCAGAGCACAAACAGGGAAATTGATGGTGCCAGCCATATTTCTGAGGGAATGGAGGCGTAAATGAACACCATACGTCACAGCTTACCACATACAGTAGGAGGGAATTGTGAATGGCGCAGTGTGGCCTACTTAGGAATGCTGATGGATCATTCTCAGCCAGCTTTTGTTCCAGACTGGGGTTTGTCTTGTCTACAGAGTCTGGGGCATCTTCAGGGTGACAGCCATAGGGTGTGTGCCTCCCCTGCTCCAGACATTGGCAGTGGGCTCTGCTGAGTGGAGAGTGACAGAGCTGTCCAAGTCATGACCAGTGGTTACAGGGCTGCACCGGCTAGGCTCATAGAGCCTCGTAGGAATACAGATTATGCAATTCCTAAGAGGAAAGAGGATGCCACGGCTTTGGCATCAGTTATAGTAGGTACCGGTCTCTCATTTATTAGCTTGTGGGGACAAAGTAGTGACCTGAGTCTCTAATACCTCACCTGGGAAGTGGGAACGTAACAGTACCTCCCTCACAAGATCAAAATCAGGATTGATTGAGTTAATATGCAGGGAGCATTTCAAAGAAAGTATGGCAGCCAGCACACACCCAGTAAATGCTAACTGGAGTGCAGTGGCATGATATTGGCTCACTGCAACCTTTGCCTCCTGGGTTCGGGGTTCTCGTGCCTCAGCCTCCTAAGTAGCTGCAATTACAGGCATGCACCACCACGACTGGCAAATTTTTGTAGTGTGGGGTTTTGCCACGTTGGCCAGGCTGGTCTTGAACTCCTGGCCTCAAGCAATCTGCCCACCTCGGCCTCCTAAAATGCTGAGATTACAGGCATGAGCTACTGCACCCAGCTCAAGAATGGAATATTTAAAATGCTTCCTTTGGAGTCCCAGTTCTGGTAACAAGTTTGTTATTCATGGGATCTTGGCAAGTTGCGTGATCCCTGAGACTTAGGTTCCCCTTCTGTCAAATGGAGAAATTAATAGATAATATCTATAAAGAGCAGGATAGAGTATCCTCACCATAGAAAGCCATTGGAGACAGGTGGTCTTTGATATTTTCTGAATGAAGAGTGACAGCCTGGGGCAGAGACCTCCACGTTGTCTGCAGCTCTGAACGTCCATGATGCCATGGGGAGGAATAATATTAATTTTCTGGGGAATTATGTTAGCTCTCTCTGGATTGGTCAGAGATGAGTCTAACCTTCCTCTCAGAGAGAGGAAATGGAGAAGATAATGCTAAAATAAAATAAAAATAAAGTGTATTGAGTATTTCCTGTGCATTAGGCACCTTTGAGCATCTCATTTAAAACTCACAACAACCCTGTTAGTTGTATTATTATCCCCATTTTGCTGACTGCCATAGACACCAAAAGCTCTTGAGCACAAAAAGGAGAGGAGACTTGGCAGGGGATTCTGAATCCATGGCAAAGTCGCCATGGAGGGCCCACGTCGCCCATCCCCACTTCCACCCTTGTTGGAGAGGCATCAAGAAGCCTCTCTGGGAAACTTTTTCCTCTTATATCAGCTAGTTCAGAATGGCCATTCTTTTATTTATTTTGATTTTTGATTCTTGTGGATACATAGTAGGTGTATATATTTATGGGCTATGTGAGATGCTCTGATACAGGCATGCAATGTGTAATACTCGCATCATGGAAAATGTGGTACTATCCTCCCAAGCATTCGTCCCTCCTGTTAACAATACAGTTATACTCTTTTAGTTATGTTAGAATGTACAATTAAGTTATGATTTACTATAGTCCCCCTATTGTGCTATCAAGTACTAAGTCTTAATTCATTCTTTCTAACTATCTATTTTGTACCCATTAACCATCCCCACCTCCTCCCCACCCCCTCACTACCCTTCCCAGCTTCCGGTACCCATCCTTCTACCCTCTATCTCCATGACAGAAGGCCATTTTCAAGCAAGGCTGGACAAGTTCATTCTGTTCCCAGCCAGCCACCCATGCAGCAATAAAACCGACCAAGTTTCTGATGAGGAAAATTGGCCTTTGTCTTTTTCAATGAGCTCACATCTAGAAAGAGCTACAGCAGCCGAGAAAGGCTGTAACAGCATCAGGGGTGGGGCTGGGTGAATCAGCTCAGGGGTTTTCCTGGCAGGAGCCTGTGCTGGGGAAGACGGAGGGAACGGACTCACACACCTGTGGACTGAGGGAGAGATGGCGTGGCAGCCAGGGAAGACCAGCAAATGACTTCAGACAAGCCTCGGAGTCTCCAGAAGCGAGGGGTGCATCACAGCCGTGAGGGCCAGCACCACCTCCACTCTTTATTTCAGTATGACACTGTAGGTGACATGGAGTCCTTAATGCAAACACATTTTCTCATGCATTCCTTTATTTATTTTTTTAAATAGGTCAAAATTTATTAGGTCAAAATTGTCTATATTTACAGTGTAAACTGATGTTTTGGTATATGTCTACACTGGGGAGTGGCTAAATCATATTATTTAACATATGCATGATCCCACTTACCAGTTTTTTTGTGATGAGAACACTTAGGAATTTTCAAGGATACAGTATATTGTTATGAACTATAGTGTCCACGATGCACCACAGATCTCTTGAACTTATTCCACCTGTCTAACTAATTGTTTTTTTTTTTTTGCATCCTATGACCAACATCACCCCAATTCCCCCCACCCCCCAGCTTCTGGTAATCACCATTTTACTCTGTTTCTATTGGTTCAACTTTTAAAAATTCTACATATGAATGAGATCAGGAAGTACCTGTTTTTCTGTGTCTGGCTTGTTTTACTTAACATAATCTCCAGGCTCATCTGTGCTGTTGTAAATGACAGAATTTTCTTCTTTTTTAAGGCTGCATAGTATTCCATTGTGTAATATATATTACATTTTCTTTATCTATTCATCTGTTCATGGACACTTAGATTTGCTTCCATGTCTTGGTTATTGTGAATAACAGTGCAGAGAACACAGAGTGCAGATATCTCTTCGATATACTGATTTCATTTCCTTTGGATATATACCCAGTAGTGGGATTGCAGGATCATATGGTAGTTCTATTTTTAATTTTTTGAGGAACCTCCGTACTGTTTCGCATAATGGCTGTACTAAGTTACATTCCCACCAACAGTGTGCAAGGATTCCCCTTTCTGTACACCCTCGCCAACGCTTGTTATCATTTGTCTTTTTGGTAAAAGCCATTCTAACAGGTGTCTCACACATTCCTTCCCTGCTTTTCACTGCCAAAGCTTGCTCACTCTGAACCTCCCAAGTTCACACAGCCAATAAGTGGCAGAGCCAGAATGAACACTTTCTGTTTCTCTAAGACGTCAAGCTTTTGCACTTGCTTTTTTTTTTTTTTCTTCTGACTGGAGCAACACCATCTGGTGAAAGTATAACACATCCATCCCACCAATGCGTGCCACAGAGGCAATCTTAAATTTCGGAGTAGCCATATTTAAAAAAATGAATTTTCACAATATATTTTATTTAACCCAGTTATTCAAAATATTGTCATCTCAACATTGGATCAGTATTCAACATTATTCATGAGATATTTTACATTATTTCCTTCATATTAGGTTTTAAAATTCAGCATGGGTTCTACACTGTTGGCAACCCCAATTCAGATCGGCCGTATTTGAAGTGCCCAGTGGCCACATGTGGCTCGTGGTGGATGCGTTAGACAGGGCAGGTCTGGAGGGCAACCTCCCAGCTCACAAGTCACCCCCTAGAAAGCTTTCCCTGGCACCCTAACCAGAGCAGCAAACCCATTCCCCTCTATATCTTCTATATCACGTCATATATGATCATGTGCATATCGCTGCCTGTTCCTCTTGTTACTACTGTTGTTTATTTTTATTTTTATCTGTCTCTCCTAACAAAATGTAAGTTCCCAAAGGAATTTATTGCTCTTTCCTTTGCATGTAGAACAGTGGCTGGTGCACAGAAGGAGCTCAGTAAACATAACTATGTTTTAAACAGATGAATGAATGGATTTCTGCATAAAGGGATGTCTGAATGCACAGCTAATAATAAGGCTTATGTAAAGGACATAGGGGTACAGGAAATCTCTTACTGAGGATTTCTTTGGCCTCCCCAGGCATCATCTCCCCACTGCAGTAATTTGTAAGCTGGAAGATTCCCCCTCCAGCCACCTTTCTATGTATTCCAGGAGTTGGTGGTGTGCCTTCTTTTCTAAGTTCTTACAGAGCAGGTACTTAAAGAAAAAAGAAAGATCCAGGGTCTGTGTGTATCTATTGGTCATCTATGCTAATTTGCATTTAGTTCTTACGTAATTTGTAAGGTGGCAAAGCCCTGACATACTATTGCAGCCTGGGAAGCCAGGGCTGTTTATCAGCTCCTGCCCGCTGCAGCCATTGAAAAAGTCTTGGTCACCTGTAAACAACAATCTATCTGATTCATTAAATTTGTTGTTTACAGCCATTCTCCATACAGATTACTTTGGTACAGCATTCTGAGATGCAGGATCTCACACATCTGGAACTCCTGGAGCTGTTCTTTGCCCCTCGGCCCATGACAAAGGGATGGATCAACTTCCTTAGGGGAATGATAACCTTTGCTAGTCAAAGCTTGACTTAGAGAATCACTGAGCAATATCCTGTTGTTCTTCCAAGCAGACCAGCGTGTTGATGTTTATGCAATATGTACACCCCTCTGGGCTTTCCTGTAGCCTAGAGGCTTGTATTGGATTTGTCTGTCTTCTACATTGGACACTGAGCTCCTTGTGGGATGGAAACCTGTCTTGTTCATCTTTGTAACTCCAGCTCCTAGTCCAGGGCCTAACACATAATATATGTTTTTGTTGAAAAAATAAATGAACCAGGAGAGCCTACAAAGCATTCATTCAAAGTTCTTTATTGAGCGTCTACTATGTACTGAACCAAGTTCTAGCACCTGAGACAAGTCAGTGAACAAAACAGGCAAAAATCTATGCCCTCATGGTGCTTACCTACTAGCAGAGAGTTGAATTAATTTTTTGAATATTTTCTTTTTCCAAATAATGCCAAAAACTTATTATTTTTCTGTTATTATTGCAAATTCACTTGTAACAGTGTTAAGAACCTTTGGGGTTCTTTCTCTGCCAATTACCATCTTGTGTGTTTTCCTATATGTAAAGGAAGATAACGAGTCTCCAAAGAGTAGTTGGGGGAATTGAATTAGGCAGTGCTTGTAACTGTAGAGTGCAGTGCCTATCCCAGACATGATAAGCATGTGGTGAGTGTTTTTGGTACTAGGGAGTCCTGTGTTCAGTAGGGAAGGAGGCTGAAGAGTGAGTTTGGGTCTGAGCCAAAGAAATAATGGGCTGGTCCAGGTGGGATATTTCCAGAGAAGAGAATCTCTGTGTAGGTCTGCAAGGCAGTGGGAAGGGGTCAGGGAAGCCTGTGAGGTGCCATGGCAATGACCACAGGGTTTCTGGTGTTAGGCAATTAAAACTTGGATGCTGTGAAGATGCAGAATTGCCAAGAACCAGGCAGCAGGTCCCTGTGAGCAAAGAAAGCCACAGGAAGAGCCACTGTCTCCATTCTGCCCAGGACGGTTGCCAGATGCTGGTGGAAAAGGAGGAGGGTGGGACACTCTACCCCATAGCTTGGTGCCTCCCCAAAAGTGTGGATTTCTGGAACTCTGATGGGGCCTGGAGGGCTCCCTGGGATGACAGGAAGAACAAGGGTCTCTGAGTGAGGATGCAACACGGCTTGGAATGTTTCAGAGCATTCTGGATCCTTCAGAGCCTGTGTACTGGAGTCAGATGATCCAGGTTTGATTCCTGGCTCTGTCACTGATGGCTGGGTGACCTTGGCGCATCACTTAACTTCAATCAACCTCAGTTTCCCCATCTGTAAAATGGAAGTGTACTCATTTGTTCTCATCTCATGGTGTTTTTGAGAGGTTAAAATGCGATAATTTGTGTAAAGCACTTAGGACACTGTATGTTACATAAAAATTCCCAATAATTCCTCTACAGAAGTCCCTTTCCCCCAATCTCTCACCTCTTTTTCTTTCTCTCCACCCCTCCAGGGTCCCCTTACTTTAACCTGTTGCCACACCTTGAATTCATGCCAATGCTGTCAGATCTTCAGAGTTTCTTCAGTGAGGTGCAAACATAAGATGAATAACCATCTCACTAATATTGATAATTGTTCATAGCTTCACCTCACTGTGTTATTGGGCTGTAAGCTCCCTCTTCTCCACCACCCTCCTCCAGATGGAAAAGGGAGCCCAAGGAGATGAAAGAAAAATCAAGAAAAAAATTAGAAAAATGGATCCCCTATCTCAAATACACATAAGTATGTATAAGTGAAAGGTTTCCAGGAAGGAAGTTCAACTGAAGGGAGTAAACTGATGATTTATTTTAATTAAGTGAAAACAGTAAAGAAATATTTGAAAAGTTAACCTGGCATCTTAAAATAAAACAGGATGATAAGCTCTTTGCTGGCAAAGTTGCAGTTTCTCTGTTGGATTTTGGATCTGGCTTTTATTATTAAGACTGGTGCTGAAAGCTGGCATTTTGACAGGAACATGGAGCGTTTGTCACTATCTGGGAAAGAGATAGATGTTGAATGACATTTTGGAAGAAATGTACACATTTTGGGCCTAAGTGCTGTTTCTCCTTACCAGGAAAATTCCACTAGCAAATAACTGATTGGTTATCTTGAGTTCCCAATTCTCCTGGCTATTTAAATGAAAGCAGAATTAGATTTTTTTTTTTTCTTTAACCTTTGGGGAAAATGGAAAGAGGTTTTCTCCATGGGCTGCGTCTTCTCCAGATAAGGGCGACATTCTTGGCTAGAAAAACCTAATGGGGCCTTCTTTGTCCCTGGAGGAGAGGTAACTGGAGGAACACAGAATACACCCTTGCAGAGTTGCAGAAGTCCAACAGGAGGGAGAAGATCACTTCTGCCCCTGGGCCTCACTTATTAATGCAAGTAACTCAAGGGAGGAATGTGGGAAAGATGCAGAAGGAGCTCAGGAATGCCTCCCAGGAGATCTGGGAGTTTCTGTCTCCCTCTGGCTCTGCCACTCACCAACTGTGTGACCCAGAGCAAGTCACCCTGTGACTTGGTTTCTTCAATAAGAATAGGTATCAGGAGGTAGACATTCCCCCTGTTGCTATGAGAATCATGTGTAATGAAATGCTGAGAAAACCCTCGAATGTGCCTCAATTATATGCTACTGTAATCACAAAACTGAGTTTATGGCTCTAAAGGAGCAGGGGAAAGAGGCTGCAATTAGTGGGAGAGAGAAACAATAGGATAAAGAAGGCCAACCTGGAGATGCAGGTTGATTGATACCCACTTTCTGGCAAGCGAGGGGTGGCTAGTGCCTGTTGATATGGTTTGGCTGTGTCTTCACCCAAATCTCACCTTGAATTGCAATAATCCCCATGTGTTGAGGGCAGCGCCAGGTAGAGATAATTGAATCATGGGGGCAGTTTCCCCCATACTGTTCCTGTGGTAGTGAATAACTCTCACAAGATCTGATGGTTCTATAAATGGGACTTCCCCCGCACAAGCTCTCTTGCCTGCCACTGTGTAAGACATGACTTTGCTTCTCCTTCACCTTCTGCCATGATTGTGAGGCCTCCCTGGCTATGTGAAACTGTGAGTCAATTAAACCTCTTTCCTTTATAAATTACCCAGTCTTGGATATGTCTTTATTAACAGCATGAGAATGGATGAATACACCTGTTATGCCAAGTTAGGTTGGGGTTTAGTTTCTTTCCTTGGATTTTACTCTGCCAATTGCTCAGACACTGTCCTCCTTGTCTAGGTTGTTAAATAGTGATAAGGGGCTACTGACCTGCTATAAACAAGAGGTCAAGCTCTCAACTTAGTCAGAGTCCAAGCTGTTAGTTCAAACTGCACCAGCCATTTCGCAGACCCTGGTAAAAGAGCAACATTCCATGGGGGTTCAGACTGTAAGAAACCTCCTGCCCATCTGCCTGACTTTCTTATCATACCCTACCAGGCAAAGGCCCACCTGAAGGAGCATCCTTATCATATCCTGCTGGGCAAAGGTCCAAAAAACAGCCGATCATATCCCACCAAAAGCAGGGCCAAACTGCCTCATCACGGGACTGTCTTATCAATATCCAGCTGGGTAGCAAGCCAGACTGCCGAGACCCCTTTCACCCATACCTGTAAGTACCCCAGCCTGTAAGCAGCGGTAGGCATTGGCATTAAGCTGGTCCCTCACCTCTGCAGGTTTATGCTGGACATAAATGCTGCATTTGCTGTTGAGCCACCCTCTCTCTGTGTGTCTTTCCTTAACCCTCACCTTCCCTTCAAAACCCAACACACACCTGTGGCAGGCCAACTTCTGAAGGTGTTTTGCACTGTGGGCACTCTTGGCTCTTCATAGGTGGTTTGTCTTTCATGACCCTGCGTTTCTTTCCCTTGGTCTTCTACAGCTCCCAGTTAGACTTCAGAGCTATTGCAACTTGGGGAGCTTTTGTTATCCTTTCCAAGACAAGAGTTTGCAGGGGAAGAAATCAAGTGATAATCTGAACTCTTCTCAAAGGGGAGAGTTTTGGCTCAGGTCTGTCTGGATCACAGGAACCGCTTCTCCTCAATGGGCAATAGGGCTTTTGATGTTGATATGACAGTATTTTCTGGGCTGAATATACATGGCAAAATTCTCCTGAATATTCTTTGTTACCGTATCTAACTTTGTGGGGCTAATTCCTGCATCCTGTTTGTGAAGATCCTGACAGTGCTGAATTTTACCTGAGCCCTGTATTCTCTGGAAAACAGTTATTGTTTAAAAAAATACCCCCACCATTTCATTTTCCAGGGAAATGACTAACCACAAAGAAACACTTGCACTTGCATATTCCAGGATAAGACCACCTCCACTTTTCCTCAATAATTCCCATAAGACTGTCTATCCCTTTTCATGATTCCCTTAAGACTTATGAATGACTTCCTTGCCTCTGTAAAACTCCAGGCCCCCTTCCCTTCCACTAAGACACTCCCATTCACGAATGTTCTCCCTATTGCAAAAGCTGAATAAAATCATCTCCTGAATCGTCTGGTGCATTTCGTCCTTGATAATCCCAAATTGAATAATTTTTTTTCCAGACCAGAAAGAAATTCAGGTCCTCGTCAAGGCCATAAAGAACTGAAAGCAAGAAGATTACCAGGGAATCAGCAAGAATGTCCTAAATTAGCTAGAGCTAGACAAAGGAAGGAACAAAAGGAAAATTTGTATGCAAATGAATGGGCATTCAAAGCATTCTGCTTTAAGGAAAGCATCACATTTGTGGTAAAGAGGAATGGTGTGGGAGTAATACAAGATGTCCTTGTTGGCCCATAAGTTTTTTCTATTTTATTATCTTCTTGAATCTGATAATATATGTCAACATTCTGGGGACCCTGAACTCCAATATGGACACATGCAAAGGCTAGGACAAGAGCACCAGATTGGGAATTGGGGAATATCTCTAATTTTTTTTACTTTCAGAAGAATGCCCTTGAGTGCTGGAGTTTCCAGGATTCCATTCTGAAAGCTGGAAGTGTCTGGCAGTTTCACTCCTCACTTCAACTGCTGCTGCCAATGAATGACTGGTGGGAGGGTACAAAAGTCTAGTCCCTTGTTTCACGGCCTGACAAACCAGGGATAATTTCTGGTCCATGGGATCATGTTGAGTTTGGAACTTCACCTGCAACTGCCCCTTGGTTAGCTTCTTGTCCTTCCCTATTCTAATTTTTCCACCCCCTCATTGACTTCTCCTGGACCTCTTCTTTAGTGAATTACTTGCACCTGAATCCTTGGTTCGGGGTCTGCTTCTGAGAGACCAGATTTGAGACACTCTGTTGACCTTTTCTGACAAAGGAAGGAAAAAAGAGAGGGAGGATGGAATGAAGGAAAGAAGGAAGAAAAAAAGGAAGGAAGAGAGGAAGGAAGGAACGAAGGAAGGAAGGAAGGAAAGGAGGGAGGGAGGGAGGGAGGCTGAAAGGGAGGGAGGGAGGCTGAAAGGAAGGAAGGAAGGAAGGAAGGAAGGGTAAATGCTTTCCCTGTAGAAATTCAACTGAGGGACAATGGAAACATACTTGATCTGTGATCAATAGCTCTGCATTTGAATTCCAGCTCTGCCCTCTTCGAGCTCTTTAATCATGAACACTGCTACTTGCACAAATTGAGTCTCAACTTCTTCCTCAGTAAAGACTGTCACTGACTCAAGATTGTTGCAATAATTAAGTAAGGTAATGCTTTTGAGTGCACCCAGCACACTGCCAGCTCATTCAGACACATCATGATTTTTCAAGTGAAGAAAACCTTGAAAAGTGAAGAAAACCTGTTTTCTCTAGTGTGAGTTGATCCCAGCATTTCCTACCTTGTTCTGAAAAGAAGTATTTTCCTACATCCTCTTCCTTCCTCAACTATTGTCTGCAGGTTCAGGTGGTGTATAATAAAGTAGGGAGAAATAGTGTGGTCTCAGTTCAGTAGATTTCAAATCCTCAAGGGCACAACAATCACCTGGGGACTTTGTTTAAAATATAGATTTTCAGATTCTCCCAAGAGATTCTGGTTCAGTGGATGTGGAATAGCCCTAGAAATCATAGTTTAAAAAATTATTTATTTGTAACAAACTCTGTGAACCTAAGGCTGGTAATCCACAGACCTTATTTTTGGAGGCCTTGCCCTAGGTTCAGAGGCTAACCCTGGTTGCCAGTGGTGTTCTCGCTCTTTGATGCTTTGCCCTTTGTTTTTCTCTGTGCATTATAGGACGCCTAGCACCATTTTCCCTAAATGCCACTGCTTAGCTGAGCTCTCATATCTAACGGCCTCTTGGTCTAACTCGCACCATTGGATTGACATTTAGCCCCACACATCGATGAATTCATTCATGGATGTCAATGAGCACCTGCCCATTTAGTGCAAAACAAATGTGCTGATGTTGCTGTGAAATCCTAAGATGACACTGACCATCAATCACAGCACTCTGAGGGTCCACCTAGCCCTGGAAGGCAACAGATCCATTATGGCCATTTAAGACCCAGAATGACAAGGTGCCAAGGCCCTGCCTCATCTGCAGCTCCTGAAATGAGACAGTGTTCAGCCTGTGACTTTGACAGAGGGTGTTGTCACTGCTGGTCATCACTTTCATGTTTCTAGTCACTTATGCCTCAATCAATGTATTGGCTCATAAATATCATTCAATACTAACTGCAGCTTGGTCCATGATGCCTCCACAGACCTGTCCAGCAGCTCCCCCTACCCCCTGACACCTTAAGTTTCTGAAGTATCCAAAACATAGTCCTCTTTCTTCCCTATATTATCCTGGGAGACACAGGATGCAGTTTTGGTTATAAGACTTTCCTATTTTCATGTTATCTCTTTTACCTCTTGAGAAACACTGACATCTAGCCCAGGCATCAGCAAACCTTTTGTCTCAAGGGCCAGATAATAAATATTTAAGCCATTGCTGTTCAGATGTTCTTGGTAGCAATGAGTCATGTCCACCAATGTAGCAAGAAAGCAAACATAGACAATAGGTAAAAAAAAGTGGGTGTGACCATGTTCTAACAAACTTTGTTCACATAAACAGATTTGGTCCATGGGCTATAATTTGCAACACCTGGTCTACTCCATCTTTATCCATGCATTAATTTAATACATATTTATTGAGCATCTCCATGTGCCAGTACCTGCTCTCATGGAGCCTATAGGACTTATTATTAGTTTAGTTGAATAATGGGGAATAGATAGTAAAGAACTAACGATGCAATTAAATGCCTAGTTGCTACTGTTAGAAGTGCTCTGAAGGAGAAGGGCAAGGTGTGATGGAAGCAAGTAACAGGGAAATGGGAGCTTAGAGAAGTGAAGGTGGAGAGATGGAAGAAGAGTATGGGCCTTTGAGCAGAAGGGGCAACATGGGGGTGTGGTATTGAATGGAAAGGAACTTGGCAACTCAAGTCTCAGGTACTGTCTTCCAGAGAGGAAGAGTGAGAGAGATGTCAGATCCAGAGACTGATGCTTCTAGGGATGTTAAACTTCCCGTGAGAGGTAGTGGAAACTCTCTGCAGTTTTAAAGCAGGAGAGCAACACTAGTAGATTTAGGTTTCAAAACAATCTCCCTGGCTACAGTTTGGAGAAGAGACGGGAGGGCAGTAATAAATCCAAGTAGACTAGATAGAAGTTTCCTGCAGATCTTTATCAATTTTGTTGTAACACAAACTCTCACTCTATCTCTCTTTTTTGCCAGCCTCACCCATAAAGTCAGGGATTTGGTTAAATGTTCATAGCTGAGGTCACCATGTTGAGGCCAAGGCTGCTCACTTGAGTGAATCCACATCTTCGGGAATGTTTCTGTTTTCAGGAAACAGTATTCCAATGTGCTGGAGCACAGAGTTCCCATGGGGAAAGATGAGTGGGGAAGCTGGAAAGCTGGGTTGGTGTCAGATTGTGTGCAGAGCCAGTTAATGATAAAGGCATATTGCACTCCAGCCTAGGCAACAGAGCAAGACCCTGTCTCAAAAAATAAATAAATAAGGGGCATAGATGTCTGGAAACCATAGCCCTTCCCTTCTGCCACTGTGAGGCTCTGCATTTCAAGGCCACCTGGACCTTCTGAAGCTTTGCTTATAGCCGATTCAAGTAGTGATAATTTTGCTGATACATTTTGAAGATGCTATAACATTGCGGAATGTCTGCATATTCTAAGGCACTTAATATCTCCACTTGGAATGCACTGATATGTAGGTCATTAAGCAGAACAGACCTTCTCGGTGAAAGGAGTAATAATTGCGGTTTTCAAATGCCATTTGCATTGCTATTTGGCAGGAATACCATAGTCATGATCTTCCTGTTTCCATTAACCACGAGGGCTGGGACAAAGTCATCCTACCTTTCTGCAGGCAAGCCTTCATTTCAGACTGTCAGCAAAGTGGTAATTTAGGCAATAAGGAGAAATACACAACCAGTCCTTGAGATGGTCTGCAGGGATTGCACCTCAGGTATTCATACCCTTGTGAAATCCCCTCCCACATTAAGCCGGGGTTGATCTGTGTGACCAATAGCATAGGGCAGAAGGGATGGCATGTCATTTCCAAGATCAGGTTATAAAAGATACTGCAGCTTCCGTCTTGGTCACCTCTCCCTCAGGGATCACTAAAGAAGAAACTGGCTTCTGTGTTGTGAGCAACTCTACGGAGAGGCCCATATGACAAGGAACTGGAGCCTCTTGCCAACAGCCATGTGAGTGGGGCTTGGACGTGGGTTCCAACCTCAGTCAAGCCTTCAGATATTTGCAACCCCGTTCAGGAGCTTAAGGGCAAATGCATGAGAAATCGTAAACTAGAGGCAGCCAGACAAGCTACAACTGGATCCCTGACCGTCAGAAACTGTGAGATAATAAATATTTGTTGGTGACATAGTTTAGATATTGTCCCCTCTAAAGCTCATGTCGAATTGCAATTCCTAGTGTTGGAGGTGGGGTCTGGTGGGAGATGACTGAATCATGGAGACAGATTTCTCATGAATGGCTTAGCTCCATCCTCTTGGTGCTGTCCTTACAATAGTGAGTGAGTTCTTGAAAGATCTGGTTGTTTAAAAGTGTGTGGCATCTCCCTGCCACTCACTCTCTCTTGCTCTGCCTCTGGCCATGTGAGATGCCAGCTCGTTGCAGCCATACCAGACGCAGATATTGGCACCATGCTTCCTGTACAGCCTGCAGAACTGTGAGCCAATTAAACCTATTTTCTTTATAAATTACCTTGTCTCAGGTATTTCTTTATAGCATTGCAAGAATGATCTAACCCAGTTGACTTCAGTTCTAAGTATTGGGGTAACTTATTACACAGCAATAGATAACAGATACAGGAGAGGAAAAGTGTTAAGTCATTCAAATAGTTTAGCCTTGTATGAATGTCCATAACAAGTATGACAAGAAGGGCTCATTATCTGGAGGGTAGAGACTGAGGCAGGATGTGTCTAGGACTTGAAACTCCTTATTGTGGTCACCAACAAGTTTGTGGACTAGGGAAAGTCACTTTCCCTTTTGGACTTTATTTTCCCTTGCTATAAAAGCACAAGGTTGGCCTAAAGAAACTTAAGGACCCAGAATCCCTTCCTTGTTGCTTGGGTGTTCATTGGTGGATATGTGAAAGGAAAATAAATCTTGGGGCCCCCAAATCACTAAGCTAACGGGAAAAGTCAAGCTGGGAACTGCTTACGGTCAACCTGCCTCCCATTCTATTCAAGGCCATCCCTCTGCTCACTGAGATAAATGCGTATCTGATTGCCTCATTTGCAGAGGCTAATCACAAACTCAAAAGAATGCTACCGTTTGTCTCTTATCTACCTATGATCTGGAAACCCCCTCACCACTTGAAGTTGTCCTGTCTTCGCCTCAAGTTGCCCCACCTTTCCGGACTGAACCAACGTCCATCTTACACGTATTGATTGATGTCTCATGTCTCATTAAAATGTATAAAACAAAGCTATGTCCCTACCACACTGGGCACATGTCATCAGGACCTCCTGAGGCTCTGTCATGGGCATGCATCTGCAACCCTGGCAGAATAAGCTTTTTTTTTTTTTTTTTTTTTTTTTTTTTGAGACCAAGTCTCACTCTGTCACCCAGGCTGGAGTGCAGTGGCACGATCTCGCCTCACTGCAAGCTCCACCTCCTGGGTTCATGCCATTCTCCTGCCTCAGCCTCCTGAGTAGCTGGGACTACAGGCGCATGCTGCCACATCTGACTAATTTTTTGTATTTTTAGTAGAGATGGGGTTTCACCGTGTTAGCCAGGATGGTCTCGATCTCCTGACCTCGTGATCCACCCGCCTCGGCCTCCCAAAGTGCTGGGATTACAGGGGTGAGCCACCACGCCCAGCCGGCAGAATGAACTTTCTAAATTAACTGAGACCTGTCTCAGATATTCAGGGCTCACAGATGTAACAAATACCTACTATCCCACATAGGCACACATACATGTGTGTGCACACGTAGCCACCTACACTTAAAATGTGGAGTCCAGCTAGCAATGAAAGGGTGTTGAACTATAGGCCAGTCACTGAATCACACAAGAATTATCAATTAATCCTCACAGAAGCCAATATAAGTAGGTGGTTCTACTACCACTATTTACTAGACGAGAAAATGCAGGCTCAAAAAACGTTATATTGCTCAGGGATATCCTATTAGTTTTCTGTTGCTCTATAAAAAATTACCACATGTTTAGTGGCTTAAAACAACTCACATTTTTTATTTCACAGTACCTGTGGATCAGGAGTCCAGGAGAAACTTGGCCGGGTCTTTTGCAGAGGGTTTTGCAAGGTTATGATCAAAATATTGTCCCAGCTGCATTCTCCCCTGTGACTCAGGGGTGTCTTCTAAGCTCCTTCAAGTTGTTGGTAAAATCTGGTTCTTTGCAGTTGTAGGACTGAGGCCCTCAATTCTTAAAGGTAGCCCCTCCCCATCGGTAGTTTACATAATGGTTCTTGGATTCTTCATAGCCAGCAAAAGAGCCCCTCTCTCTCTTGAAAAGTCTCCATCCCTCTCTTAAGAGCTTTCATTAGATTAGGTCAAGCTGGTCCAGATAATATCTCTTTTGATTAGTTCAAAATCAACTAATTTAGGACCTGAATTGCATGTTCAAAATCCCTTCACCATTGCCATATAAGGTAACCTAATCATGGAGGTGACATCCCATCATATTCACAGGTACTGCCTCCACTTCAGGGATGGGGACAATACTCAGTAGTGCGCATGTGGAGGGGGATTTGGGGTCATTTTAGAATTCTATCTACCAGAGACACACAGTAGGAAACAGTGAAACTGGAGTTGAAATTCAGGTCTGTTTGACTCCAGTGGGCTTTAAACCACTCACCATAAATCCTCTACCAAGAGATCTTTGAGGGCAAGGATCATGCTACTTGTCTTCGCCTCCCCAATGCGTAACACTTAATAATTGCTCTAATATTTCTCATAGTATTGATCAAGTTGCCTTGATTGTTGGCTGGAGAAATCTAACTCCAACTGATTTAAGAAAGCAAGAGAACTTGACTCTTAACTGCGGCATCTGGGGCTGGATACGGGGATTTAAGTAATATTCTGTTTGTCTCATTACAGTGCCCTGGGCTTTATTCCTAGGCCTCTCCTCATATGGTGATAAGAAAGGCCACTGGAAACTGTAAGCTTACTTCCTCATGGCTCAAGACCCAAAAGGAAAGGAAAACCCTTCTCTCCCAGTATCTATATATTAAAATTTAAAAAAGACTCTGTCCTGAGCCGTGTCTTTTCTGGATCCAAACTCTCTCTGGATTTGATTGGTCAGCCTAGGTCACATGACCACATTACAGTGGGGGAGTGGGGGTGGGTAGCGAAGGTCACCATGATGAACTGCTTCTGTAGGATAACATGGAATACTCAAAATGTGGCTCCTGAAAGAATTGGGCACTGTTACCAAAAGGAGAAAGTGATGTTGAATTGAAAACAAAAATTGACTAAACACAAAGTCCAAAGATAAAGCTCTTAAAGCCTCTACATTGGGCAACATAGTTGTATAAATACCTTTGAGCATGTAAGGAGACATACCTTTCAATTGCGCAGAACTGAGAAAGTCTGTACACATTCCTCATTCTGTCTTTCCGTTCTCAAGCATCTAAGTTACTGCAGTGGGGAGGGGCTAGAGTCAACACATTGAATGAACGAATGATGTCCTTCCCAGAACTAATTATTTCTGAAACTTAGGAGGTGAGTTCATTGCTGAGATTTAGATTCGTTAACCTTATCTTAGCCCAGGGAACTTTCTCCATGGTATTTCAGATTTTAAATGAGCTTAACTTCAGGCGAGCCACATTAGCATACATTCTTCCTGCTATGGTGGCCTAACCCCAAGGAGCTAATACAACTTAATGGTATGGTTTGGAAAAGGTAGAAGATATCCTTAGGATGGGACTAACCTTTATTTTATGAGCATTTCAGTAAAGCAATGGAGAAATCCACTGAAGAGGGCTGATGGCAGGGTCAGCGTACTAAATTCTCTCCTCACTGGGGGAGACTTCCCTCTGGAAAGTATCTGCCCCTAATTTCTGGAAAACATTTAATTTCTGTCTCTTCCTTTATGTGTCTCTGTGTGTGTCTTTATTTCCACTTTGTACAGATCTCTTGGATATTTTATCACTTTACCCTACAAAGCTTTTAACCTCGTTTCAGCTGCTTTTAAGGCCTTGCATTTTGGAACATCTCTAAAGAAAGGACTCAGGCTCCTCTAAAACCTTGTTTAAAAATGATTCAACAGTTGTGATATGTTGGGGATCTTTCCATCTTTTGCTACCATAAGGAGAGGGAAGTGGAACAATGGCCAGCTTTCTATTAAATTTAATTTTCCAAGGTGGTGACTCTATCTTGCAGCTATGCATGGAGAAGGTGTGCAATGTGAAATGCCAAGGTGATGATGTAAGAGACTCACTTGCTCACTGCTCTCCCTTACTTCTTGCTATGCACATCCTCCCAATCCTATCTCACCCACCTCACCTGAAAATCATAGGAAATGAGCATAGGTGGTTAAAAAAAATCAAATACCCATTTAAAATGGGAAGATGTAGAAGAATGAACTGCCTCCTGTTAATAGATTACTTGATGGGTTTGATGAAGTAACAAACGCTTTTACGTATTTCCTGGAATAGTGGCAGGCAACCTGCCACTATTAGGTTATTCCCTGGTGATCTCCCACCTCCTGATATTCATGTCTTTATGTAATTTCCTCCCATATGTGTTGACACAGCCTAGTGTCTTGTCTCTAACGAGTAAAATACTGGTTCTACAGCGATGGAAAGTTATTTGTAAGAATAGATTACAGACAGACTGCTCCTCCCCTCTTGTGTGCCCTTTCTTGGCCTCTTACTTGTCCATGTTGATAGAGGTAACCATTGCAACCAGGTGATGAGCTGCCCTATAGAGAGACCCACATGACTAGCAACTGAAGACAGGCTCTGCTAACAGCCAGTGGGGGGCCTGACAGCCTCAGGTCCAGCAAGCTGTTAAGGCCTGAATCCTGGCAACAGTCATTTTAGAGACCCTGGAAGTGGATCCTCCCTCTGTTGAGCCTTCAGATGAGACCATAGCCCAGGCCAATACATTGAAACTTTATGAGAAGTCTGGAGGCAGAAGCACCCAGCAAAATGGCATTGAGAAACAGATTGCAAATGTTTGTTGTTTTAAGCCACTACCTTTTGGGATAACTTGCTATGTGAAAATTGATTGCATCTATCTATCTGTTTATCTAGTTTCCTATCATCTATCAAGTGATATCTTTTTCAGATAGAGATGCTTCCTATCTCACAAAAACTGAGGCTCAGAGAAGCTAAGCAACTTGCTCAATATTATATAGCAGGCAGGACTATTGTTGGCCAAGATGCTATTATTTGCCTGATACTCTATTTTGTGCCTCTATTTTGTGCCCTTGTTAAATCTTCATCTCATCCCCATGAAGTAGACATTTTTGTCCTCCATTTAAAATTGAGGAAACTGGAGATAATAGAGGTTAAGGAGCCTTCATATGGCTACACAATTAGTAAATAGAAGAGCTAAGATCTGCCATCTTTATTTATTTACTTATTTTTTTGGTGGAGGGAAAGGTGTTGTCCCAATTTTAATGCTTTGTACATAAGGACACTGACTCATTGACCATTTCTTTTCAGTGTTTTCTCCACTTCATGCTGTAGCCAGAATTGGGAAGCATATAAATCTCTCATTTCAGAAAGTGACACTTAGTGTCTCAAATCAGGAGTCCCTAATCCCTGGAACGCAGACAGGTACCGGTCCGTGGCCTGTTAGGAACCAGGCCACACAGCAGGAGGTAAGTAGGGGGTGAGTGAGCATTACCACCTGAGCTCCACCTCCTGTCATATCAGCAGTGGCGTTACAATTCTGATAGGAGTGTGAACCTTATTGTGAACTGCACATGTGAGGGATCTGGGTTGCACACTCCTTATGAGAATCTAATGCCTGATGATCTGAGGTAGAACAATTTCACCTTGAAACCATCTCCTTCCCACCTCATTCATGGAAAAATTGTCTTTCATGAAATCGGTTCTTGGTGGCAAAAAGACTGGGGACCACTGTGTTAAATTACAACTGGCATCCTCTCTGCTAAGAAATGAAACTAGAATCTGAACACTTACTGTATGCTGGGTACTATGGTTATGAGAAAACTGAGGCTCAGAAATTCACTTGTTCCATATCCTATAGTTAGTAAGTGGCAAACTCAGAATCCAAGCGAAGCTCCAGAACCACTGTGCTAGGCGGCCTCTTTTCTCCTTCTCCTCCCTTCTCCCAGCATGCTGCTCCAGGTGTCCAAAGATGAGTGTCACTCTCAAGGAAGTTGCTCAGCATTTACCTTATCCCCTTGATATAAATAAAAACTTGACCTGTGGCAGATATCTTTGTTCAGGCAAGGACTTTGAGGCATATCATTTAAAGAGTTCCTGTGAAGAATAATCCCCTGATAGAGTATGGTTTCTTATGAAGACCTTTATCTTATGAAGAGGAACTTGCAAGAGGAATTCTGGGCTGAAATGTCACAGATAGAAGCCAAATAATAACTACCAAAAGCCAAACCTTTAGCAGGCCAACCCAGAACCAATTACAGTTGACTAGACATGTGTGAACATGGCACCTCTAACTAATTGGTAAGATTTGGCTCTGTGTCCCCCCCGCCAAATCTCATCTTGAATTGTAATCCCCATGTGTCAAGGGAGGGATCTGGTGGGAGGTGGCTGGATCATGGGGGCAGTTTCCCCCAGGCTGTTCTCATGATGGTGAGTGAGTTCTCAGCAGAGTTGATCGTTTTAAAGTGTGGCACTTCCTTGCATTCTCTCTCTCTCTCTCTCCTGCCGCCTTGTGAAGAGGTTGCTTGCTTCTCCTTCACCTTCTGCCATGATCGTAAGTTTCCTGAGGTCTCTCCAGCCATGTGGAACCGTGAGTCAATTAAACCTCCTTCCTCTATAAATTAGCCAGTCTTGGATATTTATTTATAGCAGTGTGAAAACAAACTAATACACTAGTTTATTTCCAAATCTCAATATACATTGGGTGGGTGCCTGTTCTGTACATATCACTGGGGTGGATATGTGGGTATGGACTGTGAGTTGAGCTCTCCTTTCTGGTAGAGGCCAGCCGGCAGTGGCATATATTAGCAATTGAACACAACACATTTACTAAATTGATAAACCGGAGCAATAAAGTTACATATATAGAGAATAATTCTCTTTCTCAAACACATCTCCTGTCTTGATTTCTCCATATGGGTAACTGGAACAATGTCTACCTCGTTGCTGTCAATGGGAACCTAGAAGATTCTTGTTTAATGGTTGTTCACCTAGGAACTTGAGTTGCTTTCTCTTTTTCTCCTGGTTTTCATTTTTTCTGGTTTCCCTAGGTGGGGCCAAAACTTGCAGGTGGTAGCCTGCATCACAGCTACAGTGTGGCAGTAATAAGTGCTAAGTCTCTTTATAGGTTTGACCACACCGAATTATGGAAAGAGCCTCACTGCTAGTAGGGTCTCCTAACAAAAAGAGAAACCTTGGGTGGAATGAAGAAGAAATAGGAGGTGTAAAAAATTCTAAAATAAATCTGTATTTTCCAGGTTTTTAAAGTGACCAGCTCATGGCTCTTTAGCAAAGATTCTGCGTATATATCAGCTGGCTTGAAAAGAGCCATTCCTAGGGCTGAATCTGAGGAATAAATGTCGGTGTGATAAATGCTATCCTAGAAGTAAGCAGAAGGTTCAGTGGAAAGATGGACTAGGGACACGTAAGCCAGCTGAGGGGTTAGCTATGCTACTGGAGGGGCAGGTGATGCTGAGTCAGGTCTGGAAGTATAGACTTCTATAAGTCATGGAGACATGGAGGGGTGTTTGAGGAAGATGGAGCAGTGTTTATGGAAGCTCAAGAGTTGTGTCTTTAGACAGGCAAGGGGAAGCCATCTGCTGGTTTAAAGGAGTGACCTTCTATGATCAGGTCTCGCGTTGCAGAAAGATCATTGCGTTAGTTATTCAGGGACTAGTGTGGGGGAAGACTGGACAGGGTGGGGAAAGGAGTCCCAAGAGAATCTATTATAGGTGAGAGATGTATCAGCAAGAGTAAAGACCGTGGGGATAGGAAAGATGAGGGGACTTGAGACAGATTTTGCTGCTTAAAATTAACAAGACTTGGCTGGGCGCGGTGACTCACGCCTGTAATCCCAGCACTTTGGGAGGCTGAGGCAGGTGGATCACTTGAGGTCAGGAGTTCGAGACCAGCCTGGCCTATGTGGTGAAACCACATCTCTACTAAAAATACAAAAAATAGCCGGGTGTGGTGGTGCACGCCTCTCTTCCCAGCCATTCAGGAGGCGGAGGCAGGAGAATCACTTGAACCCAGGAGGCGGAGGTTGCAGTGAGCCGAGATCATGGCATTGCACTCCAGCCTGGGCAACAGTGAGACTGTCTTACAAGAAAAAAAAAATAACAAAACTTGATGGACATCATAAGGCAAGGGGCTATGGCTGTCTTGCTAATGACTATATTTATTTTCTGCATCTTGTAAGAGTGCAACACATATGTAGTAAATCCATGAATGAATAAATGTTGAGGCCACGAGTAGGCAGATTTTAGATTGGAGGTGAAAGTGTCAAGCTGTCATAGTTCAGTAACACAAAGAATTAAGATGACTTTTAAAAATCTGCCCCTCTTTAACTCAGTATTTATTAAATAGATTTCTGATTTGTAATTTTACTTATTAATAAGCATTTAGTGCTGGGGTATGGAAAGTTTTACTCCTCATTACACGCGAACATACTGACGTCTGGTTTCTACATCAAACCCCAAAGAGTCTGGTTATTTGCAGATGAGGCATCTTTGGGTCTCACAGATGAGTTTTTGGACCTAAAAATATTAGGTTGGTGCAAAAGTAGTTGTGGTTCTTGCCATTGAAAAGTAACAGATACAGGTTACAATGAAGAGACTGCCTAACTAGTCAGTTAGATACCAGGTGCTATCTAATTGACTAGTTAGGTGGTCTCTGCACTGTAACCTATATCTGTTACTACTGTAAGATTCAAATGGAACCAGCGATAATAGACACACTTTGCAGCTCTGAAGCAAAGATTACATCAACCAACCAGCCCACTGGGGACCCATGAAAGACAGAGTTAAGAAATGGCAGTAATAACATGGAGGGAAACAACACACACTGGGGCCCAATGGAGGGTGGAGGGGGAAGTGGGGAGAGGAACAGGAAAAATAAAAATAACTAATGGGCACTAGGCTTAATATTTGGGTGATGAAATAATCTGTACAACAAACTCCCATGACATAAGTTTACCTACATAAGAAGCCTGCACATGTACCCTTGAACTTAAAATAAATGTTAAAAAATTATAAGCAACCCAAATTTCCATTAACAAAGAATAAAGTAGCCTTTCAAAAGAAAGAAAGAAAGAGAAAGAGAGAGAAAGAAAGAAAAAGAAAGAAAAAAGAAAAAGAAGAAAAAAGAAAGAAAGGAAAGAAAGAAAGGGAGGGAGGGAAAGAAAGAAAAAGAAAGAAAGAAAGGAAAGAAAGAAAAGAAAGAGAAAGAGAAACAATGGTCACAGTAAAGGGATGCAGATACCCTAGGGGTGCTCTGATCTGTCCCAGTGGTTTTCAACTGGAGGCTATTTTGCCTTCCCTAAGGAACATTTGGCAAATTCTGCAGGCATTTTTGGTTGTCACAGCTGGGGTGACAGTCCTTCTGGCATCTATTGGGTAGAGATAAGGAATGCTGTTAAACATTCTACAATGCGCAGGGCAGCCCCCGACAACACAGTATTTCTGGCCCCAAATGTCAGCAGTGCTAAGTTTGAGAAACCCTGGTCTAAAGATACATCTGAGAAAGAAGGGGTGGTATATTAAAGAAGTATGTCTCAAGACAGGATTCTAGTCCAGCTCTGACATTTCCTTGCAGTGTGATTTTTGTCTAAGTCACTGAACTTCCGTGGACCTTGCGGTTCTCACCCATCACGAGACTGGAGATAGAAGATCTCCAATGCTCTTTCCATTCAAAATGTTATGAATTTGTAACTGCCCCCAAGGTCTTCTCATCATCTTCTTCTCATCATCTCTAGAAATCTGTTTTCAGTCTAGCTTGTAGATTGTTTGAGAGAGAGATTGTGACAGGTACCTCACTTACAGATGACTTGATCCTAAAAAATTATTTTGAAAAGTTTTTTACCCTGCAGAAGAACTTTGAGTGCACGGGTTATAAGTTCTTTCTTTGGAGAAAACGTTGTTTCACATTTTTTTCTTCTAAAATTCAAAAGCCTGAACTCAACCTCACTACCCAGGAGAAAATGAGGAAGAGAAAGTAGAAGCTGGAATTAAAATCTGAAAATCAAGATTCAGGAATCGAAGGACTCTTCAATTCCTGTTTTTATGTAAAATGGGGAATTTAACATCTACTCTATCTACCATCACTCCAACTTGCTATTAAGATAAAATGAGATGTCACTCACATAGTTTAATTCAAGTCATTTTAACAAATATTTATTGATTGAGTGTCATGTCTCAGGCATGAACTCACTGAGAAACATTTTGATTAGTTCAAAATATTGTATAAATATAGGAATCTTTATGAATGGCTCTTGATATAATGTGCAAGGTGAAGAGGAAATGCCAGCTTATGAGCAAATTAGTTAGAGTGCAATTTACAAAGTCTTTTCTTGTTCTCCTGGGGTCACCTCACACTGGGATGTATGATCATTAAGTATGACCCTCAGAGGCACTGCATCTAGAGCAGGGGAAATCACTCAATTTTAAGACAAGATTTTAAACAAGGGCCCAACTGTTTTATCTACTTGAAATAGGGTCACTAATTATACCCACTGATCTTCAAGTAATGAATCTAACCATGACCTCATAAATTGTACAATGACAATGAATATCCTTTCTGTCCTTTTTTGTCATAAAATGAGCTTGATACTTCTCTTAATCAGCGGTAGCAATTAGGTGTCTATCAAAGAAATGAGACAAAGAAGTAGAAAGCAATGGTGTGCTATGAGGCAGACTTGAATGAGTTTCTGTTATGCTGATGCTGTGTGTCCTTAAGCCTGTGTTTCTCCCTCTCTGATCCTGTATCCTCATTTGAAAAAAGTATGATGCATCAGAAATTTTTTTTCAAGTATTTTCCTACTTTCAAATTCCAGGATACTAAGTAAAATTCATTTGTGACACTGAAGAAAAGACTATTAAATGATCAAACCTTACATTTCTCGCAGGGCAGATTATTTTTTATATGTTCTGAAATAAGGTGATACATTTGAATTTCCTCTAATCTATAATCATAATAAATAATAAAACAGGTTTAAATAACGGCATGGGAAATTTGAGCTGGAGAAGAAAGATAGTCTTATTGGCAATTTTAAGGGGGATTAAGCCATTGAATACCTTCCCAAAATATGCTGTGTGGTTTTTATTACTTGAGGTTATTAAAGGGAAGCTAGGAAAAGGAAGCTTTTATTTTCCTTTTTTTCTTGAGACAGAGTCTCGCTCTGTCACCTGGGCAGGAGTGCAGTGTTATGATCATGGTTCACTGCTGCCTTGACCTCCAGGCTCAAGTGATCCTCCTACCTCAGCCTCTGAGTAGCTGATACTATAGGTGCACATGATCATGCCTGGCTGATTTTTTATTTTTTTAGTTTTTGTAAAGATGAGGCTTCACTATGATGCCAGGATGGTCTTGAACTCCTGGCCTCAAGTCATCCTTTTACATCGGCCTCCCAAAGTGCGGGGGTTAAAGGATCTGAGCCACCATGCATGGTTAGAAACATTTTATTATATATTTAGCTAAGTGCATTCCTTTCTAGAATGAAGCAGGTTGACCATAGACTAGAATGTGAAATGTTTTCAGTGGTGCAATTCAGCCTGAGAACTGTTAAAATGGCTCATAAGAAAGTTTATTGCACTCAACACCTACATGAAAAAGTCTGAAAGATCACAAATTGACAACCAAAGAGCATACCTCAAGGAACTAGAGAAACAAGAACAAACCAAACCCAAGGCTAGAAGAAAAAAAGAAGTAACTAAGATCAGAGCAGAACTAACCAAAACTGAAACAAACAAGCAAACAAATACAAAAGATCAATGAAACAAACAACTGGTTTTTTGAAAAGACAAACAAAATTGATAGCTCACTAGCTAGAGTAACCAAAAAAAGAAGAGAGAAGGTTTAAATAAGTTCACTTAGAAATGAAATAAAGACATTAAAACTGACACCACAGAAATACAAAAGATCATTTAAGACTTCTACAAACACCTCTATGCACACAAACTAGAAAATCTAGAGGAAATGGATAAATTCCTGGAAACATACAATGCCTCTAGCACGAATCAGGAAGAAATAGAAATCCTGAACAGACCAATAACAAGTTATGAGATTGAATCAGTAATAATAATAATAAAACCCTGCTAACAAAAAAGTTTAGGGCCAGACAGATTCACAGATGAATTTTATCAAACATTCAAAGAAGAATTAGTACCAATTCTACTGAAACTATTCCAAAAAAGATGAGAAAGAGGGAATCCTCTCTAACTCATTCTACGAAGCCAGTATCAGTCTGATAACAAAGCCAGGAAAGCACATAACAAAATAAAAGAAAACTACAGAACAGTATCCCTGATGAATATAGATGCAAAAATCCTCCACAAAATACTAGTGGACTGAATCCAACAGCACATGAAAAATAATAACAATTCACTATTATCAAGTGTGTTTCCTTTCAGGGATTCATGGATGGTTCAACATACACAAGTCAATAAATTTGACTAATCACATAAACAGAATTAAAAACAAAATCCTCTCAATAGAGGGCAGAAAAAGCATTTGATAAAATCCAGCATCCTTTTATGATTAAAAAAAAGCTAGGCAACAAGCTAGGCATAAAAAGAATATACCTAAAAATAATAAAAGCCATATATGACAAATGCACAGCCAACATCCTACTGAACAGGGAAAAGTTGAAAATATTGCCTCCGAGAACTGGAATAAAACAAGGATGCCCACTTTCACCACTTCTATTCACCATAGTGTTGGGAGTCCTAGCCAGAGTAATCAGAAAAGAGAAAGAAATAAAGGGCATCCAAATTGGTAAAGGGAAAGTCAAACTGTTTCTGTTTGCTGATGATATAATGGTGATATGGTTTGGCTGTGTCCATACCCAAATCTCATCTTGAATTGTAGCTCCCGTAATTCCCACATGTCATGGTAAGGACCCAGTGGGAGGTAATTGAATCATGAGGGTGGGTCTTTCCCATGCTGTTCTGGTGATAGTGAATAAGTCTTACAAGATCTGATAGTTTTATAAAGGAGAGTTCCCCTGCAGATGTTCTCTTGCCTGCCACCATGTAAGATGTGACTTTGCTCCTCCTTTACCTTCTTCCATGATTGTGAGGCCTCCCCAGCCATGTGGGACTGTGAGTCAGCTAAATCTCTTTCCTTTGTAAATTATCCAGTCTCGAGAATGTCTTTATTAGCAGCATGAGAACAGACTGGTATACCTAGAAAACTCTAAAGACTCCTCCCAAAGACTTCTATCTATTTATAGATTTGATAAATGAATTCAGCAAAGTCTCAGGTTACAAAATCAATATACACAAACCAGGGCCAGGCACAGTGGCTCATGTCTGTAATCCCAGCACTTTTAGATGCTGAGGCGAGCAGATTACCTGAGGTCAGGAGTTTGAGGCCAGCCTGGCCAAAATGGTGAAACTCCTTCTCTACTAAAAAATACAAAAATTAGCTGGACATGGTGGTGGACACCTGTAATCCCAGCTATTTGGGAGGCTGAGGCAGGGAGAATTGCTTGAACCCAGTTGGTGGAGGTTGCAGTGAGATGAGATCCCACACTCCAGCCTGGGGAACAGAGTGAGACTCTGTCTGAAACAAAACAAAACAAAACAAAACAAAACATCAGTAACACAGCTATCCACCAACAATGACCAAACTGAGAATCGAATCAATAACCTGATTCCTTTTACAATAGCTCCAAAAATAATAAAATACCTAGGAATATACTTAACTAAGGAAGTAAAGATCTCTGTAAAAACAACTACAGAACACTGCTAAAAGAAATCATAGATGACACAAACAAATGGAAGTACATCCCATGCTCATGGATTAGAAGAATCAATATGAAAATGACCATATTGCCTAAAGCAATCTACAGATTCAGTCCGATTCCTATCAAAATACCAATGATATTTTTCCACAGAATTAGAAAAAAACAATTCATATGGAACCAAAAGCCCGAATAGCCAAAGCAATTATAAGCAAAAAGAATAAATCTGAAGGGTTTACATTACCTGACTTCAAATTATACTACAAGGCTATAGTAATTAAAATGGCATGGTACTGGTATAAAAGTAGATACATAGACCAATGGAACAAAATAGGGAATCTGGAAATAAAGCCAAATACTTACAACAAACTGATATTTGACAAAGCATACAAAAACATAAATTAGGGAAAAGACACCATATTCAGTAAGTGGTACTGGGAAAACTAGATAATCACATGTAGAAGAATGAAATTGGATTCCTATCACCAACCATATACAAAACTTAAGGTGGATTAAAGACCTAAATCTAAGATGTGAGAAACTGTAAAAATTCTTTGAGAAAACCTGGGAAAAACTCTTCTGGGTATTGGCCTACACAAAGAATTTATGACTAAGACCTCAAAAGCAAATGCAACAAAAAATAAAAATAAATAATGTGATATCACCTTCCCCCTACAAGAATGGCCATAATTTAAAAATAAAAAAATAATAAATATTGGCATAGATGTGGTGAAAAGGGAACATTGTTACACTGCTTGTGGGAATGTAAAGTAGTACAATCACTGTGGAAAGCAGTATGGCAATTCCTTGAAGAACTAAAAGTTGATCCACCATTTGATCCAGCAATCCCACTACTGGGCATCAATGTAGAGGAAAAGAAGTCATTATATGAAAAAAGACACTTGCATATGCATGTTTACAGCAGAACAATTTGCAATTGCAAAGATGTGGAAACAGCCCAAGTGCGCATCAATCAATGAGTGGATAAAGAAAATGTGATACATATATACCATGGAATACTACTCAGCCATAAAACAGAACAAAATAATGGCATTTGCAGCAACCTGGATGGAATTGGAGTCCATTATTCTAAGTGAAGTAAGTCAGAAATGGAAAACCAAACATCGTATGTTCTCACTTGTAAGTGGGAGCTGAGCTATGAGGATGCAAAGGCATAAGATTGGACTTGGGGGACTCTGGGGGAAGAGTGGGAGGGGGTGCGGGATAAGAGACTACACATTTAGTACAGTGTACACTGTCCAGGTGATGGGGCCACCAAAATCTCAGAAATCACTACTAAATAATTCATCCATGTAACCAAACACTAGCTATTCCCCAAAAACTATTGAAATGGTAATAATTTTAAAAAGTGGTCAAAACCAGTACAGAGAACTTCACTTTCATTTTTGATAGAAAATAAAATAAATAAAACAAAACAAATACATGGGATATAATTAAACTAAAACGCTTATGCTTAACAAAAGAAATAACCATCAGAGTAAACAGACAACCTACAGAATGGTAGAAAATATTTGCGAACTATGCAGCTGACAAACGACTAATATCCAGAATCTACAAGGAACTCAAACAAATCAAATCTGTAAGAAAAAACAAATAATCCCATTAAAAAGTGGGCAAAGGCTATGAATAGACCTTTCTCCAAAGAAGATATACAAGTGGCAAACAAATATATGAAAAAAATTGTCTGTTACTGTATTAGTCCATTCTCACACTGCTATAAGGAATTAATTAAGACTGGGTAACTTATAATGAAAAGAGGTTTAATTGACTTACAATTTTGCAGGCTGTACAGGAGGCATGGCTGGGAGGCCTCAGGAAACTTACAATCATGGCAGCAGGTGAAGGGGAAGCAAGCACATCTTTACACGGTGGAGCAGGAGAGAGGGAGAGAGCAAAGGGGAAGTGCTTCCCACTTTCAAACAACCAGATCCGCTGAGAACTCACTATCATGAGAACAGCAAGGAGGAAACCCATCCGCATGATCCAATCACCTCCCACCAGGACCCTCCTCCAACACTGGGAATTACAATTCAATACGAGATTTGAGTGAGGGCACAGAGCCAAACCATATCAGTCACTAATCATCAGGGAAATGCAAATTAAAACTACAATAAGATACCACCTTACCCCAGCCAGAACGGCCATTATTAAAAAGTCAAAGAACAATCGATATTGACACGGATGTTGTGAAAAGGAAACAATTATACACAGCTGGTAGCAATGTAAATTAGTACAAGCTCTGTGGAAAACAGTATGGAGATTTCCCAAAGAACTAAAAGTAGGTTTATCATTTGATCCAGCAATCCCACTACTTGGTATCTACCTCCCCTCCAAAAGAAGTCACTATATAAAAAAGACACTTGGACGCATATGTTTACTGCAGCACAATCCACAGTTGCAAAGATACAGAATCAACCTAAGGGCCTATTAACCAATTAGTGGATAAAGAAAATGTTAAATACATATAATGGAATACTACTCAGCCATTAAAATAAAGAACAAGATAATGTCTTTTGCAGCAACTTGGATGGAACAGAAAGCCATTATTTTAAGTGAAGTAACTCAGGAATGAAAAACCAGATACTGCATGTTCTCACTCATAAATAGTAGCTAAGCTATGGGTACCCAAAGGCACACAGAGTGGTATAACGGACATTGGAGACTCAGAAGGGGGAAGGGTGGGAAGGGGGTGAGGGATGAAAATCTACCTATTTGGTGTGATGTACATGACACAGGTGACAGGTACACTAAAATCTCAGACTTCACCACTGTACAATTCATTTACATAAACAAAAGCTACTTGTATCCCTAAAGCTATGGAAACTAAAAATATTTTTTGAAAAAGAGTAAAAAAATTAAAAATAAATTGGCTGATAAGCGAAGCCAAGTTGTATTTGAGAACCAGACCCTGTTTGATCCCACCATGATTTTATTTTCTCCAAAAACTTGATCTGTAAAGTCAACATCTATTCCTAGCTTCTGAATTCTCTAGACTTGTTCTTTGTGGAATTGAGAGCTTACGTTTCCATAACTTATGAATCCTAGTTCTTTTTATGTCTTTAATCTCTGGCATAGCAAGTGGGATTTCTGAGCCCGCCACAGTTTCCGGACTCCCCTCTATGAGGCCACAGAGGAGAGAGAAGTGCCCGTACACAGCTCAGAACCATTCTGGAGTAAAGGAAGGAGCTCCGTGCCACAGAGTTGTCCATTATTAGAAACCCCTCTTTTATAAAAGTTTTCAATTTTGTCTTTTGAAGATTTCTCCATCTCCATTTAGGAATTCCTCTTCAATTTCTTAGTGGAAGTTGATGAGAGAATGGATTTACCCAAAGATAATTTTCTGGGAGCACATCATTTCTGAAGAACAAGACAAAAAAATTCCACAGTTGGATGTTTTTAGTCAGTAAAAATACTTAAAATTGTTATGGTAGGTTATACTAGTTATTTATTGAAAGGTAAGCATGAAACTGAACTTCCCCACATAGTGGTGTGTTGCTTTGTGGATAACATGGCTAAATAGGGTACATGGAGTTAAACAGGGTTAACTAATAGTTAATAAACCATATATCCTATTTAACTTAACCCTTAATAGGGTTAAGTTAACTTAAGGGTTAACTTAAGGGTTAATAGGGTTAAGTTAACTTAAGGGTTAACTTAAGGGTTAAGATAAATAGGGTTCATGAAGAAGGAACAAAAAATGCAGGTGAGAAGCTACATTTTATTTTATTTTATTTTAATTTTTTAAAAATTAAGTTATTTTTATGGATATAGGGGTACAATTCAGTTGTGTTACACGGATATACTGCACACTGGTGAAGTCTGGCTTTTGGTGTGTCCATGATCTGAATAGTGTACTTTGTACCCAATAGGTAACAGATGCATTTTAAAATTATTTTGCTAACTCCAGGGTTTCTCACCTCTCCTCCTCTCCTCTGCTCTTCCCTCCCCTCCACTCCTCTCCCACCTCTTCTTCTCTTCTCTCAGTTTATTCTGACGCCATGATGAGGAAGTAACTGGAGGGGCAAGTGGGGAAGCAGGGAGACCAATTAAGAGCCTATGAAAGACATTCAGGTGACAGATGATGGCAGCTTGGACGGGGGAGGTAGCAGTGGAGTTGAAGAGAAGTGCATGGATTTGAGCCATTTTAAGATTACATCGAGAGCACTTGGTGACGGATTAGATATGGAAGGAGGGAAGTAAGAGAGAGAAAGGGTGTCAAAGTCAAACAACTGCTGTTACCCATCCCAGAGGCCAAGGTGAGCTTTCACTGCTGGGACCGAGGACCTTTGAGGAGACTCAGGAGTCCCCTCCACTTCCACCTGTATGCTGGCCACTCTGTGGAATCCAGTCCCTGCTGAGGGATCCTCTGTAGCATGGGGCTACCTTGGGAACTACCTTCTGGTTCTCCCCGCTTTTGAGAATGGTTACCTCATTTCAAGAGGTCAGACAACTAGTTCTTTAAGGCAGAGGGGGAGAAAAGTAAGGGAAAGGCAGAAAGGAAAAGAAGGGAGGAAATAATTCAATCAATTATGAAACAAATATACACACACACACAGGAATTATCTCAGAGAACAACCTGCTTAAAACTTTTTAATGGCTTCTTATAGGGATCTTTTCTATTGCCTACGAGACTGTGCATTGGAAACTTAGAATTTGGTAGCTCTTCCAATAATTCCCTAACAGCATTTTGATTGCATATGACACCTATTATGTATCAGACATTTGGATTACATAGATAAACAAGGTGCAACACATCTTCCCTGTAAGAGTTCATGGCCCAATAGTGTGGATAGATGTGTAAGTGACTAATTTATTCTGGAGAACAAGGCTTCTACATAAAGACTTATAAGATATTAAGATAGCTAAATAGTAGTAGTAGTTAATTCTGCCAATGGCATAGCGGTGGAGAAATCAAGGGGGGCTTTGTAGAGGCGGTGACATCTGAGTGGGCATCAGAATTTAATAGAAGTTATTGTGTCAATCAATATTGATGCATAGTATGCCCTTTAAAAAATGTTATTTTAAAAAGAAGTTTCACCCCTTGACTCTGAAACGTATTTAGGGGTTTTCCTGAATGAAATAAAAACGCACAAGTATGCAAACCGTTGTGCAAAGATGTTCTTTGCGGTGTTGTTTATAATGAGAAATTAGAAAAAATGTAGAGTGTCCATAATAAGTGACAGGAATATGTATACATTACAGTACGCACATACATCAAATACCTACATTAAAATAAATATATCTCTATTGTGATGAAAAGGTACCCCTGATAAATTTTTGGCTGAAAAATAAGCAAATCAACAACAACAACAGCAACAACAAAGCCCAGCTAACCGAAGAGCATGAGTGGCATGAATGAGGCCTTTATATAATGTTTTGGGCATTTCTTGAATGTTTTCTAGTACTAAGGGTGATGTCTGAGGAGACGATGGCGTTCTCTGAAGTACTGCTGGCTTTCCAAGGGCTCCTGAATTCCTCAAGGTAGAGGATTAATGCCCACTGCACAATGCAGAAATTTAAGATAAAAGGATAACAAATAGATTGCAAAACTGCATGCAATCGAAAACAATTAACTAATTTTGCTTGATTTTCAAGCCTGGAGCTGCCCCAGAATTTCAGCTTGAGAAAATACAACCTGGGCTGTCTCAGCACTTAGGACTCAGATGAAGTCCTTCAAAGTGGAAAATTTCACTGTGATTTATTTTTTTTCCAGATGTAAATATATAGCAATAATGCAGTTATAAAACTGGCATTGTATTAAACCATAAATTATATTTGACACATAATAATGTTGAATTACTATGGAAGTCCATCAGTGTGCAGTGGCATTACCAACAAACAGGTCATTGCTGCTTGCACCAGCCCCGTGACTTGAATTGCAATGAATAAACTTGTGGGGATCTTTGCTGTCAGGGTCAAAATGAATAAACTCTATCTGAGAAGAGAGACATCAGAGTCAAGCTAAGATGGCGGGGACCCCAGAACACACTGATTCATTCCTTTGCTTAGTCATTCAGTAAATATTTACTGAAGACTTACTTTGTGCAGTGCTAGGCTACGATGGTGGATAAGAGAGACTTGGTGTCTGCCCTCAAGCAGATAACACAAGAATTTAAGAATTTCATGTAAAAATTGCTATTTAATTACAGCGAATTCATATATTGATTTCTTGAAGATTTGGTCTCTTCTCACTGTTTATCAAGGTCAATGGTAAAGTCAGATTTCAAAGGCTAGCCCATATGAAGTGGGGAAATTAATTCCCCAGAGTAGATTGACCTAGGATTCAAGCACTAGAAACTTGTCTACAGAGTCCCACATAGGGTCAGGTTAAAGAATCTGAATTGGTCAATAGGTTCAAAGGGTCAAGATGAGACTAGTTAAGAGATGCTTCTAGACCAAGGACTTTAAACCAACTCATAACAGCAGGGGAGTCCATGCATCAACACTTTTGCTTTTTGTAAAGTTGCTGCTTCCCTATCATCAATGTCAGTGTCTTGCTTGGGGTAAGCACTCCGTAAGTAATAAACAGCTATTGAAAGGATGAATGAACTAAAAGTGTAATAACATGGAAGTGTGGAGTATTACTATCATTATCATGAGAATCACTGTGGGGGCTTAATCTGCATGGTGAGATTATCTGGACAAGTCATTCAGAGTCCTGTTTATGTAGGACTCTCACAGGGCCTCCTGGAGAAAGGGGTACAGAAATTTTGGAGCCAACATCTAGATTTCCTAAATGGCTAATTAACACCAGTCTGAAAAAGAGAACCAAAGGCCCCCAAACTCCTGGGGATGAGTTAAGTGAAGGGATGGACATTCATGCTGGGGTTGAAGAAGAATGGAAGAAGTCTGACACCATTTCTGGTCAGTGCAGAGGTAGAGTTTGCATTTATTTTATTTATTTTATTTTTTGAGATGGAGTCTCACTCTGTCACTCAGGCTGGAGTATAATGGCACAATCTCAGCTCACTGCAACCTCTGCCTCCCAGGTTCAAGCTATTCTCCTGCCTCAGCCTCCTGAGTGGCTGGGATTACAGATGCGTGCCACCACGCCCAGCTAATTTTTGTATTTTTAAGAGACAGGGTTTCACCATGTTGGTCAGGCTGGTCTCGAACTCTTGACCTCGTGATCCGCCCACCTTGGCCTCCCAAAGTGTTGGGATTACAGGCGTGAGCCACTGCGCCCGGCTGAGGGTGCATTTTTAAGAGTTTTTCCTTCCTAGGGAACAAAGTCCATGTTTCTTCTGAGAAAGAAAACTGTGACACAGCAGAAACCAGGCTGCCTTTTGGAGGAGAAAGTAAATACAAGTAATTTGAGAGGAGACTTTCTTCTCCTTGGCCATCTCTTTAAAAGTTGAGGACTGTTCCTGCATTAACTTGCTAAGGATAATGTGCTCACTTTTAAGTGGGAGCTAAATGATGAGAACACATGAACACACATTGAGGGGAACAAAACACACTGCGGCCTATTGGAGGGTGGAGGGTGGGATGAAGGAGAGGATCAGAAAAAATAACTAATGGGTATTAGGCTTAGTGCCTGGGTGATGAAATAATCTGTTCAACACACCACCATGACACAAGTTTACCTATATAACAAACTTGCACATGCACCTCTGAAGTTAAAAGTTAGATAAATAAATAAATAAAAACACATAGTCAGCTAGAGCACCCTACAGAGCCATTTCACCATCCTGTGCACTGTGTTTTCACAATCTCCCAGCTAATTTCATTCCATGAGTTTGGAAATCTTGTCTCCCTCCCTACATTTCAAACAGCTCCTTGTCATGCCAACTTATTTTAAAAAGAAGAAAATTAAAGCACACCATCCATAAGAACATAGTTCTATGAAAGAAAGAAAATGGTGTTGTTTGTATTTGAAAAGAAAGTGGAAAACTGAAGTAGCAACTAAGGAACATTAGTCCCAAAGTCCTTGAGAGAAGTACTGCAGAGGCACGGGTGGACCTGAAGGCTTTGGTGGAAACTCTGCACATCAGCACTGTACAAAGTCCTGGGGAAACAGAACTGGATGAGGCACAGTGGTCCTTGCTCTCTGCCGTGGCCCTGATATTGAGAGAGGAGAGTTCCCTTGACCCCTTCATGGCACTTGTGACAGGGACGTGGCTTGCTTACTCAGCTGCCGCCACTGCCATGCTCAAACTTCTTGCAGAAACGGAGGCATGCAACTGAGCAGGTGCCAGGGCCAGGGTGAGTGCTTTTGGGCTCCAGCCCCACGGCAGCATCTAGGGGTGTGTTGCAATTAATGCTGTTTTAGCAGTTGCTGTCCCTGCACAGCTAAGTGTTAACCAGCTCAGTGGAAAGTCAGGGTGACAGCCTTCTACACCCTGCCTTCTTCTTGTTTGGCATCCAGGAAGAATCAGGTCACACAAATGTTTGAAAGGTGATGAATGCAAAGATTTTATTAAGCAGTGGAAGTGGCTCTCAGCAGAAGGGGAGCTGGAAAGGGAATGGTGTGGGAGGAAGGTGATCTTTCCCTGAAGCCCAGCCTTCTCCTCTCTGAAGTCACGCTGTCTGAACTTAAGCCGTATCTATCTGTAGTCTCCAATGTTCAGTTGCTCTTTCTTCTCTTGATGTTCAGCCGCTTGCTAGCTGAGGTCTGGGGTTTATATGGGCACAGGATAGGTGGGTGGGGTGGGCCATAAAAGGCAACATTTGGGTAGGAAAAGACGGATAACTGTTGTTATTTAGGGCTGTGGTTTCCAGGCTTGAGAGTGGGGCTTTTGCCAGGGAACCACCTTTTTCTACTTAGTATTTTCCTGCCTCCCGTCCATGTCAGTATCATCAGGTTGTGCTCACAGTGTTGTGGAATAAGAGGTCCCTAGTTCAATATGGTGGGTGGGCGGCAGGAGGAACCTTCTGAAAGAGGTGATGACCAGGAATGAAATGATAAGAAGGTGCTATCTGAAGAGGAGACACTTCAAGCAGGAAGTTTTGATTTTTTTTTAAAAGAGGGTTGTCATAGCAGCACCATTCATGATAGCTAAAATGTGGGATCAATCTAAGTGTCCACTGACAGATGCATGGATTAGCAATATGTTGTTTATCCCATCGATGGAGTGCAATTCAGCTTTAAAAAGGAAGGAAATTCTGACATGTTACAACACAGATGAACCTTGAGGTCATTACGCTAAGGGAAATAAGTGACACGTACTGTATGATTCCACCTACACGGGGCTACTTAGAATAGTCACATTCATAGAGGCAGAGAGTAGAATGAAGGTTGCCAGGAGCTGGAGGGAGTGGGGAAAGGGAAGTTACTGCTTAGTAGATATAGAGTTTCAGTGTTACAAGATGAAAAGAGTTCAGAGTTCTGGAAATTGGTTGCCCAACAATGTGAATGTATTTAATACCACTGAACCGCATCCTTGCCAATGGCTAAGACGGTGCATTTTATATTATGTGTATTTTAACACAATAAAAATTTGGAAAAAAATATGAAAAAGGAGGAGTGGGTGAGAATCAGTATGGTTTGTGGGAGGAATGGTAAGCAGGTGGTGTTGCTGAGAATAAAATGAGAAGTAGAAAGAGAGAGAGGTGAGGAGAGAACAGAGACCAGTTTTATTCAGTCTGGAGATGTTCTTTCGGGCCATGCGCTGTTCTAAGAAATGGAGATATTGTGGAGCTTAGAATCCAAAGAGGCTTGACCCCAGTGTTTAGGTGTTTGGGTCTTCTCATCCAGGCAAGAATGAGTCATTGATGGTTTAAGCAGGAAAGCAGCAAGATCCGATTTGCATTTAAAATTATTCCTCAGGCTGCTGAATGCAAATGAGTTTGGAGGGGGCGGCATGGAGGAGGGAGGCAGAGTCACTAGTAACCAAAAAACAGATGATATGGGCTTGAACCAGGAGTAAGGTCTCTGCACGCCCCAGATTTCCCAAAGTGAGCTGGATCTGGGATGCAGGGCAGTTGGGGGCACCGTGGGTGGAGGGCCGAAGTCCCATCCTTTGGTTCTGTAGGAGCAATAATCAGGTATGCTGTGGAAAAGGGAAAACATTTATCTGCCCCATCTCCTCGGTGGTGCTTTCTTGCAGCGAAAATTGTGAAGTCAATAAGTGGGAGGTGTGATTGATTTCATCTGGTACTCCCCAAACCGAGGGTGGTCAAGGCAGCTCTGCAGACCACAAGCTGGCTACAGAAGATGAGAACACCAACCCAAATTTGGGAGGCAGGCCATTCCTAATTGAACTGTTGAGAGAATTTTGATAAATGACCCCGCCAAAGCACTGAAATTAATAAATCATGCTTGAGGCTGAAAGACTGTTTCCTGAGGGACAGCAGCAGTACTCAAATCCTGGTGGTCTGGAAGGGGCTGGAGCAGGAGGCAGAAAATTCACGGTGTTTCTGGGCTTTCTGGGAGGGCTGGAGGAGCCATAACCCCAATTAGTGTGGTCACCATTCCATTCTTTTCAAAAGCAGAATAAACTTGTATTCCATGTGGGAGGATGGAGCACCAAGTTGCTTCTTAAAACTGAAGGTTAAAGACATCTTTTTCAGACTTAGCAATGGGTGAATGGGTTCTGATAGAGAAGATGGCAGCCTGCATCGTTGCTCAAATCATACGCCGGAGGGGAGATGAGAGGCAGGGCACTTTGCTGTCTGCAATGGTTTCTTTTTCTTTTAAGGGTTAGCACAATGAAGATCATTGTCTTTTCAACTATCTTCCCCCCATGTTCCTGGGCTCTGAGTTGGTGCACCCTGTCCCATTGAGTCAAAGCCATTTGCAAAGAAAAATTCAGGTTAATCTTGGCACATGGCCTTTCATAGCACTTAGGGACCATTTCCATCCTCACACTCTTACCATCTGTCTTTGTGTAGAGAATAAAATGAGGTCTCTGGGAAAAGGAAATGGAATGTAATCCTCATAAGGCTGGCATCATCATTCCCTTTTGACAAATGAGGAAACTGAGGCCAAGAGAGGTTAGTTAACTTGCCCCATGTGGATTTGAAATGTTGGGTAGGGTAGGGGATAGTAGCTTCCGGCACTTTCAAATTGATGTAGGACTTGGAAGGCCAGGAGTCTTCCACAGACCTCTTGCCAATCACTCTGGAGAGAAAACTGTCTCTTTCACAAACAAGTAGGAACATCTTTACCCATCACTTTTTGGCAAAACCATTAAAACCAGAGCAGGCCAAGCATAGTGACTCACGCCTGTAATCCTAGCACTTTTGGAGGCCGAGGCAGGCCAATTACTTGAGGTCAGGAGTTTGAGACCAGCCTGGCCAACATGTGAAACCCTATCTCTACAAAAAAGACAAAAATTAGTTGGGTGTGGTGACAGACACCTGTAATCCCAGCTACTTGGGAGGCTGAAGCATGAGAATCGCTTGAACCTGGGTGGCAAAGGTTTCAGTGAGCTGAGATCGGGCCACTGCACCCCAGCCTGGGTGACAGAGTGAGAGCAAGACTATGTCTTGAGAAAAAAAAAAAAAATCCCAGAACAAAGCAAACTCTGAAAGGAGTTTTGGGCTTTAAAAAAAATGAATATTATATGTACTTAAAAAAACTTGATGACTCCGGTTTGAAGGCAGGAATCACCTAGGAGTTGGATTAACTGCCCTTTCCATAAGAAAAGAATTTCTGTTTATGCCAAGATGAGAGGGGGGTGGATAGGGGAGGTTGGTGGGGGGACACAATGAGATAATGGAGGGTCTGCTTATTATCACAAACAGAAATGGTGATTAACAGACCTTCCTTGTGTGTCTCCCAAGCCTTCCATAACGTATACTAGTAACTAGCATGGGCTGCTGGTAGTGTATTGGCCTCTTGTGTTAGCCACAAGAGAGGCTGACATTTGTGCAGGATGAGTGCAGAGTACATTAGTTTGCGGTTCTTCAAGTTCATGCATGACAGAAACAGAGAAAAGCACCAAGAAATGAGTTCTGGGACTCTCAGAAATCCAGGAGAGAGAACTTTGGACCATCATAGGTTATGATGTTGGAAATCCATTCAAATATATTCCTTTCCTGAGGGATTGTTGAAGAGAAACTCCAACAGAGGCTGGAATGTTGAAGTTACAGAAATTATTAAGTTCATTATTATTTTAAAGCATGATAGGGAGGTGTCATCATTAGTTTTTTGTGTCAACTTGACTTGGCTAAGGGATACCCAGATATCTAGTAAAACATTATTTCTGGGCATGGCTATGAGGTATTTCCAGAAGAGATTAGCATTTGAATCAGTAGACTGAGTAAAGAAGGTCATCTTCACCAATGTGATTGAGCATCATTCAATCTGTTGAGGGTCCAAATAGAACAAAAAGGTGGAGGCAGGGTGAATTTGCTCTTTTTGTGAGCTGGGACATCCATCTTCTCCTGCCCTTGGATACTGGACTTCTGGATTCAGATTGAATTACACTATCAGCTTTCCTGGTTCTCCAGTTGGCAGACAGCATATTCTGGGACTTCTCAACCTCCATAATTGCATGAGCCAATTCCTGTAATCAATCTCCTCTTCCATATATCCTATTGCTTATGTTTTTACTGGAGAACTGTGATTAAAACAAGTGACAAATTATGTATAATGAAGGTTCTAATAGTTAGAAAGAATGAATAAGACTTACTGCTTGATAGCAGAACAGGATGACTATAGTCAATAATAACATAACTGCAATGACTTTAAAAGTGTAATCAGATTATTTGTCACACAAAGGATCAATGTTTGAGGGGGTGGATGTGGATACCCCATTCTCCATAATGTGCTTATTTCACATTGCATGCCTGTACCAAAGCATCTCATGTATCCCATAAATACAGACACCTACTATGTATCCACAAAAATTAAAAGTTAAAAAATTAAAAAAAAAAAAAATGAGGAGTCTGACCCCACCTGGGAGTAAAGGTCAGAAGGGGCTTTCTGATGACTGGGCTGTTAACCAAAATGAAGTGAATGAGTAAGAATTAGGTGAGGGGAAACAGGGCTGGGAAGAGGTGATACAAGCAAAAGAAGCCCAGATGTAGTATGCAGAGGAGAAATGGCCATTCTAGGAAATTTGAACACAAACAAAGAAACATATAGCTTGCCTTTCAGCCCACATTCAACTCCTCCCATTCTACAAATCAGATTCTATGTAAGGACAGATACACTGGTGTTCAAGATAGGGGAGTATGTCTTCCATCCATTAGCTCCTCCATGCTTAAGGGTTACAAGAGGTAAGATAATTTAGTGTAACTGTGAAGACTAAAGCCAGTGTGTGTGTGTGTGTGTGTGTGCGTGCACACATGTGTATTAAGCCTATTAATATATATTCATGACTTACACTTTCAGAAATCTCTGTAGCCTTGGAAAGGAATAAATATAGTACATGAACCATGTATTTTCATATTTAAGATCTAGTGAGTATTTTGGTTCCAATTTCTTTTGCTTGGGTAGGAATATTTAATTCTCAAATGGGCACTGGGATGAAATAATAATTTGTTGGTTATATCCACGTAACAGCTCACAAAGCACTCTCTTGTAAGATGTTCCTGACAGTTTAGTGAGATAAGTAATTCATTAATGCACACCTTCATTCACTTACTCATTTGACAAGTACTCTTTGAGTGCTTACCACATGCCAGGCATATTTTTAAGTTCTGATATTAGGGTACATATAACACAAAGGTCCTTGTCCTTGTGGAACTAACATTCTAGGTGGGGCAGACAATGAAAACAAACAAGCAAGTAAATGAGGTAACTCTCAACAGGTAATAACATGGATGGTATGAGGTGATCACTGGCCAGTGGAGAAGTAGATGATTGCGGGGAGGCAGTGAGGGCCTCTCTGAGGAGGTAAAATTTGAGCTGATACTTGAAAGTGAGGAAGACCCAGCCATGGGAGGCTAGAAAGACTTGGATTGATCCAGCTATCCTGTTCCAGGCAGAGACAACACAGATGGGAACTCTGAGAGAGATTGAGTGACTCATCCAAGGTCACACAGTGGAGCGAAGAGTCTGCCAGAGATTCTACACTGAGCCTTTGACTCTAAGTCAAGGACTCTTTCCATATCTTATCTTCCCAGTGCTTGTTTCCTAATGCTGTCTGGATAAATCCTGATATTGTAGGATTATAGGGTACTATCACATGTATTCTGTCTTTTACTATTGAAACTTCAGTGGTTGTTACTTCATGTAGAGCAATGAATAGACCACAGAGAGTTTCTTGAATGGTAAAGTTATGGGAACTCATGGAGATGAGGCGTTGAGAAGAAGATAACAATTTCTCTTCAGAGGGTGTTACGGATTCCCAAGACCCTCAAGAATTTTCTTCAGGGGACTCTGGCAGCATGAAAACCCCACTTTTCCATTCTCAGAAAGGTTACTTTTCTTCTTCTTCTTCCCCCTCCATACAAGTTTTTGGATATTCTGGATACCTTTCTGTTGTAAATATCTAATGCAACAAGGTCCCCACACATTCTGGAGCATTTGCTGGGAGATCAGGGGATGCAAAGGCAATTTTTCTCGTAGCACCTTTCATCACTGCTCAGTAAACTTTCTGCAAAGGGCTAAATCTAAAATATTTCCAGCTTCGCATGCCACTTGGTCTTTGTAGCAACTACTCAACCTTGATATTGTAGTGGGAAAGCAGCCATAGACAACTTATAAGTGGATGGGCGTGGCTGCGTTCCAATAAAATTTCATTTACGAAACAGGTGGCAGGCTGGATTTGGCCTTTGGGCTACAGCTTTTGTTTTGACCTCTGCCCTTAGTAATAATCATAGCAACCCCATGGGACAGGCATGGATGAGGACACTGAGTAGTTAGTATCCTGAAACACACATGTAAGATTTGATCATTTGTGATAATACTACAAAGAGTGTTGAATTAGGAATCAGGAGACTGGCTTCCAGACTCTTCTCTGGAAGAGAGAGTCTCTCTTATTTCATGGTCTTCACATCTCTGGTTCAGTCTGCTCCAATGGCACCAGGGGAGTTGTATTAGCTGAATTCTAGTGATTGCAGTTAACAAAACTTTATTGCATGCTTGAAATTTGCAAAAAGGGTAGATCTTAAGAGTGTGTGCATGTGTGTGTTTGCGTGTGTGTGAGACATTCACATGGAAATAATAACTATTTGAGGTGACAAACAAGTTATTTAGCTTGTATATGCATATCAAATCATCAAATTGTACACGTTAAATATATACAATTTTTAATTGCCAAATATGCCTTAATAAAGTTTAAAAAGTCTATCCCTGGCTGCAGTATCCTTTTGCCCATTTGAAGCTGAATGCTTTGGCATCATGGAAACATTTCCCTGAATTCATCTGCAGCCATTACAGTGATGATTTGGCTCCAGTAAACATGCCACATGGATAGGTGTATACAGATGTTGCTATGATTAGCAAAATGCAAAGTCATTTACACATGTTCAGAATTCATAGTAGCTTTCTGGGACTGTGCATCTTCTGAACTGACAGACACTAAAAGTGCAACTACTACTACATGACAGTCTGCTTAGTTTTTAAGGTGAAAGAGGGTGCTCCCACTCCAGGCATTGTAAGAGAGCTAGTGCACTGGAAGTCAGGCAAACCTGGATTGGAAATCCAGCACTTTCTTAGCTCTGTGACCTGTGGTCAAGTTATCCACCTTCTTTCACCATCCATTTTCCATCAGAGAAATAGGAGCAGTTCCTAATTTTATTTTGAGAACTCAACAAGAGAATATGGACAAAGCAATCAATGCAGTGCTTGACATGTAGGAAGCACATGTTAATGTTCACTATTATTTTTGAGATTACTAATATTAATAGTTATTACTATGGTAGCAGCAATAATAGTAGGAATGGTAATAAACACTGACAATAGTGACAGCTAGTCAAAGTAATGAGAGTAGCAATGTGTCATTGGTGACTTTCCTGACAATTGGTGACTTGAATGAAACACCACCAATCTACTGTAACTTTTCTAAATATCCTCTTCTCTTGAACATTTGAACACAGAACCCTAGTGTCATGAGATGTTTCTCAAAGTCCTTAACTATTATTCTGAACTCTGTGCTTTAGAGAAGAGCAGTCAAGTATAATTCCACTCCTTCTGCAGCACTGCATTACTAGAAGAACACCACAAGCACGATGAGTTTTAAATCAAATATGAATATATTGATTCATAGCACAACATGGAGATCAGGAAGGGATCCCAAAGACTGCCGGTTGACTTCCTGGGAGTACAAAGAAAACAAATCATGAACTATGGTCCTGAGTGAGTAACAGAGAGGACATGCAGTCTGCCTGTATGACATGGATGGGTCTATGTGTGGATATTCTGGGAGAGGACATGGCTCAGAGCAACTCACATGTCAACTAGAAGAGTGGACTCTGGTCTTGGAAAATTCCACTCATGAGGTTTTCTTTTTTTGGCCTGTATAAAATGAAGGCCATATAATTTTTTAAAAATTGTTTTCTTTTTTCAGCATTTACATGAGGGCACAAAAAGGTCATATGATTTTATTATATGTTTTGAATAAAATGTCTGATTGAACAAGGGTTGTAGTGGGCAGGTGCATTAATTTATTAGAATTTTAGAGTGTCTTGTATTTACTGTATCTCTGTGTGCTAAGCACCTTGTTTTACTCAGTTTTATACAATCATTTCAACAGTCCTTTGAGCCACATCCACATCCCCACGGTGCAGATAAGGAACTGAGCAGGAGTCATTGAATTACAGGGATGATGACTGTCAGAGTCAAAGTCTGACCAATCCCCAAGCTCTCAGCCTTTCCAGCATTCCTATATTTATTTTTGTTTAATTTTATTTTACTGTGGTAAGAACACTTAACAGGACATCTACCCTCTTACATTTTTAAGTATTCATTGTTAAGTATTAAGGTTTATAGGTAGAATGTTGTTCAACAGATTTCTAGAGCTTTTTCCTCTGGCTTGACTGAATCTTTGTGCCTGTTGATTAATAATCCCCCATTTATTCTTCTTGTCAGCCCTGTAACTACCATTTCACTCTTGGTTCTATGAATTTTACTATTTTAGATACCTCATATAAGTGAAATCATGACACCTTTGTCATTCTGTCACTGACTATTTCACTCAGTAATAATATTTTCTGGGTGCGTCCATGTTGTCACATATGGCAGGATTTCCTTTTCTAAGGCTGCATAATATTCTATTATAAGTATATATTACATTTTATCTATCCATTCATCCCTCAATGGGCATTTAGATTGTTCCTTCAACTTAGCTACAGTGAACAGTGCTGCAATGAATATGAGAGGTTTGATTTCACTTCCTTTGGAGAAATACTAGAAGTGGAATTGCTGGATCATATGACAGTCCTGCTTTTAATTTTTTAAGGAAGCTTTATGCTGTTTTCCATAGCTGTTGTACCATTTTGAATTCCAACCAACAGTGTGCAAGAACTCCAACTTCTCTATATTATTGCCAACACTTATCTTTTTCTTTATAATAGTCATCCTAATAGGTGTGAGGTTTCTCACTGTGGTTTTGATTTGCATTTTCCTAATGATTAGTCACATTGAACCTCCTTCCATATACCTACTGGCTATTTGTATGTCTGTCTTCTTTGGATAAATGTCTATTCAAGTCCTTAATTCTAAAATCTGGTTATTAGTTTTTGGGTTTTTTTTTTCCTATTGAGTTGTAGGAGGTTCTTATATATTCTTTAGATTAACACTTTATGAAACATATAGTTTGCAATTTTTAAAAAAATTTGTAGGTTCCCTTTTTATTCTGTTTATCTTGTGTTTCTCAACGTTTTATTTGGTGACCACTTGCGCAAATACCCTGGGTTGCTAGTAAAAATGCAGAATAACTCACACTACAGTAGATTTATTCATTAAGGATGTCTAACAGCAAACTACATTTCTAGTAAACTCCTCAGGAGATTCTTGTACACATAAATGTTTAATAATTACTGCATGACACTTTCTTATCTGTTGAGGTGTCTTCTACCCAGCATTCCAAATTTGTGCTTACATGTCTAGGAAGTGGAAGAATTCCTTAGGTTTTTCAGTTATTGTTCTTCTTCCTCTAACTCTAGAAAATGGAAAACAGGAACAGATTTTCTTTTTTTCTACACTGGAGGCTTATTAATAATATAATATTAGTGGCTCTATTACACACTGTCTGAAAAATCTCTAAATATTCATTGTGTGTGGTGCTACAGGAAATCTCCTATAAATCTCTGAAAATATTATAACTCGAAGGTAAATTTCAAAAGAATAGGGAGTTCTTTAGGACTGGTTTGAAGCAAAATTGTTTCACACTGTGAAATCTGTTGCTTAAGCAGACAAAAGAGTGGGATCCCAACTAAGAGTGACTTCAAAATTTATTCAAGGATTCTCCTTTCAGTTCTGCCTCTCCTCCTCTCTTTCCCTCTTTGAGTAGTCTTATCTCAATCCCTTAGTTTGGTCTATCTTTTCTTCTGTTTCTTGGTGTCTGTTATGGAATAAATTTTGCTCTCCAAAATTCATATGCTAACGTTCTAACCCTCAGTACCACAGAATGTGACTGTATTTGGAGACACGGTTTTTAGAGTTAATGGAAATTAAAATGAGGTCACTGGGATGGGCTCTAATCCAGTACTGAGGTAGTACTATAGGGTCTGGAGGCAGAGAACCTAAGGCCTTATGTTATTCTTTGTAATAGTCTACATTGACTTCCTAGAACTGAATAAAATATAATCATGCCCAAGTAACAAGAGGACAGAGGTTTACCCCATTGCACCACCCCCCTCCACCGTCTGCATTGCAGATGAGAAATGGAAAGTACCTCTGATTGGTCCCCTCCTGCAACCAATTGCTGGTGACAGGCCTAGTTTTCATTTGCAAAGAGGCGTAACTTTGTAACTTCACTTGTGCCTCTGATTGGTTGCCTTTTACTACTTGTTTTGTGGGCCACCTCTTCATCTACATAGGGTATAAAGCAAGTAACCAATGGGAAACTTCTAGCGGGTATTTCAACCCCAGGAAATTCTGTAACCACTGCTCGCTCAAGCCTGCTCCCACTCTGTAGACTGTACTTTCATTTCAATAAATGTGTGCTTTCATTGCTTTGTTTGTGTGTTTTGTCCAATTCTTTGCTCAAAATGCCAAGAACCTGAATGACATGAAGTCAAGACCCTCCATGGATAATATATAACTGATGTCCTGATGAGGAGAAAATTTGGACACACACATATACAGGGGGAAGAACATGTGAGACACAAGGGGAATATGGCTATTTGCAAATCAAGGAGATGGGCCTCAGAAGAAACCAACCCTGCCAACACCTTCTAGCTCCCAGAACTATGAGGAAATGAATTTCTGTTGTTTAAGCCACCAGTTTGTGAATCTTTATTATGGCAGACCTAGCAAAAGAACTCAGTATTTAACTTTTTCTCTGTGTCTCTGTGGTTCTCATTTTCTCTCTGTATCTCTCTGGGTATCTCTGTGCATTTTTCTCTGACTCTGTAACTTTGTTTTTCTCTCTCTGTCTGTCCCTTTCTTTGTGTATATCTGTTTGTCATATACTATCTTTCTTCTCCATTTTTCCTCATTTCTGTTTCTCTCTTTCTCATCCTTGGATAAAACTTGATAATCTATATAAAATGTTTAGAACAATGCCTGTAATTTCTATTGCATAAAAATTATTCAAAAAAGCTAATTCCCCTGTTCTTTTTCTCTCCTTTTTTTCTTTCCTTCTTCACTGTTTCCCTTTTTCTTTTACTCACTCCCTAAATGAACATAAAATAAAACTGGAATTTATTTTTCAGGATTTATTGTCGTTACCGAATAAAGTTTTATGGCCCCCAATCCTAATTTTAAAGCAACTCAGTTGACTGTTTTACATTCCTTAAAGGGGGAGAGAAGGAGAGACTAAATTGAATTGCCTTTTGTAAGTGACCTCTCTTAGATTTTTGTTTATTTCTTTCTTTTGGGTAAAAATGTTTTGATCAGTTGACCTTAAACTTTACAAGGTCTAGAATCACCCAGGGGGCTGGTTAAAAATGCACATTTTTGCTCTCCCACCCCAAGTTTTGAATCAGTGCATCTGTGTCAAGACTGGGAATTATATAATTTTAAAGATTTTCAGGTAATTGTGATGCAGGGAAATCTTCCAACGTGCCCTGAGAATCACAGTCTTGTAGGAAATAAAAATGGACTTCTTCTGTGAGCCCGGCCTAACATTTGTTCATTCTAAACAAAAAACAGAATAAAACCAAGCTTTGTTTCTAAAAGAAGTTTTAAAATATTTTCTCTGAGCATCACGGTTGGGGTGGTGGGGGTCATCCTCCCCCTTTTTTCCTGAAGCCTCTAATAGGCTGAGCAGGCAGCTGACATTCATTTTCAAACAATTTAGGTAAGCGGGAAGGAAGAGCAGGACTTGCAAAATTAACAGTCATAGATTTACTTCTTTGGCACCTGTTTTGATTATTGAATTAAGAAAGTTCTGGCAGCTACAACGGGCTCTGCCAGATGTTGAAGAGCACATTTCAGGGAGAATGTAAAAGGATGTCAGAAGATGTAAGGATCATTCATTTAAAGAATAAACTGTCCGGATCATGTTCTGTTTAGGCTGTCAGAACTGATGGCAAGTGTAATGAAACCTCAAGAACAAAGGGTGAGCAGACATTGATAAAGCTCAAACACATCGTGAAATATAAAAATCTGCTGATTTTTAAGTCAACACTCCTGAGTGCCAGCTTATCAGTTTGTGGAAACCACCGTATGTGAAGAGGAGCCCATTTTTCCCGCAGTTTGGTGCAGATTCGTCCATTGCTTTCACAGAGGCTGTGAAAAATGTTCTCGGAGGACTTATCTATCAGCATCAGGACAAAGAGACGGCCACAGCCCCTGAGAGAGTGATGGGAAGAAAGGCAGGCACCCTGTTAGTGATGGGACCACTCAGCATTGATCTGGAATAACTGGACATCTGCTGAGTCTGTGCACCTGTTACAAACACACACTTGTGCACCTACACAAACAGGAAAACCACATGCATACACATGAATACACATATGCATAAACCATGTTCATACATGCACCGACATAAATGCACATGCATATACACCACGTGCCACACACTCCTCCATTGTACATGGAAAACGAAATCACACATTTGCACACCCAGCCACATTCATGAACAATACCAGATACAGCATTGATCAAACACCTTTCCCAGCACTGGCCCAGCCTGCTAATGAGATGTGGAAGGCTGGCATGCCCAATGTGGGTTTCATGCTGGTGACAGTCAATGGGCACCTCTTCCTGCAGAATTCTAGAGGAACAGTCCGTTTTAAAAAATCACCTTGCTAATATAGAGTGTGGCATCAACATCCATTTATTGGATTCATCAGGACAAACAGGAGCATGACTCCACTCTGTTTGCGTGTCCTGCAGAGGTGAATTCACATGCCTGGCATCCATATTTTGCAGTGTGAAGACCAGGATGCCTGTCCAGGAAACTTAGTGAGGACTTAGCAAGGCTTGAGGGGCTGAAAGTCCCCAATGTCTTCTATACGTCATGACAATCATGCTGGGTCTTCACGTTCACGGAGGAAAATTGGTGGTTTGCTGAGGCTATGCAGGACTCCAGAATAACTTCAATACATCTTCCTAAAGCATGAGTAATTGTATAGAAATTAAATAGCTTAAAAGATCATTTTACATCTAATCAGACTGTTTAATCAGCTGTTTCTATTATGAAGCAGAATGTGAAATTTATGTGCATTTTTGAAGGGAAAAGAATAGTGACCTGAATACTGACAGGGCCTTATGTTTTTTTGTTGTTATTGCTTTGTTTGTTTGTTTGTTTGTTTTTAAGGAGTAGGTCTTTGACAGCTACTTAAATTTTGTGCTGTTAATTTTTTTTTCCTTCTAGGGCAATCTTGATCATTTATAATTTTAAAGCAAATTCTTTTATATATTTAAAATTTGTTTATGTATAGTTATTCACAGTATTCTCTTAATATTGTTTCCCTTTAAATGCATGTAGGGTTTCTTTTTTTGTTTTTCATGATTACTTTTGCAATCTCTCCCTCTATTCCTGAGTCAGGGTCCAAATACTTGCCTAGCTTGTGGCCTTTTTAGAAAACCAACATCTTTACTTTTTTGATCAAAAAATTTTTTTGTTTTCAATTTTATTAATTTTTAATTTAAAACATTTTATTCTTATATTTCCTAAAAGATTTCTCTTTTTTGCTTCTTTTTCTAGCTTCCTGAATTAGAAATTGTTCCATCTATTTTCAATCTTCTTTGTTATTCTAATAAATTCATTTAAGTTTATATATTTTCTCTTTAGTGATTTGATTCAGTTCCATGGATTTTCATGTGCCCTTCTTTAATCCAATCACCATTTTAAAAGTTTTTTTCTAAAAAATTAAGTAAGTGAGTTTCTTTTGTCTTATTTTGGATTATCATTTTTGGTTTTTCATTTAGTTTTCCCTTTTAAAATTCTTTTTTTAAAAAAATTTTTAATTTTTTAATTTTTTATTTATTCATTTTTTATTTATTTATTTATTTATTATTATTATACTTTAGGTTTTAGGGTACATGTGCGCAATGTGCAGGTTAGTTACATATGTATACATGTGACATGCTGCTGCGCTGCACCCACTAACTCGTCATCTAGCATTAGGTATATCTCCCAATGCTATCCCTCCCCGCTCCCCCCACCCCACAACAGTCCCCAGAGTGTGATGTTCCCCTTCCTGTGTCCATGTGTTCTCATTGTTCAATTCCCACCTATGAGTGAGAATATGCGGTGTTTGGATTTTTGTTCTTGCGATAGTTTACTGAGAATGACGATCTCCAATTTCATCCATGTCCCTACAAAGGACATGAACTCATCATTTTTTATGGCTGCATAGTATTCCGTGGTGTATATGTGCCACATTTTCTTAATCCAGTCTATCATTGTTGGACATTTGGGTTGGTTCCAAGTCTTTGCTATTGTGAATAATGCCGCAATAAACATACGTGTGCATGTGTCTTTATAGCAGAGCAGCGTGATTTATAGTCCTTTTAATATTGATAATTTGTGTTTTCTTTTTATGCTTGATCGATCTTCCTAGAGGATTATCCATTTTTATTATCTCTTTCAAAGCTCAATTTTGGGTTGTGTTGATTTTCTTTTTTTTTAATGTTTTCTATTTTACTGATTGCTTACTTTTTTTCTTTTTTTAAAATTTCTTCTGCTTCTTTTGTATTTAATTTCCTCTCACTTTTCTGGCTTCTTAATGTAGAAGTATAGGCCATTGATTTTCTGCCTTTCTTCTACTGTGCTGAAAGAAAGCCCGCTACAGTTGACCCAGCGCTCCCTCCAGAAGTGATCCCGTATGACTCTTGCCCTCAGCTTATTCTTTGCAGGTGGAGGTGAGAGCCAGTCTGTGCGCCTCTGGCCCTGGCTTGGTAGCCTTAATCCACTTTGCCTTCTGGTCTAGGAAGAGTATCAGAGAGTCCCCGGATGGCCCATTGTAAGCATTTGTTTTGTGTTACCACATTTTGTCTTTACAAATCCACATGATAGCATATTATTGTCATTTTCTTTTTTTAGGTTTAGAAAAGGAACTGTGATTCTAAGTTATTTGTCTTAGTCCCGCGGCATAGCTGAGATTCAGAGTCAGCCCTGCTTGGCTCCAAAGCCTAATGTAAATTATTACACGCCTTTCCTTCACCTGTTAGTAGTAACCATTCATTGAGACTACCAGGTGCTACAGTAGGCTGGGAGAATTATAGATATTACATCATGTAGTTCACATAGTAGTCTATGAGACACCTACTATTTATAGCCGTTTAAAAATGGACAAATGGAACTAAGAAGTTGAGGTGTCTTTGCCATACTGTAGTAAACCTAGGATTCAATATTAGGTATTCTTTTTAAAACTGCATATCCCATTATCTTGACCACTACTTAAGTTTTTCTGCTCTACACGCAAAGCAGACATCTTTGATGTTAAGGCCTTGTGAATTCATTGAGTGATTCATCTTCTTTAAAGAGCTTCTTTAAAGGCAGAAAGAGATGAAATTCCACGACTCATAGTGTGGAGAGCTTGCATTTTACATAAATTCAAGGAGCTTAATTTAAACTTGATGCCCTAGGTCTGGGAGTCTTAAGAAGTCCATATCTTTTTTATCATAGAACACATTCAACCTCAGAGGGCTTAAGTGACTTACCCAGTTTCATCAGCTAGTGAGTGGCAGAGCTAGAATTTGAACCCAGGTTCATCTGACTCCCACACAATAAAGACAGAAAACCAAATAATTAAAGAACACCAAGGGACGCATTTTCCCCTCACACAGGAGACTGTTGGGGCATCTTTGAGACACAGCGATTTATTTCTAATGTTCTAAAAGTACTGACCACACATTCTCAGGAGAGGGAGGAGAGATGACAAGGGTAGCTGATCATCAGAATAGTTTCCTAAAGAAATCTATGCCATCACTGTGTCAGAGCAAATCAAATGTGGAGGAAATGTGAAGTCATCTAGTTTAGCTTCTTCTTTATACATGTAGGTAAAGAAACTGAGGCTTCAGACAGAGGCCCTCCTCTCTTGCCTTGGGGGTATCCGATGTGGAGGCTAATAATGTTAAAAATCATGGGCCGGGCGCAGTGGCTCACGCCTGTAATCCCAGCACTTTAGGAGGCCGAGGCAACGGATCACGACGTCAGGAGATCGAGACCATCCTGGCTGACATGGTGAAAAACCTTCTCCACCAAAAATACAAAAAATTAGCTGGGTGTGGTGGCGGGTGCCTATAGTCCCAGCTACTCAGGAGGCTGAGGCAGGAGAATGGTGTGAACTCGGGGGGAGGAGGTTGCAGTGAGCCGAGATCACTCCAGCCTGGGAAACAGAGTGACTCCTTCTAAAAAAAAAAAAAAAAGCCTGGTGGTCCCTTACATTCAAGTGGACGCTCTTGAAACCACCTTTGCACAATTATAACTGAGACAATGAAAAGGATCTAACTTAATTGACTCCATCTTGCTTCTAACCTCGGGCTGTCTTGTTCTTTCTGGGGCGTAGGCTGAACTAACTTTGGGAGAAACTCAGCTTATGGTTTAAAACAAAGATGATAACAGCCCTTTCCCAAAGCCGACCTCCTTCTTGCCTGGGGACTAGATTGCCTTTGTAGGACTAACATTAGCCACTAGATTAGAAACCATGGCTTAGGAGTCACGCAGCTGGAGGTTACAAGATTCTGACCCTCCCTAAACTGCTCCTAAGATCAGTGCTTGAGATATTTTGCAGACGCTGCACTTGATGGATCAGCTGGCACCAACCAGATCGATAAACTGGCTCATCTGATCTTGTGGACTCCACCCAGGAAGAGACTCAGCGCAAGAAGACAGTTTTGACTTCCTATGACTTCATCCCTGACCAATCAGCACCCCTGGCTCACTGGCTTCCCCTCACCCACCGAGTTGTCCTTAAAAACTCTGATCCCTGAATGCTCAGGGAGACAGATTTGAGTAATAATAAAACTCTGGTCTCCCACACTCCCTGCTCTGCTTGAATTTGGGCTAGGAGTTTGAGACCAGCCTGTGCAACATAGTGAGAGAACTCATCTCTACTAAAAACTGTTTTAATTTGCCCAGCATGGTGGTGGTACATACCTGTATTGTCAGCTGCTGGGGAGGCTGAGGTGGGAGGATCACTTGAGCCCAGGGGTTTAAGGCTCTACTGAGCTATGATCATGCCATTTTGCTCTAACCTGGGTGACAGAACCAGACCCCATCTCCATAAAATAAATAAATAAAATTAGAAGGCCCTAGGTTATTTTTGTATACAATCAAGTTTGGGAAGCACTTCTAGCCTTTTTGTTTAGTATTAGAGATATTGATGTAATTAGACATTTCAATCTGTTTCCTTAACTACTCACCAAAATTTTATTATTTCATTAAAAATATAATGGAACAAAAAAGAATTACTGTTTCTCTATTGCAATTCCCCTGTCTTGATGAATCGGCTCTGTCTAGGCAGCAGGTAAGGTGAACGCATTAGGTGGTTACATTCTTAGTTGCATATGTGCATATTCTGTTTCTCACAAGAACCATGTGGAATGAGTATGGCTGACATCATTACCCTTAGTTTATGATGCGGGCACTAAGACCCTGAGAAAAGAAATGACAAGCTCATGTCCTCATAAATGGTGGTGTCTGGGCTCGAACTCAGGACTTCTAAATCCACATTCATAGAGACTTCAGAACAGAACCCAATTTGTTAAATGGAGGCAGGGGAAGGAGATAATTTCATTACAAAGATCTCCAAAACCTTGACAAGGAGCAAACTAGACAAGTTCAACCCTAACCCACCCTGTTCCTGGATTATTTTCCACTTGAGAAAAGCAGGCAAGACCATAGAACATCCTCACAGCTGTTTATGTCTTCCAGTAACTTTTTCTAACCTTTTCCCCATCTGCTTTTGCAGTGGGAAAAATCATTTTCTCCATGTGATGGGTCCTCAGTATTCCCGTTCCTACCTCCTTGATACTGTACTTCAAGATACTATACTAAATTACAGTGATTCATTATTCCTATTAAAACAAACAATATCCTCAAATTACCAGGCAAACTAAACAATTGTGAACAGTAAATTCCAACAGTGAAACATGGGCACATATTGGGTAAATGTTATTTTCCTGAACAAGAAAAGCTTTCGGCAAAGTGCTTAACTTGAATACAACAAAAGGCAATTTAATTTAGTCATACAGCTGGGTGAAAAATGGAGACCTCGGGTTTAATAAGAAGGGGGAAAAGACACACATATATCATCCAAAAGGATAATTATGAGAAACTATTTTGTACGATCCAGTGAAATCAAAGCTTCTAATGCTTTCTTACTCCTGTCAAAATAGGGAGATTTAAGGCCCTAAAAATGGGAATTTTGCAGACTTCACTGCCAAGAAAAAATGATTTGTTTCTTGATAAATTACTATTGGGCTTTATTCGTGGGGAAAAAAGTACACTTACATTGAAATAAATGCCAAGGAATGGGTGGAGAATTTATACTGTTCGTTCATATCTGTCTCTGGATTGGGGGAAAGACAGCAGCCCCATTTAAAACACATCCTGACGTGCTGAACACATGTCACAGAGGCAGGATGAAAATCCCTAGTGAACAGGGGCAGGTGTGGGTCCCCGTGAGGCTGCACAAATCTGACAACGTATTGCTCTGATATTTCTTTCCTGGGACACAAATTTTCTATCCTCTCTGGATCCCACAATTCGAGAAACATCCCCAAATATGGACACGAGTCTTTTGCCGATTCTGAATATTTCCATGAGGCTTTGTAAATATCCTAGGCAAATTTGCCTTTCCACACAGAAGGGGAGTTGCCACAGGAAAGAAAAACTTTGGCAACCACAAAGCCACCAGTTTGTTTGTTAGTTGTATTGGACCAGGCAGTGACCGTGAAAACATGACTCTTTGTCGTCTCCATCAGGAGTTTGCAGAGCAGGAAAATGATAACGGCTTTGGGGAGAAGACTGGACAAGAGTTAAGGATCCAGACTCCAGCTTCACATCTTTAAAACCTGTGTAATCTTTGGCAAAACAGGTAAGAACCCTGAGCTTCACTTCCCTCATCTGTAAAATGGTTTCTTTGGACCAGCAACATTTTCCTTCCAATTATTTCTGCCAAATAGTTCATTTCAGGCAAATTTTGTACACAATTGCATTATACAGGAAAAGTCAAAGAGGAACTTGTCTAGTGAAAACAGAGTGCTTCTTCTACTTTAGTTTTCCCCCACCTTCTGGGGACCCTCAGTTCACTCGATAGAACTGTCGGGCCTCAGGGAACATACTTTGGAAATTACTAGACTGAGTTCTTTGTAAGGTTCCTTCCAGTTTGAATACCCATGGTGCTATGGCTGACCTGCTCCTAAAACAATTAACTGAGGCTATGAGAATACTCTGCCAGCCTTGCCTGGTGCTCTTTGCCTCTGTGATAGTGGTGTGTGGCTCCTTCTGATAAATGCCAGGTTCCAAAGGCATAATGGCTGAATCTCAACAGGTACATGCCCCTGCTTGGCTAAGACAGAAAAATGAAAAGGACAATAGAGTGCTGGGAGCAGCTTCAAAAATTCAGATGAGAGTTATCATCCAAATATTTATCTCCAGAAATTTGGAATGAGAAGAAGCATGCACCACTTGCTAAGGGACTATTGATTAGTGTTTATCAATCCCACATTCTAGAAAGGCCTATAGGGTCGGTCCTTTTCCAGATGAAACAATGCAAAAACATAATATCTGAATCGTCCAATAACTGCGTATGACTGATATGACTCATCTACTACAAAAATAAAAGAACTAAGTAAATGTTTTGTGGAAAGAACTTTCTGGCTAATTAAATTTTGTTTTTTGCTGTTTCTTGGTGCTATAAAAAAGAAGGGTGCCTTTATTTCTAAGTTGAAAATCATTCTAAAATGCCTGCATTCATTTTCCATCTGAGTGACACCAATTTGAAGTGCTCCATCTTAGTCTTTTTTGTAATTTACAAAGTACTTTCCATTTCACAAAGCACTTTATAGTTTATAAGCAGAGTTTACAATATACCTTATTATATTAGTTTAGAAGATGCTGTCCTCTTTCCAAGGTACTTAACAGTTTACACAGCCTTTTATGGCTTACCCATTTCTTTGAATAAGCCACTTTATCATCTTAAAAGTATTTGACATTTTATAACACCCTCTTATTATTACAAAGAGCTTTGTAGCTTACCAAATGCCTTGCAATGTGTAAAATAATTCCAAGCCCATAACCATATTTAGTTAGGTTCGAGTGACATAATGCATCTTTCTTTGATGATTATAAGGATCATAATACAAGTAAAATTTGTGACTGGCCTTTACTAAGCACAGGTTGAGTGTCCTACAGATGCTTGTTGGTGCCTGGTTGATTAAAAACATTATCTCTTTAAAATTATCTAACTAATGAAGGACTGAAAGTTTGGTTTTCATCAGTGGCTCTTCTTGGGGGACAATTTTATCCTTCAGGGACACTTAGCAACATATGGAGACATATTTGGTTATCACAACTAGGGCAGAGGGTGTCACCGGCATCTAGGGGATACAAGTCAGGGATGCAATTGAACATCTTACAATGCATATCACAGCACCGCCCCCCCCCCAACAAAGATCTATCTAGCCCATAATGCCAATAGTGCGAAGATTGAGAAGCTCTGGTTTTGATAAAGGTGAAACTATCCTGTTAATTTCACACCTTTTATCTATTGCATTAGAAGAATGCTTTCAGCTGCAAGTAACAGAAAATGACCTCAAACTGGCTTACATGTTACATACATTTATCATCTCACTTAACTGGAAATCAAAAGAAAGGCCAGGATAGAGGGCTGGTTGATTAAGACACTGACCCGTGGCATGGAGACCCCTGATTCTCTTCCTCTCCACTTTGCTCAGCCTTCACTCATCCCAAAGCTGGTTCATAGCCACAGAAGGCTGTCAGCAGCAACCGGCACAACCCGCCCTTGTTCCTGTCCAAAGCAGGGAAGCTGGCTTGTCTTTCTCAGAATCCCAGAAACAGACTTTGTTTGTGAATAAACACCCACATCATGAGGTGATTTACTTAATTAAAGGATGTATGCAAAATACCAAGGACAGAGCCTTTTATAGAGCTGATGCTCATTATATGTTCTCTCTTTACCTCCATCCTTTACTGGACACTAACTTTTGGCTGATGACTAGGGCTTCTGAAAGAACAAAAGCATAATAAAATCACCTGTTGATCCCCCAGGAAACAACTCCTGTGAAACAGCTGGTAGATTTATGCATAGAAATTCACACTGTTTCCCAGCCTGGAATTCTGAACTGTAAGTCCTTCCCCCAACATATTACATATGCACACATACACAGACTTTACCTCTTGCAAATGAAAGGTCATATATATCTTACCAAAGCATTTCTGACAAGCAGCTCTAGCATTCAGAGCCTTAGGCAAGGTTTGTGTCTCCCATAGTGATGTATAACTGGCCAGGGACGTTGCAGAGCCCAGTATTCATGACTAATCAACACCTCTTCAGATATTCTGTGCAAAGCTCCCTTTCCCTTGCCTGCAAAACCTCACCAGCAGGAGGTACTTTATTTAGGAACGAATGGCTGAGTTCTGTACCCCGTTTGAAAGGCGAAAAATAATTTTTATTTTATTTTAGAATGCCCATAATCCAACCATATGCTCTCAGTTTCTTATTTAATTGGTTCCATGTTTACTATGGGGATAAAGCTAAGTTCTAGGGGTTAGTCATCAGGGTATCTCTGCAATACTTTTGTGACGTGGAATGGGGGTTATCGGATACTCATCTTCAAAAACCTTTAATGATTCCCACCCAGTTACATGTAGAAAAACTTAAACCCCTTAGCCTGGCTTTCACAGTATGACGCCAAGCATTGCATTCCCCATTATTGTTACTATTTCCTATAAATATCATCTACTCCATTCAGACTGATCTCCTAGTTATTTTTCAGGTAAGTTTTATTGTGTTTCTGAACTGCAGAAAGTGGAATACAGCAGGCATTAAAAAAACAACAGACTTGGATCCAAATTGTGATTCTACCACATACAGGACTTATGACTATAGAAAAAAAATGCTTATTGGGTGAGCCTCAGTTTACTCATCTGGAAGATGATGATAATATCACCCTATGGGATAGAGGTGAGGGTTAAATAAGATACTTTTTCAATATGCTTAGCTCAGAGCCTGCCTTGTAGAAGGCGTCTAATAAAGTTCTTATTTTCCCTTCACTTTCCTACCTGCCCATATTGATGTCTCTTACATGTATGTACTTCTGCAGTATCTTAGGGACGGTGCACTTTATTTCTCCTGTCAATCTCTCCAAGTCCATCATATATCCAACTCTACATTCTCCTAGCTGATTGTATTTTTCTTTTGTCACCTAGCAGAATTTTAATTTATACTATTTTGTGCAGTTAATTATGTGGTATTTTTTCCCTTCAGTAGATTATAAGTTGCTGAGTAGAGTTATGACTGTCTTGCTCACCTCTGTTTTCCTCATATCTAGAACAGTTTTTGATACACAGTAAGTGGTAGATAAATATTGAATGAATGAGTGATTGGACAATAAAGATGAATTGAGTAGTTCATAGCACCCTACACTGTGCTAAGTTCTTTATTCCTGTCATCTCACAGCAACCTCATACCCTACAACTATTGTCATCATCCCTATTTCCTAATTAAGAAATTGGTGCATAGGGAGGTAAAGTAACCCAAGGAAGTTACATCTCTAGGAAGAATATAGTCAGGATTGGGACTCAGTCATTTGACTCCAAGCCCCACCTCTTCACCATTAGGGTGACGCCTTCACTCCAAAGATGGCAGACAGTGGAAGTGACCATGCCTTCAGGGCTTGGATAATTTGTGTATTTTTTATTTATTTTATTTTTTTGAGACAGAGTCTTGCTCTGTCACCCAGGCTCGAGTGCAGTGGCACAATCTTGGTTCATTACAACCTTTGCCTCCCAGGTTCAAGTGATTCTCTTGCCTCAGCCTCCTGAGTAGGTGGGATTACAGGCACCTGCCACCATGCCCAGCTAATTTTTGTATTTTTAGTAGAGACAGGGTTTCACCATGTTGACCAGGCTGGTCCTGAACTCCTGACTTCAGGTGATCTGCTCCCCTCCGCCTCACAAAGTGCTGGGATTACAGGCAAGAGCCACTGCGCCCAGCTTAATTTGCCTATTGTATAACCTTGTTTAAATCAGTGGGAGCTGCCCAGGTGGATTCAGAAAGCATGAATCCCTTTCACTCTTTTCAGTAGATTTTCCAGTCATGACATCCTTTGATCTTCACATGAGACTTTGCTCTGTTGATGAAACAACAGGGCACAGCAGGGGTAAGTGATTTGCTCAAGGTCACTCATGGAGTCACTGATGTGGAAACACACAGTGGGAGATGTTTAGAACAATCAGAGGAGTAATCACATAAGGTCACTGCAGCCAGCGAGGCCTCCCTGAACCTCCCACCACTGTTTTGGAGGGAGCAGAGTGTTGGTCTGGTCCTTGGTGATAAGGATGAGCCTTGCGTTACGGAGAAACCTATGGATTTGTTCAGGTGGCCTGGATTCTGGAGGCAGCCACAGCACATACATCTGAGCTTCCTATTTGCTGAGCTTCTGATTTTCCTTCTGGACAATGAGGTTACACTGGACATTTTCTAAAAAAGAAAAAAATAAAGTGGGACCCAACAAGTAATTATTGAGGGTCTACTAAGTCTGTGTCTATCTTACTTCTATATTCCTTAGACCTAGAATGGGGTTCTGGCATAGTAAGTGCTAAATAATTATTGTGCAAATACATGATCGTGAATGAATGCAGTAAGACAAAACGCTGAGCGACACCTGGTTCCTGCCCTTTAGTTGGCGGAGACATGAGTCAACTACTAATGATGTTGCACTTTGCTGAATAGTTTAACTGAAATAAATGCAGAGTGCCTTGGGAGCTCCCAGGAGGTGCAATTCATCCAGGTTTAGGGCTGGATGGGAATTTAGGGAGTCCTCTTCGAAGGAGGTGACATTTAATTGCTGATACCATAAGGGTGAGTAGGAGTCAGCAGGGAAATGAGATTTGTAAGTGTGTGGGCTAAGTTTGGGGGCGGAGAGGGAATCAGAGGGTTTGGTTGATTGTTCCAAAAAGACGGAAAAGTTAGGGGAACTAAACAAGGTTAGGTTGGACCTAGGGTTTAAATTTCAGGAGGGAAAGAGGGAAGAGATGAGTCTGGAGAGGTAGGTAGAGGATTATGAAGGATAAGGCTGTGGTAAAGGGCCAGGGGTTACCCAGAGGTCCATGGGGAGCCAGGAAGGATTCTAAATAGGGAAGGTGTATAGTCTGGGTCTGTGACCCCACCCAGATCTCATCTTGAATTGTAGCTCCCAAAATTCCCACCTGTCATGAGAGGGACCCAGTGGACGATAATTGAATCACGGGGGCGGGAGTTCTCCTGCACAAGCTCTGTCTTCCCTGTCACTGTGTAAGATGTGACTTGGTCCTCCTTGTCTTCTATCATCATTATGAAGCCTCCTCAGCCACGTGGAACTGTGAATCCATTAAAATAAATTACCCAATCTCGGGTATGTCTTTATTAACAGTATGAAAATGGACTAGTATAGTCTGGTTCTGCGTCCCCTCTCACATCTCATCTTGAATTGTAATCCCTACATGTTGTGGGAGGGATCTGTTGGAAAGTAATTGGATCATGAAGTCAGTTTCCCCCATGCTGTTCTCATGATGGTGAGTGAGTCTAATGAGATCTGGTTGTTTGATAAGCGTCTGGCGCTTCCTCCTTCACTCTCTTGCTTGCCTGCCTGTCGCCATATAAGAAGATGCCTGCTTCCCCTTCACCTTCTGCCATGTTTGTAAGTTTCCTGAGGCCGCCTAGCCATGCTTCCTGTTAAGCCTGCAGAACTGTGAGTCAATTAAACCTCTTTCCTTTATAATTACACAGTCTCAGGTAGTATTATTTACAGCAGTGTGAAAACAGACTAATACAGAGGGTTTTAAAAAGATGATTCTGGAAAAAGTTTCTCCATGTGAAGTTCTTTGTGGAAGTGTAGATGTAGGAGCAGGAAGACCAGTTTGGATGCTGTTGATGTGGTCCCAGAGAATGATATCTGTGTTTATGGATACTATGAGGAGTGGTGGGTATCCAGTAGGGGACTGAATGGAATAAAGAAAAAGAGTGGGCCTTTGGCCTTTTGGGGTCACTTGCTCTATTCAGTACTTACAAGACACCAGGGAGAGGGGCAGAGAGGATGGGTTTGAGGCTGAGAGGAGAGTCAATACTCTGAATTCCTGGCCACTCTATTCCTACCTGCAGCAGCAGGAAAAAGTGCCTGGGAGAGGCAGGTGGATTCTGCACAGCTGCGAGTCCCTCTTCTCTTCCACCTTGCATGCCTTAGGCTTTGGCTGGCCTGGTGTTCCCCACTGCTGCTAGAAAGGCCTCCTCCTGTGCTGTTATCTGCAGATTTCAAGGCCCCTCTTGCTCTCACAGTGCTCAACTGACACCACTCATCATATCACTGCTGCTCTGATCAGCCTGGCTGATCTCACCATTTTCTTAAGTGGTGTCTTTGCTTTTTAATTTATTTTCTTGACTCCTCTGGTTATAAGGCGAACTCTCTGTCAATAGAAATTGTTCCCTGGGATTAGCGTGGGCTCTTCTTTATCATCAATTTGGAAGCAAAAGGCCCTAAAGCTTTTTCAAGACTGGGAAGACAGAGTGATAAACACAGGAAAGAGCCCCAGGGTGGTGGGAGAGGCACTCACTACACCTGTGACCTTGTGCAAGTCATTCAAGCCTTATTCATTCAATGGGGAGGCGGGAGGGAGAAAAGAGAACAGCATTTACTGATCCCGGCTATATGGTCAGTGCTATACTCCTTTCTCTTTGCTCTCAGTGCACCTCCAACACACTCCTATCATAGAATTTACTCATCCATTCCTTCTTTATTCAGTAGACTTTATTTATTTATTTATTTACTTATTGAGACAGAGTTTTACTCTTGTTGCCCAGGCCTGAGTGCAATGGCGCCATCACAGCTCATTACAAGCTCCGCCTCTGGGGTTCAAGCGATTCTCCTGCCTCAGCCTCCCGAGTAGCTGAGATTACTGGCATGCACCACCACGCCCCGCTAAATTTGTATTTTTTAGTAGAGATGGGGTTTCACCATGTTGGTGAGGCTGGTCTCGAACCCCTGACCTCAGGTGATCCACCCACCTCAGCCTCCCAAAGTTCTGGGATTACAGGGATGAGCCACTGCGCCCTGCCCATTCAATAGACTTTTAAGATCAATTGTTCTGTGGTTACTCTAGCCTTCTATTCATCTGCAGGCACTTTGAGAATTAGGACCATTTAAAAACTGTCCATTGGGCCGGGCGCAGTAACTTATGCCTGTAATCTCACCACTTTGGGAGGCCGAGGCAGGCAGATCACAAGGTCAAGAGATCGAGACCATCTGGCCAACGTGGTGAAACCCCACGTCTACTAAAAATACAAAAATTAGCTGGGCGTGGTGGCGCGTGCCTGTAGTCCCAGCTACTCAGGAGGCTGAGGCAGGAGAATTGCTAGAACCAGGGAGATGGAGGTTGCAGTGAGTTGAGATTGCGCCATTGCACTCCAGCGGCAACAGAGCGAGACTCTGTCTAAAAAAAACAGAAAACAAACACAAACTATCCATTGTATCCCAGACACAAAGGACAGTAGATAGTAGGTACTTACTGTGTGCGAAATAAATGAATACGTTGCTAGGTGCTGTACTTTGGAGTCTAATAGCCTGGGGGACAACTCCTCTAACCTCTCTGAGCTGCAGTTTCCTCCTCTGCAAAAAAGGGGGATACAAATCGCACCTATTCATATATAAACACAAAATTGCTGTATTTCTGACAAATTGGTGGGGAGGAGGAAAGATCTTTTAGCATTATAATGCATGAAGCCAAGTTATGAGAGGTGGTCAGCTCTAAAAAGATGAAACTTTGTTTGCTAATAGCATCTCCCCTGTGAAGAATCTGAAAGACCCAACCATACTCCCACGGATGACTTTGAGAAGCTCCATTTTTAACAAGAACCACCTCCTTGGAATAAAGCCCTCCCCAGCTTTGATCTCTTGGGATATGGTAGTGAAGTATTCAGTATCGTGGCCTGGAGATAGAAGAAGAGGGAAAAAGAAAGGGGCAAATGGGATACCCCTTGTAGGTTGATTTCCTAAGGACTCAAAGGAGCTGTGAGAGAAAAGTAGAGACACGGCATTTATCAGCCACTAGATTGAATGTCCATTCATGATTGGCTTATTGGCTTCAGTGTTTCTTCCAGGACAGAGATGATTCCCACACCCTGGTGAAGAGGTTCTAATTGAGAAGCTATAGATGTAAAACATCCAGGACTGTGTCCGGCCCATAGAGTTATTATTGTTGTTATTTGTTGAGTATTAAGCTACAGGGAGTATCTCAATGCATTCCCTTTGTGCAAGCAAATGCAAACACCCTTAAAGACATCCTCCACCCTGGCATAACTTCAGATACCTAAACCCTTCCTAAGGAATACCATTAGGAATGTTTGTAGAAAAATAGATAAGGCCAAGTATTTTCAGAAACACACATTCTGTAAAGTGAATCCCATTGGCAAATTTGGATAGGGTTCAGGGCAGGGCAGGAGAGTGATCAAGCAGTGAAAAAATAGGAAACAGTTCTTCCTCACTTTGCATTAGTCCCTTGGAAGAACACCCAACCTCCGCCTCCTGGAGCCTTTTTCATTGTTATCTTAAATGACATACATAAAGCAACGTCAAAGCAGAGAGATAATTCTCTGTGGCTGACACATTTCACAGGGAGAAATGGATTTTCAAACTGTTTTCAACTAACACATTGACAGTCTTAGCCTTCCCTCACCCAGGACGCACTACCTGGAGTGAAGCATGGGGAGGGGCAGATGAGGGCTGATAGGATCTAATCCACTGCTTACAGAATTTGAGGGAGAGTTTTTCTAATCACTCACTAGAGGGCTCCCCCCTCCTGACTCAATTTTCTCCTAAATCACATACCAAGAGGTCAGAAAAAGGGGTGATAAGCTGTCCACCACCAGGTGGGTTGAAAAGGCCTCTTTCCATTCCATCAGAGCTCCGTCAGAGTTTATAAATTGTCGTGTCTGTCTTCACAAAAAGGGATAAAGTCTACAGTCTCACAAAAAAATGCATGTTTTCAACTTAGATTTATCATCTTTAATATTCTTGAAGAGTGGGAGAGAGACAGAGGCAGAGGAAGGTGGGTGGCAGAGGGTAGAGGGGTGCATCGGGTGAGGCAACTGACAGGTATAAAATAAGGACTAAGGACTACCTTTTCTTCTGCACAGCAGAGACCAGGGAGAAGGGCAAATGGCAGGTAGGGAGAAGTACGGGGTTTAAGGCACAGGCTTTGGTGCCTCTCTCCTTGGGTTCAAATTTAGGCTTTGCCACACTATCACTTTAGGTGAGTTACTTTATCTATCTGAACTTCCTCATCTTGGAAATGGGGACAATGACAATATACACCTTTGTAGGGTTCCTGGGGGTTACATGAACTAATGCCATCAAGTACAGTGCCATCAAGCACAGTGCCTGGTACATAGCAAGAACTTAGGCTTGATTTGATTGTACAAAACCCACTGAGTGAGCTCCAGTAAACAAACACTGTCACAAATAATGAGGATTAAGGGTCTTCTGTGCACAGAATTAAAGGACAGGAAGTGCTGCCATGTTTTAGTAAGAACTTGCTGACTCTGGGAAAAGCTATGCTGGAACCAAGGTGCTGAATCGCAATCTCTTTCTACTATCATCATTTTTTATTGATTTCATCTACTTTATTCTCCCTTCCTGGATGATTAACCATCTCTATTTCTGCTCCATTAACATGACCCATTGTGATTGTCTCAAAGTGGCACCCACTGCAAACTACCTAGGGGAAGGTGTCCTACTTCAAATCCCCAGAAGAAATAATCTGATTTCCAGGTTGATCTGTCTCCCTGTAACTCAATCTCAAATCCCAGAAAAAAAAAATCAATGATCGAGGTTCATGGTTAAATGATGAGCTCTGCTGAGAGCTCAGAACCCTAACACCTTAATAATCCAGATGGAAGAGCAACATGGTGGTTAAGATCACAAGCTCTAGAGTCAGACTGTCTGGGTTCCGGTCCCAGTTTTACCATTTCCTAAATCTGTGTGCTTGAGAAAGTAACTTAATTTCTCTGTTCCTCAGTTTCCTCATGTAGAAGAGGTGTATGATAGAAATTGCCACCTCAGAATGTAAATTAGTTCAACCATTGTGGAAGACAGCATGGTGATTCCTCAAGGATCTAGAACCAGAAATACCATTTGACCCAGCAATCCCATTACTGGGTATATACCCAAAGGACTATAAATCATTCCACTATAAAGACACATGCATATGTATGTTTATTGCAGCACTATTTACCATAGCAAAGACATGGAACCAACCCAAATGCCCATCAATGATAGGCTGGATAAAGAAAATGTGGTACATATACAGCAGGGAATACCATGCAGCCATAACAAGCAATGAGATCATGTTCTTTGCAGGAACATGGATGAAGCCAGAAGCCATCATCCTCAGCAAAGTAACACAGGAACAGAAAACCAAACACCACTTGTTCTCACTCATAAGTGGGAGTTGAACAATAAGAACATATGGTCAAAGGGAGGGGAACAACACACACTGGGGCCAGTCAGGGGATGGGGGAGTGAGGAGAAGGACAGCATAAGACAAATAGCTAATGTATGTGGGTCTCAAAACCTAGATGACGGGTTAATAGGTGCAGCAAACCACCATGGCACACGTATACCTATGTAACAAACCTACGCGTCCTGCCCTTGTATCCTGGAACTTAGTGTAAAATAAAATAAAGAAATTCCCATCGCATTGGGGTTATTCTTCTGGTTGAATGGGATACATGTGGCACACAAGCAATCAGCAATTGCTTATGTGCCACATGTACCCCAATCGGTAAGCATTTACCGATTACACTTATTTTTCTTGTTATGATTAAAATGATGTAGGTGGGAAAGGCAATTCCATAGCATAAGCTAGGACACATTTTGGACTTGTACTGCAAATAGATTCTACATCAGCCTCAGAAACCATCTTGTCCATTCTCCTGGGCAAGGTTTAGATTTATGTCTGCACTAAATCTGAATTTCCCATTGAGGTACACCCAGAGAGCCTTTCCCCTCTGGGGACACGTGCAGAGCTAGAATGCATCCTTAATCTGTCCTAACCACATGCAGCCTGGTGCCATCCCCTCCTCCTTTCCCCTGCTGTGGCGTGTATGACAGTGGTGGGTGGTGATGGAAAATCAGGAGAGACAGAGCCCATTAGACAGAACTGCAGGCGGATAAGGTTTGCCAATTATGTTTTTGTTTCTTTCTGCTTTCCCCGTGACTTTTAGGAGATGCAGAGTCTTCCTGGTGCTCCCCCTGGTTCTGTGCCTATAAAATAAGTTTAATGGCTGAATTTACTTTAAGATAATCAGAGGCGGTATAATTTATGCATATGAATAGTATTGTAGCCAGATGTAATTTTGCTCGAAGTTGTGGCATTACAGTTAGAAATGGCTCTGCTGGCTGTGTTTTGTAGAATTTGCAATTTATTTAACAGTTGACTGAGCACTGACCCCAGATAAAATAACCATACTCAAAGAGTATTTTTTTTAAAGAGGTATATATAAAAAACAAAGGTGGGGAGCGGGCTTTGGAGAAAGACTTGGATCCGGTGCCCGATTGGAGAGAAAAGCAGGTGGTGAGCATCCAAGGCAGGTGGATCCTGTTTAGTTGGTGTAAATGACAGAAGAATCTTCAGTGGAGGGAGGGAGGGGGATGTATATATATTTGAAAATTCCTCCCCAACCCCAGGGCTTTTTTGTTTGTTTGTTTGGAGGTTCATTCTCCCTTGACTGAAAAGCAGGTTAATTTTGTATTGCTTGTGGAAGCTGTGATGTCTCTCTTTTCAGGTGCTTCCTGGATTGTACAGGAAAAGTCTGGAAGACATTTGGCGGGGAAAGATGGGATGGTGCATACCAAGGCGAATCTGGCTTCTGTAAGGAGCAATGCTAACCTTTCCAAAAGCCCATTACTTCTATAGTCAGCTTCATTCCATAGGAGGAGAAACAGACTCCCTTCTCCACACTCCAAGCCTGTCTCTGCCTACCACTCCATCTCTGCTCCCACCTCCAAGCCCTTTAAACATGGAAGAATGTTTTGTTTGTCAATGTGTTGCCTTTATGCAAGCAAATGCAAACACACTTAAAGACATCCTCCGCCCTGGCATAACTTTAGATACCTAAATACTTCCTAAGGAATACCATCAGGATTCTTTGTAGAAAAATAGATAAGGCCAAGTATTTTCAGAAACACACATTCTGCAAAGTGATTTCCCTTGGCAAATTGGGATGGGGTTCAGGGCAGGGCAGGAGAGTGATCACACAGTAAAAAGATAAGAAACAATTAGATCTCCCTCACTTTGCATTAGCCCCTTGGAAGGACACCCAACCTCCGCATCCAAGATAGACAATGGGCCTCACTCCACTAGGGGATGGGGTTGGCGTCTCTGTATCCAGGCTGCGTCCTCTTTTATTTGCATCCTGCCAAAGTTCAGCCCATGGGAATGGGTTGGACAATGTATGACACTTCCTTCTTCTTGAACCTACAGAGCCAGGGAGAGTCATAGGACTCACTAACACCTGGAGTGGTGGACTCATGCTCTAAACCTGTCTTTATCATGGGGATTTGGGCCCCTGTGCTGCTACTGATAAAGTATTGATAACCTGAGATCCATTGTCCCACTGTTCCTCACGTGTTCTGCCTCCTCAGGAGACTCGTGGGAGTGGTGGAGTGAAAGGGTATGAAGTAAAGAAAAATGTTCCACTCTTTTGTTTCTGGCTGTGAGTCTATCAGTATAACCACCAATCTTCCAATTCACAGCCTTAATATATTCCACGCTCTTTTCCCCAGTCTGGTCAAGTCACTTCTTCACTTGAATCCTTCAGAGCTTCCCCATGCCCTCAGGATTAAGTTTAAAAATATTGCAGCCTGGCATTCAGGATCTTTTGTGATCTAGCTCTGGCTTATAATCCACTTTTATTTCCTGATCCCTGTACTCCTGTCCCCCCATGCTCTCCAACTGTGTTCTACATTTCAGGGATCCCAAAGATTGTGGTCTTTGGTTTGCACTAAAAAATCTCACTTTTTTTCACTTAGATAATTTCTACTCCTTGCTCAAGACTTGGCTCAGCTATTTCTGCACTAGGAAAGCATGCCTTTCTCCTCAAGGTTGAGTGGAATTACCCCACTCTGTGATTCAATTACCCTCCGCATTCCCTCATTCCTGATAGGCATATTTCTATTATTTGCAAATTTGGTCTGTTATCTGTGTATCATCCAAACCCAGGATGTTGCCTTGCAAACAGAAGAAGCTCACATATTTGTTAAAGAAATATATATATTATAAAATATAATATAATTTATATATAATGAAATATATATATAAAATGAAAAATACACACACACATAAAATGAAGGCATAAATAAATATCCCCTAAAAACAGCAATTGAGACTAATATGGTAGGGAGAGACAAGTCAGGGCATAACATTAGGAAAAGTAAGAGATAAAATCTAGTTCCCAGAGTCAAAATACTTCAAGATTTAAGGGCACCAAAAATAAGTATGCCAGCTAGTATGTACTGTGTGTGCTGACTGTGCAAGTCATTATGCTAAGAACTTTTCTTATATCATCTCATTGAATCCACATAGCGATAGCAATATGGCAACTGTTATCACCCATTCAATGGATGAGGACACTGAGCCTTAGAAAGGTTATATAGCAACTACATAACAGGCTCACGATTCACACCAGTCCATCTGATTCTGGAGTTTCCCTTTTCCTCCCCCTTTTGGCTTTATAAATATTTATTTATAAATTATGGGAAGCTTTATGTATTCAGGAAAGTATAGAGAATAGTAAATACTCATAAACTTATCAAACCCATTTTGACAGCTCTTAGCATATTTTTAAAAATTGGCAGTTTTACACCCCAGTCAAATGCCCTCCTTTTCTCCAGAGATGACCAGTCTCCTGAAGCTAGTTTGTATTACCCCTTTTATGCTTTTATTTCATTTTTCTGTTTTTATATTTTCACTATTTGACTATATACCCCTTAACAAAAAATAGTATTTTTGAGTGTTTTAGATATTTACAAAAAAAATGGAATAATACTGTGTGCCTTTGTTTTTAGCTTATTCAGTTTATTTTAAACATCAAAAACTTTGTGATTTGGCAATTACATTTACAGAAAAGTCGAGCAGACAGTACAAAGAGTTGCCATCAACGCTTCACTCAGTTTTCTCATTCATAACATTGTATATTAACACAGTTTATGGTCAAAACGAAGACACAACAAAACCAACTTTGGTAAATTATTATTAATTAAACTCCAGACTTCATTGGAATTTTTCTAGTTTTTCTGTCAGTGTCTTCTTTCTGTTCCAGGGTCCAATGAGAGCACCTTGTTGCATTTACTTCCCTACCAGTCTCTTCTTGGTTGTTTCTCGGTCTTTTTCCTTTGCTTTTCATGACCTGGGACAGGGTTGAGGAAGTATTGTCCAGGTATCTGCCAGAATGTTCCCTAATCTGGATGTGTCTAATATTTGCTCCTGATGACACTGGGGTGATGGGTTTTTGGAAAGAATACCGTAGAGATTAATTGTCCTTCTCATCTCATCCTATCAGGGCAGACACGATGCCCACAAGACTTCCCTGATGATGTTAACCTTCATCACTTGGTTAAGGTGAATCTGCCAGATTTCTCCATTGTAAAGTTATTCTTTTCCACCTTTCCATTCTCTATTGCTTGGAAGCAAGTAATTAAATCTAGCCCATACTTAAGGGGTGGGACTTTTAAACTTCACCTCCTGGAGGGGGGAGTATCAATGTGTATTAAATAAAATTCTTCTATAAGGCAGATTTGTCTATTTTCCCCCACTTATTTATTTACTCAATCATTTATTTATATCAGCGTAGTCTCATGGATATTTATTTATACTTTGAGTTATAATCCAGTACTATGATGTTTGTCTCATTGCCTGAATTATTTCAGCTTTTGCAACCAGGAACTGTTTCAAGTTAACTCCTGTCTCTTTGACAGTACCTCATCTTTTTACTTTTTTTAGTGCTTCCTTACTTTCTGGTACTACAAGATACTCCACCTCATCTTGTATTTTCCTTGCCTCAGATCTCGAATCAGCCATTTATTCAAGGATCATTTAAAAATTTTTTTTATTGTTGTAAAGTATGTATAACATAAAATTTATAATTTAAACTTTTTTTATTATTATACTTTAAGTTTTAGGGTACATGTGCACAATGTGCAGGTTAGTTACTTATGTATACATGTGCCATGCTGGTGTGAATTTTAACTATTTTTAAGTGTACAGATCAGTGACATTTTAAGGACATTCATATTATTGTGCAACCTTCAGCACTGTATACATTTACCCATTCCTTTTGACAGTTATGTAGTATTCCATTGTTAGAATGTACTATAATATATTTATTCATTCTTCAGTTGACAGTTGATTCCAAAATTTTCAGTTTCAAACAATGCCAAAATTAGACATCTTTTTATCTCAATCCAAATGTGCATGGTCAAGAGCTTCTCTAGAGTATATTTCTCGAAGCACTGGATGTTGGGATGTAGGATGAACATCTTCAAATATTTCAAGCATTATCAAATTCATCTCCAAAGTGGTCATGTAGTTTCTACTCCCATAAGCTTTAGAGCTTGTGTTTGTACACATTCTTGCCAACACTTGATATTATTTTGCTCCCCTGGTGGGTCTATATCTTATTGTTTTAATCTGCATTTTTCTGCTTACAGAGCAGGATGTGCTCTTTTTCACACATTTACTGGCCATGCAGGATTCCTCCTCTGTGAATTGCCCCTTCTCATGTTAGCTTGTTTGTCTTTTCTTATTGATCTGTAGATCTCCTTTATATTCTGGGAATGAATCCACTTTTCATTTTATGTGTTGCAAATATCTTCTCCCAGCTGTGGCTTCTCTTTTAACTTTCCTTTTGGTATTTTTTTAATTTTTTTTTTGTCATGCAAAATATTTTAAAGATTTTTTTTCACAGATAGGACCTTAATCCATTCAGAATATAATTTTTATATGGTGGGAGTGAGGGATCTAATTTTATTTGTTTTCCACACTGTGTGTACTATATATCATTGATTCTAAGATGTACTTTTACTCCCCCACACTTTGCCATGTCTGAAATTGTGATGCATCTTACTATCAATGCAACTCACGACACTGTTTTTCTCTTGTTACTGTGAGTAAGATACTATGTGTCTTAATTTATTGAGAATGTTTGGCATGATGGGCTGATGGATTTTGTCAAAGGTCTTTTCTGCATTTATTGAGATAATCATGTGGTTCTTGTCTTTGGTTCTCTTCATACACTGGATTACATTTATTGATTTGCATATGTTGAACCAGCCTTGCATCCCAGGGATGAAGCCCACTTGATCATGGTGGATAAGCTTTTTGATGTGCTGCTGGATTCTGTTTGCCAGTATTTTATTGAGTGTTTTTGCATCGATGTTCATCCGGGATATTGCTCTAAAATTCTCTTTTTTTGTTGTTTTTCTGCCAGACTTTGGTATCAGGATGATGCTGGCCTCATAAAATGAGTTAGGGAGGATTCCCTCTTCTTCTATTGATTGGAATAGTTTCAGAAGGAATGGTACCAGCTCCTCCTTTGGACGTACCTCAAAATAATAAGAGGTATTTATGACAAACCCACAGCCAATATCATACTGAATGAGCAAAATCTGGAAGCATTCCCTTTGAAAACTGGCACAAGACAGGGATGCCCTCTCTCACCACTCCTATTCAACATAGCGTTGGAAGTTCTGGCCAGGGCAATCAGAAAGGAGAAAGAAATAAAGGGTATTCAATTAGGAAAAGAGGAAGTCAAATTGTCCCTGTTTGCAGATGACATGATTGTATATTTAGAAAACCCCATCGTCTCAGCTCCAAATCTCCTTAAGCTAATAAGCAACTTCAGCAAAGTCTCAGGATACAAAACAAGTGTGCAAAAATCACGAGCATTTTTATATTACCAATAACAGACAAACAGAGAGCCAAATCATGAGTGAACTCCCATTCACAATTGCTTCAAAGAGAATAAAATACCTAGGAATCCAACTTACAAGGGATGTGAAGGACCTCTTCAAGGATAACTACAAAGCACTGCTCAACGAAATAAAAGAGGACACAAACAAATGGAAGAACATTCCATGCTCATGGGTAGGAAGAATCAATATCATGAAAATGGCCATACCGCCCAAGGTAATTTATAGATTTGATGCCATTCCCATCAAGCTACCAATGACTTTCTTCACAGAATTGGAAAAAACTACTTTAAAGTTCATATGGAACCAAAAAAGAGCCCACATTGCCAAGTCAATCCTAAGCCAAAAGAACAAAGCTGGAGGCATCACGCTACCTGACTTCAAACTATGCGACAAGACTACAGTAACCAAAACAGCATGGCACTGGTGCCAAAACAGAGATATAGACCAATGGAACAGAATAGAGCCCTCAGAAATAATACCACATATCTACAACCATCTGATCTTTGACAAACCTGACAAAAACAAGAAATGGGGAAACAATTCCCTATTTAATAAATGGTGCTGGGAAAACTGGCTAGCCATATGGAGAAAGCTGGAACTGGATCCCTTCCTTACACCTTATACAAAAGTTAATTCAAGATGGATTAAAGACTTAAATGTTAGACCTAAAACTGTAAAAACTCTAGAAGAAAACCTAGGCAATACCATTCAGGACATGGGCATGGGCAAGGACTTCATGTCTAAAACACCAAAAGCAATGGCAACAAAAGCCAAAATTGACAAACGGAATCTAATTAAACTAAAGAGCTTCTGCACAGCAAAAAAAACTACCATCAGAGTGAATAGGCAACCTACAGAATGGGAGAAAATTTTTCCAATCTACTCATCTGACAAAGGGCTAATATCCAGAATCTACAAAGAACTCAAACAAATTTACAAGAAACAAACAAACAACACCATCAAAAAGTGGGTGAAGGATATGAACAGAGACTTCTCAAAAGAAGACATTTATGCAGCCAAAAGACAAATGAAAAAATGCTCATCATCACTGGCCATCAGAGAAATGCAAATCAAAACCACAATGGGATACCATCTTACACCAGTTAGAATGGCAATCTTTAAAAAGTAGGGAAACAACAGGTGCTGGGGAGGATGTGGAGAAATAGGAACACTTTTACACTGTTGGTGGGACTGTAAACTAGTTTAACCATTGTGGAAAACAGTGTGGCAATTCCTCAAGGATCTAACCAGAAATACCGTTTGACCCAGCCATCCCATTACTGGGTATGTACCCAAAGGATTATAAATCATGCTGCTATAAAGACACATGCACACATATGTTTATTGTGGCACTATTCACAATAGCAAAGACTTGGAACCAACCCAAATGTCCATCAATGATAGACTGGATTAAGAAAAATGTGGCACATATACACCACGGAATGCTATGCAGCCATAAAAAAGGATGAGTTCATGTCCTTTGTAGTGACATGGATGAAGCTGGAAACCATCATTCTCAGCAAACTATATCAAGGACAAAAAACCAAACTCCGCATGTTCTCACTCATAGGTGGGAATTGAACAATGAGAACACCTGGACACAGGAAGGGGTTGGGGGAGGGGGGAGGGATAGCATTAGGAGATATACCTAATGTAAATGATGAGTTAATGGGTGCAGCACACCAACATGGCACATGTATACATATGCAACAAACCTGCCTGTCGTGCACATGTACCCTAGAACTTAAAGTATAATAATAAAAAAAAATGAAAAACAAAGATAGTATGTGTCTTACAATCAGTGGCATCTTAAGATTTGATGAAAGGTAGACATGTTCTAGGTTTATCCTAATTCTTGATACCCTAGTAGGATGAACCTCCTTCCTCCCTTATCCTGATAATTATTCGTCATAAAAGTTTTAGAATCATATTGTCAAGCTCCAAGCTCTGAGAATAACTCATACTTTTTTTTTCCCTGTTGGTGTTTTTTAAAATTGGAACTCCATCTAGTCCATACAGACTAAATATTTGGGGAGAATAACCATGGTTAAGACATTTTGTCAGGGCTTCATTGATACAAAGTTTAAGGTCCCAGGTTAAAGGCGTGGGTCAGGTGACAAGGTGGACAGTTATAGACTCAGAATTCTGGGTTTTTTGTTTGTTTCGTTGGTTGGTTTTTTTCTTCAAAGATCCATTTTTTTTTTCCTACCACATCATATTTCACCTGCTGGAATCAGCCAGCTTCTGGAGAAATGAGATCCCCATGACTTGAGATGTTCATGCTGTGGCTCAGTGGCCACCTGTTCAGAATGACCAAAGGAGGGTTCTTCACATCAAGGGTGGAAATGAGCTCTTAGGCACCTCCTGACTGTAAGGCTCCATGAACACGAGGGTGCATAGTGTGATGTGGAAGGCTGAAAGCACGGGCAGAACTGAGGTGCTCCAGTTTCATCATTTTGCTTGGGGCCAGCCCTGAGCTAGGAGGAAAAGAATGAAAATTTCCCAAATTTTTAGTCACTTATTTGGCTCCTGGGGAGGCCAACAAATGTTCCAGTTCCTTTTCAGCCTGGGTCTCCTCCTCTCTCCCACTCTGTGTTCATTTTTGCTTTCTTCTCTTTTCACCCTAAGTGTTGCAAAAGTTTAAAGCAGGAGTTGGCGAACCATAACGTGCAGGCCAAATTCGTATGCTGCCTGTTTTTCGTAAACAGTTTTATTGGAACACAGCCATGCCCATTCATGTACATGTTGTCTACAGCTGCTTTTAGACTACAAAGGCAGCGTTGAGTAGCTGTGATAGAGACCATATGATCCACAGAGTCTAAAGGATTAGACTGACTCTCAGGCATTCTAAAAGATTATTTGATTCTTTATGGAAAAAAAAATTGGTAAACCCTGGTTGAAATGAATAACCCACTGACATAGAGGCCATTTTTTCCCTGGGTTCCAAAACTGAAGGTTGCCTTTATGGTTTAATTCTATTCATGTTTTAGCGTTTTTTTCTTTGTAAAAGGGTTCGATGGTCCACGTGCAGCTCTGAACAGAAGTATGAAAATACGGGTGAGAGTACAAATCCACTCAGAAAAACATGGACCCCAGCAAAAATGCAATTATTTCTTTCGGGTTTGAGCCTGCCCTCGGGAAATTATCTTTGGAGGAGGCAACTGGTGCAAGGGCTCAAAACAGAATAAGGAGAGAGGATTTCAGGGACACTTTCTGGCAGAGCTAATTTTCTCTTCCCCAAGTTTACTGTGGAGAGGATGGCAGAGAGGTGTTATTATAATCCTTCACTAAAAACTTCTTTGTGCCAACTAAGCAGTCAGGTGAAATGTGGCATTTCAATTTTTTTGTGACCGAATTACTGGTTTTTGACAAAACCTCTCCCTTGGATCTGAGCTTCCTGGCTTCCTTTCTCCGCAGCTTTTTCTGCCTCCATCTTCTTCTTCTTCTTCTTCTTCTTCTTCTTCTTTTTTTTTTTTTTTTTTTTTTTTGAGATGGAGTCTTGCTCTATTGTCCATGCTGGAGTGCAGTGGCAGGATCTCAGTTCACTGCAACCTCCGCCTCCTAGGTTCAAGCAATTCTCCTGCCTCAGCCTCCTGAATAGCTGGGATTACAGGCATACACCACCACGCCCGGCTAATTTTTGTATTTTTAATAGAGAGGAGGTTTTGCCATGTTGGCCTGGCTGATTTCAAACTCCTGGCCTCAAGTGATCTACCCACCTCCACCTCCCAAAGTGCTGGGATTACAGGAGCGAGCCACCATGCTTAGACATGCCTCCGTCTTCTTTACTTCCATCTCTTTACAACTACTGCTTTATATATCACCGACCCCTCTTTCCTAATTTGAAGTGACTGAGAACCAAAAACTATGGACTTTGAATATTTTCCTCCATTATGAAGAACAACAGCTGGTATCGCTAGTCTCCCAAAATGTTGCATGGGGACCACTTGTGGAACAGAGGTCTATTTTAGGTGACACATCAATAGACTGAAAGAAAAATGAAAAACTAAACGTCAACATTTAAAAACAACATAAATTTGAAAAAATAATCTCAGCACATTGAATCCAGATTTTTTGAGTGGTATTGCTTGAAAAGTTACCAACCCAATTGTATTAGTTTGTTTTCATCCTGCTGTGAAGAAATACCTGAGACTGGGTAATTTATAAAGGAAGGAAGTTTAATTGACTCACAGTTCCACTTTTCTGGGGAGGCCTCAGGAGACTTACAATCATGGTGGAAAGCAAAGGAGAAGCAGGCACCTTCTTCACAGGGCGGCACGATGGAGCGAGCGCAAGCAGGGGAACTGTCAGACGCTTATAAAACCATCAGATCTTGTGAGACTCACTCACTATCACAATCACAGCATGGGGGAAACCACACCTGTGATCCACTTACCTCCACGTGGTCCTGCCCTTTACACGTGGGGATTATGGGGATAACAATTCAAGGTGAGATTTGGTTGAAGACACAGAGTCAAGCCATATCACCAATAAAAGCAATAACAGTTGTGAGAGGCTGAATAATGTCCCCCTCAGATACATTCATGTCTTCATCCCCGGAACCTGTGAATATATTATTGTTTCATGGGGGAAAGGGAACTTAGCAGGTGTGATTAAGTTAAAGATCTTGAGATGGGGACATTATCGTGGATTAACTGGGATCCAATGTGATCACAGGGTCTTTATCAGAAGGAGGGATGGGGTGGATCATAATTAGAGGAAAGGAGATGTGATAATGGAAAGAACGTGTGTGTGTGTGTATGTGTAAGCATGACTAAAAGAGATTTGGGGGAGAGAGAGAGAGAGAGAGAAATTTGAGGATGCCACATTGATGCTTTGAAGACAGAGGAAGAGGCCATGAGCCAAGGAGTACAGGAACCTCCAGAAACTGGAAGGAAAAAAGCGAAGAAATGAATTTTTTCTTAGTGCTTCCAGAAGGAACACAGCCCTGCCAACACTGAGTTTAGCCACTGCATACTTCTGACCACCAGAAATGTCAGATGATAAATTTCTGCAGTTTTAAGCCACTAAACTGGTCATAATTTTTCACAGCAACCATAGGAAACTCATACCGCTGATGGCAAATCCAAGTATCTCCTGTTTCTGGCTCTGTGCTAAGTGCTCTGCCCATGTTATCTGATTTACATGCATAATCACCTGGCAAGTAAGGAATTATCATTTCCATTTTACGAATGAGACGCAGAGAGAAAAGTTACAGAGATTCAGTCCGAGTCTGTCTGACTCCAGAGTTTATGTTCTTACCATACGGCTCCACCATAGTAAGAAATCTCCATCCTGAGTGGTTTGCTCAAGAACTGACATTTACCAAGGGGTGATCTCTCAATATTTCCTTTGCTGTTGACTCATGGCATGGTGGAACGATTACAGAAATGGATGATGGATAATCAGGTATTGTCCCCAGTGGAGTGACCTTTCACGAGTCCCTTTTTTCTTGGCCTGTCTCTTTATCTATGTGGGCAGAAGGTGTGGGCAAAGTGACATTTACTCATTGGTTCATCTCTGTGAGACCTTGGTATGATATTTCCAGTTCATCCAGATCTGCGGACACAACAGAGACCGAATTGCCACCTGTGTTCTGTCCCTTGGATTTTGAACGTAGAACACAGACCTTTCCATTGGAGAAAAATACCTTTAAATTTTCAGTCACAAGGTGTTCAATTTAGAAGCAAAAAGAGTGGATAGAAATCTTCCCAAATAAACCTGTGACTGAGAAAACTTGGTATCTTGCAGAAATATATTTATCTTGTTAGTGTTTCTGGAGAGTATTTGCATAGCAGGAAAAAGAGCTTTTAACTCATTTCCTTATCTGGCCTTCTTACTGTAGAGGATTTTTCCCCCTGAAGGTATATCTCGCTATTGAATCTGGCGTTTAAAGGAAATGTCATCAGGACCTGTGATGAAAATTGAATTTTCCCAATGCCTAAGGATGACTTTCTTTAACTAACTTTGCAGACTCCCAAACTTAAATGGATGCAGACATTCTGGTCTGCTTTGAATCTTGTAGTCTCTTCTGGCTTTCAACCTTTTTTGACAAGCCTCGCCTTCTTCCGCTGTCTCCTCCTCTGCTCCCAGTACTGTTTGGAAGTCCTGCCTTTATTCTGTGTTCATCTCGCTGTTTCTTGAATTGAAAAGTCCCTAATCTCTTTCCTCTTGTGGCCGCTTAGGTGCAGAGGTTTCAGAGTCTAGGAAATTGGCAATTCCTTTTCTCTTATTGATAGTGTGGGTCTCAATTTCATTCCAATACCTGAATTTCCCTGAACCTTTAGGGAGAATGGCGCCTGCCTTCTGCATAGGGTAAGAGAATACAGTTAGCTGTAAAAATGGAAGGGGTGGCATTTCTTAACCTTCAAGTGAACTAAGCATTGGCTGAAACCCATTGTTATTCCTGTTTCAATAGTTGCCTGGGATATCGATCTTGGAGATGTGAGGTCATTCCATATATGACTAGTAGGTGACATTTTAGATATATTCAGTCCAGATACAGGACCCTGGCAGTGATCTACTCTCAGATGCTGAGCCCTGCACGCCCTTGGAACCTTGCAGTAGTCAAGGAAATATTAGGAGAACAAGACCATGAGATAGGAGGTGACATCACCGACACTTTGCCCTAAAGAAGAGAACTAAAAACCCTTTCTGCAAGTTTTTGGTCAAGCCGTAGGTCCCACACACAAAACCTGAACGCAAAATCAGGGAATGCCCCAGCGATAAGTAAGCCTGAAGTCGCTGTATGTAAGTCCTGGAAGCACTGTACAGCCCATTTTATAGGAAAAACTCCACCCTCTGAGCTAAAGAAACAGCTGGCAAGCATAAAAACCCACTCAAGTTTTCGGCTGAAAGGAGACTCTGTTAAATAAAGTGGCCATATAATTTATTGTCTAAACCAGGACACTTTTTATTCAGGTGAAATTTCTACAAAGTAACTGTATAAATCTTATCTGTATATCTTGATACATTTTTGCATATATATTAACCCATGTAACCACCACCCAGAGCAATATAGAAAACAATTCTCATCAGCCCAGAAAGCTCCAACAAGACCCTTCGTAGTCACTGGACATCTTCCCTACTTACCTAAAGGTCACCATTTTTCTCATTTCTGTCATCATAAATTAACATTGCCTGCTCATGGTCTTCATCTAAATGAAATCAAGCAGTATGTATTTTTTTTATATGTACTCAGCAATAGCAAAGAAAGAACTACTTTCAACAAAAAGGTTGAATCTCAGAAACATCATATTGAGCGAAACAAACTGGAATCCATTTGAGACTGAATGGCTCACTATTGACATGAGTGGGACAGCAGGCATAAAAGGGGGGCTGTTCTGGGGAATCAAGATGAATGTTCACCTTATCTTTAGAACATAAAAACCTCAAGCCTGTACCACACAAAGGTGCAGTGTCTGGAAAACCCTCTCATGCAATAAGGCTTTGTTCTTTAATAGACAACTTGAGCTCTATTCCTGCTGAGGGTCACCTGCCTTTTCAGTGATTCTGTTTTCTCTTTGGAGATTCACCTATTTGGCCAGGGAGCAACAGAGATGAGAGCAGGTATGAATACAAGGCCCTTCCCATGCCTTTGAAATATCTCAGGGGGCCCACCCCTCACATTCAAGCTCCCTTCTCTCCTTGCAACGCCTGCAGAATTAATCTTGTGCAAGAAGTGTCTCAGCTCCTGCACACCCTTCTGATAGCCACTGTTTCTCTCCTGCTTCCACGCCCCTAGCAGAATTCAGGAATCATTAGCTTTTGATGATCTTGTGTTTCGAAACTTCAATCTCTTGTACTTTGAAATTGAAATTCCTGAGCCTGCAAGGGAACCTACGCTGACAGCTGACTTATTGAACTTTCTCCAGCTTCAACAGACCAGAGAGTCAATCTGTCCAGTTCGCTTCTTGCAGTGTACGATCTGTCAGGAAGCTCAAATCCAGGCTTGTGAAACTGAGAGCCACGTCCATTTCCCCTGTCTTTTCCCTGTGTCAGGAAATAAGTTGAAATTAACTTGCAGAGTAATTAACAAATGTCAGGCTAGTGAAATGCCATGCAGGACTACGCATTCTAGACTTTGCTCCTGAGAGTGGCGGCAGCAGTACAATTGTCCTTCCTGATAGCCAGTTTATTTTATTTTATTTAGACTGATTCTCGCTCTATCACCCAGGCTGGAGTGCAGTGGCGTGATCTCGGCTCATTGCAACCTCTGCCTCCCAGGTTCAAGTGATTCTCCAGCCTCAGCCTCCCGAGTAGCCTCCCTGGGACTACAGGCACGCGCCACCATGCCCAGCTAATTTTTGTATTTTTAGTAGAGATGGGGTTTCACCATGTTGGCAAGGCTGGTCTCGAACTCCTGACCTCAAGTGATCTGCCCACCTCGGCCTCCCAAAGTGCTGGGATTACAGGTGTGAGCCACAGCACCCAGCCTCAAAATCCAGTTTTAAATTCCAAATATTTCCTGCTCTCGTCAAATAACCCATCTTGCATTTAGGAATTACTCTGGCTTTCTTACCTCTTACAGAATACATATTTGTCTCTGCATGGCAGTTTCTCAGTCTATAAAGTGGATTTAGGCAAATAACTCAGGAACGAATATTAAATAAAATAAGTGCTTAGCCTAATACCTGCCCTGCAGTGTGATTGGAATAAACTTTAGCAGTTACCTTTATGAAATGCGAACATTGAGATCCTTTGCAGTCTGTCTACAGCCTGATTTTCATCTCTTTTCCTGTCTCTCCTGTTTTATGATCGTGTGTATTCAAATTTGCACTCCCATCCGCCACAGATATACCATGTCAGCTCCTCCCACCTGGCCGATTCCTACTTTTCCCATGAGACCCCTTCGGTAGAAAGATTCTAGTTCTTCAGGGAGGGTGGATGGACCACGCTTCCAGACAACGATTTTATATGCTGCTACTTCTGTCCTTGTCAAACCATGGCCTCGCATTTCTGTTTATGGGTCCACCCATGACATTTGAGCTGTTTGTGGACAGGGAATTTTGGTATTCAGGGGAAAATTGTTAGCTTTCACCATATAAATGAATCCCTGCTGTTATTCACCCAGGGACAGGTAGATTTGCCCTTGTGGGAAGTAGCACAGTCATACATCAATTCCTGTAATTGAATCATCTTTCCTGCTCCTTTTTATTTGGGATCCATGTTAGAGGTTCGTTTATTTTCTTTCTTTTCTTCCATGGCTTATGTCTCTTGTCAGGCAGTTACATCTCTCATTGTGGATCAGTTGCAGCTGATACCTTCCTCTTGGTCTTCAAAGCAATATTTATGCTAATCTTAGAGTTTGTATTTTTATTCAAAATCTTTAAAATTGGGTGGAAACCCATTTAGATGTTTTCCTCTGGTGAGGGAACAATAACTTAATAATAACATAAATAATAGCAATTTTGTAATAGTAAACATACAATAATTATATTCCATATAATATGATAATTAAAGTATGTCATTTCAGTGATTAGCATAATGTCTGACACATACTGCAACTGATAGGTGAAGCATAAACACTTCTACCCAATGCTTATACCCAGACACACAAAAACAGTCCATTAACAGCCTTCTTCCTCTGTTTGATCTCTAGCCTGGGCACAGCTACCTTCTCTTATCTGTTTTCTTCTTTAGTCCTGTGTTGGGTCTTTTGTGTACTGGATCTTGTATATTTATCTTTCTTGATTTACTACTCCACCGTGTTAAAGCTCATCTTCTGGGAGTTTCCTGAATAAGGGTGCATGAACAGAAGGTTTTTTTGTACTTACATATTGGAAAATTTTCTATTTTACCTTTTCACTGGATTGATAATTTGGCTAGGTATAGAAATTTAAGTTGAAAATCATTTTTTATTTAAAATTTTGATGACATTGATCCACTGTCTTCTAGCCTGTGATGTTTCCATTGAGATTTCTAATGCCATTCTGATTCTCATTCTCTTTCTCCCCACTTCTATCCCATTCCTAAAATATTTTAATGACCATCCTGTGTCTTGAATGTTCTGAAATTCCATAATAATACATCGTAGTGTGGGGTGTGGAATTCTTCTTCTCTCTCTCCCTTACTCCTTTTGTCTCTGTTTTTTTCCTTCCTTCCTTAGCTGAAGATGGACACACTTGACATGAAAACACACATCTTTCAGTTCTAGAAAGTATGTTTTGTTGTTTTTTGATAATCCACTCCCATTTTTATTTTCTGTTCTTTATTTCTGAAACATCTATTATTTGAATATAAGACTTCCTTCTGATTATTTAAACATACACTTAACTCAAATTGTCTATTTTCTGTCTTTTTATTTTATATTCTGGAAATTTATTTGAATTTGTTCTCTAAACACTCTTGACTTCTAAACATTTTTCTACAATATTAAAAAAATTTTCACCTTATTTGTGTTCTTTGATTCTGCTCCCTGCACTCACCTATTTTTTTTTCTTGCTTTACAAATGTGATGTCTTGCTCTTATCTTTTGGAGATAACTTATTTGTAAATTTCTTTTTCTCTCTGGATTATTTGGTCCTTTTTCTCTCTGGATCTTTTTATTAGGGCCTCACTCTTTCATCCCAAAGGCTTCCTTCTAATGTCTGTTGGTCCTTGGAAGACTGTTTATATATTTAGGAATGCATTAAAAAACCTCTGGCCACACTCAGTGGCTCACGCCTGTAATCCCAGCACTTTGGGAGGCTGAGGTGGGTGGATCACCTGAGGTCAGGAGTTCGAGACCAGCGTGACAAACATGAAGAAATCCATCTCTACTAAAAATTTAAAAATTAGCCAAGCGTGGTGGTGGGTGCCTGTAATCCCAGCTACGCAGGAGGCTGAGGCAGGAGAATTGCTTGAACCCAGGAGACAGAGGTTGCAGTGAGCTGACACGGTGCCCCTGCACTCCAGCTTGGGTGACAGAGTAAGAGTCCATCTCAAACAAACAAACAAACAAACAAAAACCTCTGCATGAACAATGGCGAGAGGATGGTGGCTATCTGGTATGTCTCACTTTAACCATTCAGCGTTGCATACTTTTTATTAAAGCACCCAAAATGTCAATAATAGAGATAAGGGATTTGCTTCCCTGGGATTCTCCTGAAATAAGGCTTCCATTTTTCTGCCCTGGAAGGTGAGTGCCTGATGGCTGGTATTCTGGAGGTAGAGAAACTCAGCTCTCAACTGTGCCCTATGTCCCTGCATCTAGAGGCTCTCTGTAAAATTTCTTCAGTAAATCAATCTTCAAGCTGTAATAGCGGCTATGAAGGTCTATAGCATAAACAGACTGTCTCATCATGGTCTATAAAAGCTATCTCCTTTCAGCCTCAGTCCTCAGGTTGGTTTGTTTGTTTGTTTGTTTGTTTGTCAGAGTTTCACCCTTGTTGCCAAGGCTGGAATGCGATGGTGCGATCTCGGCTCATTGCAACCTCCACCTCCTGGGTTCAAGCGATTCCCCTGCCTCAGCCTCCCAAGTAGCTGGGACTACAGGCATGTGCCGCCATGCCTGGCTAATTTTTGTATTTTTAAGTAGAGATGGGGTTTCACCATGTTGGTCAGGCTAGTCTCGAGCTCCTGACCTAAGGTGGTACACGCGCCTCAGCCTCCCAAAGTGCTGGGATTACAAGTGCGAGCCACTGCGCCTGGCTCTCAGGGGTTTTGTAGGAGGAATTAGCTGCTCAGATATCCCGTCTTCAAACAGTTAGGTTGTAACTTCCTTCATTTTTATTTCCCATCTTCTACTTTCTTCTAGCCCACATTCTCTGTCCTTTTTGTTAACACCTTGTCAGTCTTTACTGTCACTTTATTATGTCTTCTGAGTAGAAAGGAGAGGTGTGCATGGTCAATGGCATTTCCCCCACAAATAACATTTAAATACTCAGCTTTCATCTGAGAAACCCTAATTGGTGTCTCCATGTGACTGGCAGGAGTTGATGTTGCAAATACCAGGCTTAGACCAGTGTGGGGTCATCTCTGGGTGTGGGATCACTTTTATGGGGACACAGAATCTTCTTCTACAATGTATTTTTTTCTCTTCAAAAGAACATAAACCCAGAAGCTCAAGTGTAGGAGCAAGGCAGGAGATTTCATTGTGCTGTCTTTATTGTTCTTTTCTTGTTGTTCCTGAATAGCATGATAAATGTCTGTTGGATGGATGAATGAATCCTTGAATAAAGGTGTTGCCTGCTTGAAACGGTAGAAAAAGCATGTAAAGAAATAAGAATCTTGCTCTGTAAAAGTGACATTGAGAGTTGATCTGTTAAAAATAATGGAGCTGCTGTCTCTTTGACTCAGCAATAATAGACATTTTCTGGGTAATCTGCTAAGTTCCAGCACTATATTACATGCTCCAGTTATCAATAAATCATCAATGAATAATAATCTTATCAATTAATAAATACGTAAGCTGATAATTTCAATATGACTAATTATAATATGATAATTATACTAATATAATAATAATATTTCCAATGAATAAGATAAATAAACTGGTAAGTTCAATATAGTTTTGTATGTAATGTAATAGTATATATAGGCAGATATTTTATTTGGTATATGTACATAATAATATATTCATTATTAAAATACACAGAGACATATTATATATAAGGTTAAAAACAAAACTCTATAAACTTTCCACTTAAGTAATGCCCATTACCATTTTTTTTTAACAAGTTACTACTACACATAAAAAATTTAAAAAGTAAACACCACCTTCAGCTCCTTCTCACAGTTCCTCTTAAGAAAGAAATTACTGTCCATAGGTTTTGTGCATGTGTGTGTGTGTGAGAGAGATCTTCTTACTACAAATAGAAACATCCTATACATAGTGTTTTGAATATTTTTTCTTTATCTTTTTTTTAAAAAATTATTTATCTTTTTTTGAGACACAATCTTGCTCTGTCTTGCAAGCTGGAGTGCAGTGGCACAATCGTAGTTCTCTGCAGCCTCAAACTCCTGGGCTCAAGTAATCCTCCAACCTCGGCCTGGGACTGCAGGCACACACCACCACATCTTTGAACTCCTGACCTCAAGTGATCCTCCCACCCCAGCCTCCCAAAGTGCTGGGATTACAGGTGTGAGCCACCACACCCAGCCAATCTTTTTTTTTTTTTCAGTTAGTAAACCTTAGAGATCTCATTATTTTTAAACAGTTGCGTGCATTTATTTCACTCTCTATATGTAGCAGATATTAATAAATCTGCTTTAGATAGCTTCCTCCCAAATTTTTACTGTTACAAAGTCATTGCAGTAAGCACCCTTGTACTTGACGCTTGGCCTCAGGTGGAAACCCAACATGGGTTAAAAAAATGACTTCTTAGCCGGGCGTGGTGGTGCATGCCTGTAATCCTAGCTACTCAGGAGGTTGAGGCAGGAGAATCGCTTGAACCCAGGAGGCAGAGGTTGCAGTAAGTTGAGATTGTGTCACTGCACTCCAGCCTGGGTGACAGAGCAAGACTCTGTCTCAAAAAATAAATAAATAAATAAATAAATAAATAAACAAATAAATAAATAAATAAATAAAAAAGACTTCAGTGACCTCTCCAGTTTGGTTCCTGCCTTGATATCTGGACAGCACCCCCACCACTCCTCCTCCCTGGGCTCAGCTCCTACATGGCATCTAAGCACCGGGCAACAATTTTTAAAAGTTGCAAAGAGCCTTATTTTTGAGAATGTTGAATGCCTAGACAGAAATCCACTTGGTTCCAAAGAAAAATGTCAACCTCATCTCCCAAATTATCCTACAGCTTGGATAAAACAAAGCCTCTTTTTAGTTAACAAAATGGACCATCATCACTGTTCCCTCTCTATTTCCTGGGTATGATTGTTTTCATGTCCATAATCCTCTTAGTGTTGAGTGAGGGATAGTGGCTTTCTCTACATCTGGGTAAGAGGGAATGAGCCAACGCCTTTCGTGTGCTTCCATGCCATTTATTCCTACCTGTTTTAGGGCTCAAGTGTATCTTGGGGTTTCCTCTCTGCACAGAAGTGGAATGGGAAGCACGGTGGTAGAACACTCCTCTGTATTGATTGGGACTGACCAGAATGTCTGTCCCAGTCAGCCGGAGTGAGATTGTAGAGTGAGAATTTCCAAATTACCATTGGAGTGAGAAGCCATGGTCAGAACCGTGGAATCAGGTGTGAAGGATAAGGCAAAGCAGTGAAGAGGAAAGTATTTAATGAAAATGAAAGGTGAGTTGGGGAGTGTGTGGGAGAAACAGACCACCAATGGGCTCTTTTTGTGCAGCTGGGGTGTCTTGTTGGTGTAATAAACCTAGGTAAGCTCCGATGATGCCTTTTCACTATATACCCATGTATTGGTCTTGCCAACTGATCTATGAGATCCTTGAGGTCAGAGGCTGTGTTTAATTCATCTCTGTCTAAGCATTCAACAGGAGGGTCTGACTCACAACAGATTTTCAGGCCGTGTTTGTTAAATGAAAACTGGATTTTATTAGTGGTCTCCAAACCTGGCTCTGCATCAGAACATCAGAATCACTGGGTGAAAATAAAACCCCACATTTCTGGGCTTGACTCCAGATCTCCTAAATGAGAATGTCTAGGGACAAATCCGGAGAATCAGTTTTACAGACAAGATCACTGGTTGTTTTTTATGCAACCAGCCCTCTGCTGCTCTGTGGTCCAGGAGATGGAAGCCATCGCTTTATTTTATGACAATTTTTTTATCCTGCCAGTGTCCTGGAGTGGCAAATATGACATATTCCTTAAGGAAAGACCCTATCTTCAGATGGTTCCAACCACTTCCCCCTTGTCAGAGACTGCAGGGGGATTTTGTAACATTTTGCCATGTAAAGCCCGAAAGGGCTTATATATTTTTTTTCTTTCCCGGACATCCATGCTATGGACAGGCTGCAGCCTGGGTGTGCTTGGGTATTCTTCCCCGAAAGTCACATTCTTTCCGAGATATTTACAATGGCAGAGATAATGGGTTATTGATGAACCAATCAGCTGGGATGGCCCCTGGTGAATTAGATCTTGGCCACTGGCCTGCCTGGGATAAGAAACTATTGCTGAGCTCAGCAGCATCTGGCAAAGGTCTAAATCACACCCATCGCTTCCTGCAAAGCCAGTAATCTCTGTTAAAGGCACTACTGCGGCCAATTCCTCATACAGGGAAGCAACTTATTTAATTTATAGTTAATTGAAGACTTGGAGCTGTGGAATCAGATGGATGAGTGTTTCACCCTGGCTCCTCCTCTTTTTCCTCACTGTGGAACGAAATACAGGTTATTTAACAACCCCAAGTTTCAGCTTCCTCATCTATGAAATGTTAACCTCATTTTGCAGAATTGCTATAAACAGTATATGAAATGATAAGCACAGAGCATTTCACAGTTTACATAGCACTTTCACTTTCATAATCTTATTTAAATCTCACAATAATCATATATATTTTATATATATGATTAGTTCTTTTTTTATACATAAATATTACAAGGTTCAAAGAATTTGAGTATCTTACTTGAGAATCAACCCCTCCCTCATCCCCAATACACACACATCTTATAGATGAGGAGACAAATATTCAAGAGCACCGAGGATTTGTCCAAGGTCACAAGGTCAATGGATGACCAGCTTTATATCCTCCCACAGTACTTAGAATAAAATCCAACTTCATACATTGGCCTTCAAAGACTTGATTGGAATAGTTTCTATCTTCCTGTTTCTCTAATTGTGGAAGGTGCAACAATGGCCCCAGTTCTCCACCCTTCCTGGTGTTCAGATCCCTTGCCATGTAAATATACCACATCTGCCTATGCTGGCTCAGAGATCAGGCTTGTGATGTGCATTACTAATAAAATATAATGGTATGCTGGTTCCAAGCCTAAGCCTGCAAGTGGCATTGCATGCTTTTTTTGCATGCTTGTGCCTCTGCCATTTCTGGAGAACATGTCTGGACTACACCGCCAGAAGATAAGAGACCTGTGAAACAGAACTTAGAGCTGATCCCAAGCTGACCCCAGATACATGAACAATAAAGATATTGTTAAAAAACACTGGAAATTGTAGTTGTTTGTTATGCGGCATTGTTCTATCAACAATAGCTGAAACACAAAGTTCATCTTCTGGCACTCTCTCTCTCACTAAGTTTATTACATCCATACTGGGTTTCTTTCACTCCCTCAGACAAGCCAATCTCTTTCTCTCCTTATTTCATTTGCAAATGTGCTGCTTCACCTTGAATGCACTCCTCCCCACTCTTTCTGCACAGCTGCATAGCTCTTCCTTTGTCATCCTTGAAGTTTCAGCTTCAGTGCCACCTCCTCAGAGAGAACTTCCTTGACCATTCTGTCTGCATTAGGATATTCTACATACTCCCTATCACTAAATCCTATTATTTACCATCATAGCTTTATTACAAGTTTATGGTCATACAATAATTATTTAGCTTGGTAAAGCCTACCATGACAGGGTTGGTGGCAGGATGTTTTGTTCACCACTCTAAGCACCCAACATAGAACCCAACCAGGGTACAGAGCTTGTTTTCAGTACGTATTTAGTGAATAAATGCACACAGAAGAAATAAATTGGCAGAACCAGGATTTAACTTATCACTGTTTTCCTCTCTTTCTTCTGTGCCACAATTATGGCTTTATGGGATGTTTAGGGCTTATCTGTCTTGGAGTACCCTATCTAATATGATTCTCTGATAATGTTGAGCCTGTTTAGCTAGCATCTTTTCTTTTAAATCAGTTTACACTAAAGCAAACAGCTTAATATTTTTAGGGATTAGTTGACAGTCAGCTGAGAGGAGATACAGGAAAACAACTCAGGGTGGATCAGAATATAGGGAGATGAAAGCCTCAGGAGAAAAAAGGGAATCTGAGGCTAGGGCAGGAATATTTATTGGGTTCAGCCATGGACCCGTTCTACAACGGGCAATTCTGGTTTCTGCTGTCGGCTATTGTTGAAGCAACTGGCTGACATTTTGGAGTCTCCAGGTTTATTCTGGAGGAAAGACACTTAGCTGGAGGAATAATCTCCTTCTTCATGAAGAAATGCATGCATTTCATTCCGGGCCACTAGTCCCTGCTCTATAAGGACCAGAACTTGACATACCTGGAATCTTGCTGCTGAAGGTGTTCAATCAGAGTGACACTCTGGATCAATGTCTAGGAGGACCAAAGTTTTGGGGACTCAACTGTTTCAAGTTTTATTGTACCACACAAGGACAGAGACCAGGAAAGTGGATGCCTTCTATCCTCAAGTCAGAACCCTGAGCAAACTGCCCACTTAGCACTGACAGCCCTGTTAAGGGAGAGGGGAGAGGGTGGCAGGGAGATTTGATGCAGTAAATGCAAAAATCAAAGTGGAAATTCAGACTTTCTGCTGCAGGGCCAGGAGAACAGTTAACAAAAACAGGCTATCTGGTGGTCCAAAAATTTAGATGGCTTTTACAGGACTGAAAGTATAGAAAGAGAATAAAGCAAATCACAGAATAGATTCTATTTACTGCTCTGGAGGAACATTGCTACAAATGACCAGAAATTTCTAATGGAGAATGTATGATCAGGCTGTGATAATCCCACAGCAATGGCTTCTAAAGTATGTACCCTAAAACAGGTTTCTGTAATATGTTAATATGAATTCTAGGGAGAAAAAAAGAGTTTCTGTGTTGAAATAAATTATAAAAACATCACACACTTTATTGTTCTCTTGAAGAGTCACAGGCAAATTTGCAAAGTTTCTGAAAAATCCTGCAATAAATAAAACCTTTCCTAAAAATTTTTTCTTCTGAATGTTCATGTTTTTCTAAACTTATTTTACTATGAAACCATAGTAAATAAGAATAAAAAAATAAAATAGAAACAACTTCCTTCCTCTTTCATTTCTTCTTTTCTTCCTCCTTCCTCCTTTTCTTCTATCATTTCTAATTTTGCTCAATGCCAGTTAACATTATTCTGCAAATCACAGACTGCAAACACACTGACCTTGAGAATTTTTTAATGTGTTGCATTTTGTTTTCATGCTTACAATAAAACAAACAAAATGAAGCAGAACCCTTATTCATTGGCCTCCCTCCCATATGCCAATTATTGCATTAAGTAGCTTTTGCACACCAAAACTCATTTTATTATCAAAACCACAGTGAAGTTAGGGAATGTTAGCACTTTTTTGTCAGATGAGATAACTGAGATTCAGAGAGGTAGAGTTGCTTTTCCAGGGATACACTGGTGGTAAAATTATGTGGCCATGTTTAAACCCAGACAGTCTACTCTTAAGTTTGCTTTCTTAGCCACCAAGATATTATAATCTGGGAACTAAGATCCCATCCCTATCTAATCAGAAAAAATATAATTTCTGTTTTGTAAAAAAAGTTATTTCTGACTATTATTTTAACCGAGATCTGCTGATCAAGGGCTCTCAATATTTTTCATAGATGCGTAAGTTAAACTGTCAGCCAGTGGCATTAAAAGAGATGCACTAAGTTCACACGCAAGCTTGGTGGGCTGAGAAGGTTGTGCCAAAACAAGTTCCATTTTCTCTGTGATGTGTGGATGAGTGCAGTCCATAATTATATCCTGTGGTTACACGGTATGTATAATGATATCTTTTTACCAGTTAGTTTTATTTTTCTAAGGAAAAGTACACAGCCTGCTGAGATTTTTATGGAGAATAAATGGTGCAGTCCTTACCTGCATTGTAGACATTATCTATCCCAACATCTCCCAATGTCTTGACACATTGTAGGATCTTTTCAAGGGCCTATGCCTTAAGTACAAACACAACTCACTCATTTCTGTCATGCTCATGAAAATAAGAAATCCCTCCTAGTTCCTCTCACCTCATATCTGCCTTACCTCTTATTTTCCATTCTGTTTATACACTACTTCAAGGATTTGAGGCCAGAAATTGGTTTCCAGTCATATTTTAGATGCTTTTGATTTGTATACTAAGAACTTTCTTTGTATTACCTCATTCCATTTCCCAACAACCCTTTACCTGTATAGCAGGTTCTGTTGTGACACCCCCTACCCCCAATTTTAAAGAAGAAAATAAGAGTTTTAGTGTAGCTAAGTAACTTTGTCACCCAAGTTATCCTATTTGAATGTTTAACTCTAGATAGACTATTTTTATATTAGTTATCTATTGCTAACAAATTACCTCAATATATAGCAGCTTAAATAACAGCACTGATTATTTCAGTTTTAGTGGGTCAGGAATCCTGGCACAAATTAGATGGTACCTTTGTCTTGGGGGTTTCTTGAAAGGCTGTAATCCAGGCATTGGGTGATGTTGCAGCCTCATCTGAAGGTTTGACTGGTTGAGAATCTACTTCCAAGCTCATAAATGTGGTTGTTGGCAGTTAAGAACCTTACAGGCTATTGGACTAAGCTCCCAGTTCCCCAAGAGCTATTGGCCAGATGTCTTTCTCAGTTCCTTGCCAAGTGGGCCACTACATAGAATATCTTACAACATGGTGGTTAGCTTCATCAGAGTAAGCAATAGAGAAGACAGAAGAGAGAATAAAGGTGGCCCTATGTATCTGTGGGCACTGCATCTATAGATTCAATCAACTGTGAATCAAAAATACTAAAAAAAAGTAATACAAATAAAAACAATACAGTATAACAACATTTACATAACATTTACCTTCTATTCAGTATTACACATAAGTACTCTAGAGATGATTAAAGTGTGTGAGAGAATGTGCATAAGTTATGTGCACATACCAGGTCATTTTATATGAGAGACTTGAGCACCTGCGGATTTTGGTGTCCATGGAGGTCCTAAAAGGAATCCCCTGTGGATGCTAAGGAATGACTGTACCAGCAAGATGGAAGTCACAGTCTTTTGTAGCTAATCATAGAAATAACATCTCATTGCCTTTGCTGTATTCTGCCTATTAGAAGCAGGTCACTCGATCCAGTCTACCCTCAAAAGAAGGGAATTGCGCAAGACCACAAATACCAGGTGGTGGAAATTATTGGAGTCATGTCAGAAGCCGCCTAAGGCAAGTAGTTAAGAGCCTGCATCTTGAAGTATGATTTTTATAGCTCCACCACTTGGTCACCCTCCGACCTCAGGAAAGCTATGTGACTTCCCTAAGCCTTTGTTTTCTTATCTGTCAAATAGGTATAACGATAGTACCTATGTCATAGAGTCGTTAGGCTTAAATAAATAAAGAGATATTAAGATATCTGGCAACTGTGCTAGATCCTTCTCTGAACCACTGTTGGCCACGTGGTTGTAGAATCTTCCTACCTCCCCATGCAGCCTCTGGAAAGGTGTCACACAGAGAAAAGAAACTGCATGCTGGAAACTGGAGTTTTAGCTCCCTGATTTGCTGTGTGATTTTTGAACATTTTCTTTATCTTCTCTGGAACTTTATTTATCTGTAAAATTAGATAATTAAAAGACATAGCAAAATGTTTTCAGTTTTCTGTGGCAATTCTGAATGGTTGGATGTGGAGCTCTGGAACTTTGTATTGAAAAAGACTTCAATGACGTGGAGAAGTCAGTTCACACAGGCTCATGAGAGGTGATTGAGCATGTCACTTACCAACTGCATTTGGCAATGCTACATTGGTAGCTTGATGTCAGCCATGATGGGAAAATTTACACCGTGGGTGTCTGCCAGCTATGAACCAGGCTTCACCCCAGCCTCACCAAAAGTGGGTTGTTAAACACTCTTCATCGCACCACTCATTTCAAAACTCCATGGGAAAAAGAACAATTATTTTCTGTAATACTTGCCAGAGCCTCAGGAAGAGGACATAAAGCAATGAGTGATGAATGTACATTTGCCATCTCTGGTTAGTTGATTTCTGTCATGTTCCCTTCACTGATAATCTTGGCATTTCTGCATTTTTAGAAGAAAAATTGCTTCGTCAGGGAAAGGGTTGTTAGCACAGGCTTCCACTCTGAAATAAAAGACGTCCTGAGGTCCAGTTTGTCATCTGCTGACCATAGTCTCTTGTCTCTGTTTTTTGTAATTATCCAAGAAACTAATAGCTGAGTAATGTCCAGGTAGGCACATTATAAACATTGGGCTATCTTTCTCTCTCTATGAACAGGTAGAATGCAAGCATTGTAAATACTATGAATTCTATGATGTTACTAATGTGCACAGTGGCATACCTGGATTTTCTCAATCACCATATGTAGTAGGGAGGGAATGGACTATTGTCATCTCTCCCAATCCCCAACCTTGAGAGTTGAAGATCAGAGATCTCAGAGTTGAAAATTTTTACCAGGAACCACATGGTAATAAATGGTCAAGCTGGAACTGGTACCCAGGTCTTCTTACTATAGCCCTTACTTTTTAAACATTTCACTAGTATGATAAAACTTGCGGTTTAATGGGGAAGAGTGGTGAAGGCAGTTTTCCACCATACTGGTCATCCCTTCATGCAATTTTCATGGTTTCCAAAGCAGAGAAATATGGCCACAATCATAATACATTAACCAGAGAGGAGCTAATGACATAATCATGGACTCTCTACAGTCAATTATTACAATTACTGGAAGCCACTCTCTTGTCATATTTCATTTAGCAAAAAACAGCACAAGGAAGGTGAGGGGCACTGAGGGTCCTGGGCCCATTGTTGCTGCCCTCGCTGGAGCACGCTTCTACAAAGGAGAATGCCAACCCCAATAAACTGTTCCTGCAGAAGCCATTAAGCTGGGTGACATGTTCACTTAGGGTGACATATATTGATCATGTAAAACACGCACACTGTGTAATATGATTAAACAAACTCAACCAGTTCCAGAGAGAGACAGCTGAACCTTGTGTGAAGGCTGGCTCTGCAGCCAGAGCTTCTGAGGCCTTTGTTGGAACGTCCTAGCTCAGGATTGGAACTGCAGCATATTTATGTTAGTAATTACTCATGTATCTATTTATTAATTCAGTCATTCATTTATTCAACAGTTATTTATTGTGTCCCACTATGTGAAAGGCACAGTAGTGAGTATTAGGGATAAAATAATGAGTAGAGCGAGATCCACAATTGTCCCACTCTCATAAAGCTTGTGAATTAAAAGAAAGGATCGTGGTTCAATGAAAGTGTATAATGAAGGAATCTGTCTAGACGAGGGGATCATAGAAAAATCATAGCAGTTACTACTTATTGTGTATTTGTCTAGTGCCCTCAGAATTCATGTCCACCTGGAACCTCATAATGTAACCTTATCTGGAAACAGGTTCTTAAATATCTCAAGATGATATTGTACTGGATTTAGGGTTGGCCCTTAATTCAATAACTGCAATGGCTGCTGTCCTTGTAAGAAGAGGAGAGATTACAGAGACACACACACAGAGGAAAAAAAAACCATGTGAAGACAAAGACGGAGACTGGAGTGATGCAGCTACAAGACAAGGAATGCCAGGAGCCACCAGGAGTGGGGAGAGACAAGGAAGCATTCTTCCCAATAGCACTTGGAGGAAGCAGGGCCTTGATAACATCTTGACTTCTGATAACTGGGGTCCAGAACCATGGGAAAATAAATTTCTGTGGTCTTGAACCTCCCAGTGTGTGGTCACTTCTTATGGCAGACACAAGAAAGTAATACACTCACTAAATGACTAAGTGTTGCCAACTGTACCAGGACTTATTGATGTGAGAGACATTAGACACAACTCTTGCATTCAAGTTGCTCAAGTTTAGATAAGGAGACAGACAAGTAAATGGATACCTAAAATCCTCTCTATTGAGGCTCTGATCAGGGTAAGCCCACTGGGTGTGGTAGCACAAGGAGAGAGCCCAAGTTCAAGTTACACCATTGTCAATGCCTAGAGAAGAGGATGACAGCCACAGTATTCACTATACCTGCTATGTCACCTGAGCTGTGGCTTACAACCCCAGTGATACAATGGAACACTGGAGTTAATCTCTGTCATTGTTAATTAGTGCCCAGCATGTAACAACTGCAAACGAGTTCTCAGCTTTTTGGTGTTTGAAATATTTGTTTCTGTTGCTCCATTTCTAACTAAGCTTTTTATTTAGCATCCTAGAACTTCCATGTCCATAGCAAAGAAATGCTGCTGGACTCTTAACCCATACGCTCCAGGACACATCACTCTGGGTCTTAACAATTAGGAAGATGAAATTGATCAGGCTCATATTTGGGATGTTAAAACAGGGGAGAAGACTAGGATGCTTTCCAGGCTTCTGCTGTGCAGGACAGGGTGGATAGTACTGACTGTTGATGGAGGAGGCAATGCAGGAGGCTGGTTAGATGTACTTGGGGAGATGGGGAAATCAGACTAGGGCTTGCTAAATTTGAATTATCTGTGGAATATCCAGCTGGTGATACACAATAAGCTGTTAATAATATGAGTCTGGAGTTAAGGGAGAGTTCTTCCGATTTTGAGATCTCCTGTGGTCCTCTTAGATAAGTCACCTCTGTTTCAAACCCAAATTAGCTATTAAAATCCAATTGTACTTTGGATAGTGTAATGGTGGGACTCAAACTCAAATAGTATGTCACATATTCCATAGTCTCTACAAGAAGTAGAAAAAAAAGTGGTTGGCCGGGCACAGTGGTTCACACCTCTAATCCCAGTAGTTTGGGAGGCCAAGGCAGGAGATCACCTGAGGTCGGGAGTTTGAAACCAGCCTGGCCAACATGGTGAAACACCATCTCTACTAATAATACAAAAATTAGCTGGGTGTGGTAGCAGGCACCTGTAATCCTAGCTACTCAGGAGGCTGAGGCAGGAGAATCACTTGAACCTTGGAGGTGGAGATTGCAGGGAGCCAAGATCATGCCACTGCACTCCAGCCTGGGTGACAGAATGAGAGTCTGACTCAAAAAAATAAAAATAAAAATTACAAAAAAGAAGTGGTCTTGACAAACAATTGTATTCATCCACCCCACTCCTGGTAGATATTCCATTACAGTGAATGTCACCAGGGACCTATAGTACTTGGAAATTTGCAATAGAATAACCACTACAGGAAGCAGGAAAGTTTAATCCTTTAGAGATTTAATGTACCTTCTTCAGGTGGTAATAGTTCAAAATTATTAGCTGGAATATAGATACTCTGTATTTTGCAGTAGAGGATTGCTATTCTTCCAAAGATAGAAATGCTTCCTTCAAGAAAATGCTCAAAATTTTGACCTTCCCTTTTCCTGGGGGAGAACCATCCCTAAGAAATGTAATGTGAACATATAATTAGCAAGGAATTTCTAGAATTTTACCATTTAACATTATGATGATTTCACATTTTTGGTTCACAGGGAAAAAAAGGAAGTAGATATTGTACATATTCATAGATAACACAGAGATGTATTTGGAAGGGAAGGGGGGACTGTACCTCTTAAATACAAAAGATTACTTAAAATTCATAGTAGGAGGGGAGAAAACACAAACGTTTGAAGCAATTGAACTGTCAGTGGTGGATCTTTCCACCCCTTAGCACAAAGAAAAATGTACAGCCTCAAGCTACTAGTTTAACCACTTTTTTCTCAGTTTCCTTATCAGTAAAATGAGGACAATACTAAAATTCTACCTCACTCTGTTGCTTTGAGGGTTAAACAAAACACCACTCCTAATCCCCTCTCACACAGACTGGCAGATAGTAGTTGCTCCATAAATGGCAGCTTTTCCTTAAATTTTAAATTATGGAGAGCCTGCGCCCCCCAAAAAGAGAGTACTATTGGTTAGAGTTTCATATGTTCTCATCATGGGCATTTTCCTGTAACGTCAGGTTTAGATCCTGAGCTCCATGTGGGCTGGGGGCACAGCTTAATAATAACAATTATCAGGACAATGGTAAACATGTATTGAACACCTACTCTTTGTCAGGGAACACTCAGCTGCATGCTATGCTTGCACTGCCTCATCTAATCCTGATAGCAACCCACTGGGGTTGGCTATATATATATATACACACATATATATACATATATACATATATACACATGCGTATATATACATATATATACATATATACACATATATATACATATATACATATATACACACATATATACACACACACATATATATACACATATATATATATTCATTTTCAGGTGTGAAAAGAGAGGGAGGGAGGAAGGAGGGAGAAAGAGATAAACCAATAAAATCCAACTAGACAGTGTCAGAGCCAGGATTTGAATCTGAGTCTAACTCCAGAAACTTCATATTTAATGAAGACTCCTTAGTGAGACAGGGAGAGATATATCAACACTGTCTCATTTATCTTGGTATCTCCAAAGCCTAGAAAAATCACCAGTTAAGTGGAAGTCCATGAAGCTTGTTGAATTACTGACTGAATTCATAAATGGAAAGATTGAGTGGATGAAGATAAAGAAATAACTCATCAGCACCTAAAACCGTGTTAGGCTGGACTCCTCACTTACTGTGGACCTCCAGTTTTAGCCAGTAGGGACCTGGGCATTTCTAGGACATTCTGTGGTTTTTCTCTCCTTCAAGAGCTGAGCCAGGAAGTCACTGCACCATCTTCTTTCTTTGTGTCTCCAATTACCTGCTCATTGGCATGCAAAGACCTCCCCAGCCCTGCTTCTGAGAGGGAGTAGAAATTCCGGGAGAATCATACCCATTAAGGTCTTTTATGATCACCATTATGTAATAAAGAGCATCTGGAGCCTGAGAAATTATTGCAAGCTTTTATTTTGTTTTAAGTATAACTATCTCCTCACACCCTTCTTCCCTTCGGTGACGGCAATAATAGTTATCACTGTGCACTCTCTCTCAGGACAGAGCTTGGGGCAGACAGCATTCACCCCATTCCCCTTTCTTAACAGGAACCAATCTTGTTCCAGTCTCGACCCTTCTCTGCCTTGCAGCATGTGCTGCCCAAGAAGCAGACGCGCTCCCAGCTCAGATGGGCCCGAGAGGTCTAAGGGCCTCCTCCCTGACTCTTTATGAATGGTTGGCTTAGAGACAACCAGGTAGTTGAATTCTAGCTGATCAATGCCTGCGAAATATGTTGGGGGTCCTTTGGGTATATCTTCATGTCTCCTAAGATAGAACCAAAGGAAGAATAGGCTGTTCCTTCCCCTGGGCACTGTCCTGTGTGGACGTGATGCCTGGACATGTCCAGCCATCTTCTTATACCTCCCGCTGGGGCTGAAGTAAATGCTGAGAATGGTAAAGTGGAGATGTGAACAGATCCTGGGTCTCCGATGACGTTGGTGAGCTGCTGATTCATGGCCCATTCCACCTCTGATGTGAGATAACATACTTCTGTGTTGTCTAAGTTAGTTGCATCTGAGATTCCAATATCTGCAGCTGAAAGCACCTTAACTGTTAAAGAGCTCCAAGAACGCATAAATTCCAGACAGAGAGGAGCAGCCCCCAACGATAAACTCATTTTCCTGATTGTTAACAGAGTGGAGGTGGCCTTCCTCGAACAGGTAGGTTCTTTCAAAATGTCTGTTGGCCTTTTATCTTATGGAAATTTTGAATCCTAGAGTCTCTGGCTGAGAAAGGACTTCAGAGATAACTTAGTAGAGTGCCTCCCAAACTCAAATTGTTGAGTGGCATCAGTATCCCCGGGAGGAGGTTTGAAAAATAAAGATTCCCTGGACAGTGCTCTAGAGATTCTAATTTCAGAGATTTGGGTGCAGGCTGGGCGTTGATATTTTTAAAAGGTTACCTGGGTGATTCTGATGATAACTCAAGAATCATTGATCTACATCTATATTTTCCACCTCCACCCCCCTCCCCAACCACAGAACCCTTATTTTCCTATAGAAAATTTAAAATAGAATATCCGTATATAAAGCAGGCAAAATAGGACTGCCTTGGTTAAAGGGGACTCAGATAACTTCTGCTTTGCTTCACATTGCCAATGACAAATGGGGTCTCAGTAGACTGCATGGCCAAGGAAGGCCTCTATGAGCAGGTGACATTGCAGCTGGGATTTGGAGGATGTGGAGCTAGGAGGGAAAGAACATTCCAGGAATTGTGGATGCAAAAGCATTTTGACCAGAAAGAGCTACTGGGTTTGAAAAAAGAAAGAAGAGCAATGGTATGGACTTAATTGTGTTTGGATTCATGTTTTGAAGCCCTAACCCCCAATGTGACTATATTTGGAGATAGGGTGTTTAGGAGGTAATTAAGGTTAAATTAGGTTATAAAGGTGGGGCCCTAATCCAATAGGATTGGTGGCCTTAGAAGAAGAGAAAGGAAGAGAGAAATCTCAACCTCTCTCTCTCCATGCACACACTGAGGAAAGGCCACGTGAGAACACAGTGAGAAGGCACCATCTGCAAGCCAGGAAGACAGGTGATAAGGGTTGGCTGTGTCCCCACCCAAATCTCATCTTGAATTGTAGCTCCCATAATTCCCACATGTTGTGGGAGGGACCCTTTTATAAAGGGCAGTTCCCCTGCACATGCTCTCTTGTCTGCTGCCATGTAAGGCATGACTTTGTTCCTCTTTGCCTGCTGCCATGTAAGACATGACTTTGTTCCTCTTTGCCTTCTGTCATGATTGAGAGGCCTCCCCAGCTATGTGGAACTGTGAGTCAATTAAACCTCTTTCCTTTATAAATTACCCAGTCTTGGGTATGTCTTTATGGGAGATAATTGAATCATGGGGGCAGTATCCCCCATACTGTTCTTGTGGTGGTGAATAAGTCTCACAAGATCTGATGGTTTTATAAGGGGAAATCCCTTTCACTTGGCTTTCATTCCCTCTCTTGTCTGCCACCATGTAAGATGTGCCTTTCACCTTCTGCCATGATTGTGAGGTCTCCTCAGCCACGTGGAACTATGAGTCCATTAAACCTCTTTTTCTTTATAAATTACCCAATCTCAGGTATGTCTTTACCAGCAGTGTGAAAAGGGACTACTACAACAGCCCTCGCCAGAACCAACCATGCTGCCACCCTGATCTTGAATGTCCAGCCTCCAAAACTGGGGGAAAATAAATTCTTGTTGTTGAACAATGCCCAATCTGTGGTATTTTGTTATGGCCAACTGAACTGACTGAGGCAAGCAATTGACTGAAATGTCGTGAAAGAGGCAGCGAGTGGTGTGAGATGAATTTAGACAGGTGTGAAGGGACCATGTTGGGTTTAAACATCATGGTAAGGGGCTCATAGTTTATTTGAATCCCATGGACAGACACTAAAGAGTTTTAGGCAGAAGAGGGATCTGTTTTAAATGTTAAGATAATCCTTCTGGCTCTTTAAAATGTCTTCCCTCCTTCTCCACTACTTAATCCTTCAGGTATGCCATCCTTTAAAGGATAAATCCTCCAAGGCTTGACCCCCTCAGTCTGCAGAAGTCTCTCCCTTCTCTCTGCCCTTTTATAATATACATGGAATTGCGATCTGCTGGTTCTCAATTTCAACGCTCTCCAGTGATTTTCTTTGTGAGTTTTTGTTCCCTGTATTAGACTGTTCTCATGCTGCTAATAAAGACATAGCTAAGACTGGGTAATTTATAAAGGAAAGAGGTTTGATTGACTTACAGTTCCACATGGCTGAGGAGGCCTCGCAAAAAGGAACAAAGTCATGTCTTACATGGCAGCAGGCAAGAGTGCATTTTCAGGGGAACAGCCCTTTATAAAACCATCAGATCTTTTGAGACTTATTCACTACCACGAGAACAGTATGGTGGAATCCATCCCCATGATTTAATTATCTCCACCCGGCCCCACCCTTGATATGTGGGGATTATTACAAATCACGGTGAGATTTGGGTAGGGACACAGAAAAACCATATCATTTCCCAAGGAGATTGTAAACTCCGTGAGGACAGAGACATTTGCTACCACCATACACAACATAGTAAATACTCATATGAGCATCCTGACCCTGTAGATGATAGAGGAGTTGACCTTATCTTCAGGCGGTGAGAGATCAACTGGAACTCACTGTCAGGAGTTACCTCTGATAAGGAAGCTCAATACTACAGTATAAAATCAAGAAAGAGCCAAGGTGGCAGGATGTGGCTATTGTGCACCCATCATTTCTTGTTTCCTCCTGGGCACACAGCTGGAGTACATTTCCTAGTCTCCTTGCAGTTAGATGGAACCAGGCTACTGAGTTCTGGCCAGTAAAATATGGGCAGAAGTGATGTTATTTATTTCAATGGCAGGTCTATAAACCCCTCTATCGGTACTTCCATTTTATTTCTCCATTTGAAAGCTGAATGGAGAGAACTCCAATGACCTAGAGGACAGTGGAACAAAAAGATAGAAGAGGTCTGGGTGCCTGAGTCGCCAACTGGAGGAGAGCCACCCAATTAGAAGCACTGTTGGCGGATCAGAAACACAGTTCCACAGTTGTGTGAAGAGGCATTAGACTTTTATTATGCCAAGCCAATGACATTTTGGGAAGGATTTATAACAGCAGTTGGCCTACCCTGCGTAATTTAGCTACCAATTATTGATGGAGCATAATTCTAGACATTTTATAACATCTAGGTCTTCCTGTTCACAACACTGAAGTTTATTCCAGTTTTAGAGATAAATTGAAAATTGTTCAACTTGCCCAAGGAATCATAGCTTGTAAGACACAGCTGAATTTTGAATTTGATCTTCTAACAAAATAAAGAAATGAACAAAATCCAAGCCATTTCTACAGTATCAAGCTATCTTTTTTCTCATGATTGAAGGAGTCAAAACGTTTTTAGAGTGGGAAAAAAAAAGGCTAACAAATGGGGCATGATTGATATCTTCCCTCTATTTGAAAGAGAATTGTGTCAAAGATAGAGTAAATGCTTTTTTTATTTGTTTTTTTGTTTGTTTGTTTGTTTGTTTGTTTCCAGTGGCCCCATAGGATACACATGGAAACAAGAATTAAACACTCTGGAGTGATTTCTCCTTCTTTTTTTTTCTTCTTCTCCTCCTCTTCCTTTGCCTTCTCCTTTGTTCCCACACTCAGTATAGCAGGAGATGGAACAATGTTTAAAGGTTTCGAGCATATCTAGTTCAAGGAAATGGAATGATTGGCCTAGGTAGGAAGTCCCCAACCTTTTTGTGTGGGCCTTGTAGGGAATAATCAAGCAAATAAATATCTGCTTCTCCTGACAGAGACAGGCTTGAATGCAACTTAAGCAGTCCAGAGATAGGCTATTTCTAAGAATATCTTTCTATAAACAAACAAAATGAGCCAACAATCAAATATATACCTAACAGTCCTTTCAGGCCAGGTGACATGCCTTTTGACAACGTTTTTTGAAGTGTTTTGACTTTGAATCCCTATGCCGTCTTTCATGGCTGAAAACCTGGTACCACATTTGAAAGCAACTGAAGACAGGACTAACAGGCCCTGTGATTTTCTCTTTAATTTTCTTTTTTTTTCCTGTTTGTTTTTTTTGTTGTTGTTGTTGTTTTTTGTTTTTTTGTTTTTTGGTTTTTTTTTTTGAGACGGAGTCTCATTCTGTCGCCTGTCACCCAGCCTGAAGTGCAGTGGTGCGATCTCGGCTCACTGCAACCTCTGCCTCCGGGGTTCAAGTGATTCTTCTGCCTCAGCATTCCAAGAATCTGGGAGTACAGGTGGGCATCACCACGCCTGGCTAATTTTTGTATTTTTAGCAGAGATAGGGTTTCACCATGTTAGCCAGGCTGGTCTCAAACTCCTGAAATCAGGTGATCGGTCTCGACCTCCTAAAGTGCTGGGATTACAGATATAAGACACCGTGCCCAGCCTCTCTTTAATTTTCTAGGTGGTTTCTATATTAGAATGTTCACAGCTGGGTGCATTGGCTCACACCTGTAATTGCAGGATTTTGAGAGGCTGATGTGGGAGGATCCCTTGAGGCCGGGAGATTGAGACCAGCCTGTGCAACATAGCAAGATCCTGTCTCTACAAAAATAAAATAAAATAATTTTTAACAAAGTCTACAATGAGAAAAATGTCCCAAATGAAGAATATACTGGAACATGCATGGAAGGAGACCATGCTGGTGAGTCTACAGATCATCCAACAGGGCAGCCTATAAAAAGCTACAGTATCTTAAGATCCTGCAAGAACATCCAAAACACCTCTGGTGCACAAACCAGGCGCACTAAATCAGCTATTCATCGTTGCTCACATCTCCTATTATAATATCGAGACAGGAAATGTCAAAGCAACATTTCTGAATATTAAAGGCTGGAGCTGGACACGCTAACACTGGAACCAAAAATTGGCTGACCTCTGGAGTGCCCTGAGGTGCCCAATAGCGATGCCCCCAATTGCTCTTCGCTCAACAAGTATTGGCCAAGTCTCTGTCCCAAGGATGTTCTTTTGGCAAATGCTGAAGATAGGATTCAAACTCATTTTTTCTGATTCTGAGTTTTGCATATTTTCCCATTTCATTTCCCTTATCCTTTCCAACACCAACTCCTTGACACTTGGCAGAAATTGGTCAAAGGATCCATGCCCATAGAACACACCACTTTTTAACTACTTTGAATGCAAATATTGCTTTTAATGTAGTAAGTATAGTTGTTTTAGGATCTGCCGTAGTTAGAGATGCTTCCCAATTTGGGGAGTTACTTGTATTTTTTTAAAATTATAATGATAATAATTGTAGAAAACCAAGAGAGAGGCTCCAATCTTTCCTTATTCTCAACCAGAGACAAGGCTGAGCATTAACGACCAGCCCCACATTTGGCTGTCCGAGGACAGGAGTAGTCTTTAATAGTCCAAGACACCTGAAATACCAGCACTTTAGGAGGCCTAGGCAGGTGGATCGCTTGAGTCCAGGAGTTCAAGACCAGCCTGGACAACATGGCAAAACCTCATTTCTGGCTGGACATGGTGGGTCACGCCTGTAATCCCAGCACTTTGGGAGGCCTAGTCGGGCAGATCACCTGAGGTTGAGAGTTCGAGACCAGCCTGGCCGACATGGTGAAACCCTATCTCTACTAAAAATACACACACACATACACAAAATACTCCAAAAAATTGCAATCCCTGGATCTGGTGTAGCTTACTTGGCACTGGGAATATATCAAGAGTGAAACCCTTATTTAAATACCTAGCAACTGTTCGGTAAATGTGTGAGTGTTTTTATTCTGTTTACTCCCTTTCCTGGGATAGACATTGTGAGCTCATGCAGACCCGCAATCACGACTTCTCTTGACATTATTTGGGAAGCAAAGGGTGAGTCCCTTCCTCCTCTGAAACAAAGAGACAGACGTTTAAACATAAAAGGGCAAGCAGGCATGATTTCTAAACACAACGTTCTTAATCAGAGGATTTACGGGTTTTTCCCTTAACTTTATTTTTTTGTGTGATATCTTCTTTATGTGCAAATGTGAAGCTTAACTTTCTGGAAGGAATAGAGTGTTTTAGGCTGCTCTGTGTTAGAACAATAGACCTTTTACAGTTGGTAATCCTATTTCCAATAAAAGGAAAAAAGGTTATTATGCTTCTGGAGCCACAAGATTTCAGATCCTGTTTAAATTAGTCCCCAGGTCTTCTGTAACTATGGGTTAAGAGACTAAGTTTTGGTATAAAAGAGCTAGTTTGAATCTGAGCACTGCAAGGTTTTAAAAGCATGAAATTGGATAACTTGTTTATCTCCTTTAGACTACCATGTTTTTGTCTATAAAATGGAACAATCATTGTACCTTACGGGCTTGTTGGGAGGCCTATGTGAGGTCAGGTATGTGTCATTTTTATCACTTTTATAAAAAGACCAATAAATGTTAGCTTTTATTGATTTTATTCATCACCTTTGCCCAGGATCCAGGGCATAGAGGCCAGGCCTATCTACCTGCCATGGTCCTCTACCATTCCCCAAGTCCTCATCTTGAATTCATTACCACTGACACCAGGTTCACTTGGGAGCTCTTTTCTCCCCAGGGTAAGATGTTAAAACTTAAAGGGTTAAAACAAGAGCTGTGTTTTGGAGGAAGCCTGTAGTACCAGCTAGTGCCAGAGAGGGGCAGCATCCAGCCACCAGCTCAGGGCTGCCATTGCTGACCAGAGCACTTTTAAGTAGGGCTCTGGAGTCCAGACAGCAGGCTGGAACCTCAAGAAGGTTGATTAAGGAATCATGGTAAAATGGAAAGCTAAGCTGGAAGTAACAAAAGAACTAGGACAGAAGCAAACATGCCAGGAAATGAAGCTGAAATGTTAGTGGAGTTTTGAACCTGGTGTGTCTGCGCCACTGCTTATTGACTCCTGTGCACGGACTCACGCTCTCCTACCTAAGCTCTCCCTCCATCACTCCTACTCATACTGACATTCATTCTTTAAGCCATTCATTCATTCCCTGACAAGGGCAGAGTAACTGCCCATTAGGGACTTTGAATCTGACAAGAGGTCAAGGCTGTCAGGAGAAACACCACAGGCTAACTGGGTTTGAAGTCAACATCTTGCACTGGAAGGCGAATCAGATCGCAGAGAGTGGGTTATCTGATGGATTACAGCACACGCTGGTTGTCTTATGGAGTAATGGGGAATACAGTTTCCTTTTGATAGTGCAACCAGAGACCACCATTTCTGTCCCACCAGAAGGAGATTCAGGTGGACCTCAGGATTCTGTGCTTCTGGTTGGGCAGACTAAGCATAGCTCAACTCCAGGAGTCCCATCTACCCCATGGTGGTTATAGGTTTGTATAGTTATAACAACCATTTTCCAGGACATGGCAGTAAAGAGTGTTATTGATGAGGCGCCATTTTGGAATTTGCAGCATGGCAAGGACAGTCCCTAAGGACTCTGCCAAGACTTAGTGTGAAATCCTATAGAAAGCGGCTAGGCTCTGACAGGAAGCAGTGTCTGCCTTGAGGTCCGCAATGAGGTGTTTTACTAGTAACATCACTCTGTGGTTTCTGACAGTAATGGGACCTGATGGGGAGAAGTGAGGACCCTTACAGGACACTTTAACTAACAGAAGGAAAACTTGACATGTGTCCATTTCCAATGCACCTCTTAGCTGCTTGCCACCAATGGCCTGCACAGAGGTATTGCAATGTTGTTTAGGATTTGGAATGTTATTTCTAAATTTAATTTCAGTATTTAAATATTATATAATTATAAAGGTTAGGGCAAATTGGTTTTATTTGCTATTAAAACTTGTTAGGTAGTTGGAGATAATAATCTTCAAAGTGAATTTTCCATTCCCCATTTGGACTGCATTTGATTGGATAAAAAGGGACAGACACTGCTTGAATTTCAATAGTTTTGCAGTGAAAGGAGAGCAGGAATTTTCCAAAACAAGTCATATGTCAAATAATTTTTGCTTTTCTTTTCTCTTTTTCTTTTTTCAAATTGTGGTAAGTAGTTTTGGTTTTTAAGGGAAGAGAAATAGGCTGCTGTTGTTGTTGCTATTATTATTATCATTTTAGAGAGGAAATTTTTTTCTACTTAATTGCTTCTTCATAATGAAGCATCTTGTATCTCTGAAATAAAGGATGTCAGAAAGTTCTAATAATTTCTATGGTGTCAATAAATTCATACTGTCAGCATGAATACAACTGAAATAAAAGACAGAATTATCTCAATGAGGAATGGTTCCAATCACATGATCTTGAATATGTGGGCTTATCATAATGTCTGTCTCTCTCTCCCACACACACACACATAAACATACGTGCAGACACACCATAATTATTTTCAGAAATATGATGCTTGTATTGATATATCGCTTTACCAGTTGTCTTCTTGCAATGGACATATGCTGTTGTTATTTGCCTGTTAGTTTTGGTGCTGTCCATCAAAATATTTTCAGTGTTCTTTCATTCCAGACGCATAATAGGATAAACTTTCCTACCCCATGAAGTTAAGTGTAGCTGTGTGACTTGCTTTGGAAAGAAAATTAAAATGGGAGTGATGTGTGTGACTCTCAAGTAGGAGCTTTACCATACTCATTTTTCCTACCTCAGCAATCTTGGAACTTTGGGAATGCATTCTCTTTCAGCTTGAGTGAAGATGAGTAAAGCAGACTGCCTCACCTCTAACAACCATCAATATATAGTGTGATGAGAAGTAAACCTGTATTGTTTCAAGCCATGTAGATTTTGGGATTATTTGTTACAACAGTATACCCCATCTCATCTGACGGATACATTTTCATTTGATTTCATAGGTTTTGGGAGTATTTGTTACAGCAGCATAACCCATCTTATCTGACAAATACCCTTTCATTTGTTTCTCTTTTATAGAAGCAAGCTGCTCCCTCCACACCTTTTCTATGTGGTTGGGTGAACAATGAATGGCTGGCTACCTCTTCCTCTCCATTTCAGAGGTGATTATCTGGTTCCATATTGGCCAAACAAAATGTTTCATCCTCTTGCCCTTTGTTACATGTTCAAAAATAGGTAAATGACTCAAGCCCAGGAATGAAAATCAATACCTGATTAAGAAAGAAACTCGCTCTTTACACAGGGAAATTAACTAACCAGGTAGCATGTAACCCTACAAGTGCTGGTGGTCATTTTTACCACCACTTGGGAAGAACCTTTAGGAGAATAAAGCCTACCCAATGAAACAAGAGCTGAACTATGGACAGGGACAAGCTCATAATGATATTATTTAAGAATTCAGAATGCTCTTGCTTTCCACTTCCCAGTGATAGTAGTCAATAACTTTTTTCTTTTTCTGCTAAATCTCTTATCATTTGCAGTAGCAACATCTTGACTAATAGACTCCCTAAACACAGTGCATGAAACATCTCACTTTTCAACCGCATTCATCTACAGAATAAAGTTATGACCTTTCAGCATGACCTTCAATGCCTTTTAGGTTTTAGGCTCAACGTGTATTTTGAACTTGACATCTGAGTCACATTCTCCACCACAGTCCCCTCGTCTGTCCTCCAGTGTTACCTTGGATTGCATGCTCACCATTCATGAAGAACAACTGGGGCTCTTTCTCTGCCATGGCCATGCTGCCTTCTGCTGTGATGACTCACACATGTGTCCGTCCTCTGCCCTTGAATGTGAGCTCAATTAAATGGGGAAGGGGCAATATCTCATTTCACATTTGTTTTTCTCATTGTGCCAAACATCAATTCTTGCATAATGGTAGGTACTAAGCTAATAAGTTGCAGAACTAAGCCAAATTCTCCGTTTCAAGAAGTCTTCTCATTACACATTGAACATGCTCAGATGCCTGGTAAATAATCCCCATAAGTGATTGAACTGAGAAAGCTACTTTTGCCTGTTTTCATTCACTCAGACGTCATATTGCAGGGCTCTGTTGGAAACTCATTTTTGTTGTTCTTTAGGCTGGACCCTCAAATGCTAGTCCCTTTCCAGAAGTCAAAAGACTTGATTTTGCTTGTTTGTTGTTGAGACGGAGTCTTGCTCAGGCTGCAGTGCCCTGAGTGAAACTTGCTCAGGCTCACTCGCCCAGGCTGGAGTGCAAAGCCCAGCTAAGGCTGCAGTGCCCTGGAGTCTCACTCAGACTCACTTGCCCAGGCTGAAGTGCAGTGATGCGATCTTGCCTCACTGCAACCTCCACCTCCCGGGTTCAAGCGATTCTCCTGCATCAGCCTTCCGAGTAGCTGGGACTACTGGCACCTGCAACCGTGCCTGGCTAATTTTTGTATTTTTAGTAGATGCAGGGTTTCGCCATGTTGGCCAGGCTGATCTCAAAGTCCTGACCCCAAGAAGTGATCTACCTGCCTCGGCCTCCCATAGTGTTGGAATTACAGGCATAAGCCACCACACCTGGCCAAAAGACGTAATTATGATTTGTAGCTTTTTAGAGAAAAAATAACTTACTACAATATTTTAATACACGGTTCTATGTCAAAAATGTGCATTTAACACACACAACAGTCCTCATTGGATACCTTTGTTAACTCCACTTGACAAACAGGAAATAAAATTCAGAGAAGTTAAGTAACTTGCCTCATGTCACACAACAGGACTCAAATTGGAATCCAGACCATTCGATGCCAGAACCTTTGCTATCTTTTCTTCATGTGTCTTTAACATTGAAGAATTTATAGCAACTGATTTTAGCTCTTCCCATAAAGAGATATTGTTTTTACAGTGTTTTGACACTTTAAGATCCATTCGAATCAAAACTGAAACTTCACATGCCAAGAGAAGACAATGATGTAATGTGGTGCAGGAGGGAGATCCCCGCTGGGATGTTGAGCCTCGTACTGAGCCTCGTATTGAGCCCTTTCTTGCTCTGTGACCTTGCTCAAGCCACCTAAGTGACCTGAGTCCTAGTTTCGTCATTTGCAAAAGGAAGATAAGAACCACCGCACGGAGTTGTGAGGATTGAGAGTGAAAATGGATCAAAAGTTCCCAATATAGTACCAGGCACAAAGTAGTGCTGTGTAAATAGTAACTATAAATAACAGTGCATGTATATCTAATTTTAGTGACGCTTACCTCTTGGATCATCATAATCATTGTGCTTCAGGGAGCCTGTCTCCTCTGTATCTGCAGCCTTATTGCCTCATGCACCACCTGGCACAAAGTAGATGCTCAGCAATCTGTAGTTACTAAGGCTTTTAACGTCTTAACCTTTATTTTCCTGGTTTTTAAAGTGGAGTAGTCCTGGCCAGGTTCGGTGGCTCATGCCTGTAATCCCAACAATTTGGGAGGCCGAGGCAGGCAGATTATCTGAGGTCAAGAGCTCAAGACCAGCCTGGCCAACATGGTGAAACCCCGTCTCTTCTAAAAATACAAAAATTAGCCGGGTATGGTGGTGCGCACCTGTAATCCCAGCTACTCAGGAGGTTGAGTCAGAGGAATCGCTTGAACCAAGGAGGCGGAGGTTGCAATGAGCTGAGATGGTCCCAGTGCACTCGAGCCTGGGTGAGAGGGTGAGACTGTGTCTCAAACAAATAAATAAATAATGAATAATAGATAAAATAAAGTTGGGCAGTCCTATTACCATATGGGGTGCTTGGGATAAAATGAGGTCTTACATACACAATGAAAAGTGTAGGGATTGGCACTCGGCAAGTCAATTCTAACAAGTTGAATTTAGGATTCTAACTGTCAATAGACACTTAGAACATCCTCAAATGCTTTCCAAAAGCCTCACTCCTCACCACCCCTTCTTGTGTCCTCCTCAAGCCTGAATCTACCAAGGAGATTTCTAGGACGAGCTTGGAACTGTGCCTGCCCCGCTCTGTGGACATGGACAGCTGGACAGTGCCAGACACAGGCACGTGCTCATCAATAAGGCACAAGCAGAACTCAGGGAGGAGGATGTGGAGAGGGATGGAGGGTGGGAGGAAGCCTTTCTTATTAAATGCCAACTCCCATTCTGCAAAGCGGTGGTGAGATGTTTAATTTCCTACACCCTTACCAAAGGCGAGATCCAGGTTGTCACTGTTTGTAGCATATGCACAGAAACTCTGGTCATAAAGAGGACGTTTTATGAGGACATATGCTGCTCGCCTAGAAGCACTGCCAGGCCTGAATGCTATTCCTTGGCGATACCATGATTATATCTCCATTGAGTCCGGGGAAGCCTCTCAGGCCTGCAAGGCTACAATTTTGAAATGGATTTCACAGCTGCAAACTATAAGATGACCCAATTTGTCTTTTCCATTTCTGCCTCCTCTCCTATAACTATGGAAATCTGCATCCACATCTCCGTGATGGGTTGCATAAAATATGCAACAGGACGTAGTGCTCAGATTTGAGAGCTGCAAAATTTAAGGACAGCTGCCGAAGTGATCTTGGGATAGGTGAGGGATGTGAGCAAGCTCATGGAGGGGCGTCTGGAGATTGCTGCTCCCTCAGACACAAAGGCCTTCTTTTTCTAAAATGCTTGTCCCAAAGGTAAGAGAGGGAGAGGATACATATTCCCCCTTATCTTTTCCAAGGAACCCGGGGCTACTCATCCTCCAAAGAATATCCCAGATGGTAAACGGAACTGAAGTTTGCACATAAATTCTCCCCGGGGAATTGGTGGTTGGTGATAGCAGGCCTAATGAAATTTTTTATTGTGGTTATTACATACAATTTGTACAGTATATCATGCACGGAAATTTCTTCTATTCCTATAAATCTGGAATTGCCAGCGTAAATGCCCAGACTTACGAACTGCTGCAGAACACAATTACCTCTAGATACAAACTCTCTTTAGGACATAAAAATCGTTGCTACCGAGAAGGCTGAATTGCACCGGCAATTTTGTAAATATTTGAGTGATATATTTCCTTTTGGATAAGTTTTCATAGCCCTGGAAAGCTGTCTCGTTTCTTAATGCTTTTGTTGTTGTATTTTTTTTTCCCCTGAATATCACTTGTGGCCTGATTGTGGTTTTCAATCATGCTTAGTAAATCAGACTATTGGACAAATGTCATTTATAAAAGGCTCAGAACTGTACGGCCTTCTGCTGGCATTAAGAAGACTGTCTTTATAGCATGTTTCTTAAAGACGCGAGAGGAAAGAAAAACAAAATTCAGGCACATCCTGTGCTTTCCCCCCAACAGGGTCAGTTTTTCAAGTTAGAAGTTGTAGACAAGTCTTCCATTTTTAATGAGGGCTGATACAAAGCACCTTCCTCTTTATATGCTTCAATCAATGAAGGGAATCACTCCGGATATACTGGGCTGCTTTCCACAACCAGCAAAACGTACCAGATGCAGAAAGTTTCTGCACATTTTCTAATTAGGCTTTATTACCAAGTATGATGGTGAAGGATGTTATACCCTGTATCGATTTTCTACAAGTTCTAATATTGGAGATAAGGAGAGTTCTTCCATCAGCTTCCAGCAAACAGAACGGAGACTGTTTAAATTCCTCATAACAGCTTCCAAAGGAAGACAACAGTGATGGATTATAGACTGCCCTGGAAGTGAGGAAACACCCTCATGGAGCAAACAGAAAGTGTTCAAATACAAGCCACACTTATGAAATGCGAAATAGGCTTTTTTCCCTGTCTTGTTCTTCCTCCCTCCTCCTTTCCTTTTCCTTTTTCTTCCCCCTTCCTTTACTTCCCCCATCCTTCTTTCTTCCTTCCTTCCCTCCTTTCTTTTCTTCCTTCCTTCCTTTCCCTCCCTTCCTTTCTTCTTTTTTTCCTTCCCTTCCTTCTTTCCTTTTCTTCGTTCCTTCTTCCTTTCTTCCTCCTTCATTCATTTTCTTCCTTCCTTCCTTCCCTCCCTCCTTCCCTCCCTCCCTCTCTCCCTCCCTCCCTCTCTTCCTTCCTTCTGTCCTTCCTCTTTCTTTCTCTTCTTTATTTCTTTCTCAGTTTCTATCTTACCTCAGTTAATTCTCATAATAACCTATGCATTGCCTATTACCAGTCTGCATTCTACAAATGAAAAAAAAATGAAGTCTAGGGACGCTAGGTTTCTTGCTTCAGTCATGTACCTTGTGAGTGGAGTAGTTGAGATTTAAGCCCAGGTCAAATTGGAGTCTGATACACAACAACCAAATACTGTCAATTAGCCTGCTTCTCCCAGCCATCTTTCCCCATGTTCACCCTAAGAATCCGACACTCACAGGATTGTACAACACTGCCTGAATGTGTTCCTTGAGGTGCTCCAGCACCATGACATAGATATTTGAGAAATGAAAAGAAGATGGATATACTTTCACCATGTCAACAGCATGAGGAATTATGTTTGCACCCTATGCATGTGCACCTAAAGAAATAATCTTATTAAAGGCACAAAAATGTGCCAGGGAGAGCTTGGGGCCCAGTAGAGAAATATTCAATAAATGTGGACCAAGTAAACCGGGCAAGAAACAAAATAAGTTAGGCAAAGAACATGAATTAGTATATGAATTAGTATTTAACAAAGGAGAAGTAACTAATCAGTGCAAATATTAAACAGAAGAGAATTTCTTTTTTTTTGAGACAGAGTCTTGCTCTGTTGCCCAGGCTGGAGTGCAGGGGCACCATCTCAGCTCACTGTAAACTTCGCCTCCCAGATTCAAGTAATTCTCGTGGCTCAGCCTCCCAGGTAGCTGTAGCTGGTACTACAGGTGTGCACCACCACACCCGGTTAATTTTTTCTATTTTAGTAGAGACATGGTTTCACCATGTTGGCCAGACTGGTCTGGAACTCCTGAGCTCAGGTAATCCATACGCCTTGGCCTCCCAAACTGCTGGGATTATAGGTGTGAGCCACTGTGCCCAGCCAAGAAGAGAAAAAATTTTAATGTTTCTAGTAATCAATGTAATGCAAAATAAAATAACAGGATCCCAATTTTCATTGATCAGAATGACAAGTTTATTTTTCTAATCATAATACCTGCAACATTGAAAATCCTGGCGGAGATGAGGTGAGTGAAGGGTTGGTAAACACGCATCTTCATGCACCACTAGTGGAAGTGAAAATTGATCAAAACTCAGTGGAGAGATTTACCCATTCATGCCTCTAGCGTTGTCTGGGCACTGACTGTGTACCAACCCTACTGAGTGCTGGATCCATAGAAATAAATGGGTCCAGTGCCGACCCTTTAGGAGCTTACATTCCAGTGCGGGAAAAGAGACATTGATCCAATAATTTCACTGTGAATGTATTAGGTTGGCCCAAAAGTAATTGCATTTTTTTGCCATTATTTTTAAATGCTGTTATTCTGAAATATCAAAAACCGTAATTACTTTTGCGCCAACCTAACAGAATGGCAAACTAAGAAAATGTTGTGAGAAAAAAATATGTACTAAATGTAAGCATAGCAAAGCCTGGTTTCGGCTGGGTAAAATAAAGTAAAAGCATTTAGATAAATTAAAAAAAAAAAAAAACACAGCAAAACGCCCAAAAAGCAGGAAAATAACTTCCCTGAGGAACTAGTTCTATGTAAAATAGTGTTAAAAAGACAAACCTTTGATTAAGCAATTTCGTGTAAATCAAATTTGTGGAAATAATCATTAATGCATGTAAATACTCATGTACGAGGCTTTTAGTTATTGTGTTGTTAATAATAACAGAAATTTGGAGACAATAACCAGCAATGGGAGAATATTTAAGGTATGGTATAAACACACAATGAAACCCCACGCGGTATTTAAAAATCAGGATTTCACAGACTCTTTAGGGACATGGCTACATGTTAATATAGTGTTAAGTGAAAAATACAGCTACAAAACTGCACACATCATAAGACTTTTTTTTTAATTTTTGTTTTTTTTTTTTGAGACCGAGTCTCACTGTCGCTCAGGCTGGAGTGCAATGGTGCCATCTCGGCTCACCGCAACCTCTGCCTCCCAGGCTCAAGAGATTCTTCTGCCTCAGCCTCCTGAGTAGCTGGGATTACAGGCGAGTGCCACCATGCCCAGCTAATTTTTGTATTTTTAGTAGAGACAGGGTTTCACCATGTTGGCCAGGCTGGTCTCGAACTACTGACCTCAAGTGATACACTTGCCTTGGCCTCCCAAAGTGCTGGGATTACAGGTGTGAGCCACTGTACCTGGCCACACATCATATGAGTTTAATTGCTTTAAACAAAGAAAGGAAATGCAATACAAAAGCAACACTTCAAGATTACAAGTGAGTCACAATATTTTTGTTATGCTTGTCTGTGATTCCCCAAATTTCCGCAATGAATCTGTATGAGTTCATTATAAAGAAAGTAATTGTAAAACACACAATAAATTCAGTTCTTGAGTATACATTGAGTGGGTGGCACCAGGTGGATATGGGTAAACGTAAAAACAAATGAAGCATCCCCCTCTGGTTGAATGTAGTTTTTGCTCTGAAACACTTACCATTTTCTGTTTTGAATTAGACTTACTAGTGCACCCACACTTTCTGACTGTGAGGTACTCTCTCCTGTAAGTGGGAAAGAATTGAGATTGGCAGCGAACACTGGCAGTGTTACCTATTTAATTAATTTAATTAACATTAAGTAACTATTTGCCAGGTCCTGTTGTAATTTCCCACAAATACTAACTTCTTTATCTGTCATAAAAATTCCGTGAGGTTGTAAAATGGTGCAACTGCTGTGGTGAACAGTTGGGCTGTTCTTTAGAAAGTTAGACATTGAATTACCACCTGACTCAGCAATTGCACACCTAGGTGCCATTGATCCTCCTCATGCACAGATTCTGTATTTGTAAATTTGCCTTTTTGCTGAAATGTATGTGTAACCTTCAAATCAGTTCTTGTGGCTCTGTTAGGGTCATTTGTGCAGAAGTGCATATAGTAACCCCAAATTTGAGTTGCCTGATGCACACATTCCCAGGGAAGGTTGCTCTACCTTCTAATTTCAGCTCTCATGCGGAGATGCCCACTGGGTGGAGCTGGTAATGGGTAGTGCAGAACAGTGCAAGAAGCTCTGGCTTTGGGGCCAATTATACATGGAGTTTGAAGCACAACTAAAGCATCTGTCGGTGCAGTGTCCTCAAGCAAGTCACTCAAACACTTCGTTTTTATTTTATTTTTATTTTTGGAGATGGAGTCTTGCTCTGTTGCCCAGGCTGGAGTGCAGTGGCCCGATCTCAGCTCACTGAAACCTCTGCCTCCTGGGTTCAAGCAATTCCCCTGCCTTAGTTTCCCAAGTAGCTGAGACTGTAGGTGCGTGCCACCACGCTGGCTAATTTTTTTTTTTTTTGTATTGTATTTGTAGTAGAGACAGGGTTTTGCTATATTGGTCTTGAACTTCTGACCTCAGGGATCCACCTGCCTGGGACTTCCAAAGTGCTGGGTTTACTGGCGTAAGCCACTGCACCCGGCCACTCAAGCACTTCTGAATTTTATTTTCTCTTTTGTAAAATAAAATAGAATCTACCAGGATCAGTTACCACACACAGACACACAGACACACACACATACACGCTAAATAGATGATACCTAGCTAGCTAGATAGATAATAGATAGGGAAACAGATATATTTCTCTTAGCTAGGATTTAGTATTTGATAATTCAGTGTTTGCTATGTCTTAAAAGAACATAACTACTGGGAATAATGAGAGTAACTGTATATACTCAAAAGAATTTAAAAGAAGTATTCAAATACCTGTGCATGAATGTTCATGGAAACATTATTTACAATAGCTGAAAGGTGAAATAACTCAAATATCCATCAATGGTTGAATAGAAAGATAAAATGTACAATCCACATAATGGAATATTACTCAGCCATAAAAAAGGGATGAAGTACTGATATACATTACAATGTAAATGAATCCCAAAAGCATTATGCTAAGTGAAAGAAGCTAGATACAAAAGGTCACATATAGCATCATTCTACTTATAGGAAACATCCAGAAGAAACAAATCCATATAGATAGAAAGTAGATGAGTGGCTGGCAGGGGCTGGGATGGAGGAAATGGGGAGTGACTGTTTAATGGGTACGAGATTTATTTTAGGGGTGATTAAAATGCTTTGGAACAAGATAGAGGTGACAACATTCTGAATGCACTAAATGCCGCTTATTTATACTTTTAAACATGCTTAATTTTGTGTTGTGTTTAACTTAATCTAAATTTTAAAATGTCCGGTGAGGTAGGGATTAGTATTATGCCCATTTTACAGGTGAAGACATCAAGTCATTTGCTCAAGGCACCCAGCTGCAAGAGGAGGAGCTGGGATTTGAACCCAGGGACCTTGACTTGCAGTATAGATGCGTTTGACCACAATGACATGCTCTCTCTGCAGACTAGTGTAGATTTTGATAAATAGCATGGTCTTAAAAGATGTAAGTTTCTTTCCCTTTTGTTCCCTTTGCAAGCGGGAACTATATCTGACTCCACCAGACTTTCACATTGCCATTCGCAAGAGAACAAAGAGAGCAAACACGTGTATTTGTCTCTTTCTCTTGTCTCCTGCTTAAGGTTTCTGTTCTCTCGTCTTCTGTTGAGCCAGGTTTTAAAAATACACTCCATTGTGAAAATTGAACATGCAGAAGGAAATGTGGCATGGAGCTGAAGAAAACATTCATGATCAAAAAAAAAAATAAAAAATAAAAAAAATAAAAGGTCCAGACCTGCACTTTTCTAAATGATGTAGGAGAAAAATAATGGGCCAGAGGAGAGAAGCCTGATGTGTTCCCTACGGTCCCTAAGATTTATCACCTACACATGCAGGATGCTACAGCAAGGAGATCTTGTGACCACAGCAATAACTCACAAGCCAGCCATGCAGCCTGCTACTTGCTGATAGCACCTGCATCGAGTGGCCCCCAGATCATCTGGAAGTGTCGCGCTGGGTGGGGCCTTATTTCTAACGACCCCCTCCCGCTTCACTTCAGACTCACTGTTTGTCTGCAGCAGTGGTGCAGTGCATTGGGAATTGGAGAAGACAGTGTTTCCGTTGTCAATTTTACCATGGGTAGAAAAAATGTGCATTCTCTCTCACAATAGTGATGGGGCAGGGTCAGGGGGAGACAAAGCAAAACTGACAAAAACAACCCCAACTGTTAACTTTCTATTTGGGGAAATATTTCACTCTCCTCTGAGGGGGAAACAACAAGGCACAAATAATTAGAGAGTTTTAGGGATAGAATATTCCTTAAAGAACTGGCACTGTATTTGCAGGCATTTTAATGCATTTTTTAAAACGCCTAGAATAGGCCAGGCGTGGTGGCCCACACCTGTAATCCCAGCACTTTGGGAGGCCGAATTGGGTGGATCACTGGAGGTCAGGAGTTCGAGACCAGCCTGGCCAACATGGTGAAACCCTGTCTCTACTAAAAATACAAAAACTTAGCTGGACGTGGTGGCTCACACATGTAGTCCCAGCTACTAGGGAGTCTGAGGCAGCAGAGTGGCTTGAACTCAGGAGGTAGAGGCTGCAGTGAGCCAAGATCATGCCAGTGCACTCCAGCCTGGATGATGGAGTGAGACTCTGTCAAAAAAAAAAAAAAAAAACCAAAACCCTAAAGTACTCTTCATCTAAGATGCCCAAATAATAAATGGATTACAGAGAATCAAACAGATATAAAATAATAATTTGGTTTTCAGTGGTGCAAAAGAATTTGTATCATTTCAGTATAAACATACTTGTATGAGCATAAACAAAAACTGTCATTATAAACGCAATTGAAAATAATTCTGAACACATGGATGATGAAATCTATTCTGGTTCTCCTTACTTCCTTCCCAAAATGTCCTTGTAAAATGAGAGTAATTTCTTGTATACCTCTGATTCCTGCATATCAGAAAATACAGTAGTTTGATATCTGAGCTGTTTCTTGTCTCCTCTTTATGACGTTTTCTGCAATCATTCATTCATTCAGTATTTACCATGTATTAAAGAGGTTGTGGGAGCTTGAGCTTATGACTTAATGAGGGAGACACATAACCATGGGGAACAAGTTTTAATATCTGCTGGGCTCACCTGCGTGGGTTTTTCTCTTCCTCTCATTAGCAGCTTCTGCTCCCTGGGCACAGAGGAGCTCATGAGTTGAGAGTGGGCTGTGCCTGTATCCTAGAATCTCAGCCTTCTGGGAGCAGTGACTATTATATGCTCTGGTGGGCTCTCTGGAGTTTTCAGGAAGAAGATGAGATATTTTACCAAGAAAGTCTGTTGAAAATACTCTTTGCCTTCCAACAGCCTTCACCTGAAGCAACTTTGAAGATTCTAAATAACTTCTACAGCCTAAAGCAGATAATTTTTAACCTAAGGGGCAGGCGAAGTCTCACTGCCATCACCTCTGTGGTGTGATTTCAGGAACCCAGTCAGGCTGCTTCCCCGAATACGATGACCAGTGTCTGAGATGACACCAATAGAGATGGATTTCTTCGGGATATGGATTGCTTTTGTTTTTGATTTTCTCCACGCTTCAAGGGAAAACAAAGATGTGAGAAATACTCATTCCAGCTTTTTCATTTGTTATTGGCTGGCCTAGGGCCTCTGCTGTGAGCTCAGACAGGCCAGGCCTGAATCTGGTCCCATCACAGGTGTGTGATGCTGGGCAGCTCTTTTGTTTAACTCCTGAAAGTCAGAGGTCTCTTGTAATGCCTGCTACATGGATTTGTTAGGTGGATTAAATAGCTGATGGGTTTATAGACTTAGAGCAGTATACCAAGTTCTTGAGCAGATATCTCAGTTCTGTCCCTTAATGGTTGGGTGATCTTGGACAAACCTTCTGTACCTGAGTTTCAGTGATGTGCTAGAACCAGCTTGCGCTGGTTCACAAAGGCTGATTGTTGGATACTCACAAATTTTGTGAGCAGGTTGTTACATTGTTGGCAGCTTAAAATTGGACATCGTGGGAGCATTTACACCAGAGAAATCAGCAAACACTACACAGGAGGGCTCCGCCCCCACCTCCCCACCAGAGAACTGGTTCACCAGCACACCATTCTTCAGTTCCTTTGTGAATTTCTTGCAATAATTATAATCAGATAATTTGTGTAAACGTCTCAGCACAGTGCCTGGCCTTTAAGAAGGCTCTCATTAAGAGATAGTTGCTACAATTACTACTATACTACTACCAACAATAATTAAACAATAATTATGTCATTATAAGATCTTAAACCCAGTAGGTCCTTGAAAAAATCTCAAACCCTTCCCTATTTATTCATTATTACCCCTTCTCTATGTATTAATTATTACCCCTTCCCTAAATATTCATTATTACCCCTTCTCTAAATATTCATTATTACCCCTTCCCTACATATTCATTATTACCCCTTCTCTACATATTCATTATCACCCCTTTCCTATATATTCATTATTACCCCTTCCCTATATGTTCATTATTACCCCTTCTCTATATATTCATTATTACCCTTTCTCTATATATTCTTTATTACCCCTTCCCTATATATTCATTATTACCCCTTTCCTATATATTCATTATTACCCCTTCCCTATATATTCATTATTACCCCATTCTCTATATATTCATTATTACCCCTTTCCTATATATTCATTATTACCCCTTCCCTATATATTCATTATTACCCCGTTCTCTATATATTCATTATTACCCCTTCTCTATATATTCATTATTACCCCTTCCCTATATATTCATTATTACAATTTCTACAAAAGGTCTAAGGGAATCTGTGCAAACGTCAAGACTCCGAGGGAACAAGTTGTCTCCAATCTCACTTTTGACTCTGAAACACAGTGGAACTTTACTCCTTCTCATTAAGCATAATTCGGGGTAGACATTTGGACATATGTATAGCACGTGAACAGAAGCCAAATATCGTCTCCAGCCTCACTTTCTCGACCCATTAAGTGTTTCTCTTTGGCTGCCACTCCAGCTGGATGACTGGGGGTTCTCTTCTTACCATCATGAAGCTGTCAACACCCATGGTGGGCCCTGCAAAGTATAAAGGACAGTTTATCCACAGAGCAGTGGCAGCATCATTGTTTATGAAATGATAACTGCTTCAGGTAGCAGCAAGTTCCAACATTAGCACAACAAAAGCTTGGAGCTGGACCATCTGTTGCCACGTGGACAATCTGGTGGGCTTGCCAGAGCCATTTATCCGTGTCGAGTACATATCCACACTGGCCAGTCCTCATGCAGAGCAGAAAGGAAATTTAAAGAAAGGCCCATCATTTATCACTGTAGACAGCTGGGCTGGAGTGTGGGAAGAGAATGCTTTTTTTTTTTCTATCCTTGAGAAAAACAAAGACCCTGAAGATGGGCAATGCTTGCTCAGCTCCCAGCTTCTTTCTAACCACAGTCCCTCCAGCTTCCTCCTTTCTTCTTGTTTTTCCAGATTGTAGAAGAAGGGTGTAACCATGGATGCCTGCTTCCCTACCCCAAAATATCATGACCAGGTGGCACCTGGGGTTCTTTGGCTTCGAGCTGGAGTGAGCATGTTTATTCGTGCCTCCTGAAAGGGAACTCTAAAATAGAACCTTTCTGCCATTGTCCATGAAAGCATCTGCTGCAAAGATTGCTGACTTTGGAGCTCACAGACCACAGCGTGTGTGCAGGTCCTGTCTGCTGGGTCCTGAGTTAACTGGGACATGTGAACTCGCTTCTCGGAACCTCAGCTTCGTGTTCTGCAACATGGGGATAATAGTGCCATTTGTACAAGCAAGGTCATATTCCAATGCCATAGTCTCCCTCTCCAAAGGAAATATTGAACAGCATATTTCATTCGGTATAAAGGCAAGGATGTTGAGATTATATATCAGGACATTTTCTTTAACCTAAAGTTGGTTCTTTTTTTTCTGTTTTTAAAAGAAATGAAAACATTTTAATAGACTCTGAAAATTATTGTGAGCTGTAGGCACTGTGCCTATTGTACCTAATGGATAAGTTGGCTCCGTGTGTGTGTGTGTGTGGTGTGTGTGTGTGTGTTTGAAATGAAATACCGTGGATGAAAGCATCCAGCATAACTGTTAGCAATAGCACAGCAAGGTGGTTAAACTCACAGTCTAGAAACTGGGATTTCTTTCTTTTTTTTTTTTGAAATAGAGTCTCTCTCTATTGCCCAGGCTGGAGTGCAGTGGCACAATCTTGGCTCACTACAACCTCTACCTCCTGGGGTCAAGTGATTCTCCTGCCTCAGCCTCCCAAGTAGCTGAGATCACAGGCATGTGCCACCACGCCTGGCTAATTTTTGTATTTTTAGTAGAGACAGGGTTTCACCACATTGGCCAGGCTGGTTTCGAACTCCTGACCTCAGGGGATCTGCCCACCTTGGCCTCCTAACGTACTGGGATTATAGGCGTGAGCCACTGCACCCCGCCAAAACTGGGATTTCTGACTTCAAATTCTGTCTTTTTTGCTTATAAGCTATGTGAGACAAGCTACCTTATATGAATATATAATATAGAGATAATTAAATAATTAGACATGAGATATATGTATATACACACACATATATATTTATACGCACACACACACATACACACAAATGTTCCTTGACTTAACGATGGCATTACATCCCAATAAACCCATCATAAGTTGAAAATATCGAAGTCAAAAATACATTTTATATATCTAACCTTATAACCAAACATCATAGCTTAGCCTAACCTACTTTAAACATGCACAGAACACTTAGATTAGCCTATCATTAGGCACAATTATGTAGCATAAAGCCTATTTTATAATGAAGGGTTGAATGTCTCATGTAATTTGTTGAATATTGTAGTGATGGTAAAAAACAGAAGTGTTGTATGGATATTTGAAGTATGGGTTTCTACTGAATGTGTATTACTTTTGCACCATCATAAAGTTGAAAAACCATAGCTGAACCATCATAAGTTGCATCATGGTAAGTTGGGGACCATCTGTATAATATGAATATATATACAGACGGTCCCCGATTTATAATCTATATAATTTATATGTATCTCTCTATATATGAATACAGATATATTTCTCATAGCTATTTATATATATGAATATATATATATTTCTGAAATATGAATATATATGAAATGGTTAAAATACTACTACTATGAGTACTACCACCTACCTACCTCAAAGGGTGATTGGGAGCATTTTATGAATTAATTAATATAAATATTTTAAGGCAGTTGCCTGGAATCTAATAATTCTTTGCTAAATGTTAGCTCCTCTTCAGCTCACTTTGCTAACTATGTCATTTATAGGACAGTGAGCACATTGAGAAGAAGCAGACATCGTGCTCAAGAGCAGAACCTCTGGAGTCAGAAGAACTTCATGAATAAGGAATAAATTACCTGAGACAACATTACTGCTGCATGCAGTTCTCAACTCAAGCCATTCTGTGCTTCGGCATTTTTTGTAACCAAATCCCATTTAAATGACCCGTGTTGCACATATACAAAATTGGATAGGTGGCTAATGATGCATGAGCACATTTTATAGGAATCCACTTGACCTGCAAGGGATCAATTCCATGATTTGATTAAAGGCTTAACCTTTCAGAGTCCAACTTTGACTCTATGTTCACAGATAAATCTCCAAAGCTGATAGATTCTGACATTTAAGACTTAGATTTAAGGAAAGGTGATATCCCGTTTTCCATTTTTCTAGTAGAAATTAGATAGACCCAGCTGCGCCATTAATTAGCTGCATCATTTTGTATAACTCTCATATGGTCTCTTGGCCTCAGTCTCTCCCTTGGTAAAATACTAGAGTTAGGCTTAGGAAGCATGTTTACAACTTGGCTTCTCAGATTCTTGGGGTTTTATAAAGGACTTTCAGTGGCTTCTGGGGAAGTCCAGTGGGCAACACCCTGTCCCCACTTCTCTCAGAAATCTCCATTGTCATTGCTGTAACTTCTTGGATTTCACACAAGATATGAGTTGAACAAAGAGTTTTATGGAAAAAAATAGGGTGCACCAAACCCTAGACTAGATGACATCTCTATTTAATACTAATGATGATATTTGGAAGCAGTGGGCCAAGTGTGCGATAAAACTGAACAGGAATACACGTAAGATTCTGCATCCAATTCCCCAAAGGAAGTCCAAGTAGAGGATAAAGGATGTGCTTAGAGAGACAGAAATGAGAGCTACTTAGGTGTTTTGGCTGGGGAAAAGGTCAGTATGAACTAAGATTATGATGTTATCACAAGAAAACAAGCCAAAGTGGCTAACAGCAAAAGCAATGACCAGCACTGCCATAGTAAACTGATGTGTTTGAGGGCTAAATTAACAGGAAGAACACCTTCAGAACCAGAAAGGTAAATTTCCCTTCCTACTTCCTGGTGGTTAGACTGTACTCTATGTATTCTGACTTCATGTCATTGCAATGGTATTTCATGGTCTTTGATTAGAAGTTCCAGGAATATTCACACGCCTTCCAATCAAACCCCTCTTCTCAAAGTTCCCTGGGAAGTTAAAAGACAATAGTCATGTGTTAAAAATCAAAATCATCCTAAGCATTTGCTTCCAAGGTTTGGTGATTTGTTCTAAGTGTGTTGCATGGATTATTTGGTTAAATGTCATTTAACCTTCATAGCCACCATATGAAGTAAATTCTATTATATCCACTTTTTTTCACAGGAGGAAATTAAGGCACAAGAATGTTTAGTAATTGGATCAACATTTTACATCAAAAGGCAGAGCAAGTGAAAACACAAGTATGAATTTGCAACTACCTAGGTCCAGGCCAAAGAACCTCTTTGAAGGAGCCATCTTGAAGCTTTTGGCTTTACCTTGAAGCCTAGGCAAGTTCTTTACCTGCTCCTTGAAACATTAATATGAATTGATGTATCTTTCCATGTATAGCCAGCCACATGATACAGGAACTTAAAGCAATGGCCTTTTAGATTATGCAAGAAAAAAGAGTAACCATCCTGAATGCTCCTATGAAATCAGGCAGCCATGAACATTTTACTTTCTGTCAAATGATGGCAGAAATGCAAAGGAGACAATGACTCCTGGGTGCATGATCTTGAACTCCACACAGTGACCTAGCCTACCGTGAACAGGGTCAAATAGTATCTGTATCCTGAACCATAAGATCACTCTTCTCTCCTCTTTTGAATAAGTCAGAAATTAGGTGACAGAGAACCAAGACAATGGGGTGGAAGCTTCCGTTATTGCCTCCAGCTGCATTTATTCCTGAAAGCCACTTTAAGTGGGCTATTGCAAACTCAAGTACGTAGAAGGAGGATAGAAGTCAGAACTTGATCCTGAGGCAGTTATCCTGTATCTGAAAAGCTGTGACTGGGGAATGAGAGATAAGTCTTGTTGAGGATGGATGAGAGGTAAAGTCACAGCCAACGAATACAGAAGAGCAGATTTAGGTTGCGGTCATCAAACGAGTCCAGCAATGGAATGGGCTGCCTTGTGAGGTAGTAGTCTTGGGCATGGAAGTTATTCCGTGACTAGATGATGCCAGGCAAGGATCCTATAGATCAGCTCTACTCAAAATGTGGTCTGAATATTGACTCCAGTCTACACATTGTTACTGGTCTGCAGCGAAGTAAATTCAGAAATTGAGAGCAAGAATTTGTAAGGTTTTCCAGCAATTTGATACAATAATTTTCTATTTGTTGAATCAAATAATAAAAATTGAAATAACTTAGGCTTGTATATTGCACATTTAATTTCATTCTTCAAATAACTTATTTTTTTTTTTAAATAATGAGCCAGGTGAGGTGGCTCACACCTGTAATCCCAGAACTTTGGGAGGCCGAGGCAGGCAGATCACTTGAGGTCAGGAGTTTGAGACCAGCCTGGCCAACACAGTGAAACCCCATCTCTACTAAAAATATAAAAATTAGCCAGATGTGGTGGCAGGTGCCTGCAATCTCAGCTACTTGGGAGGCTGAAGCAGGAGAATCACTTGAACCAGGGAGGCAGAGGTTGCAGCGAGCCAAGGTTAAGCCACTGCACTCCAGCCTGGGCAACAGAGCAAGACTCAGTCTCAAAAAAATAAAAAATAAATAAATAAATAAAAGCATTGGCCTGTGCTTCCTCATACATATTTGAGAGGCACCAATGTGGAGGGTTTTCTGTTATTGGGTAGAAAGTCTGGGATGCACCCACATTAAGGCCCCTTCCTAGTAAGATTGAATTATATACATTTTAATGAATAACATATGAAAATTGCCTAGCACAGTTCCAGGCACATAACTGGTACTCAGTACAATCTTTCTTATCTTAATTGCATAATTGTTATACCTTGAAAGTCAGCCATTTGTGCACAAAATGAAAATATTATATTTACATGGGAGGAAAGTTGGAAACTTTCAATTGCAAAATCTTTGCATCTGCAACTTCTGATACACGCCTGCAAAAATACACATGTATACGTATGCCTGCTTATGCTTTCTTTACATTGTGGGCCTCCGAAAATAGCCTTTTCTTTTTTCTTTCCTTTTCTGCCGTGGGGTTTTGCTTTTTGTCTGTATAGCACGCATCAAATGGGATGAGGTCAAGAGATCGCCACTTAGAGATATCCTAGGGTTGTTTTTTTTTTTTTAACATTTCTATTTGAACTGAACTTTAGAGGCAAACATTGATATTTGAGTCCCATTATGACAATGACTCATGAATGATCTGCAAACTGACCCCCGGTTCCGGGACAAAATGGGAGCGTGATTAGCAGTCTTGCTGACCACTAGGTGGCGACCTCAAACTCTCCCAGCTTTTACTGCAAGCGCTGTTCAAAGGCACTGGCTGGAACGAGCACGGCACACACAAAAGATCATCAACGGGAAGTGAAGGACGGACTGGAGCAAGTTGGAGTGAATTATCCTGACCACACCTGGCCAAGGACTTTATCATACACTCAGTGCAGAAGGCTAGAAACGATGCTTACGCTAACTCCATAGTCAATTATTTCCGCTTTCCCTTGCAGTGTGGGTTTCATTATGCTCAGCTAAGCCTGTTTTTCACAATGTTATACAAAATCCCAAATTAAAGAGCCCTGTCAGATATTCCTACCTACCTATGTATCTCACTAATGAGTTTCGCTATTATTCAGGTGACCACTGTCAGGCCACCTTATAGAATTGCTGCTTTAATTGACAAGGTTTTTTTTTTTTTTTCTGCTCAGGTGTATGCGATATTGCATATGCAGGCAGCGAATTGGACACAGCTGAAATCAAAATGAATGTGTGTGCTACATTTGGACAGATGAGACCCCAACCTGCCACGCTTTGCAGAGTGATGGTTTTTACATTTGAAGGGAGCCGTCCTCCACCATAATGTTGGAAGGCGGCCGTGAGCCTATCCACTTTTGGCAGGTTTGAGGAGTCCAGATGTCCATCATGAAATGGGTTATTTAATGTATCTGTGGGCTGTTTGCAAAATGGGAATGCCTCCATCTTTGTAAACATCAAGTGGGCAAATGCCAAATGTGTTTGCCCTCAACAGCAACGTGTACATGAGTATTAAGTGCACATAAAGCATTCTTTCTATTCAATTCAATGCAAATCAAATATTTGCATTTCAATTAATATCTACTTAATTCTATTTCCTACACAGAAGGAGAGCTATTAGGTCACTCTGCCAGACTGTGGTGTCTCGTGTACTTTTTCCCTATGGGGCAATTATCAGACTTATCTGTCTGTGTATCCCTCGAATGTGGCGCAATTCTGACCTTCCCTTCATCCTAACTCATCATCAAATCCAACTTAACCAAGAGTAACTGAAAAAAAAAAAAAACAACAATGCCTGGCTTACATAAGGTGCCTTCAGTATGTGATTCTGGAGAAAATAATTCATTTTGGACAGAAATCAAAATATAAACCTTGTCAGGCTTCCAACATTCAATGCTTTACTCAAGCTCATCGCCCTAAATCCACGGTTTTTAACCTTTTGTGTGAGTGTGAATGTATGTGCATGGGTGTGTGAGCCTTACCTCTTTGAAAATGTTAAAACAAAGGATTTATTCCCCAGAAAAAAAATGTATGTATGTACATGTACTCAAAAGACTATAAAGAATTTTAGGGGGTTCAGAGATCTTTTTGGTGTGTATGGATTAAGACCTGTGCTTTATGGATTAAGAACCTGTGTTTTATCTTCTGCGTATGGCTCAAATTGCGTTGAGAACTCCATTTTTTTTCTTTTCTAAAAAATTATTTGTAGAGACAAGGTCTTGCTATGTTGCGTAGGGCCGTTCTCTAACTCATGGGCTCAATCCTCCTGCCTCCGCCTCCCAAAGTGCTGAGATTACAGGTATGAGCCACCACACGTGGTGAGAACTCTGTTAAAATGAAAACAATGGCTGGGTGTGGTGGCTCACTCTTGTAAGCCCAGCACTTTGGGAGGCCAAGGTGGGAGGATCACGAGGTCAGCAGATCGAGACCATCCTGGCTAACATGGTGAAACCCCATCTCTACTAAAAATACAAAAAAATTAGCCGGGCATGGTGGCCGGCACCTGTAGTCCCAGCTACTCGGGAGGCTGAGGCAGGGGAATGGCTTGAACCTGGGAGGTGGAGCTTGCAATGAGCTGAGATCGCGCCACTGCACACCAGCCTGGGAGACAGAGTGAGACTCTGTCTCAAAAAAATAATAATAAAATTTAAAAAATAAAAATAACGGCAGACATCTGACTACCCATCTTCTGTTCTCATTCAACATGGTAAACTGGATTTCATCAATCTCACTCGTAGAATTTAGACCAAATACTGTCAATGAACGACACCTTCCCTAAAGGTTCCGATGGAATAGACAAATAAATTGAATGTGTTCAACAGTTACATTGGAACAGAAAGGTTATTTTGATTAAATGCCACAAGTCAGCATGCAATCCTTCTGTAGTGTCCCCTGCACTCAAACAAACCCTCAGCACATAGGAAACCACTCCTCGGGGGACTCAGAAGGATTATTTGAGATGTGCTATTTCTCTATGCGTAATAAATACTAACCCATCCTCAAAACAACCCCATCCAGAGAGCCCAAGTCTGAGGAGACAGTGGGAACAGCATACCCAGGACTACACTGACTACTACAATCTAACTATTTAACACGTTCAATTTACCTGTCTATTCCAACCTCACCAATATAAAACCAGCCCCTCACACAAGTTCCACCTGATTCATATTTGCTCACCATTATGGCCTGCCACTACCCTCTTCTGAACCCACAGAAGGTGCCATTCATACCACTTAGGGGCCGTTATGATTGCAGTGTTTGAATTACTGCTTTCCCAATTTCTTCTCACCACATGGGTCCAGGAAGAGTCATTCCTCTTCTTGCCCTCTATACCCCCAATTCCTGGTGGGAGTAACACCAGGAATACCAAATTCTTGGTCTCAGTTTCATCTCAGTAACTAAGCCAATTTTGGATGAGGATAGAAATTTATAAAAGTCTCAGCCAAACGCGGTGGCTCGTGCCTGTAATCCCAGTACTTCGGGAGGCCAAGGAGGGCAGATCACTTGAGGTCAGGCCCAACATGGTGAAACCCCTTCTCTACTCAAAATACAGAAAAATTACCCAGGTGTGGTGGCCGGCGCCTGTAATCCCAGCTACTCATGAGGCTGAGGCATGAGAATCACTTGATCCCAGTAGGCAGAGGTTGCTGTGAGCCGAGATTGCACCACTGCACTCCAGTCTGGGTAATAGAGGAAGACTCTGTCTCAAAAATAAATAAAAAATAAAAATTATAAAAGCCTAGTTTGTACCCATCTTGTGGGAGCTTTGAATCTGTCCCCCTTTTTTCCTCCCAGCCTAATTCTAATCTACCCAGAGTCTGCTGAGACATCATCACCTCCAGGCAGCCTTGCTTGATTTACCTTCCCTAACTTAGCACAGCCCTCCCTGTATGTTCTCATGGTCCTCTTGCCTCTGTTTGTAGTGCAGTACTATTACACCATGTTATGGTTGTCTGTTTATAATTCTGTCCCTCCACCAGGCTGTGACAGTTGAATCATACTGTATCTGGACAGAGGTTGTGTTTTCTTTTCTCTGAGACCCTAGCACATAGCACAGTGCCTGGTACGTAGTAGTTGCTTTTGTAGTGATTGTGAAAGTCATAGACGAAAGCTTCTCGTTGGGTTTTCTGCACTGCAGTGTCAATCATTGCCAGCTCCTTCCTCGTATCTCCATCTTTCAGGGACACATCTTCTCCCTGTTTTTCTGCCTCCCAGATGGAAGCCTGAAATGAATCAGCCTCTGCTAGCTACTCCCCTGCCTAGGTTGACTGGAAGAACTGCTTTCTCCTGAACCATTTCCATAACTGCGATATTTTCTCAAGTCCCTCCCTCTCCCCAAATAAGCAAGTTTTCTTCTAATTCCGTCATCCCCCCTTTCTCCACTCTATGAGTTCAAAATCTAACATGCTGCTATTTTAACTCAAGAGACTTTTCCTTGTGAGTCTGACAAATTCATATCTTCTTGTGCCACTTATCTTTGTTTTCATAATTCAGCACTGGGCACCTTTTGGAACAGACTAATTCATCTGCTCACGGACTGGGGAGTTTCTCTCCCTTCACCGTGATGTTGACTTTTCTAGGAGGAGGTGTTGAGAAGGGAGCCTTCCATTTTTTGCAGAGGATCTGCAGGGCTTATCCACAGCCAAGCCCTAAAGAATCTCTGCAAACCAGCTTAGACATAGGATAGTGGTCAACAAGCATCACTGTGGACAAGCACCACCAGGAGATGCTCAATGATGCGAGGTGTCCGTGGCCCCCTTCAGAGATTCAAATTCAATACTTCTTAGGAGGGTTCAGGAATCTGTATATTCGATAAACACTCTCAGATAATTCTGATGACAGTGTTGTGTGGCTCACAAGTTTAGAAATGTCACTGTAGAATAGCGATTGGCTTTATCTCTGGTGAAGGGTAGGCAATAGAAGAAGTCCCCATGGCAGCTCCATCTAAGTAGGTTAGAGAATGGTCCATGTTGGAAATTTGCATTTCATCTAGGAGATGGCATGCATACTGGCATGAACACCGATTTTGGAGACAGATAGGTGAGAATCCTGCCCAGGCTACTTACTGGCTGTGTTAGTTTGAGGCTACCGCTTAACCCTTTCTTAACATCAATTTGCTGATATGTAAGCTGAGATTTACTTTTCAGTGTTTTTTATTTTTTTTTAATTTTATTTATTTATTTTTTTTTTTGAGATGGAGTCTCGCTCTTTCCCAGGCTGGAGTGCAATGGCACGATCTTGGCTCACTGCAAGCTCCGCCTCCCGGGTTCACGCCATTCTTCTGCCTTAGCCTCCCGAGTAGCTGAGACTACAGGCACCCACCACCATGCCCGGCTAATGTTTTTGTATTTCGTTTAGTAGAGACAGAGTTTCACCGCTTTAGCCAGGATGGTCTCGATCTCCCGACCTCGCGATCTGCCCACCTCAGCCTCCCAAAGTGCTGGGACCACAGGCGTGAGCCACGGCGCCCGGCCACTTTTCAGTGTTTTTGAGAGACTGAGATAAGAAAATTGAGTAGTTACCAGAGTTCCTAGCATGTAGCAGGCATTTGATAAGTGATGACTTATTTTCGTAATATTATCGTTAATATCCCTTTAAATTCCAATGATCAGATTCTAGTAAAAAGTGAATTGGAACAAGGAAGATCTTCCAGAATCCTACCCCCTCCTCCCCACTCCACTTTCTGCTTCTCCCTCCTGGTTTTGGTTTCTCTTTAAGTGGTAATGCCGGTTTCAGATGAGATGTTCCCTGTCTTGTATTTTAAATACCGTAGGAAGTCAGATTTTGACAGCTCTCGTCTGCACAAATGTGATGCCGGGAGAAGGGATGTGGAGGAAAGCAGAGGTTCTTTCTCTGCCCGCGTGGAAGTGTGCAAAGTGGCTGATTAGCCAGATATTTTTAAAGTTTCATAGGTGTGAGGCAGCCTCCACTAATGAGAGTTTTAGGGGATTTCTCAAATCTAAAGTGAAGGGTGCCAAGAGTGGAACATGACCTTGGGGCTTTCCTGTACATGTTAACTAATATTACAAAGAAGACTCGGAAAATGCTCTGAAGTCAATTTCTGCAGGAGAGGGGGGAACAGGTGAGGCTCTGTGGACCAGGAAGGGAGAGTTAATGATGGCTGCTATTAATAGGTTCCTTCCGAAGACTGGGGCAGAATATCATGGGTAGTTTGCTAAGAGCAGAAAATGGAGGACTCTGAGCCAGAAATCAGCTCAAGGGTCCTTATGACACTGTTTTATTTGGGGACAAAAGCTAAGGACAATTATGCATAGTCACCAAGGCACAAGGCTGATGGAGCTCCAGCCCCACTGCCCCCTCCCTGCAGTAGCCCCCACTGACAACTCTTTCAAGGAACCAAATCTGTCATAAATGAAGAGCTGCTGGGACATCAACTCACACCTAGTGGGTGCCAACCCTCGCACTTGACAGTTCATTTTGACTAATTCCATCCTCCCTTTGAGACTTTGGTGGAGGCATCCTGTTTCTATTTTATAGACTGTGTAACTTTTGCCTTACAGAGCCCAAGAAATGTTCCAAAGCTCACACCAATATGATTATGTTGGTGCAAGAGTAATTCCAGTTTTGTCGTTACTTTTAGAGGCAAAAAATGCATTACTTTTGCACCAACCTAATAAGTGGCAGGTAGGATTTGGACTCAGGACTCCCTGTACTCCTAGCAGCTGACTTATTACGACATAGATATAAACTCTGAGACCTACTGTGTCTGCGGAATGTGCCATCCACACCACTTAGGTACAATGATAATTGCAGTGTTTGAATTACTGTTTCCCCAATTTCTTCTCACATGGATTTAGGGAAAGGCATTCCCCTTCCTGCTTTCTTTTCCCCAAATACCCGGTGTTAGTCTCAACTCAGTAACCAGGCCAATTCTGGATGAGGCTAGAAATTTATAAAAGCCTCATTTCTAACATCTTATGGGGGTTTTGAATGTGCAGGTGAGTAACCAACTCTATCATCAGGCAACAGGCAATGATTGACATTGTAGTGCAGAAAAACCAACAAGAAGTCTTCATCCATGGATTCTGTGATCACTACAAAGCGGCCTCCATGTGCCAGGCGTTGTGCTATGTGCTAAGGTTTCAGAGGAAATAAGGCACAATCTCTGTCTTGACACAGTATGTGTCAACTGCACAGTCTGGTGGAGTTACGGTAGCAGAAACACGGGTGGATGAGACTGGCTCTTTGGAAAAATAAAAAGAGGGATGCCACAGAATCCAAGGTGATTAAAAAGGCAAAACTAGGATTCTGACAGGGCTCAGATTCCTCTCAATGGGGTGGGGAGAAACGAAGATACAGGCTGGACATGGTGGCTCATGCCTATAATCCCAGCAGTTTGGGAGGCCAAGGCGGGTGTATAGCCCGAGGTCAGAAGTTCAATACCAGCCTGGCCAACATGGTGAGACTCCGTCTCTACTAAAAGTACAAAAATTAGCCAGGTATGGTGGTGCACACCTATAATCCCAGCTACTCGGGAGGCTGAGGCAGGAGAATGGCTCGAACCATGGAGGCAGAGGTTGCAGTGAGCCGAGATGGTACCACTGCCTTCCAGCTTGGGTGACAGAGCAAGACTCTGTCTCAAAAAAAAAGAAAAGTAAGGAAAAGAGAAGAAATGCAGATACAGACACACTGTGCATTGCAGTTGAAGATCCAGGTAGCAGGTGATACAAGGGAGGATTCATGGAATATATGGCCATCGCAGTAGGATCTTTCCTGGTAGGAAAAGAGTCATGCCTGAGCAAGCAAGCATTAACGGCAGAGCTCAAAGTTGAGTGGAAAGTTTTGTTGCCGTGTCAGGAAACTGAGGCCAAAACTAAGGTGAATGGACTGAATCCTGATGGAATTGGGGAAAAGAGTGTTGATAAAAGGTGTGATTCAATGTTCCTTGGGGATGCAGCAGGCTGAATGCCAGGTGCTTTTTCAGGCCAATCAGCTGTTGAACTTGAGGGTTTCTATATCTTTTTGGACCCAGTCTTTTTTTTTTTTTTTTTTTTTTTTGAGACTGAGTATCTCTCTATTACCCAGACTGGAGTGCAGTGGCATGATCTCAGCTCACTGCAACCTCTCCCTCTCAGGTTCAAGCGATTCTCTTGCCTCATCCTCCTGAGTAACTGGGACTACAGGGTGCACCACCACGCAGGGATAATTTTTGTATTTTTTTAGTAGGGATTGACTTTCACCATGTTGGCTAGGCTGGTCTTGAACTCCTGACCTCAAGTGATCTGCCCTTCTCAGACTCTCAAAGTGCCAGGATTACATACGTGAGCCACCGTCCCTGGCCTCTGGACCCAGTCTTAATCCCCGTTGTATACCCTCAGTACTTAGCACAGTGGCTGAAACGTAGTGTTACTCAGGCTCCTGCCTCACTGTGAATCTCCTTCACCAGTGTGCATAGGGAGGAAATAGGAGCCAGGAATCCTAGGTTTAAGAGCTCATTCTAAATAATGGCATTTGCAGCAACCTAGATGGAACTGAAGACCATTATTTCTAACTGAAGTGACTCAGGAATGGAAAACAAAACACCATATGTTCTCCACTCACAAGTGGTGGCTAAGCTATGAGGATGCAAAAGCAAAGAATGATACAACGGAAAGGGTGGGAGGGGGGTGAGGGACAAAAGACTACCCATTAGGTACAGTGTACACTGCTCAGGAGATGGGTGCACCAAAATCTTAGAAGTCACCACCAAATAACTTATCCATGCAACAAAACACCACCTGTTTCCCAAAAACCTATTGAAATAATAATAATAATAAAATAGGCTGGGTGTGGTGGCTCACGCCTGTACTCCCAGCACTTCGGGAGGCTGAGGCTGGTTGGATCACTTGAGGTCAGCAGTTCAAGACCACCCTGGCCAACATGATGAAACCACACCTCTTCTAAAAATACAAAAAATAGTTGGGTGTGGTGGTGCGTGCCTGTAATCCCAGTTACTCGGGAGGCTGAGGCACGAGAATCACTGGAACCCAGGAGGCAGAGGTTGAAGTGAGCTGAGATTGTGCCACTGCACTCCAGCCTGGGCAACAGAGGGAGACTCCAACTCAAAAACAAAAACAAAAACCAAACAAACAAACAAATAAATAAATAATAAAAATGGAAATGAAAAAAGAAACAATAAAGGGGAAAAATCTCACTTTCTAAGAAGTCAGGGGAAGTAAGAGAGCACTCTAGATGGACTGGAAGATCATAAAGAAATTAGTCTTTGAGTCAGGTTACCTTTGTGTATATTGCGTGTCTATCAAGATTTCTCCCACACATGTCACAATAGCTTTGTGCCTTAATTGCTTGGCTGAGTATTATATGATAGGGAAGTAAACAAGTATGGACCAAGGATGATGAAGCAAAGACTGACAATACTGACTCAAAAAAGAAAAAAAAAAGAGTGACAATAGTGACCACCAACAATAAAAAAGAGCGTTGAGGAGCCCTACGCAGCCTTCATGTAACGGATACCCTGATCCAGTTTCATCAAACATCCATGGATCCAATTGACTAGTACCTTTCCCTTCCTCACTTTGTGTTATCCAGGCCTGAATTACATATCATATAAAAACCCCTAGAACCAGGCAAATCTCTAAAATCCAGCAGACATTATTCAAACACATCAGATAAAATAAATACTATTTGGACATGGAAAAAAAAAAAAACTCTTTCTGCCACTGAGTTCTGAGTAGACCTTGAGCAAGCCCACCAACTTCTCTGCAGAGTTTCTTCATCTGCAGAATTTGTAAAAATTCCTTCTGGGGCTGTGCAGAAAAGACATAAGAACGTTCCTTATCTCTCAGCCGTCTGGGGCACAGCCCAAAGTGGTGAATCTTAAAACTTGAAATATCTTTGAAGTCTCATACTTTATCTTAAAAAAAATCACATACATTCTGTATTCTGCACCATAATATATTCCTATTCTGCACCATAATATATTCCAGTTTGCTTTAACATAAAATAATGTTGTTTCCCCCCAAATTGAGTACGGTTGATAATCTAGAAACATTCCTTTCTTCCCCTATTTTCCTATGCCTCCCGGTACACTGTGTGCCCCAGTTTAAAAGCCTTTTGAAAAGAATAAAGCAAAAATAAAAGAAAACTATAAAGCACTGAACAAGTGCAGGGCATTCTTAGGTTCTTATTTATTAATAAATAATTGTTTTAAATAATTAATGCCAATCACATCCACTTAAATGGCCCAAGTCCTGCAAGAATTAGAGACTGCCTCAGCCACAGCTAAAGAAAAACACAACTGGAAAGAGAATATTTTCCCTTTGGACATAGCTCTGGTGATCGTTTTTCTCTCCAGTACTGCTGGCTTCTAGGTTGGGCTCCATTTTCAATCACACCTGATAGGACCAGGACAATCAACAGCAGCAGCAATAGAAAAACAAAATCTCGACTCACTCCATGGCACACCACCGTGTGAAGCATTGTGCTAAATATCTTACAAGGATTATTGCATTTCTTCCTCATCACAGAACTACATCATAGGTATTATGTGCAATTTGCAGAAAAGGACACTGAAGCTCAGGGAGTTAAGGAGTTCTTCCAAGGGCACACAGGTAGGTAGAGGTGGAAACAGCACCATTTCCAAAGCAGAAGTCTGCAAACTAACAACTACATCCTATCCCGTGGGTCAAATCTAGCTGCCACCCCTGAAGTTTTATTAGAACACAACCACACCTCTCTATGTATGCATTGTTCTATGTCTACTTTTGTGCTGTAATCGCATACATGAGTTGTTGCAAAAGAGACCCTTTGGCCCTCAGAATATAAAATATTTAGTAAGTGGCCCCTTACAGAAAAAGATGGCGAACCCTCATCTAGAGCTCTCACTATTCGTCACAGTTATTATTTGTCTCAGAGGTTCTGTCTTCCGGGAGCCTGATGCCGACGTCTTACAGAACACAGAACCATCCAAGATCCAAGAGCACCATTTGGTTCAGAAGAGGAAAGGCCCGGATGGGAGGGCATCATCCCTGTCTGCTTTGCTTCCAAACTGTGCATCCGCAAGGCTCTGCCATTACATCACCTGCCGGTTCTCAGGACTAGTGCTCCAGTGGCCTATTGATGACTCACCTCTGATTCCTACCATTTGCTGAAACTCCTTCCACGGCTTGGGTGGCTGTAGCCTGGTGATCACATCCCAATTCCTTGCCATGGCATCGGAAGGTTTTTCATGACCAAGTGAGTTTACGGTTTTCTACTTTCTTTTTTTTTGAGATGGAGTCTTTCTCTGTCACCCAGGCTGGAGTGCAGTGGCGTGATCTCAGCTCACTGCAACCTCCACCTCCCAGGTTCCAGAGATTCTCCTGCCTCAGCCTCCCGAGTAGCTGGGACTACAACCACGCGCCACCACGCCCGGCTAATTTTTGTATTTTTTTAGTAGAGACGGGGTTTCATCATATTGGCCAGGGTGATCTCGAACTCCTGACCTCGTGATCTGCCCACCTCGGCCTCCCAAAGTGCTGGGATTACAGGTGTGAGCCACTACGCCTGGCTGGTTTTTCTACTTTCAGTCTTTGACTTTTTTATTTATTTATTTATTTTGGCGAGGCGGGGGAAATTTTTGTCTTCCTCTAACATTGCCATATCTCTCAGCACCCTCCTAAAATATTTCTCTTTCGCATAAGAGGTGGGTTGCTGATAGGTTCAGTCAGAGCTCAGGTTCATGCGCACTGGTCAGTGGAGCTCCTGAGCCTTTGGAGACCCTGTGTGGTCCACCTCTGCAATGACTGCTTCCAGGCGATAGAAACACATACTTGCTTCCTCTTCCCTCTGCCCCCCTTTCCCTGCTTTTCACCAGTAGGTAAGTTAGGGCAGGTTCTCTTCTGTACTTCCACATTCCATAGATTCAAAGGAGAATGAAGTTTGTTGTCCCGTCAACTCAGCTCTCACTGGAGGTATGCAAAGGTCGAATTTGGCATGCTGGCTAAGCCATGGAAAAACGAATGAGGCTGCTGTGTGTAGAGATTGCTGTTGGGAAATGAAGACATGAGAAGGATGGGTGGCAGGATTTGACCATTACTCTGTCCCTGGATGAAAAGCACCATAATGGCCCCCACACTTACTTGGAAGTTCAATAGCCTTCATCTTCGTGCCAGACACATAGAGGCTCATTCCATTCCCTAAGACTTTGTGGCTCTCTTCTCATTGCTCCCCTTTTAAATGAAATGTGCCCTCCTCTTTCCTCTAATTGCTAACTCCTACTCATCTTAAAACCTCAATGCCAAGGCTGGGTGCGGTGGCTCATGCCTGCAATCCCAGAACTTTGGGAGGCCGAAGAGGGCGGATCATTTGAAGTCAGGAGTTCCAGACCAGCCTAGCCAAAATGGCGAAACCCCGTCTCTGCTAAAAATACAAAAATTAGCTGGGCATGGTGGCAGGTGCCTGTAATCCCAGCTACTCAGGAGGCTGGGGCAGGAGAATCACTTGAACTCGGGAAGCGGAGGTTGCAATGAGCCAATGTTGTGCCACTGCACTCCAGCCTGGGTGACAGAGCAGGACTCTGTCTCAAGAAAAATAACAACAACAATAAAAAACTCAAGGCCAGATTTGTGTTTTTTTGGGGGATGTCTTCTATGACGCCCCAGTAAAATTTGTATGTTTCTCCCCCAGTTTCCAAAAACTTCCTGTACCTGCTCCAGTTCTGGCCTTGACCCCATCTTTTTGCAGCTGTGAATTTACTTCTCGGTACTCCCATTAGCCAGGGAACTGTTGGAGGGTGGCTATTCTGTTTTATTCATCTCCCACTCCCCCAGATTAGCACAACGGCTGGCACACAGTGTGCATAACACTTAGAATACACGTGGCTACAAATAACAGACTTCTTAACTAATGGTGGCTTAGAACAAAAGAACATCTCCTGTGTACTTAAAGGGAAGTGCAGCCGTAGGTCGTCCCAGGGTTGGGTTGGACTCTCCAAAATGTCATTTCAGATGCAGATTTCTCCACTTTTTCCATGTTAGACCGTCTGTACTGGAGAGGTTTCCCTTCACAGTCACAAGGTGGATGTCTCAGTCTAGGCATCACATCCTCCCATGACAGCGTTCCAAAGAGGTAGCAAGGGGGCTTCAGGGGTGCCACAGAACTTCTGATTTTTTTTATTGTAAGTTCAAGGGCACCTGTGCAGGATGTGAAGGTTTGTTACATAGGTAAATGTGTATGATGGTGGTTTGCCACACAGATCATCCCATCTCCCAGGTATGAAGCCCAGCATCTATTAGCTATTCTTCCTGATGCTCTCCCTCCTCCCCCTCCCAACCTCCAACAGGCCCCAGTGTGTGTTGCAGAATATTTTTCACATGTGTGGTTTTTCTTATTTTTCTGGGAGGTAGTTACTGGATGCCATCACCCCCTTAAGCTGATTTTTCTGCATAGTTATTTTTGTTTTACTTTTTATTTTTTGAGATGAAGTTTTGCTCTTGTTGCCCAAGCCGGAGTGCAATGGTGTGATCTTGGCTCGCTGCAAACTCCACCTCCCTGGTTCAAGTGATTCTCCTGCCTCAGCCTCCCAAGTATCTGGGATTACAGGTCCCTGCCACCATGCTGGACCAATTTTTTTGTATTTTTAGTAGAGATGGTCTTTCACCATGTTGGCCAGGCTGGTCTGGAACTCCTGACCTTAAGTGATCCACCTGCCTCGGCCTCCCAAAGTGCTGAGGTTTCAGGCGTGAGCCACTGCACCCAGCCTTCTGCATGTCTTATTGACCACAGTTGGGTTACATGCTCTCTGTTAAACCAGGATCTGGCTAAGGGGAACCTCTCAATGGTGATTGGTTTATAATAGTTTATAAATGTTTATCGGGGAGGCAAGGGGAGTGGATGCTCTTATTGGACATTTTCAAATAATAACAACCTTAACCCCAACTATCTGTTCACTCCCTAAATTCTGTATGCAGGGGGCAACTTATATTCCAAGAGTCATTGTCATTAATAAAGGATGGGGGCTTCCCTGGCCCAGTTTTACAAAGGGGTAATTTTCTAGTCAGAGGAAGCGGGGGAAAGCCTCACTCTTCAAAACTCCATTCTCTCCCAGATGGAGTATAAAAGAAATACAATGGCAAAAACACTGCTAGAGCCACCCCGGACCACACAGATCCCCTGATACTTCTGGAACAGATTTTATTTCTCTTCAGTTTAATCATGCTTATTGAGGACCTACTAAGTGCCATTCCCAGTTTCAGCCATAAACAGGCAGAGCCCTGCCCTTCATGAAATTTACATCAAGGAGAGATTCACAGTGGACAAAGAAGATGAAGGAGCCTGTTGGTCATTGATGGCTGTGTTGTGGGATTTTTCTGATTCATTCACCTATCCATAGATTAAATATTTATTGCAAACCTGCTGCATGCCGACTACTGTTGTCTATGTATTGGAGATCCAGTGATGAAAAAATTGGATAGGATTTTTGCTCCCATGAAGTTTATGGTCTAGAGCAGCAGTCCCCAACCTTTTTGGCGCCAGGGACTGGTTTCATGGAAGACAATTTTTCCATGAACGGGGGATAGGGGGTTGGTTTCAGGATAATTCAAGCATATTACGTTGACTATCAGATTCTCATAAGGAGGCCAGGTGTAGTGGCTCACGCCTGTAATCCCAGCACTTTGGGAGGCTGAGGTGGGCAGATCACTTGAGGTCAGGAGTTCTAGATCAGCTTGGCCAACATGGTGAAACCCCATCTCTACTAAAAATACAAAAAAAAAAAAAAATACCCAGGCACCGTGGCAGGCACCTTTAATCCCAGCTACTTGGGAAGCTGAGACAGAAGAATCGCTTGAAACCGGGAGGCAGAGGTTGCAGTCAGCCAAGACCCACCATTGAACTCCAGCCTCGGCAACAAGAGCAAAACTCCATCTCAAAAATAATAATAATAATAATAAAAAAGATTCTCGTAAGGAGCATGCAACCTAGATCCCTCTCATGCACGGTTCACAATAGGATTTGTGCTGCTGTGAGAATCTAGAGAATCTAACACCGCTGCTGATCTGACAGGAGGTGGAGCTCAGGTGGTGATGCTCACTGCCTTCCTGCTGTGCAGCGGTTTCCTAACAGGTCACGGACCAGTACTGGTTTGCGGCCCTGGGGTTGGGGACCCCTGTTCTAGAGGGAGACACAGATAATAAACATATGAAAAGATAGATTAGAAAATGACATCCAAAAATAAATGCTTCTAGTAAACAGGGTAAATGATGGAAATGAACAGGAGTTTCTGCTTTTGACTGGGTAACGAAAGAAAGGCTCTCAGAAGAGATTGGACTTGACCTGAGACCAGAAGGCTGTGAGAGATCCAGTGACATAGGAAGGTGTGTGAACACCTGTGTGTGCGTGTGTGTGTGTGTGTATGCGTGTGAGAGAGAACACTCACTCTGGGCAGAGAAAACTGCCAGGGTAAAGGACTGGAGATAGGAAATAATTTTCACTGTTCAAGGGATGTGCAGTTTGTCTGATGCAGAGTGAGTGAAGGGAGAGCCGGGTGCAAGGTGAGGTTGCCGAGGAAGGCAGGGCCCTTTATGTAGGACTCAGTAGGCTGTACTAAGATACTTCTTTAAAATACATTTTCCCTGCCTACTTTTGTGCTAGCATGAACAACATGGATAAGAAATGCATAAAATACTTTAAATAGCAGCTGTGGGGCTTGCTTGAGCACATTATTTGTTATTATGTTATTTGAATTGTAGGATGCAGCTCCCATGAATACTGCTGTTTGCACAGCCTTATTTGCTTGGTCTATCGTGGTCCTGGTTAATGCCGGCGTCTGTGAAATCTTCCTATGTTCTGTCGCTTCCCGAGAGAAGCCCCATCGTGGATTCAATAAAGCTAGCAATAAAGCCCATATTAATAATGTATGCAGAGCTATATATGTCTATTTATAAGGTGCAGAATTGCAGTCCAAATGCATCCCTTCTCTCTCTTCAGATGAATGTAAGTGGCCTGAACTATGTTAGATGAGGTTTCTCTCCCAACCTGACACCCCTTTTCACTACACTGCATATTAAAAGCTGAGCTAAGTGCCGTGCCAGCCCTGGGACCATTGCATATACATTGCCCCTTGGATCTGGGATGATTATTTATGCAGGAAATAGGAGATAAAGCATGCCTGGAAACATGCTATGATTCACAACTGAAAAAAGGAAGAAGTAACTGGGAAACCACATGAATACAGAGATAGATGAGCTTTCTTGGAAGACATTCTTTATATGAGAAGAGTTCAGTGAGGCAGCAGCACATAAGAAAAGAAGGCACCAGGCCAGGCACAGTGGCTCACGCCTGTAACCCCAGCGCTTTGGGAAGCCGAGGCGGGTGGATCACACGAGGTCAGGAGTTTAAGATCAGCCTGGCCAATACGGTGAAACCCCGTTTCTACTAAAAATACTAAAAAATTAGGTGGGCGTGGTGATGTGCACCTGTAATCCCAGCTTCTCAGGAGGCTGAGGCAGGAGAGTCTCTTGAACCTGGGAGGTGGAGGTTACAGTGAGCTGAGATTGTGCCATGCACTCCAGCCTGGTGACAGAGTGAGACTCCGCTTAAAAAAAAAAAAAAAAGAAAGAAAAGAAAAGAAGTCATCTACTACTGTATGATGTGTACCTACTATGCATCAGAGAATATTCTAGGAGACATAAATATGTGTGTATATATATATGTGTGTGTGTGTATATATATGTATGTGTATATATGTGTGTGTGTGTGTATATATATACATATATATATATATACACACATACACATATACAGGCACACCTTGAAGATATTACAGTTTCAATTCCAGACCACTGCAATAAATAAAATATCATAATAAAGTGAGTCACACAGATTTTTTTTTTTTGGTTTCCCAGTGCATATAAAAGTTACAGTGAAACTATCCTGTGGACTATGAAGTATGCAACAGCATCATGTCTAAAAAAATGCACATACCTTAATTTAAAATACTTTTGCTAAACATGCTAATGATCATCTGAGCCTTCAGCAAATTGTCGTTTCTTTGCTGGTGGAGGGTCTTGCTTCGATGGGGATGGCAACGGGAGTTGACTGATCAGGGGAGCACTGGGCTAAACATTGGGGTGGCTGTGACAATTTCTTACAATAAGACAGCAATGAAGTTTGCCACACCGATGGACACTTTCTTTCATTGAAGATTTCTCTGTAGCATGTGATGCTGTTTGATAGCATTTCACCCAAGGTAGAACTTCTTTCTTTTTTGTTGTTTGTTTGTTTGTTTGGTGGGTTTTTTGTTCTTGAAATCCAGTCTTGCTTGGTTGCGCAGGTTGGAGAGTAGTAGCACGATCTTGGCTCACTGCAACCTTTCTGTCCTGGGTTCAAGAGATTCTCATGCCTCAGCCTCCCAAGTAGCTGGGATTACAGGAGTGCATCACAATGGCTGGATAATTTTTGTATTTTTAGTAGAGACAGGGTTTCGCCAGGTTGGCCAGGCTGGTCTCAAACTCCTGGCCTCAAGTGATCCACCAGCCTAGGCCTCCCAAAGTGCCGGGGTTACAGGCATGAGCCATGGTGCCCAGCCAGTAGAACTTCTTTCAAAATTTGTCAATCCTCTCAAACCCTACCACTGCTTTATCAATTAAGTTATGTAATATTCTAGATCCTTTGTTGTCATTTCAACAATGTCCACAGCATCTTTCCCAGGAGTAGATTCTAGCTTAAGAAACCACTTTACTTGCTCACCCATAAAAAACAAGTCCTCCTTCATTAAAGTTTGATCATGAGATTGCAGCATTTCAGTCACATCTTCAGACTCCACTTCTAATTCTAGTTCTCTTGCTGTTTCCACCACATCTGCAGTTACATCCTCCAGTGAACTCTTGGTCCCTCAAACTTATCCATGACAGTTGGCCTCAACTTCTTCCAAACTCCTGCTACATGTTGAAATCTTGACCTTCTCCCATGAATCATAAACATTCTTAATGGCATCTAGAAAGGTGAATTTTTTCCAAAAGATTTTCAATTTTACTTTGCTCATATCCATCAGAGGACAATATCTATGGCAACCATGGCCTTACAAAACGTATTTCTTAAATAATAAGACTTGGAAGTCAAAATTACTCCTTGAGCCATGGACTGGAGAATGAATATTGCATTAGCAGGCATGAAAACAGTGTTAATTGCCTTGTACATATCCACCAGAACTCTTGGGTGATTGGGTGCATTTTTAATGAGCAGTAATATTTTGAAAGGAATCTTTTTTTCTGAGCAGTAGATCTCTACAGTGGTCTTTAAAAATTCAGCAGACCATGCTATAAACAGATGTGCTGTCATGCAGGCTTTCTTGTTTCATTTATAGAGCACAAGCAGAGTAGATTCAGCTTATTTCTTAAGAGCCCTAGGATTTTCAGAATGGTAAATAAACATTTACTTTAACATAAAGTCATCAGCTGCATTAGTCCCTAACAAGAGAGTCAGCCTCTTTTTTGAAGCTTGAAGCTGGACTCTGACTTCTCTCTAGCTATGAAAGTCCTAGGTGGAAAGTCCTAGATGTATCAGTCAGGAGAGTCTAAATGATGCCACAGTAACAAACAAGCCCAAAAATCTTATTAGGCTGAAACAACAAAGTGAGTTATTTCTCAGTCACATTAAATGTTCACATTTGATGGAGATGGGTGTGAGGAGGGCTCAACTAATTGTGGTCAATGAGGAGCAAAGGCTGAGTTGAAGAAAACTCCAACTCTCTGCTCCTCACTGTCAGCGGCGGGAGGAAGGGGCACACCACAAGCCACACATTTGCCTTTACGGCTTCTGTCTAGAAGGGACCCATGCCATTAACCAAATGGACTCACATAACCATTCACAATTTCAAATCCATGAAGTACAAGCCTACCATGTGTGCAAAGTGAGAAGAGAGCAAGAATACTTGTACAGAGCCTCTAAAGCCTACCAGTGAGGTACTAAGTGTTACCCTATGTTCTGATTGTATCAAAGGAAGTAGCTTGGAGCTTGGAGGGAGTCCTTGGGTTTTAGGTAAAACCCAAGTACTTATGAAAGGAGGAAAAACAACAATAGTGAGAAATCTTGGGCCCTTGGGCATTCAGAGTATGCCTGGCAGCAGCAGCTCTGAGAGAGGGGAATTAAATTCTCCCTGTGTGAATGACTACTGAGGATCCAGAGATGTCCCTGAGGAGAGGCAGTTCTGAGAAGGCTGTTGGTTAAAACTGAGGAGCTCCAGCACCAAAAGAACTGAACCTTCCTTGTGTGCATGTCTGTGTGCCAGAATGACCAGACCTTGCGGACCACACCAGCCATATAGGAGTAGTGAGGCATCCTAGACACATTTTCCCTCTTCTTGACCCAGTTTTCTACATGGATTCTCTTCCCAGTGAACGGCACCAAGGTTCACACAAGCTGGAAACCTGGGAGTCCTTATTATACCTCCGGTCTCTCTCTCACCTCTTACATCTTCTCTATGGCCATGTCTGGGAATGTCGTTTGAATTCTTTGCCTCCTCTCCACATTTTGTTCTGGGGGTGTCTCCTCACTATGTCCCATCCCAATAATCCCAACAGTCTCCTTACAGGTACCCTGCCTTAGGCCAGAGTAATGACCTTTCCAAAGTCTAAATCTAGCTGTGCTTTTTCCCAGATTAAAATCCTTCTTTTCTTCTCCCATTCAATGATCCCATTCAAACACTACTTACAGAACACATAGTATGTACAAACACTTAGTTGGCTTTGGGATTATGGTAGTGTCAAAGTTAGCACCCTCACTATCTTTGTAGAATTTAAAGTCTAGGCCGGGCGCGGTGGCTCACGCCTGTAATCCCAGCACTTTGGGAGGCCGAGGCGGGTGGATCACGAGGTCAGGAGATCGAGACCATCCTGGCTAACACGGTGAAACCCCGTCTCTACTAAAAATACAAAAAATTAGCCGGGCATAGTGGCGGGCGCCTGTAGTCCCAGCTACTTGGGAGGCTGAGGCAGGAGAATGGCGCGAACCTGGGAGGCGGAGCTTGCAGTGAGCCCAGATCGCGCCACTGCACTCCAGCCCGGGCGACAGAGAAAGACTCCGTCGCAAAAAAAAAAAAAAAAAAAAAAAGAATTTTAAGTCTAGATAAGAAGACTAAACTAGTTAATCACACAAGCATGTGTAAAGGGGTAATTGTGACAAATTCTACAAATTATTTGAAGAAAATAAGGTGTAGGTAATTAATTATTTTTAAAAAGGCATCCAGATTGGAAAGAAAGAAGAAAAACTATCCCTATATACAGATGACATGATTTTCTACAAAGAAAATATTAAGGAATCCACGCCTAAAAAAACCAAAACCTATTAGAGGTAATAAATAAGCTCAGCAAGTTTGTGGGATACAATATGAATAATCAATTGTATTTTGATATGCCAGCAATGCAAAATCTGAAATTTAAGATAAACATCTCATTGCCCATAGCATCAAAAAGAATATAATACTTAGGAATGTATGAACAAAAAAATCGTAAGATTTTTACCCTCTGAAACTACAAATGATGGTTAAAGAAAATTAAACATGTCTTGAATGGAAAGACATCCTGTGTTCATGGACTGGAAGACTTAGTGATGTTGGAATGATAATACTCCTTAAAGTTACTTATATCATCAATTCAAGTCTTATTAAGATTCTGGACTTTTTTTTTAGTAGAAATTGGTAAGCTGATTCTAAAACTCACATAGAAATGTAAGCACCTTGGGCCAGCAAAAACAATCTTGAAAAAGAACAAAGTTGGTGGACTCACATTTCTCATTCCAAAACTTACTACAATGCTATAGTAATCAAGATTGGGTGGTACTAGCATAAGAATAGACATATAGATCAATGAATATAACAGAGCACCTAGAAATAAACTCTCACATTTATGGCCAATTGATTTTCAACAACAATGACAAAAACTTTTTTTTCTGAGACAGAGTCTTGTTCTGTCGCCCGGGCTGGATTGCACTGGAGCTGCTATCCTGGTTCACTGCAACTTCCATCTCCTAGGTTCAAGTGATCCTCCTGCCTCAGCTTCCTGAGTAGCTGGAATTATAGGCGCATGCCACCATGCCCTGCTAACTTTTGCATTTTTAGTAGAGACAGGGTTTTGCCATGTTGCCCAGGCTGGTCTCAAACTCCCCAGTTCACATAATCCATCCACCTCGGCCTCCCAAAGTGCTGAGATTACAAGCGTGAGCCACTGCGCCTGGCTGACAAAACCATTTAATGGGGAAAAATAGTATTTTCAACAACTGAATATCCATAAGCAAAAGAATGAAGTCAAACCCTTACTTCACATCATATATAAAAATTAACTCAAAATTGGTCAAAGACCTAAATTGAGAGTTAAAACTACAAACTCTTAGAAGAAACATTGGTATAAATATTTGTGACCTTGAATTAGGCAATGGTTTCTAAGATAAGACACTTAAACCACAAGCTACAGAAGAAAAAAATAGATAAATATAACCTCATCAAAACTAAAAACTTGTCCTTCACAAAGGACACAAGAAAGTGAAAAAAATGACCCACAAAATGGAAGAAAATATTTGCAAAGCATGTGTCTGATAAGATTCTAGTAGCCAAAATATATAAATGATTCTTATAATTCAACAATTAAAAGAGAAATACACCATCAAAAATTGTGTATTTTTAATCTTAATCTGTGGGGAAATTTTCAATAGACATTTTTTTCAAATAAAATGTACAAACAGTCAATAAGTACATGAAAAAAATGTTCAATGTTAGTGAAATGCAATTCAAAACCACAATATTACTTCACACTCAGAAGGATAGCTATTACATAATACATAATTTATATGTAAATAATATATAAAATATATAATATATAAATAATATTAAAATAATATAATATATTTATAATGATAATAATAAGTTTTGGCAGAGATGTGGGGAAATTAGGACCCTTGTATACTGCTCGCCTCGTGGAAATAGTAAAATAGTGCAGTTGCTTTGGAAAGCAGAGTGGCAGTTTCTCAAAATGTTAGACATGAAATTGTCATATGTCCCAGCAATTTCAATTTTAAGGATTTATACCCAAGAGAACTGACAACCCAGGTCCACACAAAAACATGCGTAGGAGTGTTTGTAAAAGCATATTCAGGGTAGCTTCAAAATGGAAGCTGCCCAAATATCTATCAACTGATGAGCGAATAAAGCAATTGGAGCATATACATGAGATGGAATATTATTCAGCCACCAAAAGGAATGGAGCACTGATACTTGCTACAACAGAGATGACCCTTGAAAACATGTGGGTGCTCTTCACAATGGCAAACACACGGGATCAACCTAAGTGCCCATCAGTGATAGACTGGATAAAGAAAATGTGGTACACCATGGAATACCATGCAGCCATTAAAAGGAATGAGTTCATGTCCTTGCAGGGACAGGGATAGAGCTGGAAGCCATTATCCTCAGCAAACTAACATGAGAACATAAAACCAAATATTGCATGTTCTCACTTATAAGTGAGAGCTGAATGATGAGAACTTGTGGCCTCATGGAGGGGGACAACACATACTGGGGCCTGTTGGATGGTGGGGGGTGGGAGGAGGGAGAGCATATGAAGAATAGCTAATGGATGCTGGGCTTAATACTTGGGTGATGGGATGATCTGTGCAGTAAACCACCATGGCACACATTTACCTATGCAACAAACCTGCACATCCTGCACATGTACCCCCGAACTTAAAGTTGGAAAAAGAAAACAAAAAAACCTTTATTTGACATATATTAAGCATTCAATAAATATTTGTTGAATGAATGAATGAAAAAAAAGAGAATGTGCTAGGTAAAAGAAGCCAGATACAAAGGTATACAGGTCATGTGATTCCACTCATATGAAACATCTGAAACAGACAAATTAATACAGGCAATAAGTAGATAAGTGGCTGCTAGATGCTGTGAGCAGTGAGAAATGGGAAGTTTCTTTTGGGGATACTGAAACTATTCTGGCATTATATAGCGGTGATTATTGTTTATAACTTTTTGACTATGCTAAAAAAACCACTGAATTCTGTGGTATGTGGATTATATGTGAATTAAAAAACTATATAGCTAGTCATGACCCAAAATGTCTAAAGTGGATTGCCTCTGTGTTTGTTGTTTGTTTATTTAAGTTAGGGTCTTGCTCTGTTGTCCAGGCTGGAGTGCAGTAGCACCATCATGGTTCACTGCAGCCTTGAACTCCTGGGCTCAAGTGATCCTTCCACCTCAGCCTCTTGAGTAGCTGGGACCACAGGTACACATCATTGCGCCTGGCTTTAAAAAAAGAATTTGTTTTTTGTAGAGACCCAGGGAGTGGGGTCTCACCATGTTGCCAAGGCTGGTCTTGAACTCCTGTTGGACTCAAACAATCCTCTAACCATGGTCTCCCAAAACGCAGGGATATTGATGAGCCATTGCTTCCAGCCATGCTTTTGTGTTTAGATCTCAGCTCTGACATCGGCCATGAGATCTTGTACCCCATACCCATCTTTTTTTTTTTTTTGAAATGGAAGCTCGCTCTGTCACCAAGCTGGAGTGCAGTGGCATAATCTCGGCTCACTGCAACCTCCACCTCCCAGGTTCAAGTGATTCTCCTGCCTCAGCCTCCTGAGTAGCTGGGACTACAGGCACCCGCCACCACGCCCAGCTAATTTTTGTATTTTTAGTAGAAACGGGGTTTCACCATGTTGGCCAGGATAGTCTCGACCTCTTGACCTTGTCATCCACCCACCTCGGCTTCCCAAAGTGCTGGATTACAGGCGTGAGCTACCATGCCTGGCCCTATACCTATCTTTTAAATGCATCAGTGCCCTAATCTCTGTAAGAGATAACAAAACAACATGTCAGCTTCCTGGAAGGACTGTATGAGTTTCTGCATATGAAGAGCCTAGAACAGTCCCTGATATGCATTAGAGCTCAATACATTGCTGTTCCTGGCCTGTAAGAGTTATAGTCTAGAGAAAGGGTTGACACGCAAACAGAAAATGACAATTCAGCATATCAAGTGCTGTGTTGGGGAGACACACCAAATATTTCTGGAACAGTTGGGCTGTTCGATCCAGCCTGGGGCAGCAGAGGAACCTTCCTGAAGGAGGTGATATCTTGGATGGGCTTAAGGACAAGAAGGAACCAAACAGGCAAAGAAGATACAAGTAATTCAGATAAAAGAAGCAGTATATTCAAACACTCTAATTCGAGAGAAAGCGCATGGTGCCTTCCCGGAAGATAGAACGGGAGACAGGAAAGAAGTGAGATTTGGGGGCTGGGGCATCAGGCAGGGATCAGACCACAAAAGCATTATACAATTTTGTTTTAAAGAAGTGGACTTTATCTTGGGGACCACAGGGAGCCACTCAGGAATTTTAAATAGAAATGATAGAATTAGACTTGCACTTTATAAAGCTCCCTGTGCCCATGGGGTGGTAAATATTTTAGGGATATGGAAAAATAAAAAAGGAAAGATATAGAAAGATCACTTGAGAGGCTGACCTGCTTTTACAGGCTGTGAAGATATACAGCCAGCAAGTAGAAAGAAGTCAACAACAGGGGAAAAAGGTGGGAAGTGAGGCATTGTGCTGACCTGGGAGACTTCTAGATCCCTGGCTTGGCTGAGAGCGGGTGGTGGTGCCACCTCTGAGATGAAGATCTAAGAGAAACAGGCAAGGAAGAGGAAAGAAAATGGTTTCCAACTTGGGTAGAATGAGAATCAGCTGTCCATGGGATTCCAGGTGCTGCGGCCAAGTCTGCAAAGCCATGGTCAACCACCCCATCTCTAAATTCAGGCATTTATTTTGTCTAAAAAGCCAGAGTCTCATGAGTTCTAATATTTAAGCCATTATCACTCACAGACACCTTTGTGTGAGCTTGTACAAGACACTCAGTTCTCAGAACTTCAGTTGTATCGCCAGTAAATTTGGGTAAATGGCGATTCCTCCCCCCATCCTGATCACAGGGAGAGTCATGGGGACGAAGTGAGATCCGTGTATAAAAATGATTTATGGGTTGTAAAGTGTGGTATACGTGAAAGGTGCTATCAGTATAACAAATAATATAAATTATAGTTGTATGAATAATGAAGCATTTTTGAATCAGTTTTTTTTAAAGAATACAGTACCTGGATAAGTCATAATAATGTTAATTAATCTCCAGCATCTATTTGACACTTTATTGTTTGGCACACTGCTTCCATGTTCCTTATCTGAGCAGATACTTACCTGTGTACTGAATAGGCTGAGATAATCATTTTGCAGGTGAGGAAACAGAGATATAGAGAAGTTAAATATATCTCCTAAGGTCACCCAGTGAGTAAGCATCAGAGATGGTCTCACTCCTAATCCAAGCACTTCCGTCTATACCACACGGTCTGTTAAAAAGTAATTTGGGCTGGATGCGGTGGCTCACACCTGTAATCCCAGCACTTTGGGAGGCTGAGGCGGGTGGATCACTTGAGGCCAGGAGTTCAAGACCAGCCTGGGCAACATGGCAAAACCCCAATTATACTAAAAATAACAATATTACCTAGGCGTGGTGGCCCACGCCTGTAATCCCAGCTACTGGGGAGGCTGAGGCATGAGAATCACTTGAACCTGGAAGGCGGATGTTGCAGTGAGCTGAGCTCACGCTACTGCACTCCAGCCTGGGCAACAGAGTGAAACTCTGTCTAAAAAAAAAAAAAAAGCAATTTGAAGATCTGGTTCTCTAGATTCTAGATAACAGGTGTTAGGTTTATGGCAATGCAGAGACTGCTATTGCCTACCTAACATCTATTCTTTGCTTGTTACTTAGAAAAAACACTCTCATTATATTTGGTGCAGCAAAGTGCTCTGCTACAATACTGTGTTACTACAATAACACATTACTACAACACCACATTGCTACAACACTACATTAGTACAATCACTACAACACTACAACCTTCCTAGTGGCAAGGAGTGGCTATGCAACTCAGTTCTCTTCAATTATATGTAAATGAAAATGTACAGGATTTATGACAAAATGTTTTAGAAGAAGCTCACTTTGCTGGGAAGTGGATCCTTTTTGCTCTTCCTACTTCCTGCTGCCTGGGATGGGACCATGATGGCTGGAGTTCCAGCAGCCGTTTTGGGACCACGAAGTGACCCTGAGGATGAAAGCCTGAGTTCCTAAGCCATTCTGTGAGCCCCGAGCTGCCTGTCTCTAAACTTTATATATATATATATATATTTATTTATTTATTTTGAGATGGAGTCTCGCTCTGTCGCCCAGGCTGGAGTCCGGTAGCACAATCTCTGCTTACTGCAAGCTCCGCCTCCAGGTTCACACCATTCTCCTGCCTCAGCCTCCCGAGTAGCTGGGACTACAGGCATCTGCCACCATGCCTGGCTAATTTTTTTTTGTATTTTTAGTAGAGACGGGGTTTCACCATGTTAGCCAGGATGGTTTTGATCTCCTGACCTCGTGATCCACCTGCCTTGGCCTCCCAAAGTGCTGAGATTACAGGCATGAACCACTGCGCCTAGCCTCTAAATTTTATTTTTAATGTGAGGGTGGAACAAAGCTCTCCCTCATTTAAGCCCCCATCCTTTCCGTTTTTCTGTTAAATGCAGCCAAGCACAATCATAATTGATCTAAGAGTATCACATAGCATCTCTTTATGCAGGGTCTATAGTCAAGACCCCCAACTTCTGGATATAGGAGAGAAGAGATACTTTTCCACCAATCTCTTATATTGTTGTCTCACTCTGTCACCCAGGCTGGAGTGCAGTGGCGCAGTCTTGGCTCACTGTAACCTCTGCCTCCTGGGTTCAAGTGATTCTCTTGCCTCAGCCTCCCTGAGTAGCTGGGACTACAGGCATGAGCCACCATGCCCGGCTAACTTTTTTTGTATTTTTAGGAGAGACAGGGTTTCACCATGTTGGTCAGGCTGGTCTCCAACTCCTGATCTCAAATGATCTGCCCGCCTCAGCCTCCCAAAATGCTGGGATTACACGCGCCTGGCCCCAATTACTTATATTCAGATCTCAACTTGAAGTCAATTTTGCTGCTAGAGATGGTTTCACAGGGTGCTAAGGGTTGGACGGTAAGCATCTCTCAATCCCCTCAATCCAAGGTCTTCCCTTGCAATATCCCCAGGCCATAGAATCACTATGCACATTTTGTCTGTGCTGTTGGCGCCCTTGCCTGGAGGAATAGCATTTCTTTCTTATCTTGCTCTTTCTAATGCCAGCCCAGCAGATTGCTGGCTGCATCTAAATACACTCAATTATCATGAAGGCAAAAGTCTGGCTAGAATCCCCTGGCCAGGCAAGTCAACTGGAGCAAATCACTGTTGCATCAGAGCAAACCGAGGACCTAACGAGTGATCCGGGAAAGTTTAGGGGCAGCGGATGCTGCTCCACAGCTCGCATTTCCAGAGGCAGTTTAATGTCAACGTCAGTGGGATCCACACTGGCAGTCTCCTACCTCAACTTCAACTCCACGCTTGCTGACATTTTCCTTTCTTTCAAATTGGCAGCGGGAGCCAGGGAAAACCTAAATTTAACCTTCAGAGAATATACCACATGACATTTGTGGGCCTTACATGTTCAGTTTAAGACTTTGAAAGCTAATTTAGCCATGTGATGCCTCCACAAGTGATGAGGGTTGATACACCTGAACTTCTGTCATTGTTAGCCACTGTGGTATCATTCTGTCTCTTGAGACTTCATTCTTTAATAACTGCTATCTTAAGCCCCCAGAGAATAGCACTAATGAGTATTTGAAAATGCCAGGTTCTTGGCACCATGTACTGATTTAAAAAAAAAAAAAAAAACCTAAATAACAGCCATCAGTGTAATGGTCACTCAGCGAGGGGTGTGGGGGATGCATTATGCATGACTTGCCTTGTCATTTCCATCTCTCCCCTGAATCCCCATATTCTAAGTACAAGCAATTAAGCAGCTCTTGGACCAAATCTTAATTAATTCGAGGCTCTGTGAAAAAGGCCCTCAAATAAAATGCCATATAAGCAATACACACAAAAAAATCACTAAACCATAAGAGGAACAATAATACAAGGATTAGCTTTGAAGAGATCAATGATGGCTGCTTAGTCACAAATTTCTCTTCTTAGTCTGTGCTTCCCTGCATATAACATTGCTGTTTGAGTTTGAAATCTTAGGTGTGAGTTCCCAGAATCTACCATAACATATCTGAGACTAAGCAAATCCATCAGATAGCAGTTCCTTGGGGGAAAGGAAACTATCTTATCGTTCTTTGTATTTTCATCTAGGACATCATAGGTATTCACAAAGTACTGATGAAACTAAATACCATTTAATCAACTCTCCACATTCTTTTTTTATTTTTAAAAATTTTATTGTATATATTTAAGGTGTACGATGTGTTTTGATATACATATAGATAGTGAAGTGTTTACAGTAGTAAAGCAAAAGAACATATCCATCATCTCACATACCCTTTTTTTTTTATGTGGCAAGAGCACCTAAAATCTATTCTTATCACAAAAATCTCAAGTACAATACAGTATTATTAAGTACAGTGCTCATGTCGCACATGACATCTTTAGACTTCTTCATCCTACTTATCTGTTACTTTGTATTCTTTGGCCTATATTTCCCCATTTCCTTCTGTCCCCTTTCCCCCATCCCTGGTAACCACTGTTTAACTCTCTGTGTATGTGACTTTTTTTTTTTTAGATTCCACATATAAGTGAGATCATGCAGTATTTTACTTTCTGTGTCTGGATCATTTCACTCATCTTAATGGTCACCAGATTCATCCATATTATGGAAAATGGCAGGGTATCCTTTTTCTTTTTTTTTTTTTCTTTTTTTTTTTTTTTAGAGACAGGGTCTCACCGTGTTGCCCAGGCTTGATCTTGAACTCCTGTGCTCAAGCAATCCTGCCTTGGCCCCCTAAAGTGCTGTGATCACAGAGGATATCCTTTTCTAAAGCAGAATAATATTTCATTGCGTGTCTGTATCACAGTTTTTAAATCCATTTATCCATCAATGGGCACTTTTGTTATTTCCATATCTTGGTTATTCTGAATAAACATAAGAGTGCAGATATTTTTATGAGGTAGTGATTTCATTTTCTGTGAGAGGGATTGATAAACCCAGAAGAGGGATTGATAACTCTCCATACTCTTGAAATTTGCATCACTGATCCACATTGCCAGGTCAATCTTGACTTTGGCCTGCCAATTATATATGATGTACAATCCAACTGACATGTATGAAACGGAAGGCAATTGGTTGGTTTGGGGATTTTTACACCTAGAAAATTCTACCTTTTTTGAACTCTTAAACTAAAACTTTTTCTAAATTTGACTTAATCTTCATACATTGCTCTGAAAAAAACACATTTACATTACTCTTTTATCCACAGTATTGAAAATCTTTGAAGTGATAAAATAATCTCAGGCACAAATAGTAGGATTTCCACCTGGTGTGCATCTGATCATGGCCAACTATGTACACCTTTGCTAGTCATGTAGATTTTTATTTTTCAAAATTGCCTAGTTGGTGTCAATATTAGCCAGTGTCAGAAACTAACCAGAAGAAACCCACAGAACAAGCCTAACCAGCTCACTCACAGGTTACAGGGCAAAGCTTGAGTCATTATACATTCTGTTAGTAAAGCAAGGTACCTCTTTACTCTGTGTTGATTTATTTTTGTTATAAGTATGGTTGCCTTGTGCCGACCTAAGATTTTGGAAGCCTTACCAAGTCTCCTCTTCCATTTTTATAGATGCAAATCTCCATAGTTACAAAGAGAGAGTTGCAAGAAAAAAGGTGGAAAAAAAAAATCTCTCAACACGATAACCTGTAAAAGGGCATTAAAAACAATGAATAACAGTTTATTTCCAGTATATACAGTGCTGAATCCAGGCAGGGGTCCTCCAATCCAATAAGGGGGAGCAGAAATGCAGGATCCATTTGACAAAGCATCCTTACTTCAGAGAAATGCCTGTTCATGGGGAAGGACACTAGCTTTGGCTTTAGCATTTCAAACAGCCTGTGCTTCATAAATAAAACAGGGTGGGGTCTACAGAAGTTGTTGCAAAAGTGCAATCGAGGTAAAATAAAATAAATGCAGGTCAGGCACGGTGGCTCATGCCTGTAATCGCAGCACTTCGGGAGGCCGAGGCAGGTGGATCACTGGAGGTCAGGGGTTTGAGACCAGCCTGGCCAACATGGTGAAACACCATCTCTACTAAAAATACAAAAATTAGCCAGGCCTGGTGGTGTGCGCCTGTAATCCCACCTACTTGGGAGGCTGAGGCAAGAGAATCGCTTGAATCCGGGAAGCAGAAGTTGCTGAGGTCAAGCCTAGGTCAAGCCACTGCACTCCAGCCTGGGCAACAGAGCAACACTCTGTCTCAAAAAAAAAAAAAAAAAAAAAAAAAGAAAGAAAGAAAAGAAAATGAAAGAAAACAAATGCAGAGGAAGAACAGTTCTGAAACTTAAATCCTGCTTTGAGGAAATTGGTTCCCTGAACTGCTAGGACACCTAATATGAATTTGAGCTGATAGGCTGAATATGTAGGCAGTTTTCAAAGCAGCAATCCCTAAGAAGTAGCCACCTCAAGAACAGAGATGTCTTTAATCCACTCCTCATTAATGTGTGTTTGTTCTGGATGGCTAAGTGATTCCTGAAACTCACAGCCACTATCCACAAATAAACCTTCTGAGGGCGGCCGGGTGCAGTGGCTCATGCCTGTAATCCCAGCACTTTGGGAGACCAAGGCGGGCTGATCACTTGAGGTCAGGAGTTCGAGAACAGTCTGGCCAACATAGTGAAACCCTATCTCTACTAAAAATACAAAAAATTAGCCAGGCATGGCAGGCACATGCCTGTAATCCCAGCTACTTGGGAGGCTGAGGCAGGAGAATTGCTTGAACCCAGGAGGCGGAGGTTACAGTGAGCCAAGAACGTGCTACTGCACTCCAGCCTGGGCAACAGAGTGAGGCTCTGTCTCAAAAAAATAAAACTTTCTGTGGGAACAATATTGTGTCTCTGAAAGTTTCAGATGCAGTAGACTTCTTTCTTTTTTTTCCCCTACTTTATTGGCAAGGACCCAGTTCGCATAGCTTTATTTTGAGCTCAATCCATCAACAATTCAAGAGAATTAATAATGTATTTATATCACATGCTAGTAGTAGCATAAAATTATCTATAAATGTTTAATAAATATTCTGTAATGCTTTTGGAACACATGTTATAAGTGATAAATAAATAATAATGGATTCTTTATGAAACATTTATCCCTAGCATGGTTATTGTTATGGTATAACTGCTTGGGAAACCATTACTAACAAAGTGAATTGAGTTATCAAAGTTATAGATACGTTTAGCCCGCCATTCATAATGAAACGGCAAGACTTAAAATGAAGTAAAGACACTGGAAGCAGCTGTTGACAAATTGTAACTGTCAGAGTCACCAGTCATATTTAGCCGTTCAAGAACATAAACGACTGGCAACCATTTAATAAACTATGCCTCATGAAATATTGAGTCCTGGTATCTTGTAATTGTTGTAGACTCTGCGGATTCTTTTCTGTGGATAGTAACACTGAATCATGGAGTCTTCCCCAAATTTCCACAGGTTCAGAAGGGCTTGGAGCAAAAGTTCAACCAAGGACTATGCATTTGATACAAAAAGGACACTGCCTAGCTGGAAACAATATACACAGGCTAGCCAGGGGTGAGCATCTGAGTTCCATATTTTGAACACTTACTATTTAAAAGTCGACAAGATTTTGACTGGGCATGATGGCTCATGCCTATATAATCACAGCACTTTGGGAGGCCAAGGCAGGCAGATCACTTGAGGTCAGGAGTTCGAGACCAGCCTGGCCGACATGGTGAAACCCCGACTCTACCAAAAATACAAAAAAAAAAAAAAAAAAAACTGCTGGGTGTGGTGGCACGCACCTGTAATCCTGGCTACTTGGGAGGCTGAGGCAGGAGAATCACTTGAGCCCAGGAGGCAGAGGTTGCAGTGAGCTGAGATTGCACCACCACACTGCAGCCTGGGTGACAGAAATAAATGATAGATAAATAAATACGAAAGTCAACAAGATTTTTTTTCATTTTTTTAAAATCGAGGCATCATTTATATACAGTAAAATTCATCTTTTGTGTACAGTTCTGTGAATTATGAAAAATGCCCACCATTATGTAGCCACCAACAAAATTAAGTACCCCTTTGTTTTTTTCTACAACCCTTGTAGTCTGCCCCTCCCCCATCGTCAGCTCTTGGAAACCAGTGATTTGTTCTCTGTTCCTACATATCCGCCTTTTCCAGAATAGCATTATAAATGAAACCCTAAGTTTGTAGCTTTTTAAGGCTGGCTGCTTTCCCTCAGAATAATGCATTTGAAATGTTTCCATGCTGTTGCATATATCAGTAGTTTATTTTTTTTTATTGTTGAGTACCATTCCATCGTATGGATATAATATACCGTAGCTTATTTATTCACCAGTTGAAGGACATTTTAGTTGTTTTAAGCTTTTGGTAATTATGGCCGGGTGCGGTGGCTCATGCCTGTAATCCCAGCACTTTGAGAGACTGAAGCAGGTAGGTCGCTTGAGGTCAGGAGTTTGAGACCAGCCTGGGCAACATGGTTAAACCCTGTCTCTACTAAAAATACAAAAATTAGCCGGCGTGGTGGCTTGTACCTGTACTCCCAGCTATTCAGGAGGTGAGGCAAGAGAATCATTTGAACCCAGGAGGTGAAGGTTGCAATGAGCTGAGATCACACCACTACACTCCAGCCTGGGCAATGGAGCAAGACTCTTTCTCAAAAAAAAAAAAAAAAAGTTTTTGGTAATTGTGAATAAATCTGCCATTAACAGTAGATACATGGTTTTTGTACGAATATAAGTTTTCTCTAGGATAGATACCAGGAATAGGGCTGGTGGTCACAAGAGATATATGTATTTAATTTTATGAAAATGTCATACTAATTTCCAAAGTGGCAGCACCATTTTGATTTCTGTCAGTAACGTATGAGAGAGCCATGCATTATTGCTAGGACACGGTATTGCCACTTGTTTTTATTTCATTTTTATTTTTTGAGACAGGGTCTCACTGTCACTCAGGTTGGAGTGCAGTGGTGCAATCTCAGTTCACTGCAACCTCTGCCTCCCAGACTCAAGCGAGCTTGACACCTCAGTCTCTTGAGTAGCTGCGACTACAGGAGCATGCGACTACACCTGGGTAATTGTTTGCATGTTTGGTAGAGATGAGGTTTCGCCATGTTGCCCAAGCTGGTCTCAAACTCCTGAGCTCAGGCAATCCACCTGCCTTGGCCCCCCAAAGTGCTGGGATTACAGGCATGAGCCACTGTGCCTAGTCATCTATTTGTTTTCTTAATTAACAAAAGATTTTGGTTACGCCAGTCAATGCAAACACTTGTTAGATAGACATATCAAAATTGGAAAAAAAAAATTTGTTACATGTAGTATGGACAAAGCCACCTCTGAATTTTAATTTTTTCAGTTGGATATGGAAAAAGTCAGGTGGGAAAAGTGTTAGAGTAAATCTCAGGGATGAAATGCAGTTGTCAGCTATGTGTGATGTTTATCAATAAAAGAGCAGATAATCTTAAAAGTTGTTATTAAGCTATGTAAAAAGATTCACATTTAAATTAGCCATATCAAAAGTTCAAATATTATTCCATTTGGCATTTTCCAGATGTTTTTATTTTCCCTCTTTTCTCATCTTCACTAACCCATGCACTATGTTTTACGTAGGAATTGTTAATTTTCTTATTATGCAGACAGAAAACGAAAGCTTAGAGAGGTTTTAAATTGAGCAATCATTTAATGAACATTTACCATGTGCTCAATATTTTATTCATATAATCTTTACAGTAGCTCCAAGAGGCAGGTGTTACCCTACCCATTTGACAGATAAGAAAATTAATCTCAGGGAGATTAAATACTTTAACCAAAATTATACAACAATTGACTCAAAATGAATTAAATACTTAAATGTAAGAGCTAAAACTATAAACGTCTTAGAAGACAAGATAGAGGAAAATCTTTATGACACTGGATTTAGCAATAGTTTCTTGGATATGACACTAAAAGTCCAGGTAAGAAAAGAAAAAATATAGATAAACTAGACTTCATCAAAATTCAACTTTCATGCTTTAAAGGACACTATCAACAGTCAAAACAAGACCCACAGAACGGAAAAAAATAGATGTATATCACCTATCTGATAAAAGATTACTATCCAGAATATATAAAGAACTCTTACAACTCAACAACAACAACAAAACTCAATTTAAAAGTGAACAGGTGGCCAGGCATGGTGGTTCACACCTGTAACCCCAGCACTTTGGGAGGCCAATGCAGGCGAATTGCAGAGCTTAGGAATTTGAGACTAGCCTGGGCAACAGGGTGAAACCTCTTCTCTACAAAAAATACAATAATGAGCTGGGTGTGCTGGCATGCTCCTGTAGTCTCAGCTACTCGGGGGTACTGAGGGGGGAGGATTGCTTGAGCATAGGAGGTTGAGGCTGCACTGAGCCATGTTTTTGCACCCCTGCACTCCAGCCTGGGTGACAGAGCAATACCCCATCTCTTAAAAAAAAAAATGAAAGGACAGAGAATTTGAATAGATATTTCTCCAAAACAGATATACAACTGGCCAATAAGCACATGAGTAGATATTTATATCATGAATCATGGCTGAAATGCAAATTGAAGCTGCAATAAAATGCCACATTACACCTAGTAGGATGGCTACTATTAAAAACAGAAAACAAATTTTGGTGAGGATTTGGAGAAACTGAGGCCCATGTGCATTGCTGGAGGGAAGGTAAAATGGTGCAACAGCTATGGAAAACAGTATGACGGTTCCCAAAAAAATTAAACATAGAATTGCCAAATAATCCAACCATTCCACTTCCAGGTATATATACACACAAACGCTGAGGACTGCATCTCAAAGAGGTATCTGTACACCAAATCCATAGCAGTATTTGTAGACCAAATCCATAGCAGTAGGATTCACATTAGCCAAAGTGTGGAATTATCACAAATGTCCACTGAGAGATGAATGGATAGACAAAATGTGGTACACACATACAGACACAGATAAATAGTGGAATATTATTTAACCTTAAAAAGGAGTGAAACTTGGATACGTGCTACAACCTGAATGGACCTGGAAGACATTATTATGTTAAGTGAAATAAGCCAGACACAAAAGGACAAATATCGTATATTCCCTTCCTATGAGGTACCTATGATAGTCAAATTCCTAGAGACAAAAAGTGGAATGTGGTTATCAAGGATTCGGGTTAGGAGAAAATGGAGAGTTATTTTTTAATGGGTTTGAGTCTCATTTTTGGATGATGAAAAAGTTCTAGCGATAGATAGTGGTGGCTGGATGTGGTGGCTCATGCCTGCAATCCCAGCACTTTGGGGGGCTGAGGTGGGTGGATCGCCTGAGGTCAAGAGTTTGAGACCAGCCTGGCCAACATGGTGAAAACTTGTCTCTACTAAAAATAGAAAAAAAAAAATTATCTGGGCATGGTGGCAGGCACCTGTAATCCCAGCTACTCAGGAAGCTGAGGCAGCAGAATCGCTTGAACCCAGGAGGCGGAGGTTACAGTGAGCCGAATTCATGCCATTGCACTGTAGCCTGGGCAACAGAGCAAAACTCCGTCTCAAAAAAAAAAGATAGTGGTGATGGTTGCACAACAACATGAAGACACGTAATGAGCTAAACTGTACACACTTAAAAATGGTTACAATGGCAGCCTTTATGTTATGTATATTTTACTACAATTTTGAAAGCCTTGAAAATGAAAGAGATTAGCATAGAAGGCTCAAAAATGGTTCAAATTGGATCCCATGAAAAAGCAACAAAAATATGAGTCCTGAAGTTGCTAAATAGAAAGTCTCTAAGAAGCCAGAGATCAGAGCAGCAGAGTAGACGCAGCAGATATCCCATGGGGCTCACAGCACTTGCAAACAACTTGTTGGATTCTTACGATTTTCTTTCCTTTTTTTTTTCTTTTTAAGATGGAGTCTTGCTCTGTTGCCCAGGCTGGAGGGCAGTGGTGTGATCTTGGCTCACTGCAACCTCCGTGTCCCAGATTCAAGCAGTTCTCAGTCTCAGCCTCCCGAGTAGCTGGGATTACAGGCGCCCACCACCATGCCCGACTAATTTTTTGTATTTTTAGTAGAGATGGGGTTTCACCATCTTGGCCAGGCTGGTCTTGAACTCTTGACCTCGTGATCCACCCACCTCGGTCTCCCAAAGTGCTAGGATTACAGGCAAGAACCACCACCCCCGGCCAAGGATTCTTACAATTTTCTAAGGGGAAAATAATTCTCACCCTGAAACGTGCCCAGAGTTAGTATTTTCCTTCTACTCTTTGAACCATCAGCTACCCCTTAGCTCTAATATTCACCAGCTTTTATGATTAAATGGGGACAGGTTGAAAAGACGGCACGTTAATTAATGATGAATTACCCTGGATTACTACAGAGTTCTTTCTATAAGAGTCACATTAATAGCAGAAATCAGTTCTTCATTATTAAGGAGGAAAAGGAGAAGTAAGAATGAGGCCCTCATTTTCTGCTAGATATTATTGCCGAACCGATTTAACATCTCGGATCTTAAGCTCCACTCAAGTTCACTGAAGCTTCACAACTATTAAAACGCTCAGGATTCAACAGAAACACAGAAAATAAAATGGAAACTCATCTACATAACAAAGGCCGAGAGAAAGCAGGCATCTCATCAGCCATCACCAGATCTTTGCTTTTGAAGAAGCACTGAAGTCTCACAGGGTGAACACAATACAATAGGCTGCGTCATTAGAAGGTAAGTGCCTGCTTTGGGCAATCAGGACAAAGTGGTGTACATAAAAATGTAAACATTCTAGGAGTGAGTATGTGTGTGTGTGTTAGTGGGGCACATGGAAAGCAGTGGACTAGATGGTTTCTTTTAAAACCTTAGTGTGTCTCTGTATCATAGTGTCAGCTCTCTATTCCACACATGTTCCTTTAAGCCTAAAAAGATGCATTCTCCAGAATCCTTCCTGCCCGTGTAACCAAATATCAAATGTAATCTGACCTCTAGGCCAGGAGCTTAAAATTCCAATACTTTTAGGAGCCAGGGATGTCGCATAAATAGGAGAAGTGAGTCAGTTATTATAAAATAGAGAGTGGTGGTATGTCTGGTACATATTAAGAATCCAATAAATTTTTACAGTTTTTTTAGGGTTGTGATTTGGGCATCATAATTTGATAGAAAGAGAACTCCTTTGGTAATAATGTAGTTCGTATTTAATCTAAATTTAATCTATCTCTAGTTTTTTTTTTTTTTTTTAATACAGGGTCTACCTCTATGGCCCAGGCTGGAGTTCAGTGACATGATCTCAGCTCACTGCACCCTCCACCTCCTGGACTCAAGTCATCCTTCCACCTGAACCTCCCTAATAGCTGACACTACAGGCACATGCCATCACACCTGACGAATTTTTTGTATTTTTAGTAGAGACGGGGTTTTGCCATGTTGCCCAGGCTGGTCTTGAACCCCTGGACTCAAGCAATCCACCCACCTGGACCACCCAACGTGCTGGGTATACCCACTTTTTAAACTTTTTTAAAAAGCACTGAGTTTATTGTGAAACCACACAGGCCCATAGAATAAAGGAACCTAAGAAAAGAGCAATGAAAGGGGTGAACTAATGATTGAATTGGACAACGCACCTAGCTCTGAGCTTCCTGGTAGACAATAAAAAGTAGAAAAGTGATGCATTAAAGGCTTTCATTGTCTGATTACCTACTTATTTTATCAGGTCTTCAGGAACATCATACCTCTTAACTGAGGTTTGGATATTAAGAAGGGACTAGCTGTGTCCCAGAAAAGAGTACCATGGAGAGGGAACAGCAGAATAGAGGTCCATAGGAAGTTACAGTCTTTGAGTACTGATGATAATGTAGATGTTGATATGTACTTCATAGACAAATTAGTATTTATTCACTCAGCAAAGATTTATTGAGTGCCTATTGTGTGCTAGGAATTATTCTAGATATTAGGGATTAATGAGTGAAGTAAGTAAAAATTTCTGCTCTCATTCTAGCAGAAGTGAGAAAATATGCAGCCTATATAATGAACAAGCACTTTAAGTGTTATGTGAGAAGTGATGTATGCATTAGAAAAAAATAAAATGTAAAGTGGAGTAAGGGAATCATGGATGATATGGAAATAGTAATGGATGGTCTTCCCTTGATCTCAGGATATCTCTGAGAATCAAATGAAATCAGGCAGTGAAAGAGTTCCAGAAACTATTTTGTAAAAGTAAATTAGTTATAATAATTGAGAAGGCTGTTTTCAAAAGCTTCAACCACCCATGCATGCACACACATACACATTAATGTTTATCTCTTGGAATACCCTGAAAGGACACATCTATCTCACTCTTTCTCCTGGTAAAAGATTATCTATTAGTGGTGAAATATCCTTGGTTCTTGGCCAACAGCAATTAGGAGATGGCATTTCAGAAGACAAGGAACAGAAGTGTGACCTCTGTACCTTGGTTGGTACCTCTCCAGTCCCCATGCTACTGGTAATATCACCACAGGCACAACACCAGTAAGCCAATCAAAGCCTCTCTGCAGTTCACTGGGGAATTTCACATCTTCTTCCTTTTCCACTTGTTGATGATTGAGAGAGAAACAATCACACCATTTCTTTCCTCCACTGAAACAGACACACAATAGTTAAACCCTCAAACTGGCTAATGTAGTGTTCATTACAACTGAAACCAGTGAGCAAAAACAAGTTTTAGGATTGAGTATTGCTAACAGAGTTAACCCAACAACTAAATACATCATGTAAAGTTTCTTTTGAATTCGTTGTTTCCTTACAGAGCTACACGGTCCTCATTCCATCAAGTTCTGGGTTGGCAAGATGGCAGAACCCATAGGATGTTTTGGTGGATGGGATGTGGGATTCTTAAAATAGAAAGGAATTAGGATGCCTTTATGGTTTTTTTGTTCTGGGCAGTTAAAAGGATAGGGTTGTTCTCAATGGAGATGGGGAAGGCTGTGGATGGAGCAGGATTTGAAGGGCGGATGAAGAGTTTAATTTTAGATATTTTGAGTTTGAGATGTCAATTGGTCATCCAAATAGAGATGTTAAAAAGAGAAGTATATGTAAGAGTCTGGCATTTGGGAGAGAGTTCTGGGCTGGGAATGTAAATTTGAGTTATCAGCAAATATATCATGTTGTTTGAGAGCAGACGGCCAATGCTTACTAGGTCACATCATTGTGTGTCTACCAGTGTCAGTCAAGTGGTGGAGGACTAGAAAAGGGAGAAGAAAAACTAGAGACAACTCTTTCAAGACATTGTACTGCAAAGGGTAGTTAAGAAATGGAACAATAGCTGTAGCATTAAAACCTATAATTTGCTAAGTGCTTACAGTAAATCTGATTCTGGAGTAGACTTCACAGCTTAACCCCAATTATCCTGAGAACTTGTAAGGAGGACTTGTCATTCCAATCTTACTGAAGAAGAAAGGAGTTCAGAGAGATTGGGTGCTGCTCAATGTCACATTGCCTTAAGCGGCTGAGCTTGGGATCCAAACCCAAGGCTCTCTAACTCTATGCCCAAGTCCTTGCACTGTGAAACTATACATGGGTCTTCTCAACGTTGCCCCCCTTCGCTAACTTTTGGGAAGCGTGGGAGGAAAGGAAAACAGAGATTTGGGGATTTTTCTTATTCATTTTGTGTTTAACAAATTAATTCAGTGTGAAAAGCAAAATGAGCTCAATGCCATATTGTGTCTGAATTATTGACAACCATTCTTATTCTAACCAGGAAAAAGCATCACTTGGTAAAAACAAAGCCCCTCATTTTCACTCTACCTTTTTTATTATTTAAAAAAAGCCTCACAATTTGGTACCTATTATTTTACATTGTAAAGTGACGAAGAATTAGAAAATTGTTAGATAGCAGGTGACAAATTGCAATCTGATGGGCCAACATGAACCTATAAAAATTATCAAGATGATATTAAACAATCTATTCCTTACTTAGCATCCAGGCAGGAAATTGGAGCTATTCTTGCTGGGATATCTCATACTTGGATATTTTTCATTTAGATAATGCTGTTTAAAATTTAACTGGATTACTGGTAATTTGTCTCTCAAAGTGACGTACCTGAGCCCCTGGCTGAGAATATCCTTTACCTAGTTTTTAGTGAAAGGCCTTTGGAATTTCTGAAACTTTTGTGTGTGTTTTTGGCAAGGATGTTTTGTTTGTTTGTTTCATCTCCTTCAAGGCTCCTTTTCTTTAAAGGAAAGAAAACCATATTTTCTTTCTTATTCCAATATTTTGTTATGTATCAATTAGACAGGAGGTACGATTGGGTTCATAAGTACTGTATGGCATAAAGCGTGTCTATGCAGTTCATCATTAAATCCCAAGAGCTCAGTACAGTCCCTGCTGCGTAGTAGGGACTCAATTCACATTTACTGAATGAACACGTGTTTTATTCATCTATATTAAACCAGTACTTTACGTGGTATCCAGCACAGAATAGGTGCTAAATTAATATCCATTACATTGCACTACTCAGGAATTAGGTGGTTAACACCTCCCTGCTGCACAGAATCATCTCAACCCAGTTTCACCTCATATCTCTTTCCTCACAGTCATCTTATGGAGGCTGAGGCAGCTCTGTCTCATGAGACTAGGCTTTTTTCTGCATAAAGGAGAACACCTGTTATTGCCTAAAAGTAGAATTAGAGGTAGTGAAATTTAGGGTAGCGTTTGGTAAGTGGGAGGAGGATCATTGTAGGCATGATCACAAAGTTGTACCTGAAGGCCAAAAATAATTCTCAAAAGAAAAAAAGCTGTATCTTAAGAAAATAATAACATAGAAACCATCTGGGTTTGACTCTCAGATTGTATTTTCAGTCTGAGAAGAAAGGAAGAAGGGATGAAGAAATTCCTTCCTTTAATCAAAAAAGTTACTGAGCCTGTGTTGGGTGCCATGCTTTTTGCTTGGTGCCGGAGCTGCAGTGGGGACAAGGAAAAGTACCTAACCTCATGAGTCAGGTATACAAAAGTGTACCTATGGGGTAAGTAATCAAACAAAAGTCATACACTCTATGGGAAAGATAGATTATAAAGATATTAAAATGGCTGGGTGTGGTGACTCACGCCTGTAATCCCAGCACTTTGGGAGGCCGAGGCGGGTGGATCGCGAGGTCAGGAGTTCAAGACCTGACCAACATGGTGAAACCCTGTCTCTACTAAAAATACAAAAAAATTAGTCGGTTGTGGTGGCAGGCGCTTGTAATCCCAGCTACTCGGGAGGCTGAGGCAGAGAATTGCTTGAACCTGGGAGGCAGAGGTTGCAATGAGCCAAGATTGTGCCACTGCACTCTAGTGTGGGCACAGAACAATACTCCGTCTCAAAAAAAAAAAAAAAAAAAAAAAAAGAAGAAGAAAAAATGAGTCACACATGACCATATAGTTTAAATGATGCTGACTTGAGAAAATTAATATTAGCCAATAATAGAGTAAAGAATAAGATGTATGCTCTTTACATCATTGGAAAGGCACATGGTAACCAGAACACATTCCTAGGGAAAAAGTCAGAAGAGGAAGCCCTGGCCAGGCATGGTGGCTCGTGCCTGTAATCCCAGCACTTTGGGAGGCCGAGGGAGGTAGACTGCATGAGCTCAGGATTTCAAGACCAGCCTGGACAACATGGCAAAACCTCGTGTCTACTAAAATACAAAAATTAGTCAGGTGTGGTGGCACATGCCTGTGGCCTCAGCTACTCAGGAGGCTAAGGTGGGAGGATCACTTGAGCCCAGGAGGTCAAGGCTTCAGTGAGCTAAGGTTGCACCACTGGGTATCAGAGCAAGGCCCTGTCTCAAAACAATAAATAAATAAATAAATAAAAAAGAGAAAGAAAGGGAAGCCCCTAAAAGCAAAACAACAACAAACAGAACAGACAGAAGACAGAAGATAAAATGAGTAGATTTTCAGAATAAGTAAAAAAATAAAAATCAAATGCAACTATTTGGAAAGGGAAATGACATAGTTAAAAATCAATGAGAGAAGCAAAGTTTTATCTGAAGAAAACAAGCAAAAAGAAGAGCTGGAAATTCTACTTTTTGCTAAGGTAAGATACAAAGCAAAGCTCATGAAGCGCAACAAGGATCACTTTACACTGGTAAAACATGCAATCTGCAACAAAAATATAGGCCAGGTGCAGTGGCTCACGTCTGTAACCCCAGCACTTTGGGAGGCCAAGGTAGGTGAATCACCTGAGGTCAGGAGTTCAAGACCAGCCTGGCCAACATAGTGAAACCTCGTCTCTACTAAAAATACAAAAATTAGCTGGGCATGTTCGCGCGCCTGTAGTCCCAGCTACTCAGGAGGGTGAGGCACGAGAATCGCTTGAACCCGGGAGGTAGAGATTGAAGTGAGCCAAGATCATGCCACTGCACTCGAGCCAGGCAGACAGAGCAAGATTCCATCTCAAAATAATAATAATGGTAATAAGGGTCATGATCATTTATGTATCAATAACATAGCTTCATTATATAAATCAATCAAGGAAGTTTTAAAAATTTGTTTGTTTTGCATTTAGTGCTTTTATTTGTGTTTTTGGCACCTGGAACGATGGCATTACCATCACTTGAAACAGGGAGAGCTGTGGGTAGACAGAGTTTTGGAGGGAGAGTCAAAGGGTTCAGTTTGGTTCTGTTTCCGTTTGAGATATCTGTCCAACTCTAAGAAAAATATGTCCAATTGATTTATAGAGTTTGAAAGACTAAGTCCAGAGTGGCATTTTTAAAGACACAAATGAGAGGCTAAAGATGGCAGAAAAAGAAATGGCTATTTATGAGGTGCTGTATTAGTCCATTCTTACACTGCTATAAAGAACTACCTGAGACTGGGTAATTTATAGAGAAAAGAGGTTAGTGGGCTCACGGTTCTGCAGGCTGTATAGGCTTCTGCTTCTGGGGAGGCCTCAGGAAACTTACAATCATGGCAGAAGGCAAAAGGGAAGCAAGCATGGTTTTACACGGCTGGAGCAGGAAGAAGAGAGACAACAGAGGGGGAAGTGCTACACACTTTCATACAACCAGATTTTGTGAGAACTCTCTCACTATCATGAGAAGAGCAAGAGGGAAGTCCGCTCCCATGATCCCATCACCTCCCACCAGCTCCCTTCTCTAACATTGGGGATTACAATTCAACGTGATATTTGGCTGGGGACATAAAGCCAAAGCATACCAGGTGCCTAGTATTATCAGGAATTCAGTCAACCCTTTTACAAAATAAGTTATTTTTTAAATACTCACCAGAACCCTGATAATTTACAATCCATTAACTGAACACCCACTATATCTACTTGCTGAATTTAGCGAGATAAATGAGACATATTTGGTGCCATAAAGGGTCTCATTGTAGGAAATACGACCCCCGTTTAACAGAAGTAGTTGAGTCTAGGGGTGAAGTAATTTGTTCAATGTCACACAACTGGTAAATGTCACAATTGATTGATTGATTATCAATGCTATGTGCGTGTGATGTCAAAACTATGACTGTTTTTACTCTTCTTACTTCTATTATCCCTTCCATCTGAAAAGCAGAAGATGAAAATGCTACCCATATTACAGAAAAATATGAAAGACAACCAACATACATGTTTTAAGCACACTTGCAACTTTTCATCTATATGAGCAAATGCTGACCCTTTTATTACAAATCAATCTGATTATTTAAAGCAGGAGTTCTACAGGACTCATATTTAGTCACACATTGTGTTATTCTCTTAATAAATCTTTGTTTTTTGATACTGGTGGGCTAGAGGAGGTACCCAAATGCTGGTAGGACCTCGACCCCATCTGGTGTCCAAGCTCTTGATGCCATTACAAGAAAGAATTCAAGAATGAGTCAGAAAATAGTCAAGTACAGAGATGTATATTGCAAAGGGAAAAGCACACACTCAAGAAAGGCGAGTGTAGGTGCACTCAAGAGAGAGAGTGGCATCCAACATTGGGTCTAGGGCTTCTATCTTTATGGATTTCTTTAATCAAGGGGTAGAATATTCATGAGGATTCCTGGAAAAAGGTGAAGATTTCTGGGAACTGTGGTGTCACCCATTGTTATACCAAATATGGGTGTTCCCGGAACTGTCACGGTGCTGGTGAGTGTGTGGTTTAGTATGTGAATGAGTGTATCATGAGGTCCTAGGTGAGACCTAGGTCAAATCCAGTGCCATGTTGAGTCCAGTTGGTCTTAGCCAGCTTGGCCCACACCCTGGTTTTCAGGGTCTTTTTGGCCCCTAGCTTCTGCAGCTATTTCAACGGTTTCCTTTTTGCTGGCCATGGGCAACTCCTGCCTGGAATTTTCTATTCTCTTGTGACAACCATGTATTTTTCCTGTCTCATTTCTACTAAAAAGTTCAAACCCTAATTCCTCATGTCTTTGAATACCATGAAAGGAAAATAAATCTCAGAACCCCAAAATCACTAAGCCAACAGAAAAACTCAAGCTGGGAACTGTGTCAGGCAAACCTGCTTCCCATTTTATTCCTAAATTAGATAGCTACAAAGGTAGAAAAGCTACATACCTCCCTCATAATCTTCCCACAAAGAAATTTTTTTGTGGACAAATAATGGACAGGACTTAAAGTCATCCCTCTGCTCACCTGAGACAAATGCACATCTGATTTCTTCCTCTGCCCTATTTCACTAAGCCAGGTGAAGGTATAAGTGACTGTTCCTCTGCCCTCCTCTCACATGTAAATTGTGTATTCAGTGAAAGGCTCATCCAGAGACTCAAAAGAATGCAATCCATTGTCTCTTACGTACCTGTGGGATATGATGAAGTTTCTCTTCAAATAACCTGATCAATCTTTTATTCTTTAATTCATAGTACCCCCCCCTTTTCTCCTTTTACTTTTGTTAGATGCCCAGGCATGCCACAGTACCAGGTGTTGTCAGTACCAGCTCACATTCCTTTCCTTATTTGGAAAGAGGACTAACTTTGTAGCTAATTACAGATACCCCTTCCCCTTTCCTCTCTGCTTTCTTTTACATGCCAACCTTATCTAAAAAAATCATATGTTTAGCCAACCAGGATTAGTTTAGATTGTACGACCCGACCCCAGCCAATGGGGAAAGGTCACAGGGGCAGGACTTGTGTCAGGAATAAAGGCTCCCGGGCCCCTTTGTTCAGGTGTGCTTTCATGGCCACTGGCCAAGGAGGCACCCCTCTGTGTGCAAGTAAAATTGCTTTGCTAAGAATCCTTTGTTCAAGTGTTCAATTTCCTTAGGATTTTGAGCGTTATTCCTAACATACCTATGACCTGGAAGCCCCCTCCTCCACTTCGAGATGTTCTGCCTTTCTGGATCAAACCAATGTATGTCGTTCACAGATTGATTGATGTCTCATGTCTCCCTAAAATGTATACATCCAAGCTGTGCGCCAACCACCTTGGGCACATATTGTCAAGATCTCCTGAGCCTGTGTCTTGGGCATATCCTTAACTTTGACTAAGTGAACTGTCTATGTGGATTGAGCTCTGTTTTAGATACTTTTGGTTTCACAATGCCCTTTATTGCTTTTGAGTGGTGGGCTAAGAAGAGCAGAAAGGTTAAAGCCACACACGCATCCCAGGAACCCACCGAAGGAACCCTGTGTCCCATGGCAAGCAATGAACAAGAGGAAGCACTTTTTCTCCTTTGTCTTTGTTTCCTAGAAGACAGCCAAGAAATCCTAAGGTCCCAGGAAGCAAGTATCCGTTGCATAATTTCCTCATGGAAAAGATTATAGCACTTTTTGAGAACGGAGACCAGAGAAGCTTGGCCTTTAGAAACGAGGGCTTCCAGGTAATTTAACCTCTTAAAGTGAATGTTAATATTTACATTATCTTGTTAACATCTTTGTGCTTTTCTCTTTCTCTGAGATATGAGCCCGAAGGTTCAAATATTTTAAATGTGTGTTCCTTGGAGGGAGTCTGGTCTATTACAGCATTTTATAGAGGAAAGAGTGTAGCCCCTGTTATCCACTCATCTCGGTTTGAATCCCACCAGGGTCATCTATTTATTTATTTAGAGACAGGGTCTCACTCTGTCATGCAGGCTGCAGTGCAGAAGCACAATCTTGGCTTACTGTAACCTCCACCTCCTGGGTTCAAGTGATTCTCGTGCCTCAACTTCTCAAGTAGCTGGGACTACAGCTGTGTGCCACCAGGCCCAGCTAATTTTTGTATTTTTAGTAAAGACAGGATTTCACTATGTTGGCGAGGCTGGTCTCGAATGCCTGACCTCAAGCGATCCACCCACCTTGACCTCCCAAAATGCTGGCATGAGCCACTGCACCCATCCGTGGTCGTTTTTGCTGGATAATCTTGGGAATGTAAGATACCCTGGGCTTGAAGTCTTTCCTCTATAAAATGGGAAAAGTGTAGTCTTATTTGCTCATTTCCTGAGTGGATAAACTGGAATCTTTTATTGAAAGTACCTACTGTCTGGCACATAGTGGGAACCATTATAGTTATTTTTGCTGTTGTTTTCATAGCTTATTCAAAACTGTTGCAGTTAGAAGCAGATCTGCTGTGATTTTCTTCACACTCTCTTTTAAAGATGTCCCAACATTGATAATATGAACACATGATATATTTTACTAGCACTTTGTACTTTTCACAATGACATAGTACCCATTGTGACAGGTAAATCATGTGATGATCATGAATTCAGACGCCAGGTCAGACTGTCGGTACTCAAATCTTGGTGTCACCACATTCTAATGACCTTGAAAAGATGTTTAGCCTCTCTGTGACTCAATATCCTCATCCTCTAAGTAGTGATAATTGGGGTGTCCACTTTATCGGGGTTCTTACTTGACTAAAGTCAGTTATACATGAATAGTGCTTAGTGCCTGGCAAGTAGTAGGTGCTTAATAAATGTTAATGATTATTATTAGTTCATTGAAATGTGGTTGCCTCATGCATGTGACGCTCTCATTTGAAAGGTGGAGAAACTGAATCATGGAGCAGTTTATAGGACTGGCCAAAGTCACACAGCGTATTTGTAGCCAGCAGTCCCATCACCCAGAATAAGGCCCAGGTGCTGGAGCTCCAGGCAGGATTTGTTTCAAAGGCAGCTTTCCTGCACAACCTCCCTTCCCCCGCAACTCCCCACCACTGTTGCGGGAAATTAAGCTTCGAGCCATGTATCTTCTTTGACACGCTCTGCTCTTGAAGAAACACTCCCAATTACTGTGGCTGTGTTCTCCATGATTGCAATGTGTCATGACATTTCCAAGATGTAAGTTTCTTTGAAAAAGGCATTAGCACCAGGCGAGTGAAGCGGCTCATTTTTCAAACTTGGAAACTGTCGTTGGCCCCGCTCAGAGCCAGTGAAGCCTGAACACACTGTTTAGTGGGCCCCATCAGGCGACCAGGGTTCACCCCGTGGGCATATTTAGTTGCGTTCCCTTGGGAGGGTTGCTGAGAATGTGCAAATGTGTGTGCACATCCACCCACACCCACACCCACACCAACCCTCACACATCCACCCCTGCCTTACACTACACACACTCAGTCTATGTCAGGCTCTCCCGAATCCCAAACTCCCTCCTGGATCCTTATCCTCTCCTCCAGCCTAGAGCCACTTGACACTCCACTTACAGACTCCTTTACCCCTGTCCACCACCACAGGGAAGCATTACACTCCTTCATGGTTCTCCATTTGTATCAGCCAGGGTTATTCATTACAAGCAAAAGAAACTATCATTTGCTGATTTAAGCAGCAGTGGAATTTACCAGAAGGCTTTCAGTTGGCCCATAGAATTGCCCACCTCAGGAAACAGGCAGGAACAAAGGAAGGCAACACAGACAGAACCTTGGGCAAATTCATGCCACAGCACTGGTCCAGTGAGGGCACCACCGACCACTCACTGCCCCATTGATGCGCCTCTCCCATTGTAAAGGATGCTGGTGCTGTGCCCCTTTTCTGGTTCAAGTCCTGGTATATGCATCTGATTGGCTAACCTTGGTCACATGACACTAGTATAGCTGCAAGGGAGGCTGAGGAAGTGAGGAATGGCCATATTGGTTTCCTACGATAGTTATAACAAAGTACCCCAAAATGGGTTGCTTAGAACAATAGAAATGCATTGTCTCACAGTTTCGGCCATACTCCCTTTGAAGGCACTAGGGAAGGGTTGGCTCCAGACCTTTCTCCTAGTTTCTGGTAGCTTCGGACATTCTTTGGCTAGTAAATGGATGTCTTCTCCCTGTGTCTCTTCACATCATCTTTCCTCTATGCCTGTCTGTCTTTGTCTAAATTTCCCCTTTTGATAACGACACCATCATTCTGGATTAGAGACCACCTTAGTGACCTCATCTTAACTTGACTATATCTGCCAAGATCCTACTTCCAAATAAGGTCAGGTTCTGAGGTTACTGCTCCTAGGACTTCAATGTTTCTTTCTTGGGGGACATAACTCAACCCATGCCACTGGCCTTTCAGTTTATTTGATACAAGTCAGGCTATAGTGGCTATCAAGGCTTATGCACGGTAGTTAATCTCTTTTACGCACACAAAGAGCTTCAGATGCAGAAAGCCAAACCCTGCTAACAAAAAGTCTGAAAAGTATCCATTATACCCTCACCCTAAGAATTCAGTACTCTAGGATTAGATATTCCCTGGTGTGTTATAATGAACCACATACCATTTCATGAATATTTTGTAGCAGATGAATTACTAAGAAAAAAACTTTACCAGCTGGGCACAGTGGCTCATGCCCTAATCTCAGCACTTTGGGAGGCCAAGGTGGGCACATCACCTGAGGTCAGAGGTTCAAGACCAGCCTGGCCAACATGGTGAAACCCCATCTCTACAAAAATACAAAAATTAGCTGGGCATGGTGGCAGATGCCTATAATCCCAGCTATTTGACAGGCTGAGGTGGGAAAATCTCTTGAACCCCAGAGGTGGAGGTTGCAGTGAGCTGAGATCGCGCCATTGCATTCTAGCCTGGGCAACAGAATGAGACTCTGTCTTGAAAAAAAAAGAAAGAAAAAATCTTTACTCGCTTGAGCATTTATCCACCCATTCCTAGGACTAACATTGGCTATTTAAGGACCTGCTGTTAAGAGATAATGTATATTATTCATGACCAAAAACTGATAGAAGAAAGCAATGACTCCTAAAGAAGATGAGAATGTTTCTCAAAAGCAGGTGCAGTGATGGAGATTCAGATAGGTGCACCACAAGTGAGGGAATATGACATTATTGCCTTTGCAGCCTCAGGGGAAAGTGGACCCCAGAAGAAGTCTGCAAAGAAGGACAACTGCAAGGGAAGTTAGACTCTGGGTCTAACAGAGGAAGTGGCAGGGTAAATAAGCATATTGATGATAACCAGGATAACACGTGGATTGAGGGGCCTTTGTCAAAGATTCTGTTAATAGGTAGAAGAAAAAAGCATTACTTGAAAAGAATGTTGTATTCTTCTTGCTAAATCTAGATATTTCTCAATACAATTCTTCATCTCCCCCGGACTGGTGGGAAATGTAATTTCTGCTATTATCATACCTGCTCTTTCAGGGTTACCCAAGGTTAAACAAAGTCCTGGAGGTTCTTATGTGGCCTATTCCAGAACTTTTGATAAAGGTCCCTCAATCCATGTGTTATCCTGGTTACCATTAATATATACCCTGTAACTTTGTTAGAACCAGGGTCTAACTTCCCTTACAGTTGTCCTTCTTTGCAGAATATATGTGTTGGTTGAACATGGAAATTGGGTACAAGGCCACATCTTCTTAGGTCACCATTGTTTGCATGGGCCTAGCCTTTTTTGTTTTTTATTTTTTCTGAGGCAGGGTCTCACTCTGTCACCCAGGTTGGAGTGCAATGGTGCAATCTCAGCTCACTACAACCTCTGCCTCCCAGGTTCAAGTGAATCTCGTGCCTCAGCCACCTGAATAGCTGGAACTATAGGCGTGCACTATCACGCCTGGCTAATTTTTGTATTTTTTGTAGATATGGGGTTTTGCCATGTTGGCCAGGCTGGTCTCAAACCTCTGACCTGAAGTGATCTGTCTGTCTCACTTCCCAAAGTGCTGGGATTACAAGTGTGAGCCTCTGTGCTCAGCTGGGCCCAGCCTTTTTCGTAGAATCACTTCCTCTTTTCTTGGCTAATTATTCCCATCCTCCTTGTCCCAGTAGTCTATGCTCACTTCCCCTTCCTGGGATGAGTGACTTCTTTCCCAGAACCGGGTACTCTGTATTTATCATGGAATCCTGGGTTATGCTTGCCTCTTTTCTAGTCTGTCTTCTCCACTGTGATCTTCTGAGGCCATCACCACTGTATTTGATTTCTCAATGTCTAGCACAAGGCTAGGTGCCTAACAGATGCTCACTCACTGAAAAATGAAGGAAATGATAAAAAACAATGAGATGTTTGCCGCAGCCTCCATGACCTTGGGAATAAGTTGACAATAACTTGTACAAGGATGTGACAAGGCCCATCTGTAGCATAACAACTCTCTGAGGGTCTCAGTTCCAGGCTGGGATTAAAATAGTGTGGTATTGTCCAATACTCTAGATACTAGCCACATATGGCTATTTACTTATTTAAAGAGGAGGTCTTGCTCTGTTGTCCAAGTTGGAGTGCAGTGGCATGATCACAGCTCACTGCAGCCTTGAACTCCTGGCCTCAAGTGATACACTCTTACCTCAGTCTCCTGAGTGGCTGGGATTACAGGTACATGCCACCATGCCCAGCTAAAGCTTTTTGTTTTGTAGAAATGGGGACTTGCTATGTTGCCTAGGCTATTCTTGAATTCCTGGCCTCAAGGGATTTTGCCTTGGCCTCCCAAATTGCTGGGATTATAGGCGTGAGCCACTGCACCTGGCCCACATACAGCTATTTAAAGCTAAATTTAAATTACTTAATATTAAATAAATTAAAAAATTCAGTTCCTCTGTTGCACTAGCCAAATGCCAATTACTCCATGTGTGAGTAGCTACCATGTTGGATGGCACAGGTATAAAATATTTTTATTGTCTCGGAAAGTTCTATCGCACAGTGCTGACATAGGGTTCCTACATCTCTGTAAAGGGACTATATTGTAATCTTAGTAACTGGTCCATTCCCTCCACTCCACATTTATTTTTAACTCATATAAAATCGTGCACACACTCACACACACAACTACTCAAACCACTAATCACTTTGATTTTATAAAAAGAACATTTATTGATTTTAACTAAAAAGACACTTGTTGCAAGAGGAATTTTATATATCATAGTAAAAATGTCCTGTTTGAGGGAAACTTTAAGACAATTGGATTTTAACTGGGCCATTTATTTTGTGCCATTGCCACAAGGATGCTACACATTTAGCATCTGTTCCCTGGTACGTAACTTTAAAAGGGAGCTGGTTGGATCCTCTGACCATGAGGTGGCAGGTAGCTTGAGTCTCTGGCTCCAGAAACTATGGCAATTTTTAAGAATGGATCAGCTTTATAGTTTCTGCAGAACTGGAAGGCTGACACTCAAAATGGCCTCTTGAAATGGTATTCATTTGTTGGGCCAAGCATGAGATGTGACAGCTTCTCCAATTGTTTTTAAGCCAGGAGTGGATGATGAAGTTAACCACTAATCAGGCTTTGCACAGAAAGGGAGGCCTGAGGTAGTTGCCATTGGCTCATATCATAATAATGTGTGTGTGTGTGTGTGTGTGTGTGTGTGTGTGTGTGTGTATCGCATGAGAGAGACAAAGAGACAGACTGCATGCATAGGCAACTGCAATTTCTTTTTTTTTCTTTTGAGACAAAAAGTTTCACTCTTGTCACCCAGGCTGGAGTGCAATGGTGCAATCTTGGCTCACTGCAACCTCTGCCTCCCGGGTTCAAGCAATTCTCCTGCCTCAGCCTCCTGAGTAGCTGGGATTATGGGCATCTGCTACTACACCCAGCTAACTTTTGTGTTGTTACTTTTAGTAGAGACAGGGTTTCACCATGTTGGCCAGGGTGGTATCGAACTCCTTGACCTCAAGTGATCCACCTATCTCGGCCTCCCAAAGTGCTGGGATTACAGGCGTGAGCCACTGCGCCTGGCTGGCACCTACAATTTCTGGCTCTCCTGCAGCTACTTAAATTCCCTTGGATGTAGATTCATGAACCCAAAGCCATAGATCCTGGGCTAGGGATTGATGTCTAGGAAGTAGAGATACCATTTGTTACCTACTAGGAAACAGTGCTCTCAATGCCATTCATCCCCCTTCTCAGGGTTTCTCAGATTCCAGCCTTAGAAACTTCTTCCTTTATGTGTTCGGAGGCAGCTTTAGGAATGAGCATTTGAAGGCTTTCCTCATATTTTTCCTATTGTTATATTTTCCTCACTTGTACCAAGTTTTAGTCTTTTCTAAAATGTTCTCATGTAATTCTCAGAACTGCCTCCCATGAAGTAGATGTTTTAATCAACACTTTAGCAACAACGACATGAGGCCAAAAGAGTTAAAGTGCTTGTACAAGGTTGCAAAGCATACAAGTTGCCAAGTAGGGACTCAAACTCCATTCTGGATAATCCCACGTTGTGCCACTGCACTTTGTGACACCCAATGGCAGCAGCTACAGTTTTTTGAGCAGCAACTACTTTAAGCACATTGCATTATGTAATCCATGTATGCTACCAGGCGCAGTGGCTCACACCTATAATCCCAGCACTTTGGGAGGCCAAGGCAGGCGGACTGCATGAGCTCAGGAGTTCAAGACTAGCCTGGCCAACATGGCGAAACCCCATCTCTGCTAAAACTACAAAAATTAGCTGGGTGTGGTGGCGCATGCCTGTAATCCCAGCTACTCGAGAGGCTGATGCAGGAGAATCGCTTGAACCTGGGAACCCAGGAGGTGGAGGGAACCCAGGAGGCGAAGGTGGTGGTGAACCAAGATCACGCTACTGCACTACAGCCTGAGTAATAGAGCGAGACTCTGTCAAAAAAAAAAAAAAAAAAAAAGAACAACAACAATAAAAGAAGAACAAAAAACCGTATTTCATATACTAACTCAACAAACACCTTTGGAAGACAGATGCTAAGAAAACACTGAATAAGACAGAATAAGATGCAACAATGAGGCTTGAACAAACGGCTACAGTTATTATTTCACGTAATCTGGAACAACAAACACCAAGGAGGGAATGACTTACTTTGAACAAGACCAAAAAATGTGTTCTTTTTATGGCTAAATAATATTCCATTGTATGAATGATACCACCCTTTACTTCAGTTAATAGCCATTCAGAGTATTTCTACCTTTTGGCTATCATGAATAATACTGCTATGAACATTTTTGTTTGTTTGTTGGTTTCTGACATGGAGTCTCACTCTGTTGCCCAGGCTGAAGTACAGTGGCATGATCTCAGCAAATGGACTCCTAGAAGGATTTTAAGAAGAGTGTAATATGATCAGGTGTGAAGCAGTATTAGTGTGAGAACAATGTCCCCTTACATAGGCCCATGATGCCATTTTGGGAGTCACTCCAAATCTCCTGGTTTTGCTTCCACTTTTTGGGTTCAGCTCTTTCTCCAAGACACCTTCACCCCATCAGTCTAAGGAAACCATGCTTTGTATCTTTGTCTGTCTAGGTAGTAAGAAAAAGGGTAAGGTTTACTCAAGAACAATCTGAATTTCAAGAGAAGTTAACCCTCAAAAGTATAGAGAGTAGACACTATCGGTAGAATAGATATTAAGATGCCTTTTGATTTATAAGTTTTTTTTTATTATCAATGGCTCAAATCATAGAATGTGTATAGTTTCCTTAGCATTAAATATGGAGATGATTGGACCAGGACAAAGCACTTCAGCAATGTTAGCAAGGAACCCAGGCCACTTCAAAAATTTTGTTCTGCTATCCTCTTAGCGATATGTTGCTTCATTATTACAAAATAGCTGCCAGTCCTCCAGACATCACATCCTCTTGCCACAGTGTTCAAAGCACAAGCAAGGACTGTGGTACAAACATTGAAGGACCCAGAAGAGTTTCTCTTATGTATCCCTGGCCAGAATTGAGTCTCATGTGCTCCCCAGTATAATCCACGACACTGGCAAATGTGGTGGTTTCTATGTTTGCCTGAGACCAATCAGGATTCATCCCTTAGTGATATAAACGAGGGGTTTTAACAAACCCCCAGAATGGCGATGACCTCTGAATTCCTTTCCACTTTTGTTCTCCTTATAACACAAAAGAGTAATTGCTCACATGAAAGAATGAAGAAGCTATTGGAGAAGGCCTTGGGACCTGCCATTTGTCCTCCTTCATATTCCTAAGAGATTAGGTTCCTCCTTTCACTAACCACACACACATGCCAAGCTCCAAAAATCCTAGATTCTAGATTTCATATATCAGACAGGGAGAAATAGAGCCTTCATTTTTTTTTTTTTTTTTTTTTGCTTTATCCTTGTTTATAGCTTGCTGTAACAAGGCCAAGGCCTGGAGGCAGGGCTGTTTAATACAGTTATTCTATCTCCAATACTGATCCTGAAAAAAACCAAGGGAAATCTTTACCTAGCTCTGAGTCATTCAGAGTTAGCTTTCTTAAAAAGGTTGAGCAGACGCTGGGCGCGGTGGCTCATGCCTGTAATCCCAGCAATTTGGGAAGCCGAGGTGGGTGGATCACTTGAGGCCAGGAATTTGAAACCAGCCTGGCCAACATGGTGAAACCCCATCTATACTAAAAATACAAAAACTAGCCGGGTGTGATGGTGCACACCTATAATCCCAGCTACTTGGGAGGCCGAGGCACAAGAATTGCTTGAACCCAGGAGGTGCAGGTTGCAGTGAGCTGAGATCGCAGCACTGCACTCCTGCCTGGGTGACAGAGTGAGACTCTGTCTCCAAAAAGAAAAAATAGAGAAAAGATTGGGCAGAGATTGTTTGTAGGAAGAGCAGCAGATTGAAAACTATCTTTCTGTATTCATATTTACATTTTTAGATATCAATCTTCTACATGGATATTAATGTTATAACTTGCTACTTTTAGACTTCAAAGATCTGTACTTCTTATAGCCATTTTCACTGGTTATCAGTTGTAAAATGCAACTTGATTGGTGGAGTGGAAATGAAGAGGGATATGTCCCAATTCCAGCCCCAGTTGAAGGCCTATACCCACCTCAATCCTGGCTATCATTTACTTTCTCACAATATTACCATCTTTGGCCTTGCTTTTCTATTTTACCACAGGAAAACGGAATCCCAGGTAAAGAGGAAGGCATTTGCCCCAAATTATTTAGAGTAACTCCTTGTCAGGACTAAAGCTGAGATTTTTTTTTTTTTTTTTTGACAGAGTTTCACTCTTGTTGCTCAGGCTGGTGTGCAGTGGCACGATCTTGGCTCACTGCAACCTCTGCCTTCCAGGTTCAAGCGATTCTCCTACCTCAGCCTCCCACCTAGCTGGGATTACAAGCATGCACCACCACGCCTGGCTAATTTTATATCTGACTTCCTAAATCCACAGAGAGACCTTAACCCTGATATGGTAAAAAATCACCTTTTCCCATGATTGAATACCTGCTGTCTGCCAGAATTCATGCTAGGCCTTTATGTACATGTTTGATGACATTTAAAACTCATGATCAATATCTTGATCCACCTTGTGTTGGTAAATATTGAGTGTCAACTTGATTGGATTAAAGGATACAAAGTATTGTTTCTGGGTGTGTCTGTGAAGGTGTTGCCAAAGGAGATCAACATTTGAGTCAGAGGACTGGGAGAGGCAGACCCACCCTCAATCTGAGTGGGCACCATCAATCAGCTGTCAGCGTGGCTAGGATAAAAGCTGGCAGAAGAACGTGGAAGGACTAGACTGGCTGAGTCTTCCAGCCTCCATCTTTCTCCTGTGCTGGAGGCTTCCTGCCCTCAAACATCAGACTCCAAGTTCTTCAGCTTTTGGACTCTTGGACTTACACAGTGATTTGCCTGGGGCTCTTGGGTCTTCGGCCACAGACTGAAGGCTGCACTATCGGCTTGCATACTTCTGAGGTTTTGGGACTCCGCTTGGCTGCCTGGCTCTTCACCTTGCAGACGGCCTATCGTGGGACTTCACCCTGTGATCGCATGAGTCAATTCTCCTAACAAACTCCCCTTCATATGTTCACTTATCCGGTTACTTCTGTCCCTTTAGAAAACCCTGATTAATACATATCACTTTTTTTACATTTTAGGAAACTGAGACTCAGAGAGGATAAGTAATTTTGCCCATGGTGAGATAGCCAGTAAAAGATCTGAGCTGGGACCCTCTGGCTGTGATGTCAAATGCCATGATTAATTTACAACACAGCACCTTTCACACTCTCTAAAACTCCATTGGAGGGCCAGGAGAAATGCCTGTTGTAACTAACCCATTGGGCAGTGGGGATTGCCTTGGCTATCCTCTCAGTGTCTCTGATTCTGGCTTCACATCCCCATCTCCCACCAGCGTGATGCAGAGAAGCAGCAAACGGGGGTAGCCACCTCTTTTTTTTTTTTTTTTTTTTTTTTTTTTTTGTGATGGAGTTTTGCTCTTGTTGCCTAGGCTGGAGTGCAATGGCATGATCTCAGCTCACTGCAACCTCCGCCTCCCAGGTTGAAGCAATTCTCCTGCCTCAGCCTCCCGAGTAGCTGGGATTACAGGCACCCGCCACCAGGCCCAGCTAATTTTTGTAATTTTAGTAGAGACAGGGTTTCACTATGTTGACCAGGCTGGTCTCGAACTCCTGACTTCAGGTGATCCACCTGCCTCGGCCTCCCAAAGTGCTGGGATTACAGGAGTGACTCACCATGGCCAGCAGCCACCTCTTATTGCATTAGAGCTTATCTCCCGGAGCCCAGAGGAAGCTACCTTTGGTGTTTACACCCCAGCAATGTACTCCCTTAAATGTGATCTGATCTGCAGGCCATGCCTTTGGTTCCCCAGGTTGGGATGAAGACCTTATCTGACTCCTCTGTGATGAGCTTAGCGGATAAACCCAACACCTACATAGACATCCCAACTCTGTCCACCCCTTGAAAATCTTTCTCCTCTCTGTGAGCTAAGAACACGTTGCCTTATCTTTTCAGAAACTTACAGAGAGTGTAGGTGAATGCAAAATAATGACTCACAAATTCCAAGCTGTGGCTACAGATTCGATGGAGGAGAAGGAGAAAAAAAGAAGGGCTCTGTGAACAGAGAGGAACTTCAAATGTAGATTGATAAAGAACGGGATGAGGAAGGAAAACGGAGGGGGCACATTTGGGGTTCACAGGGGCCTCCGTCTCAGGTATGCTCACACACCGTATGTTTAACATTAATAATTGCTAAATGATATAAAGTGATATATCAATCAAATTAATAAAGCTTACAATTTTTAGGGCATTTAGTTTGCTAAAATCACTGGCATCTGTGCCTATTAAAAATGACAGATGATTAGGATATCCAAAGTTTGGTAGAATCTGCTAGCTAACAAGGTAGAATTAAAATTTACATCTTGTTCTGGCATAATGAAGATAATTAAAAAGAGTGATAAAACCCTTGGATTAACCCTCATCTCCTCTTACATAGCATTTTATTATGCAAATGAAACCTCCAGCACTGTAAACTTAATACCAGTTAAGAATATGAAGATGTTCTCATTTCCAAACTACAAAGATATATGTATACATATAAAATATTTGATTGAAATGGGGTCTGTTTTGCAATAAAATACAACGCAGGAGTGTGCAGCTCACGGAACAAAGTTATGTCTCTCTTTGCTGCAGGCTTGAGTTCTTGTCCACTGTGCCATCCATGCTGTTCCCCGATAGTTTCTGCTTTGTTATTTAATTACCTGCCCTGACACGTGATAGCACTAAGAGTGCCCAGAACGCAAACACAAGAATGTCTATGTCATCCCATGAAGGACTCATTCATAGTCCTGATTTTGCTTTCTTGAGTTAAAGGGCACATCACAGTAACTCTAAAAAGCAGAAAGTCCCTTGTCTGCCCATCTCTGAGGTTTGAGAAGATGTAACCGCCCAATGGGTTCACCTTGTCTGCTGCGTAGACACAGCCCATTTATCAAGACAGAGGAATTGCAATGGAGAAAGAGTAATTCATGCAGAGCTGGCTGTGTGGGAGAACAGGGTTTTATTATTACTCAAATCAGTCCCCCAAAGCATTTGGGGATCAGAGTTTTTAAGGATAATTCGGTGGGTGGGGGGCATCCAGTGAGTTGGGAGTGCTGATTGGTCACGTCAGAGATGAGATCATAGGAAGTCAAAGCTGTCTTCTTGCACCGAGTCAGTTCCTTTGTGGTGGCCACAAGATCAGATAAACCAGTTTATTAATGGTGCTAGCTGATGCATCAAGTGCAGGGTCTGCAAAATATCTCAAGCACTGGTCAGGTTGTACAGTAGTGATTTTTGTTTTGAGAAAACAAAACAAAAATAGTTTGTTTTGAGACAGGGCTGTTATCATCTTTGTTTTATACTATAGACTAAGTTCCTCCCAAAGCTAGTTCAGCCTTCACCCAGGAATGAGCAAGGACAGCTTGAAGGTTAGAAATAAGATGGAGTTGGTTAGGTCAGGTCTCTGTCACTGTCTCAGTCATAATTTTGTAAAGGTGGTTTCAAAAAGAGGGATTAGAAAATCAGAGGGATGAGATTTTTTTTAAAAGGATTGACTCTCTCAACAAGTAATTTCTCTTCTCCCTGAGAAATATTTCTTCTTCAGTTGTGCTAAAGAGAAGTCCAGGATGGCTAAAAGTGGTGCCGAGCTGATTTAATAAATTTTTCCTTGGCCAAGTGAGTTAATTGGCAGGGAAATAACAAAAGTCACTGTGAAAGAAGGAAATCAAATTCCTCTGCCTCTCTTTGCACTCTTCAGCCATTGTTCTCCACCCTCTCTCTTCACAGGGAATGAGCCTTGAGTTATGCTGTGAGAAGCAGCCACCGTTAGCAAGAGAAATCTGAATTTCCTTCCAAGAACCATGCCTTGAATCAGAGCCAAACAGAGACATGAGGTGGAGTGCAGGGGTGGACACATGAAATGAGATTTACAGCCTAGAGGACTTGGGACAAGACGAAGCTGAGAAGCTGGGGGGAGACTAGAAATGCAAGAAGGAATAAAGGTGGAGGGAGAGAAGTTTTGGAGGAACCCGCAGAGGAGAATGCAATCTGAAGATGTAGTAGAGATAGATGGGGCCATAAACCACAGAATGCTGACAGCTCCTAGAAACTGGAACAGACGAAAGATAAATTCTCCCTTAGAGCTTTTGGGGGAGCATAGCCCTGGTGGCACAGCGATACTGACTTCTGACCTCCAACACTTGAGAGAATAAATTTCTGTTGTTTTAAGCCATGGGGTGCGTGGTCAATTTATTACAGCAGCCAGGGAAACTAATACAGCTTTTAGTATCAGGAAGTGAGAAGTTATACAAAAAGTGTAACCACCCAAGGGGTTCACCTTGCCCGCTGCCTAGACACAGCTAATTTATCAAAACAGGGGAATTGCCATAGGGAAAGAGTTTAATTCATGCAGAGCTGGCTGTTTGGTAGATCTGGGTTTTATTGTGACTCAAATCAGTCTTCCTGAGCACTCTGGGATAGGAGTCGTTAAGGATAATCTTGTGGATGGGGGACAGCCAGTGAGTTGGGAGTGCTGATCGGTTGGGTAGAAGATGAAATCATAGGGAGTCGAAGCTGTCTTCTGCTCAGTCAGTTCCTGGTTTGGGGGCCATAAGACCAGATGAGCCAGTTTATCCACCTAGGTGGTACCAGCTGATCCATCAAGTGCAAAGTCTGCAAAATATCTCAAGCAAGGATCTTTGGTTTTACAACAGTGTTGCTCTCCCCAGGAGCAATTTGGGGAGGGTCAGAACCTTGTAGCCTCCAGCTACATGACTCCTAAACCAGAATTTGTAATCTTGTGGCTAATTTGTTAGTCCTACAAAGGAAGTCTAGTCCCCAGGCAGGAAGGGGGTTTTGTTTTGGAAAAGGGCTGTTGTCCTCTTTGTTTCAAAGTTAAATTATGAGCTAAATTCCTTCCAAAGTTAGTTTGGCCTACACCCGAGAATGAACCAGGACAGGTTAGACTCTAATCTGGAAGCAAGATGGAGTTGGTTAGGGCAGATCTCTCTTTTTTTTTTTTTTCCAGGCAGAGTTTCGCTCTGTCATCCAGGCTGGAGTGCAGCGGCGCGATCTCTGGCTCACTGCAAGCTCCGCCTCCCAGGTTCGCGCCATTTTCCTGCCTCAGCCTCCTGAGTAGCTGCGTCTACAGGCGCCCGCCATCACGCCCGGCTAATTTTTTGTGCTTTTAGTAGAGACGGGGTTTCACCGTGTTAGCCAGGATGGTCTTATCTCCTGACCTCATGATCCGCCCTCCTCGGCCTCCCAAAGTGCTGGGATTACAGGCGTGAGTCACCGCGCCCGGCCAGGGCAAATCTCTTTAACTATTATAATTTTCTCAGTTATAATCTTGCAATGGTGGTTTCAAAAGGTGACTGGAAGAAAGCGGAAGGAATGCTTACCTCATCTTGCAGACATCAGGTGCATTCCTGAGAAGCTACAGGTAAGCTTGGTCCTTTCCAATATGGTCTATGTTGTATCAGTGTTCTCATCTTGAAAATGGGAACTATAATAACACCCACCTCGCAGAGCTGTTGAGAGGATTAATTCCTAAATGTAAATGGATTAGAAGAGCATCTGGCATAGAAGCTGTACTACAGAAATGTTAGCTTGCAGTTCTGCTACTGTTGCTACTGTTATTTATTATGTTTATTATATTTGCTGCAATTTGCATGCCTTCCTGATTATTGCAGGGCCTTTTTGAATAATTTCATTTACCTATTTATTTAAAAAAAAACCACTTGAAGTTTGTTTTCCAAAATATGATAAACACTTATTTCTGGGTGAAGGGTTGGCCATATAATTTTATTTGCCTCTCTTTGCTTCTATTTCCTAAATTTTTAGCAATGAACACATTACTTTGGTAATAAAAACATTAAAGTTTTTTTCATTTTCATTTCTAAAGACTGCTTTGTTTTAATTCTTAACAAAAGTGAAGAAGCTCAAAGTCAGAAATTTTATTGTCAGTGAGTTGATAGAGAACACTATATATATATACACATATATACGTATATATGTGTATATATGTAAGTATATATATATACATATGTAACTATATATGTATACTTACATATTTATATATGTGTATATATAAGTATATATATACTTATATATGTATATACTATATACATATATACTTATATATGTGTGTATATATAGACACATATATACATATATGTAAGTATATATATACACACATATATACTTATTTATATTTTCTTAATTACTATATATATTATATATTTTCTTATTTAATTTTCTTAACTACTATATTTTGCAAGAATCGATATTATCTTTAAAGCAAAATTAGGAATGTTTTTGTTCTCCAGATACTGGGATATCTGGACACTCCTAAGTCTGGGTCTGTTTAGTAAACCTTATTAATTTGTTCCCTTAACCGTACACATCTAGAGGCTCGGAACGCGTAACTTTCTGGGAAAGCAGCCCAGCAAGTCCCCACCTCATTTTCCAGCCCTCACTCAAAATGGAGTCGCTCTGGTTCAAAGGCCTCTGACAATAACAGAAAGCGTTTCCAGACATTGTCAAGTATCTCCTGGGAGTGGGGTAGGGACAAAAATCACACCACCACTGCCTCTCCTTTCTGTTGAGAGCCACTGCATGGACCAAAGTCCAGCATTGCTTCCTTCAGATTCTGTTCAGGGAAAATCTGTTGATGGGAAGTCCTGGCTCAGATTCTGATCAAGCTTGTTCAGCCGGCAGCCTGTGGGCCACATGCAGTCCAGGACAGTTTTGAATGTGAGACAGGGTTCTTGCTTTGTCACCCAGGCTGCAGTGCAGTGGTGCAATCATAGCTCCCTGCAGCCTCAGTCTTCTGGGCTCAAGAGATCATCCCACCTCAACCTCCTGAGTAGCTTGGACCACCTGCGTGCACCACCATACCCAGCTAAGTTTTTATTTTCTGTAGAGTTGGAGTCTCACTATGTTCCCCAGGCTGGTCTTAAATTCCTGTGTTCAAGCAATCCTCTGCTTCAGGCTCCTAAAGTGCTGGGATTACAGGCCTGAGCCACTGCGCCTGGCTGCTTTATCAGTTCTTTCACTCACTAGCCTTATTACCTTGGGCAAGGCATTAAACTCCTCCAGTGTGCAGTTTCCTCACCATAAAATAGGGGTTAATAACATCAAACTTTACATCATTTTCGTGTGAATAAGAGGTAACATATAGGCCACATTGCGCTATGCCTGGCACACAGTAGGGCTTAATAAATACTTGGTCCGTTCCCTGCAAGTTGGTTGGTGTGTCTCAAAAATAAGAGAGATTAATTAACAATAGTGTATAATTGACTCCCCCCATCAAAAAGTCATCAAACAAATTAGGTACCTGCTTCTTTTATCAAATCCAATTTTCCAAGCCTGCTTTGTCTCCACCCCAAAACCTCAGTAAAAATAAAATATAGAACCCAACTTGATGCAAAATTATGATTTTTTTTTTTCTTTTTGTATTTGAGGAGGGTCTGAACAGAAAGCCCTTATCAGATTCCTTCCTTATCAGAAGGAATCCTTTAATCATGACCATCGTCCTGGAAGAATAATACAGATTTAGGGCCAGAGGTCGGTTACTGAGCAAAGAGGAAATAACTACTAGCAGCAACCCTGCCCCTTCCTGTTGGCTGGGATTGGCTTTAATCTGCTTCCATTGTCGTTTTGAAGCCTGGAGATATTTGAGTATAGCCTAATTAAGTAGTTGTAGGCCCAGAGAGGATTTATTTTTGTCAAACACATGTCATGGAGGGGAATGTGTCAAGGATGCTTGTAAAACAAGCTGGCTCTCTTGAGACCTATATTTCCCCGAGCTGTCCTGGGTCTTGATCGTGGTGATTCTCCCGTAGATTCCTTTCTGAGGTGATATATGAGTTAAGAAGAAATCACTCAAACAGTAAGGGTACGGGAGTCCTCGGTAAGGCTTTTCTCTTTAATGAAAAGCAGCCTCAAATCATTTTCTCACAAAGAGCAGCCTGTAAAGTTGAGCTGGAGACATAGACAAGCAACTTGGGGGAGTTTGCACGGGTGAATGCCGGCAGGTACTAGCTACTAGACATGTTCAAGATGGTGGCACCATCTTCCCTTCTCTTTGTCAGCCACTTGTACAGTAAAGAGCAGACAAGATGGCACCGATCATCAGGAAAGCCCTTTTGCATAATAAGATTACGGTGAGGCGAACAGCCTTCCTCACACGCTATGTAAACGTCATACCTGTTCGAACCAATCGGTGAACGGTATGCAAATCAGACACTCTTCTCCAGCCTGCCTATAAAATCAGCTGTGGTCAGAAGCCTCCCTCCTTTTTTAGACCTCTCCTCTCTCTTCTCTCTCTGTCTCAGAGCTGCTCTCCTCTCTCCTTTCTTCTGTCTATTAAACTTTCCACTCCTTAACCCACCCACATGTGTCCGTGTCCTGAATTCTTTCTTGGTACCGGACAACGAACCCCAGTGTATGTACCCCAGCCGTTTCAGAGGGATACTTGAAATGTCTGAGGGCATTTCCCTCCCTGGGCCCCCTTTCTGCGTTTGTGGCAATGTAGAATTTAGGTATTAGCTGGGTAGCCTTCCGAGGCCGGAGAATAGGGTCTGGAGGCAGGAAGCCTAAGGCCGTGTCACGCCGACTTCCTTTTCTGCGAGGTAGATGGGAAATTGAAAGTACCTCTGATTGATTTTTACAACCAAGCAGAGATATTTTGCTTCAGCCTCTGGTTGGTTGCTTTTCACAACCAATCAGACTGGTGGCTGGCCCCCTCTTAATTTACATGAGCTGAGCTCCAAGTGGCCAATGGGAAACCTCTAGCGGGTTTGGACCAGAGAAGATTCTGTATCTGGGCTCTTGAGCCTCTATGCTTGGGCCTGCTCCGACCCTGTGGAGTATACTTTCGTTTTCAATACATCTCTGCTTTTATTGCTTCATTCTTTCCTTGCTTTGTTTGTGTGTTTTTGTCCAATTCTTTGTTCAAAATGCCAAGAACCTGGACCCCCTCCACCGGTAACACTTCAGCAAGTGACAACATCTCTGAGCCTCAGTTTTCTGAGTTAAAAATGAGGATATTAAGCTAACCTAATTAATGAATTTAACATTTATGAAACATCTGTTTTGTGCAAGTCACTGTGGAGAATTGTTTGAGCACAGGAGGTTTTTTTTGTTTTTTTTTTTGTTTTTTTTTTTGAGAGGGAGTCTCGCTCTGTCGCCCAGGCTGGAGTGCAGTGGCGCGATCTCGGCTCACTGCAAGCTCCTCCTCCCGGGTTCACGCCATTCTCCTGCCTCAGCCTCCCGAGTAGCTGGGACTACAAGCGCCTGCCACTGCGCCCGGCTAATTTTTTTTTGTATTTTTAGTAGAGACGGGTTTCACCTTGGTCTCGATCTCCTGACCTCGTGATCTGCCTGCCTCGGCCTCCCAAAGTGCTGGGAGCACAGGAATTTTTTAACCCCATTTGCGAGGGTTAAAAAAAAAGAACAAAAAAACCCACAAATGGTGTCACTGTCTTCATGGAACTTACGTTTAGCGGTGTGCTGCTAAGGTTTAATACATGGATTTCAAAAAAAAAAAAAAAAAAAAGGACCTAGTTTGTAATATTTGCCAATTTCAGTGGTATAAATATTCCCACCATGGCTGACTTTCTTTTTCTGAGATGGAATCTCACTCTGTTGTCAGGCTTGAGTGCAGTGGCATGATCTCAGCTCACTGCAACCTCCACCTCCTGGCTTCAAGCGATTCTCCTGCCTCAGCCTCCTGAGGGTCTTGGATTACAGGCGCCTGCCACCATGCCCCACTAATTTTTGTATTTTTAGTAGAGGTGGGGTTTCACCATGTTGGCCAGGCTGGTCTTGAACTTTTGACTTCAGGTGGTCCACCTTCTTCAGCCTCCCAAATTGCTGGGATTACAGATATGAGTCACCGCACCCAACCATCATGGTTGACTTTAAGCTACCAGTGTAACATTGGTGAATGCAAAGGTAGGAGGCACTGTACAAGGTCAGCTCCAATGACCTGATTCACACTGGCTCCAACTCATCATTTCTATTAAAACACTAAAAACCTCAGGAAGGTATCATGAGGATTCAGTGAGGTGATAGCAAGCAGGTATTTTGCACACACTAAGGAATGAATACGTGAGAGCCATCATTATCATTTGAGCAGCAGGAGCCTTAAATGCCCCATAGCAGGGACTGCAGAGCTGACCTTCCTCTTTCTCACTCTTACAAGCAGGTCTTTGCCAAGTTCTGTGAGTTCTTCCTCTGTCAAATCATTTTGTGGCTTCCTCCTGCCGTTGGCCTCCTCCTGTTGTTGTTACTATAGGTACAACTCTGATTTTAGTTTTCTCAGAGTGTCTCAGAATCAACCAGCCTAATGGTGCATGCAGATTCTAGCATCCCATCCAGAGAAGGTAATTCAGAAGATGTGGAGCAGGTCTCAGAGACCCTGCATTTTCACATGTAACCCTGGTGATTCTCCTCTAAGGGGCCCATGGAACTCACTTTAACAAACACTACTGAGAGTTTTCTTTTCCCTTTAAAGTCTCATGACTTTCTGGCCCATATTTGTACTTTAATAAGCTTATTCTGTCAGACAAATTTAGATTGTTTCTGCCTTTCTGTTTTATGGTGGCAAGGGAGTCTAATGGGATGAGAAACCCAAGAGATAAAATTTTTACAAATCTGAGAAGGTAAAAGTATCTCATAATAGATGGATAGCAGTTACAATTTATTGAAGCTTAGTTTATATGTCAACCAGTGATCCAGCCCTTTGATGTGAAACAACTCATTTTAATTTAACACCACACTAGAAGATAGGTAACATGGTATAATAATCATCACCTGTATTTTATCTTATCTTATTTTATTTTTTTAAGACAGCATCTTGTACTGTTGGACAGGCTGGAGTGCACTGGTGCAATCTTGGCTCACTGCAACCTTCACCTCCTGGGTTCAAGTGATTCTCCTGCTCAGCCTCCTGAGTAGCTGGAATTACAGGCGTGAGTCACCATGCCCGCCTAATATTTTTGTATTTTTAGTAGAGGCGGGGTCCCCCCATGTTGGCGAGGCTGGTCTTGAACTCCTGGCCTCAAGCGATCCACCTGCCTCAGCTTCCCAAAGTGCTGAGATTACACGCATGGACCATTGTGCCCAACCTATCATCTGTATTTTATAGGTGAGGAAACTGAGGTGCAGAGAAGATAAGTACCCTGTCTAAGATCACTTAGTTAATAAGTGATAAACTCCTGACATCAATCCAGCTAGTCTGGACCTAGAACCCTTCACCCTTAACCACTGTGCTAGGTGCTATCGTGCTATCACCAGTGTACTTCGAGTTGATGGGTGAGTTTTCATAATCCACACAAACTAAACATTCAGCTTCTCATTTAACTTTTACAAGTTGGAGAAATGATTGGAGGAGAGTGCTTGTAGTAGTAACTAACAGTAACAATAGCTGACTTTCACTGAGCACTTAACTATGTCCTGGGGACTGTTCTATGCAGTATCATGTAATGATGAGAAAGAGGAGACATCACAAGCTCTAGGACTGAGAAAGAATTGAGACTGGGAAGAAGGAAGACTAGGTAAACAGAGCAATCTAGGAAACAGAGTTGATGGATCGATGAGAAGAAAACAGATATATGGCTAATAGTAGAGCGTAATTAAGGCAGTTTAAAGAACAAAGACTCATCGTTAGCACAAGGGACCCTAGCCTCTAACCCAAGGAAGAGAATGGCTGTGTTCTTTCACTCCCCTGCTCCAAGCTCAAGATTGTGTATTCTATTTAATTTAATTAACTTATTTATTGTTTTTTGAGACAGGTTCTGGCTCTGTCACCTAGACTGGAGTGCAGTGGCACGATCTCTGCTCACTGCAACTTCTGCCTACTGGGTTCAAGCAATTCTCCTGCCTTAGCCTCCCAAGTAGTTGGGATTACAGGTGTGTGCCACCACATTCGGCTAATTTTTGTATTTTTAGTAGAGATGGGGTTTCAGCATGTTGGCCAGGATGGTCTCAAACTCCTGGCCTCATGTGATCCACCTGCCTTGGCCTCCCAAAGTGCTGGGATCACAAGCGTGAGCTACTGCGCCTGGCCTCAGAATTGTGTATTCTGAGCCTTTGCTGGTCAGTCAAAACCCCAGATTTTGAGCTGGGGTGGAGAAGGCAGGACAGGAACCCAAGTAAAGTGAATCTCTTAGATTCTTAGGATTGTCCACAGTTAACACAGCCTCAGAGATGAGCCAGGCCAGCCAGCTCACTTTACAGATGGTGAAATCAAAGATATGAGAAGTGATTTTTCTTGAGGTCAACTTGTAGGGATATAGGCACTGCTATATTGGCAACTTATTAGTCTCTTCACTTCCAGAATGGTGCCCCCTCTATCTGGCTGTGTGTGTGTGTGTGTGTGTGCGTGTGTGTGTTTGTGTGTGTGATATGAACTACAAATACAGTTCATATAAGATATTAGGAAAGTCTTTGGTTTGAAACCAGAAACTTTGCCTCCTCTCAACGGTTCCTTTGTGGGGGATGGGGAAAAAGCAGAAAATATTTTGAGAACTTATGAAATATTGAACACTTTGACAATACATACATGCATACCTACACATACATATACATATATGTGCATAGGCATATATGCATTTGCACAGTGATCTGGCCACCGTTCATACGTCAAACTTTTCCTTAGCTACAGAACCAGCTTCTCCTTGTAACTGGAATGAGAAGATACTGAAGGAGATGTAAATTTTTTTAGTAGGATCAGGAGTTGGTCCTGGAGAAATAGCATATACCACCCCAACATGGGAATCAATAAACACCCTGGTCTAAGCCTTTTTCAGAATGAAAGGCTTTAATACAGAAGTTCTAAATCTAAATAAATTTTCAAGTCCCATACTACCAACTTTCAACACTTCCCAATACAACAGTGTTGCCCACCTACAGCACTCAGGGAAGATTGAGGGATGGAATCTAGGGAGAGTCATACAGAGACTGTGTAATTTTTAAGTAAAGCAGATTATCCTTCATAACTTAGGTGGAACTCATCAAATCTGTCGAAGGCCTTAAAGGCAATAACTCTCTGTTCAGTTTAGTGATGTCGTCAGGTTTATAATGTGCATCTTTAACATTACCGTCTATCTTTATTTATTTATTTATTTATTTTTGAGTTGGAGTCTTGCTTTGTTGCCCAGGTTGGAGTGCAGTGGCGCAATCTCGGCTCACTGCAGCCTCCGCCTCCCGGGTTCAAGCAATTCTCCTGCCTCAGCCTCCTGAGTAGCTGGGACTACAGATGCCCGCCTCCACGCCCGGCTAATAGTGAAACCTTATCTCTAGTAAAAATACTGTCTACCTTTAAATGCTATAATGCCAGTACACAAACACTGAAAGGACTTTCCAATCATGCTGTTAGCGGTGGTAGCAGTTATCCACAAGGGTCTGCAGCAACCTCAATTCGATTCTTGTCTTCTTGGAAGAAATAATTCGACTGAGGGTCAAAAGGCAGAAGGAGAGACCCAAGGCAAGTTTTAGAGCAGGAGTGAAAGTTTATTTAAAAGCTTTAGAGCAGGAATGAAAGGAAGGAAAGTACACTTGAAAGAGGGCCAAGCAGGCCACTTGAGCGACCAAGTGCACGGCTTGATCTCTTGCCTTGGGGTTTTCTACGTTGGCATACTTCCAGGATGTTACCCGGAAGGATGTGTTACTTGTGTTACTTCTTCCCACTCGTGAGATCTTATCAGGAAACTGCTGATCACCAGTTTCAGATATTTTCTATCAATTAGGAGCACACCTCCTGACGCCAGCTGTGACCAATTATTACTTTAGAGAGACAGTGTAACAACCGCCTGACCATCATCTGATGGTCGCCTGACAGTCCTGGTATATGTAGGAGGGAGCCCTCTCCTGCAGTGCTCCTACCTGACCAGCTACCTACTGTAGCAATACTACTCCATCTGTGCCTTGCTCTTGCATGATTGTTTTCATACCTGCTTTTTCTAAATGGGTTGTCAACCCACAAGGCCTTTGAATCATGCTTCCTTTAGGTAGTCAATAGCTATGTGTTAATTCAATATTTTAAAATAAAAATTCACTTGAGCATTAAAAAATAAAAGTATAAGAATAAAAATAAATCATTGTTTATATTTACCAACATATTTACTTGTTTGCACTCCTACCCGTGGATATATATGAGCTTCCACCATTCAGCCGTCACCCTTTTCTTCTGCTGTGGATCTGCTGAAGCCAGAATTTCTTAGCTCTTATTAATGGAAGATATTCTCAATTTTCTTTCATTTTTAAAGACATTTTCACAGTGTAGAAAATTTGAGGTTGATAGATGTGTTAATTAATTAATTAATTAAATTCTACAACTTCAAAGATGTTATTTGAATGTCTTTTGACTTGCCTTGTCTCTGATTAAGTATCTATAAGCCAACTCTCATTGGTTGTTCTCTTGCTGTAAGATGTATTTTTTTTCCTGGATTCTTTTAAGATTTTTCACTACGTCTTTTGTGTTCTGGAATCGAATGACAATGTATCTAGGTGTAATTTGCTTTGTATTTATCTTGCTTAATGTTTATTAAGCTTCTGGGTTTTGTGGATTGATACTGTATATTAAATTGGATAATTCTCCTCTTTTATCTTCCAATATTTCTTCTGTACTATTTTTCTTCCATTTTCTATGGGGATTCCATATATATATATATGTAAAATTTTGTTTTTCGAGACAGAGTCACACTGTGTCTCCCAGGCTGGAGTGGAGTGGCACAATCTTGGCTCACTGCAACCTCCACCTCTTGGGTTCAAGCAATTCTCTTGCCTCAGTCTCTCGAGTAGCTGAGACTACAGGCACACACCACCACTTCGGGTTGGTCTCAAACTCCTGACCTCAAACGATCTGCCTGCCTAGGCCTCCCAAAGTGCTGGAATTACAGGCGTGAGCCACCACACCTGCCCCAATTATACATATAGTATACTGTTTGATTCTCTCCTGCAGGTCTCTGATGCTCCTTTTTTTTTTTTCCTGATGAATCAGTATAGATAATTTTATTGACTTTCACTTTTTATTATATTTTTATGCTATGTTGAGGCTACAGTTAAGCTCATTTGATGGATTTTTTTGTTTTAAGTTCTGGAATACATGTGCAGAACGTGCAGGTTTGTTACACAGGTATACGTGTGCCATGGTGATTTGCTACACCTATCAACCCATCATCTAGGTTTTAAGCCCCACATACATTAGGTATTTGTCCTAATGCTCTCCCTCCCTTTGCCCCCCACCCCCCAACAGACCCCAGTGTGTGATGGGCCCCTCCCTGTGACTATGTGTTATCATTGTTGAACTCCCAATTATGAGTGAAAACATGTGGTGTCTGGTTTTCCATTCCTGTGTTAGTTTACTGAGGATGATGGTTTCCAGCTTCATCCATGTCCCTGCAAAGGACATGAACTCATTCTTTTTAATGGCTGCATAGTATTCCATGGTGTATATGTGCCACATTTTATTTATCCAGTCTATCATTGATGGGCATTGGGTTTGGATTCTTTCTTAGAGCTATTATATTTTTCAGTTCTAACATTTCCACTTGTTTCTTTTGTAGTGTTTTAATGTTTCTGTTTTAATTCCCCTTCTATTTATGCATGTTGTTCACTTTTCCCACTAGATGCTTTAACATATTGACAGTAGTTATCTTAAAGTGTTTTATGCTAATTCTAACATTTGGGTCATCTGTGGGTTTATCAATCAGTTTTTTTCCCTAGCTAATTTGAGCATATTTGCCTACTTTTTAAATACCTTAGAACTGTATCTGAAAAGCACTGTGGGCTGGATGTTGTGGTTCTTGCTTGTAATCCCAGCATTTTGGAAGGCCAAGGCGGGCAGATTACTTGAGGTCAGGAGTTGGAGACCATCTGGCCAATGTGGTGAAACACTGTCTCTACCTAAAATACAAAAATTAGCCAGAGGTAATGGTGGACACCTGCAATCCCAGCTACTTGAGACGCTGAGGCAGGAGGATTGCTTGAACCTGGGAGGCACAAATTGCAGTGAGCTGAGATTGTGCCACTGTACTCCAGCCTGGGTGACAGAGTGAGACTCCATCTCAAAAAAAAAAAAAAAAAGAAAAAAGAAAAATAAAGACATTGTGTATACAAGATGAACAGAGCCTGAGTCAAGAAATACCACTGGAGAAAAGGGTTTACTCTGTCCCCTCTCAGACTTCCACGTTAGAGTGGAAGGGTTCATCCCCTTTAATCTCATCCTAATTTTACTGGGTTTGGGTTGGGTTGCAGCTTCAGTGTGCTTCAGTTCACCATTGGTTTTAAATGTTTTGAAAGTAAGATCAAGATTCTCCCTTCAGCAGGGCTTGGGATCTGAGTCCCAGCATGACTTCTTCGATCTCTTGCTCTCCTTCGCTACCAAGGCTCCTGCTCTTTGGACCTTGGAGAGCTCTTTCTGCTCTACAGCCCACCTGCATATGTTCACTTTTTTCTTTTTTTCTTGAGTCAGAGTCTCACTCTGTTGTCCAGGCTGGAATGCAATGGCTAGATCTCAGCTCACTACAACCTCCACCTCCCTAGTTCAAGTGATTCTTGTGCCTCAGCCTCCTGAGTAGCTGGGATTACATGCATATGCCATCATGCCTGGCTAATTTTTGCATTTTTAGTAGACATGGGGTTTCACCATGTTGGCCAGGCTGGTCTTGAACTCCTGACCTCAGGTGATCCACCTGCCTCATCCTCCCAAAGTGCTGGGATTACAGGTGTGAGCTACCGAGCCCAGCCATTTTCACATTTTTTGAAGATGTCTCTTAGTCCTTATGCCCCCTAGCCCTCAGTGAGCTGCACCATGTACTCACGGAGGTTCAGGTGCAAAGAATTAGCAGGTGAATGTGCCTCTGGGGACTCCCTGCTCTTCCACCCTGCCCCTAGCCTTCTGTGTGCAGTTCTGCAGCTCACAAATCAATGGGAATGCTGGAAAGGAAAGTCTCTGAAAGTGAATCAAGGAGCAGTTGTTAACATAGGGGAGAAACAGTTGCTAAAAAGTCAGTGATTTTTCACTACAGTATTGCACACATGCTCACAACGTGACTTCGATTAATCTGGCCAGGTTTACTTCTCCAACTTCTTCTTTTTGGTGGATGCTCCCTGGTTCCCATCCTGTACTACAATTGCACCAAATCACATGCCATTCTCAGATTTTTTTCTTTTAAATTTGCTCTAAAAGAAACATCTTTAACATTTCCCTTTCTGCACTCCATTCATGAGTCCTATTTATCTTGCAAAATTCCATTTCAAGTTTGCCTCTCCAAGCAAACCTTCCCTCAGTCTGATTCAAACACCACCCGTAAGTTTGTATGTGCTCTCCTTTCTTCTAGCCCTTATTCTATTTTATTTTGATTACTTGTCTACTAATACCATGTCTCCCACACTAGGATTTGTGTTCCTTATGGAATGAAGCAATGCCCAATTTCAGTTAGCATCCCCAGAATCTAACAGAGCAACAGGAACTCAATGATTTGTGTCAAGGAATGTTGAGCACCCAGGTCCCCCTTTTTAACAGCTTCTTTTTAGTTCCTGCTTCTTTCATAGTAAACATAATCACAATTCTCATCTCTTCACATAGACCCCACTACTTTAAGTGATTATGCTATTGTTTATGAGTACTTACTGCTTCCCAAAGCTTTCCAATTATTATTGCATGCAATCCCCCACAACTCTGCTGTTTTGGTGTGTATTAGCCTATTCTCACACTGCCATAAAGAACTACCTGAGACTGGGTAGTTTACATAAAGAAAAAGAGGTTTAATGGACTCACAGTTCTACATGGCTGGGGAGGCCTCAGGGAACTTATAATCATGGCTGAAGGCAAAGGGGTAGCAAGGCACATCTTACTGAAGAGAGAGAGAGAGAAGGGGGAACAGCCACACACTTATCAAACAACCAGATCTCGTGAGAACTCTATCACGAGAACAGCATAGGGGAAACCACTCCCATGATCCAATCACCTCCCACCAGGCCCCTCCCCCAGCATGTGGGGATTACAGTTTGAGATGAGATTTGGGTGGGGACACAGAGCCAAACCATATCATAGTGCTATTACCATACTTTTCATTTACAGATGAGGAAACTGAGGCTTAGGGTGTTTCAGCAATTTTCCAGAAAGAGCTGGGGTTCCAACCCATGCCCATGTCAATCTAGAGCCCACGCTGCTGTGACTACAGCTAAGCCTTTTAGGTCTTCTCCGCTCCCTTTTATTTCTCTATTCTCCTCCCTTTCTGCATCTGGCTCCACACTCCATGATCGGTTGATCACCAGAGCTAATCCGTCTGGTGGTTGACACGCGATGCCTCGGAGCTCTGGTTTTCCCTTTTCTGTTTCTGTATCATCCAGCAACTTCTGTTTTCCTCTGAGGTCACCCTTAAAGGCTTATGTGTCATGTTTCTCATTTCTGCCTTGTCGAGGAAATCTTGCCAGTGCATCTATCAAAGTAATCATCACAAGCCTGATGTAAGAGTATGGTTCCTCTCACATTTTTCATTACTAGATAATTTATTAATATCCTTCCAGAGCAGCACTAGATTTATCTTGATAAAACTGCTATCAGCGGCGACATAAGAGATGCCCCTGGGATGCACAAGGAAGGGCCGTGCACTCACCTCTTTCACCCCTTAATACCTCAGGAAGCCCAACCCACAGTCAGCCCAGGGGGCTGCCAAGACCCAAAACATTTTATCATTTTGATAAAGTTGACCCGGGGTAGCCTCGAAGGGATTGCAACCTATCTTGCCTTTTTTTTCTGCTTGTGGCAAACACAGGACTGTCTGTGTATCTGGGAAGGCAGGTAGTGAGGGGTGGATAAATTACCTTCAAAGAGTTCACTATTTATCTCATTTTCACGTGAGCATCTGCAGGGAACAACTTCACCTCTCAGCTCAAGTGGGCTTTCTGTGAGGCCTTGCGTCTGTGATTGGTGACAGACCTTTGCATTATTTTTGTGGCAGCTTCTGCTCATGGAATTCTTAGAAATGTGAGTGGAATGTATTGTCCTTGCCTTCTGTCTTCCTTCATGTCCTCTTCTCTCCAGGAAGAAAGTGGAGACAGCAGACGCAGTCCCCTCCATCCCTGCTGAATATGTGCAAAAATAAAAATGCAAGAGGCCTTCTGGGTGAGGCAGCTGTCTCCATAGGCTCCTGACAGATGTCACTGCAGGGGTGCATTTGAGATGGGAGTATCCCTGCATTTGCTGCAATTCAGGGTAGCTCTTTTATAAACTGGGTTTCATGGTTCATGTTGTAGGTGTGCATTTGAGATGGGAGTATCCGTGTATTTGTTGCAATTCAGGGTGGCTCTTTTATAAATTGGGTTTCATGGTTCATTTATCTTGACATCATTTCCGCCCCCAACCCTTCAACAAAATCAAAAGACAAAACATAAATAAATAAAAATATACATAGATACTATGAGAAAATGCTCTGGAAGGGGAAAGTAAAATCTCTTGGTGCTGCTATATGTAAACAGATACCTGGATACATTGTTGCTGGAAGGGCTGATTGGTTTGTCAAACTGGGAATAAATGTGTCTGTCTCATTACTCAGCAAGGCTTTTATCCCAGCATTTACTATATGTGAGCAAAGAATGATTTTTGTAATATGTTTGTTTTGCTGCATTGTTTATAATAACAAAATACTTGTTACGGAGGAAGAAACTGGTAAAATAAATAATGGTACATTCATAAGATGGAATACTGCACAGTCAGGCAAAGGAGGAGACAGATACACATGTTAAGATAAGGAGCAAGAGATACTTAGTGATAAAAAGCAAGGTAAAAGTGTCTTTTATAGAACGCTCCTCTTGTCCACACATTGTTACTTGACCATACACAGGAAACTAGCAACAGTGGTTTCATGGGAGAGGGAGACCTGGTCAAGCCTGAGGAAGGGAGAGGGACTATTTATTTATTATTATGGCTTTATTTTTATATTTATTTATTTATTTATTTTTAGATGAAGCCTTGCTCTGTCGCCCAGGCTGGAGTGCGGTGGCGCGATCTCAGCTCACTGCAACCTCCACCTCATGGGTTCAAGCAATTCTCCTGCCTCAGCCTCCTGAGTAGCTGGGACTACAGGGGCAGGCCGCAATGCCCAGCTAATTGTTTGTATTTTAGTAGAGACGGGATTTCACTGTGTTGCCCAGGCTGGTCGCGAACTCCTGAGCTCAGGCAATCCACCCGCCTCGGACTCCCAAAGTGCTGGGATTGTAGGCGCTACTTAAATTTTCCCTGATTATGTGCCACACTTTCAATTAAAAGTAAAGGATCATTGGGAGGCCGAGGCAGGTGGATCACCTGAGGTCAGGAGTTTGAGACCAGCCTGGCCAACATGGTGAAATTTTGTCTCTACTAAAAATACAAAAATTAGCCGGGTGTGGTGGTGGGTGCCTATAATCCCAGCTACTCTGGAGGCTGAGGCATGAGAATTGCTTGAACCCAGGAGGTGGACGTTGCAGTGAGTCAAAATTACGCCACTGCATTCCAGCCTGGGTGACAGAAAGAGACTCCGTCTGAAATAAATAAATAAATAAATAAATAAATAAAAGTAAAGGATCTTTATTTGGCTCTTTTTTCATCAACATTTCTGAGGCTCATAATTTTTTTTTTTTTTTTTGCTTTTTTCCTAAAATGAGCTGGAGCCACACCATCTGGTTCTCCCCCAGTCATTTCCCTCCATAAATAATAAAATCTATGTTGTGTAGGTGGGCCATAGCTGACCACACCGAGGAAACAGTGCTAACCACAGTACATTGTTCTCTAATGGACAAAGCCAGTTTTCACGTCAGTAATTCCCACAATGGTCTGAGTAGCAGGAAAAAAAGGAGTCTATTGCTATTTTCCAGTTGAAGAAATTGTTCAACTGGAAAATAGTGTGATATGTTCAAGGTCGCACATCCTGCAGGGAGTAGAGCAAATACTCACATCCAAATTTGACTGAAGCCACGAAGCACACCCTCCGCCTTTTGCCCCACTCACTCGGGGAATCATTTCTCTTGGGCGCTTTCAGAGGTAATGGCTGTGCACTCCCATTTATTTTGCACAACCCCCTTCTTCTACCTGCTGCTGAACTGGGGAACTTCCCAGCCCCATTCAGTTGCTGGTGAGGCTGTGCCCGCAAGCTTTTGGCTCCAGGTGCCTGCTGGAGGAGAGCTGGCTCTTTCAATTGCTGGTTCAATGCTGAGGATGACTCCAGCCTCCTGGACAGATGGCCAATTGCACTTGAACTCTCAGAGAGCACATACGTCAACAGTGATAGAGAGCTTCAGCTGTGACCAGAGCTGGGACAGCCATCCAAATGCGGAGCCATTCGTCACTGTGGTTGATTCCATAAAATCAGCAATGAGGGGACAGATAAGGGGGGAGGATGCAGCCTCCGCTCTCTGTAGCTTGGCAATGCTGGGAAGACCCAGTGCGCACCTGGCTTCACCAGAGTTAAGATCGTCTATCTCTTAGAGGCTCAAAATCCTCAAGGAAGTGCCTTTCTTAACATTACCGCACCCGATGATTGTTTTAAAAATATACTACTGTGACCGCCAGATGCACAAAATAATAGTATACTTCTTTTTTTTTTTTTTTTTTTTTTGATGACTTACCCAAACAGAACTCTTGGAGAAGGAAGTTCTCTATCTTTTATTCTATCCCAATCCCTATCTCCTCTGATGGTTTATCTTTTTCTTTCTTTGGGATGCCACTTCATCTTCTAATACTGGCTTCTCTGGTGTCTAAAAGAGAAGTCCCAGCAGAGTGAAGAGAAATGCAGTATATTCAAATCCCCTATTCACTGTTTCTTAGCGGGGTAGCCTGCTGGAAGTTGCTGGCTATGCCTAAACCTCAATTTCCTTTCTCCCATACTTGGGCTGAGCTGCATTTTAAAAACCCTGATTAGCTTTGAGGAAGACCTTCAGCATCAAATGTGTAGGATTCAGAGGTTCCATAGAAAAGGCAGAAAGAAAAGAGCCAGATGACAGGAGGATCCTGGAGCAGGTGCAGAGAGGCTGGTTGGAGAACCCTAGGAACACTGGGTCCTAATGCTTTGTGTGAGTGACTACAAAGTGCAGATAAGATTTTTAAGTCCTGTGCTCCTATTACCAGAGGAAACTCTCTGGAGGAAGGCAGGAGCAACCAATATGGCCTGAGAAACACAAAGGTGGAGGAAAGATGTGTTTGTTTGTAGAGGAGGAGTTAATGGGGCCCAGCTTGCAGAAGTTCACTTATTCAGTGTGATGGTTGAGTTTATGTGTCCACTTGATTGGGCCATGGGGTGCCCAGATGTTTGGTGAAACATTATTCTGAGCATTCTTGTGAGGGTGCTTTTGGGTGAGGTTAACATTTAAGTCATAAGTCGAGAAGATGGCACTCCATAATGGGAGGGGACTTCATCCAATCTGTTGAAGGCCTGAATAGCACACAAAGGCTGACCCTCCCCCAAATTTCTCCTGCCTGACTGCCTTTGAACTGGGAAATTGGCTTTTTTTTTTTTTTGCCTGCAAACTGAAGCTTAGACATTGGCTGCTTTTTTGGGGTTTCAGGCCTGATGGCCTTTTGACTGAAATGACACCCTTGTCTCTCGTGGGTCTCCAGCTTTCTGACTCACTCTGCAGATCTCGGGACTTGTCAGCCCCCAAAATTGCATCAACCAATACCTTATAATAAATCTGTTTATATATCTCTATCTAACTATCTATCTACCTATATATCTGTCTGTCTCTCTCTCTATCTATTTATCAACATAGCTATCCGACTATCTATCTATCTATCTATCTATCTATCTATCTATCTATCTATCATCATCTGTAGATATATCCTATTGGTTTTGTTTCTGTGGTGAAACCTGAGTAATAGATTCAGTGATGAATTCCTGTTCCCACTGTTTGTAGCACTAGGCTTAGTTTTGTGCATAATGCAAGTAGAAGTTGCCAGGTTCTCTAAGATAGGGATGGATGAACATCTGTGGAAGTTCAGAGGGTGATGGGCGAGACAGTTTGCTATACTAGAAACAATGAACATTTGACACTAATCTGTGAGAAGGAGAGACCAACAATTATTGAGCATCTATTCAAAAATAGTAGTTCACTTACTTCCCAACAAATCTCCAGAAACTAAACACTAGACTTCTCATTTTCCAGACTAGAAAAGACAAGCTACAAATCCAGACTCATTGGCATCAGGGTCTATTTACTTTAGGCTCCGAATGCTTCCTGGGCTCAAGATCATTAGGCAAACTCAACAGCAGAATCATCATTCAAATTAATCTCAACAAGCTTGAACCCTAATCTCTTTTTTTTTTTTCTTTTTGAGACAAACTCTCGCTGTGTTGCCCAGGCTGGAGTGCAGTTGCCAATCTTGCCTCACTGCAACCGCCGCCTCCCGGATTCAAGCAATTCTCCTGCCTCAGCCTCCCAAGTAGCTGGGATTACAGGCATGTGCCACCATGCCCAGCTAATTTTTGTATTTTTAGTAGAGACGGGGTTTCGCCATGTTGGCCAGGCTGGTCTCAAACTCCTGACCTCAAGTGATCCACCTGTGTCAGCCTCCCAAAGTGCTGGAATTACAGGCATGAACCACCACACCCAGCCTAACTTGAATCCTAATCTCAAGTTCACCTCCTGGCACGTAGAAAGTAAAAAGTCAAGCCTCACACTCAGGATCTAAAAAAACAAAGACATATGCAACTGTATGAGATTCAGTTTCAGCATCTGTAGAATGGGTAGAAGATATTTATTCATGGAGAAATTGCAAGAAATAATTGTAGCATGATTTTTACAAGTACAAAATGCTTATTACAGTAAATATTAGAGTAAATATCCATTTACTTATGGTCACATCTCTGTTCCATGCCAGCATAATCTTGCTGAATGCAACATACTTTTGTCCTGCTTCACGGACTTCCCTGATGCCTTGCAGCTGCTTCTTGTACACCCAGCTCACTCTCAACTCTGACACTTCTGTGTGGAAATGGTGGGTTGATGGTCAAATGTCCTGTCATTCACAGGTTCCAATGTGATCCCTAGGTGAACGAAGACATAGTTTCCCCTCCAGTCTCACCTGTAGAATAACACAAAGCCTGAAAAAGTCTTTAAATCCATACTTTTATCAATCTACTTTTTTAAGGCATGGTGTTCTTAAACCATAGTGATTCACAGAGTAATCTCAAGGAGCTTAATGGATGATGAGGGATTTAACAGCTAGAGCCTGGAACCATTATCTGTTTTCCAGACTCTGAAAGAGGGCAAACGAAATGTCATCTATGTGCATGTAAAGGTGGAGGGGGCAAGCACATACTGGGTAAATTGGGAGCATGCACTCCAGACTTGAACAGATTTAAATGACAAGGACATAACAAGGTCAATCAGAAACTCCAATTTATTCTGTCATTACATGAATGCTTTATGTCAACCATAGAGTGAAACTCTCAAGTTATAGTTGATGTCAGAAACATAAAATCCCACCCCAGAGATTGGCTGGGAAGGTGGAGAGATGAGTCAGGGAGTCAGTAACGAAACTCTTTTCTCAAGGTTATTTAGCAGATGGAAAAGTTTCCATAAAGCTCCAATGGTCCCCTCTGGAACCCTCTAACAGGGCTGATACTTACAATAAGTCTTAAGCTCCAGGGGAGGCCATAAAAGAAACCAATAATGATGACAGAAGAGGCTCAACACAGTTAGCCAAAGATTGATCCCCACAAGGGAGGTGGAAGTCTTCTGCCTATGAGTGTCAACGGGACTTTACTGCCCACGCTGGGGAAAAGCAATTGGCTGAGAGAGGTAGAAGGGCTTAGAGAATTTCCAGGTTGACAGTTAAGTTTCTAACTACTCCACTGCCTTCTTGGGTAGTGAGGGAATCTTGTTAGGGGTTGGGACTGGACTAGGCATTATAGAACTTGATTTGGTGCCTCCAAATGGTGATGGGGACTTTGTTTGTCCTAGGTCCTTCTCCTATGAGGTAGAGGCTGATACCACTGGGGCAATACCTATATGAGACCAGGTATGGCCTAGATCCCTGGTTTCAAAAGGCGAGATGACCTAGTAGACTAAAAAGAGCATCTTTACAGTCAGACATACTGAAATTGAACTCACATTTTGGTTCTCAAAGACCTTCTCTGAGCTTTGGTGCCCTTTTCTGAACGGCGTGGTTAATAATACATCCTTCACAGGGTCACTTGGTGATTAAATGAAATACTGTCGTCAAATTACCTAACACTGTGCTGGGCATAGATTAAACACTCACACAATGGTAATTTTCTGAACCATCACTTTATAGAACTGGAAACAATATATCGCTGAACAGACTTGGATCTTGACTCAAACCTTAGAAACTCTACAGATGGATCTCGGCTTGTTCACCTCTCTCACCTTCAATTTAATTTCCTGTCTTTCCATCTTCCTTCCTGCCTCCTTTATTTCCACTTAAAGTGTGCCTATCTCCTGATACTGCTTTCTCTACACTCTGACATTCCCAAACCAGGCTTTGCTTTATCATAAACCCTCACCCTGCTATTCCTGTGATAGAATCCATCCTTTCCTCTCTCTGCACTCCTTAGCATACATCTCTGTAGACAACAATAAGCAGTTGCTTTTTCTCAGAATGACTTAAGACAGTGCTTATGAAAGTGTGTTTGGTGGGACGTCAAGAATGCCTGTCCTACCTTAACCCCAGCTCCATGCAGGCTAGAAACCTAAAGTCAGAATAGAAAGTTTCAACCACCGTCTTTTGATGGAGGAGAAAAAAGCGTATCTCATTTATTAGAGCTTCCTAGAGCACAAGAAACAAAGAACAGACTCACATCTCAATAGATTATTTCAGGGCATGAAAAAAGTCCTCTGAGTCATCAGGCATTACGGTGAAGGGAAATTTTTTTCTGATTTCTGAGGACGAGTTTTCCTGGTGCAAAAAGAGAGAAAGGTCATCCCATTTGGAAAGGATGGGATATGCAGACATACAGAGACAGGTTCAAAATAGTTATCTGTGGTTCAAGCACAAAATATGTTGAAGGAGATGAGCCTGGGGAAGACAGTGGTGCCAGATGTTGAACAGAATAGGTTGGAAGAATAGAGGCAAAAGTAAAATATACATATACCCAGTAGGAAACTGCAGTGAATATTCACTGTGCCCTTTTGCAGGAATTCAAAAGGGATACCAATAACATTTCCGTAATTATTCCAGGTTCAGGGACTAGAGCTCCTCCTAGGATAAACCTATTACAGATCCCATTGCTGCAGAGCAGGACTCCCTCAGGTTACTCTGAATCAGGGGGAGAAAAACATTCTTGGGACAAGTATTTTTGACTAAGGGTAAAACGAGCTGAACTACTCCCATTGTTACAGTCCTATTTAAAAGGCACAATTCACCATGAGTTCAAAGCATATCTTCATTCAAGGTGACAACTCAGTGGTGAATTCTGAGAGACGTTAACAGGAGGAGTTGTGAGGAACATAGCGAAGGAGTTAAAATTTGAAGGAAAAAAGGATTGGGGATTATATGGTCTTGAACTATGGAAAAGGTTGAAATGCATTCAAGAAAGCAATAAAGACTAGTGAACCAGAAACTCCCTGCTCATTTATGATAAAATATCTAGTTAATACCAAATAAAAGATTCAAATAGACTTGTTATGGTTCTTTAGAAAGTCTCTCTAAAATAATGCCCATATCCCCCACACTTTTTTTCTTTTTTTAAAAAAAGCACTTTCACAAATAAAGTGTTGCCTTTAGGAAGGAAGATTGGCTATGGGAAGTAAGCCGCTTAGCTAGAATGAAAAAGATATGAGAGGAACATAATTTCTGAATTTGGAATTGTTCTTAGACACTGCACCAAGCATCCTGCCTTGCAAACAACACCCGCTGTTTATTTTACATAGGAATTCATGGGCCACCCTGAACACAAAAAAATGCACATTGGTTTAGTGGAAGAGATGAAAAATCATATTTACATTTGCAGTAAAGGGTGAATAGTGCTCTAAAAAGACAGGTACTTCAAGAGCACAGAGGAGGGAGTGAGTGCTCAATGACTGGGAAAAATCAGGAAGGCATCTTAGTAGAGATGACATTTGGGCTAGTTCTTGAAGGGTCAATTGGAGCTCACCAGATTGGAGAAAGGCTTCTGCTTGGGAAGTATCTCAGTCCACTGCAGAGGGCAGGTGATGAGAAAGCATCCATGAAGTAGGTCTTAGAATAAATGAGGGTTTATAGGCTGGGAAAAATACCAGGGCTCTACCAAACTGAACACCAAAGAGCATTTATCTTCTTTCTTTGTCTATGATCTAACCACTGCTGCTTGCAAGAAATACATATCTGAAAGGGGATTCGAAGAATGTGGATAGTTTCCAAATCATAAACACAAGCATGAATCAAGTCAAGCCCAGTTCCTCTCTTATTAGAAAAGAAAAAAAGAAAGAAAGAAAGAAAGAAAGAAAGAAAGAAAACCTGCAACTGTTCATCCTCTCTGGATTTGTTTCCAGGGCTGCCATAACAGATCACCATACACTAGGCAGCTTAAGGCAACAGAAGCATCTTCTTTCACAGTTCTAGAATCTAGGAGTCTGAAATCACGGTGTCACCAGGTTGGTTCCTTCTGAAGGCTCTGTGGGAGAATCTGTCTCATGCCTCTCTCCTACTTCGTGGTGGCTGCTGCAGTTCTTAGAGTTCCTCTGCCTGTGGCTGCACAGGCCCCTTGCTCTCTGTGTCTGTCTCTGTGTTTTCTCCTTTTCTCTTTCATAAGGACACCCATCATTGGATTTAGGGCTCATCCTAAACCCAGCATTATCAGGTCCTGAGATCCTTAATTCCACCTGCAGAGTCTCTATTTCAGATATGGCCATATTCACAGGTACTGAGGATCAGCACATACCTTTCTTTAGGGCCACCATTCAACTTACTACACTCCGTTTTATTTTTTCCCAAAGTTGTCTCTTCTGGAGAGAAGTTGTCCCTACCACTTAAAAGAGTGAAAAAGGGACAGTACCAATAATTATGATGCCCAAAGTAGAAGAGTGCATTTCTAGAAAGCAGGGATTGAGGCAAGGATTACAGTAATGATACTCTGAGAGTTGAAAGCCCAGGACAATGAGGGTTGTGGGGGGAAATGGAGGGAAGGCAGGGAAAGATATGAGGTAATGCTATGCATTGCAATTCAGTGCTGAGCACTACTTTATAAGTGCTGCACAGAGGCAAATCAGGTATGCGGGGCAAGCCTGGTGGCCCAGCAGAAGGGATGTTCACAGAGAGTGTTGCAAGAAAGATCTACACTTAGGAGAAGGGTCTATAAAAGAGAAACGAGGAGGAATCCATTACTCTAGCTCCTTCTATCTCCTATTTCCCTTTGGTCAAGTTTCACTCCATGGAGGACCGATCTTCCACACTTCAAGGTTATACCATCTGCCCTTGAACTTCCCTCAGGTAGCCGGATCCCATACCTCACAGTGTTGTAGTCCATTCAAGATCAGAAGTGGAGGGCTGACTCAACATGGCTCAGCGTACTGGAAGTGAGGATCATCCAGGCCCAGGGCTTCAACCTTGACCCCAGCCAACTCAGGGAAACTAGCAAGGGCACCAGCAAAGATGGCAGCCAAGTGATCCAGAATGTGGATGGTAATTTTCCGGGGAAGGAGGCTGTAGAGAGAAATCCAAGAAGGCTCATGTTTTGTGCCAGGTACTAGTATCAAGGCTGGGAAATATACCAGGGGTCTACCAAACTGAACACCAAAGAGCATTTATCTTCTTTCTTTGTCTATAATCTAACCACTTGGCTTCAACTGTTGGTGAGTTCACACAGACAGCTTTTATGTCAAGAATTTGCTGTAAATACTCAATATTTTTTACTTTTAAAGGTTGTGTGAAAGCTGTAATGATATGGAGGAAAAAGGGAGTTAGAGACTTCATTAACTGACAGTTTCCTTTCTAGCATAGGTGCTAATCTAAAAAAAGAAAGATAAATACCATAATTGGTTTGAGGAAATGCATAATAATTTGTTTTGTAAAGCAAAAAGTAAGCAATGAAATGATATGTATATGTATATTGTTCACCTGAATTATTTATTTTTTTATTTTTTTGCTTAACAAGCAGAGAGGGAAGAAAGAAAAATAGCATCTGCCCAACCCAAGCTTTTTATTATATTTTTTAATGGTGAATCTTGCTAGAACCATAATGCAGCTCTGGAAGAAATAAAAACTTATGATCAGAACAAGCATTATAGACATTTATGTAAAACTGGAAGTGAATAGTATTTTCCCATCTGTTACTAATTCATAACCGGATTCTCTCTGGTATTGTGACTGAAGTACATTTTTATAATTCATTTCTTGGCTTCAACTGTTGGGGAGTTCTCGACTTTGTTAATTTCACAACATCAGATGTTCATGAGGAAGTTACCATTATGACTCACAGTCAACATGTTATCAATTCCAAGAGGGAAGGAAGTTAGCCAGATAAAGTGGTGAATCGGAGGTTTTAAAATAGAGCTTTATTTCTAAACACCCTATGTTCCAGGAAACTATTGGGGAAACTAGGAAATGGCTCTGGGGCTGGATTTGAGGATCCCATATGCACAATGACAGCACACCAGGCCATCCCGTGATCCAACGGCCCTCTCAATCCCTGTGCATCGCATGATGCCAAAACCCATTAGCTACTCATTAGCAAAGGTGAATGAACATTTGACAGAATAGAAGCAATCTGCCTGGGAAGTGGGGACACAGGAAAGGAGGAAAAGAGAGAGAGATACAGGAGAGAGAAAGGGAGAAGGTGGAGGGGGAAGAGAGACAGGGAGAGAGAGACTGAAAGGATGGTGGAGGGAATTCTAAGCTTAGGCAGTCCCACACTTTGGCATTCTAATCTAGAACAACTTCATAACTAAGAGTAAAGGAAAATCACTATTTCTTAATAACAACAACCACAAGCAAAGATTTCCATAAGCCCAAAAGTTTAAAAGCAGAATGTTATTTTAAGCAATCTGCTGTTTGGCTAACATTTGTGAGACATGTAAAGGAAGACAAAATTAGACTGAACCTAATCAAGATTTATTGTATTTTTGCTCAGTCCATTGAGTTTTTAGTACAGTAAATGTTCTTTTTGTTTTTTTCCCATCATAATTTCACTTTCCAGATTAATTTCTGAATCTTTGTTTATATGTTGCTAAGTAGAAGCTACAATATTTTTACCATGGAAACATTTGTTTGGTTATTTGATATACAAACATAGTCTGAAACAACAAATATAATAGAACACATATGCACGTATGACATTTCCCAGAACATGAATCTTGTCTTGTTGAAATGAACTGAATTCATTATTTTTGGATGCTCTATCCTCTTTCCTCTAGTTATTACTGAACCAAAAAGGGTTTAGCTGGTGTAAGAAAATTGGTACAACACTTCAGAAAAGCATAGTTTTTCCCAATGCAGAAACTTTAGAAAAGGATAATTTCAAAATGAGTCAAGTTTAAATTGTCTGACATACTTATTCCAAACGCAAAAACTCATCCTAAGGAAATAATCCTCCTGTGAAGGAAATATTTTTCCCTCAAAATTATTGACCACAAAGTTATTAACAATGGTGAAAACTTCAAAACCATCTCAGTGAATCACCATAATTATGAAAAATGAGGGAAACTCATTCATTAGGCCAAACTGTTGCCATTTATTTTTAAATTTATTTATTTATTTATTATTTTTTGAGATGGAGTCTCGCTCTGTCACCCAGGCTGGAGTGTAGTGGTGCGATCTCGGTTCACTGCAACCTCCACCTCCCGGGTTCAAGCGATTCTCCTGCCTCAGCCTCCCAAGTAGCTGGGACTACAGGTGCCCACCACCATGTCCAGCTAATTTTTTGTATTTTTAGTAGAGACAGGGTTTCACCATGTTAGCCAGGATGGTCTCAATCTCCTGACCACATGATCTGCCCGCGAGGCCTTGTGCTGGGATTATAGGTGTGAGCCACCAAGCCTGGCCTTAAAATTTATTTTTATGAATATTGTGTAGTATCAGGGGAAGATATCTCAGAGAAAGATTAGTATGGCTAGTCAGATGAGGATACCCTAAAATAGGTCTTTTGCCAGCAGAGTGCTCTCTGGTTATGAAAATGGAAATCGGAAAGAAAACAAGCAAACAAATAAACCAAACCAAAAAAAGAAAAAAAAAATTCTCCATTACAGTTTTCAGACCTGGTCCTATTTTTTCTGAGCTCAACTTTTCCACGCTATTCAAACAAAATACAGTAATAATAAAAATATTAAGAGTAGCAACATAAGATTTCTTAAAGTACTCTATAATAAACCTATCACGTCTGTACTATTCTCATTTTGCAGGTGAGAACACTGAAGCCTAGAAATATTCAATCACACTTCTGAGTTCTCACAGTTATTAAGTGGTTGCATAAAGCATTTGAATTCAGGTTGGTTTGACACCAGATGTGTGTGCTTGTGCCAGCAGTATTTAATATGCTCCTTAAGGTTAAAGTTAGAGAAGGGACGATTACAAAATATTAAGAAAGACGCTCCACAAGTGTGAAAACCGTGAGAAAATGAAAATAGAAATTAAGGACACTATGAGTTCTGAGATAATCAAATACTCTTTGGAAACGGAAAAATTGATGAAAAACTTTAATAAGATCTTCTATATTCAGCATCCTTTATTAGGGTTTGCAACATTATCTCCAATGACAGCAATGGCAACACAAACATAGAAATAATAAAAATGTCCATCCATAGGGGATGGATGGACTCAGTGTTGTTTCATCAACCTGATAGGAAATTATGCAGATATTAAAAATTATTATTATAAAACTGTGTGGAAATACAAAAAATGTTTTTGATCAACTATGAAATGAATAAAGCAGAACATAAAATGACGTGGGCAATATTAATGCCATCTTCCAAAAATGTGGGTCTATGCTCAGGGGCTGGGGTAAGGCATTTAGAAGTGAAAATAATTGTGTTTTGGATAGTTTTTCTGTATTACAATATAATTGGGCTATTATATCTTTCTTTCAATAATAGACATAAACACACACATCTTTTAGGTATCATGAGTTTCATATCTTTGCTCATTTTAATATGTAGAGCTCAACAGGATAAAAGAATAAATTCTACACATCCATGCAAATGGAAGGGAATAATGAACCCATTGTATCCATTATACAGCCTCAAAAATTATTAACTTTTTTTTGCATTTTTATTATTGCAAAACTAATATGAAGTTTGGGAAAAAATAATCCTGGAGATCTTCATCAGAGCTGGGGAAAAGTGTTGTGTTAGAAGTTGAAAATCTACTGACTGATTCGACTGCAAGTTGTCACTCATCTTGGCCTTCCATTTGAGCCAAGAATTGCAGCCATCTCTATTTAATAGGTAGGTGTTAAGGGTTGAGTTAAAAAAAAAACAGAAGAGTGAGAAGAGAAAAACACTAGAAATCTGTGCCTGGTTGTCAGAGGGAGGTAATTAAGTGTAACATGAATCAGGGGAAATGATGTCCACTACCAAGGCCCTCGAGGCCTCCCAGAGGCTGAACCAAGATGACAGGTTAAAACCATGAGTGAAGTTAAACATCACCAAAGGGTATAACTACCTCAACACCTGGTGAGTAAATATGATTCAGACACATGTACAGGTAGAGAATGGTTTAGACTAAGGGAAGATATTTTAAGGACTGTAACTAAATACCCCTGTGAAAGAAATTGGGAGTTCATTCATTAATTGATCTGTTTATCCATCTATCCACCTATTCATCCATCCACCCAACCATCTACCCATTCATCCATCCATCTGGCCAGTCAGCCAATAAATTATAATTTTGCGGAAAATGAAAGAACTTCAGAATGTCTGGAACATGTAGTACAGGGTTAGTGTAGAAAGAGTCTTAAGTGTTAAGAAGAGGCTTTGTCTAAAAGTTTAGACTTTACCCTGAGCCTGATGGAAAACAAACTGAAAAGTTTTGAGAAGCCAAGTGACAAGATAAGATCTGCCTTTTAGAAGCAAGTGGCTAGTAATTAGCATATGGTCACCAAAGGGCTGCAGACTTTAATTTCCCAGAGAGGCAAATAGAAAAGGGGAGTGTCTGAGTTGTCTGACCAAGCCTGGAAAGAAACATTCTGGCAGATTTTCTGTCTGTGGGGCTGCAGGGCCTCCAATTATTCCAGGAAACCACGCCTTTTTTTTTTTAATCATAAATAACCATTATCTATCAATCAGGCATTTAATCTAAAAGGTTCAGTTGAGTTGAGCCACTATTTTCCATAGTCATTTTTAACTACTATTTTAGATTCACATCAAACTTGTCATTAGAGTCGATACAACAGCATAGAAGAGATAGAAAAATGCTAAAGAATAATCAAATCCCTATTTTTACCATGATGATGACATGATCACACCCTTCCATGGTGTATCTGTTTAAAAAATAAGTAAGAAAAATGACAATGGACTGCTTTCCAAGGTGAAGCCAAGTCACCTGATTTCAACTCTGAAGACATTTTTCAGATTTTTGAGAAAAGTGTAGAAAATTCACCCTGCCACAGGTTCTTTCTTCTCCACTCACCAAACTCTCCCTAGCAGTAACCCAAAAATATGACAGCCAGATATCATCTATGTTAAATTACTTTTTCAATAGTAGATGATTTATCGTTGATTAGGTAATTAAATCAAACACAAGTGGCTGAAAGTAAATCTATTATTATCATCCCTGTAAATTAAAAGTTCCGCATCATAAAAAATCATGACCATCTTGAAAATGACTAGTCAAGTGCCTTTTAGAGGCAAGCAGGATTTATTGTCAATTAACGTATTGAACTGTATAGTCAGCATAACCCTATGTTCAAGACTTTTAAAATTATTGGCTTCTGAGCTGTTATTATCATGGTAATGAAATGTATCTAGCTATTTTCATATTGAACAATTCCATAGGTTGGGTTTATATCTCACTATAACAACATTTCATTTTATTACTATCTCCAATCCTCTGTAATTAATACAAATACATTCCTTTTTTCCATCATGAGTTTATCAATTTTCATTGATTTGCCTATAATGAATACAGTCAGAAAAAGAAAGGCAGACAGATCATATCCGTTAAAGTGTCTTTAGCTTCAAAAGTTTGTTTGTGGCATTGTTTAATTTAAAAAGAAAAAGAAAGTCATCAGGAAACTAATTAAAAAGAGACATTACTTTCAGGCCTGCTAATAAACAAGAAGTCAATAATTATTGCATAAAGGGACTGAGGAGCTATTATCCTTCTAGAAATTTTGCATTTGCATCCAGCCCACTTGAAAAAAGTAAAATTATTATTCCTATCAAATATTTAGTGCATATGGATAATCATATTATCTATTATAATGTTGTACATCTTTCAAAGTTAATAAAGGTCAATTGGAACTATAAAACCTAAGATGCACTTATAACAAGTTCAATTTTTGTAACTAGATACATTTGACAGCTTGTGTGCATACCTTTTTTTGTGGCAAATCTCTATAAACCTGCACTGGCTCTGTGTCAGTGAGAAATTCATGTGTGTTTCCCGTTGTACATATCTTTATCTGAAATATGATTTTGTCTGAGGTTCTTTCCGTAAGGAATGATCTTCTGTTCTATTAATTCTATTATAGTCTATTAGTCCATTTGGCATTGCTATCAAGGAGTACCTGAGACTGGGTAATTTATATAGAAAAGAGCTTTATTTGGCTCACAGTTCTGCAGGCTGTACAAGTATGGCTCCAATCTGCTCAGAGTATGGTGAGGCCTCAGGAAGCTTTTACTCATGGTAGAAGGTGAAGTGGGAGCAGGCGTGTCATGCTGAGAGGGAGCAAGAGAACAGTAGGTGTCAGACTCCTTTAAACAACCAGCTCTTGCATGAGCTAACAGAGAACTCACTTATTACCATGGGGAGGGCACCAAGCCTTTCATGAGGGATCCATCGCCAGGACCCAAGCACCTCCCACCAGGCTCACCTCCGACATTGGGGATCTCCTATCAACATGAGATTTGGAAGGGACAAATATCCAAACCATAACATCTAGATGCCACTGAATTGGGAGCTCAGTAAGACAAGTGGCTTTCCCAAGGTCACATTGCTCATGTGAGGCAGCCTGGAAGCTGAGTTCAAATATTGGACTTCAAGCCAAGTGCTCATCCTGCCTCCCTGCAAGGCAAGGAGCAGGATTTTGCCAGAGTGAGGGCGTGTATCCCCACTTTCCTACGGATGAGGACTTGAAGTGAAGGCTACAAGATGCCCACATTTATTTTTTTCTCAAATTGCTTTCTACTTTAGCTTAGAGAAGCACATCTTGAAGTTAAAGAAGGGTTAGTTGGGAGTGAAAAAAAAATCACCGTGTTTTCTGGGGTGTGCAAAGAAAGCAGCCATAGCAGGGCAGAGGACATTAGAGATGTGTCTGCAGTCTTTTCAAAACTGTTTAATCTAATCCTAACTGTTATAATCAAAATCCAAATGACGATGCCTTCAGTGACATTCCATGGCCCTATAACCATTGCACCTGTTTGGGCTTAGCATTTGCATCCCCAGGTGGTAGTGTTATTTGGTATAAATCAAGTAATTCGATAGCATTCTAGGAAGGAGAAAAGTTTATGAAATAGCAAAGTATTCCAGATTTCCTTCTTGCTTCCCCACTATTTGGAGTGGATAGGAGTACCTTCCTGAGAAGAACAGCCGGAGCTCCCAATTTCTTGTGCAGGGGCACAAGAGGCTGAACCTGAATCCAGTTCTGATATTAGAATTTCTTTCATGGGATAGAGAGTTTACCTTTGACAAAGCTACTGATTGTTTAAGATTTCCTAGTTAGAGCATAAGACACATAAACTGCCTCATTTAGGATGACCGTGAAGTTGGTCACTCAAACAGGGCCATGGAGAGTCGAGGCATAAACTGGGACTATCCCAGACAAAACAGGGTGTATGTTCACCCTTCTTATTCTTCCCCATATCTTTTGCTCTTAACTCATCATAAGTGCTTAGTACACTTTGTTGAGAATAAGTTTTAATTGTTGTTCGGGTAGAACTTGATAGTCATTATATGGCCTGTGGAGCACCAGCATTGGCATTATCTGGGAGCTTGTTAGAAATACAGAACCTCGCACCCCACTCCAGAGGTATTGAATCAGAACCCGCATTTTAATGATATCCCAAGGAATTTCATTTGAAAGTTGAAGCTTGACACGCAATGAAATACGATATATTGGAGTCAGTACAGTTTCCGTAGTTCTTGAACTCAGCTACCCATTACAATCATCTGAGCCGTTTTGAAAAACATACAGATTCACCATTCCATATGACCCAATATTTCCACCCCTTGGAGTATAATTTTTTTAAAAAAAATACTATCATGCATGTACACAAGGGGATATGTTCAAAAATGTCCACTGCAACATTGCAAAAGTCAAAACTTGGGAACATCTTAGATGCCCATCAGTAAAAATGTGGATAAATAAACTGCGATAAATTCAAACAAGAGAATATTATATAGCTGTGCAAACAAAGGATCTGGTACCATCTTCATCAATATGATTATATCTCAAAATATACAGTTGTGAGAGCAAAAAAATGTGGAAAACTAAAATTATATAATGCTTACAATATTAAAAATACCCAGAACGTAGCTGTATGTTACATGTGGACATACATCTTTGTAGTGATGATATGCAAGCATAGATGGAAACAACAAGCATAAAATTCAGAAGAAAAGTAACCATCTCTGGGGAGGGAAAGGTGTAATGAAATCAGAGAGGGGTAAAATGGGGACTTCCATCATCCAGGATACATTTTATTTTTAAACTTGGTAGTAAATACATAAGCATTTGTTTCATTTTCTATGAATATTGCTTGCTTGTAACAGTTTATAGTAGCAGCTAGAATACAGATTTGCAGATCTTTCTTAACACATATTAAATGAAAGCAACCAGGAGCAAGGCCCAGGAGTCAGTGTGCCCACCCAAGTTGATTTTTATGGGCAATCAGATTTGAAATTCTCTGGTGTTAATGATCCCCAAGATGATTTGAGAAGAAAAACATGCATGGTTCTATAATAAGATATACCACCTTGATTACTTTTAGAGGCAGTGTGTTGCCATAGAAAAACATGGGTTTTGGATCCAGATAAGAATGGAGTTTGAATCTTGCTCTAGTTCATTATGGCTCTAGACAAGTGATTGGATGACTCTAAGCCTCACTTAACTCATCACAGAGTGGAATTGTTTGAAAGACTAAATAAGAATAAATCCTGGCTTAGAAGGCAGTGTGCAAATGGTTATTAATTCTCTTATTACAAAATTCCAAAACTAAGCTGCTTTTGGTGGAGATTTAAACACCTATTCATCCAGCATTCATTTATAGGGTGTCTTCCATGTGCCAAAGACAAAAACCAGATCAGATCCCTGTTCTCAACAGCTACCACCTCAAAGATATCTACTCCAGGGAATTTCAGATCTATGTTCTTGTCTACTGGGGATGACAGACAGGTTCTAAACAGTGAACACGGTTTTTGAATAAACCCACGTCTTTGAGTAATGCGTCCCTTTGGGGCATACTTCATCCGCTGTTATCCATTTAACTTTATATTTGAAGTGATTCCAGAGGGGCTGCTAAACATGACATTCTGTCCCCTGACCACATGGGCTAGCACGTGACTAAGACGGCACAGTTCTCATACTCCCCCCTGCCAATTGGTACAAGGGGTGGGCGTGTGATCCTCACTGACCAATCAGAGATCTTCCCTGGGATTTTTCTGCATGGATACTGGCAGAGAAAAATAATATATTTCCTCTGGGTTTTAAATGAAAATATTCTAGGCCTTAGCTGTTTTAGCTACAGCTTCCTATTTTCCAGTAACATGGAAAAAGCATTTGCATAGGGAGCGAGAAACTTAGACCAAAGGTAATGACTGTTTGATTCCTTGGATCCAATATCATTCTTCTCAGTTACAAGTACAAATACATGGCCCCCCCCTTTTTTTTGGCTTAAATACATAAATGTTAGAATTCTCATTTGGCACCAACCAACATTGTCTTGATTGAGACATATTCTAAGATAACTTCTCTCATAACACAATCTGTTTAGTGCCTCATTTAAGGTCAATTATCATTAATTTGTAAAATCATATGACAAAGATCTAATGTTTATTGTATTTAATAGTCCCAAAGTGTTTCTCACCCTCTCACTCTACTTTTTTAAATAATCTAAGAATTAATTGTGCCCTTTCTTTCTTTCTTTTTTTTTTTTTGGAGTTTCGCTCTTCTTGCTCAGGTTGGAGTGCAATGGTGCGATCTTGGCTCACCGCAACCTCTGCCTCCCGAGTTCAAGTGATTCTCATGCCTCAGCCTCCAGAGTAGCTGGGATTACAGGCATGCACCACCACGCCTGGCTAATTTTGTATTTTTAATAGAGACAGGGTTTCTCCATGTTGGTCAGGCTGGTCTTGAGCTCCCGATCTCAGGTGATCCATTCACCTCAGCCTCCCTAAGTGCTGGGATTACAGGCGTGAGCCACTGCACCCAGCAGAATTGCGTTTTTTCACCTATTTAGGAGATACGTTTCATTGCTAGGAATAGAGATTCATCTGTAGTGGTTTGATCACACAAGAATTTATTCATTAACATAAGAGTAGTCTGGGGATAGGTAATTAGAACTCTTATGGTGGCTTCGCAGGGTCAACTTAGATATAGGGTAGCTTTTATATTTTTACTTTGTTAATCCTAACACTGATTTCCACATACAAATTCTCCTCACAGTCCAAAATGACTGCTGATGTTCCAGCCATCACATCTACATTATTAGAAGCAAAAGGAAGGTTATGAGAGGAGTGATTGCTAAGCTGAGACAGCTTTCAGTAGTTAACCTTTTTGTTTTGTTTTGTTTTTTGAGACAGACTCTCTCTCTGTCGTCCAAGCTGAAGTGCACTGGTGCAATCTTGGCTCACAGCAACTTCTGCCTCCCGCATTTAAGTGATTCCTTTGCCTCAGCCTCCCGAGTAGCTTGGATTATAGGCTCCTGCCACCACACCCAGCTAATTTTTGTATTTTTAGTAGAGATTGGGTTTCACCATGTTGGCCAGGCTGGTCTCGAACTTCTGGCCTCAAGTGACCTACCTGCCTCGGCCTCTCAAACTGCTGGAATTACAGGTGCAAGCCAACATGGCTGGGCAGCTTTTAAAAAATCCTACACAACACTTCCACTTAGATATCATTGACCAGAACTGTACATGAGGCTAAAAAATGGAGACTTTGAACGTATGCAGTGTTGTTCTCTACAAAATCACATTCCTTTGCTAAATAAAAAAGATGGACCAGAGATGAGGCAGTCAGTTAGCAGTATCCATCAACCTTTCCAAATCAGAGTGGACCATTTTAGCTTTCGAGTGTTTATCCCTGGTCAAACCACAGCAACATCCTTGCATCCTCCTCAAAGGAGGGTATATTAATATAATCTATGTGGCCCAATTGGAGGGAAGTTTCAAGATATGTCTTTTTTTCTTCCCATAATAAATGAAGGGGGGTTCGCATGGGATTGTGGGAGGACAGAGGGGTGGCCCTAGTTATAAAATGATGAGGAGGGCCCAGGGAGTGCTTTCTGGGGGAGGACACACCTGTGTTAAATCTTAAAGGAGAAATCCAGAGTGGTAGGACATTTCTAGAGACAGCAAAGTGTAAATGGGAAGTGAATGGAGCTAAGTTTTGGAGCATCTTACTTTTAAAGACGTTCCTTCAGAGGCCATCACCCTACAGTAGGGTTGGCAAACTTTTTACATAAAAGACCAGATAGTAAGTATTTTAGGCTTTAAGGGCATATCTTCCCTACTGCAAGAACTCAACTTTGTCTCATTGTAGCAAAAAAGCAGCCACAGACAATAGATAAATAAATGGACAAGACTGTATTCTAATAAAACTTTATTTACAAAAACAGCAGTTGGCCTCACACTGCAGTTTACCAACCCCTGCCCTTGAGGAAATTCTAAATGATCCTTCTATTCTCCTTGTAGAAGACGATATTACACAATTTTTGGTATATGAAGAAGCAATCGATAAATACAAACACAAAAATATGTAGGAAAATCATATTATCTGTGCCAAACAGAAAATTGCAGAAATATTTCCTTTTTGCAGATTTTTGTGAATTTTTCCAGCTTTTTAACACTTGCAACATGCCATCTTTTTAGTATTTGAAATAAGTGTCTCTTTAATATCTAAATTTTCATTAGTGCTTTACTTTTGCCTTCTTTTTTCTCGTAGAGGGCCTCCAAAACTGTATGCGCTTTCAGCCCTACAAAAACCAGATCCATTCCTGCCTGGACGCATGAGAAAACTGCACATTGGGGGAATTGCAAATAATTTGGTTATTGCTCACACACAATAGGGAGGTGATTAAAATCACAGTTGGAAGGCCTGGGTTGAAATCCAGGTATTACCACTTACTAGCTATAAGACTTGGGAAAGTTATTCCCCTTCCATATATATGTGTGTATATATATATACATATTTTTATCTGTAGAATGAAGATAAGAACATTTTTGGTCTCAAAGGGTTACTAGGGGGATGAGATGACATGATCCAAGCACAGGGTTCAGTGTAATGTGTATAACACAGTGGGGGCTTAATAAATGCTGCTGGTAAAGTGCTGGTAAAGATGAGGACAGTGAGTGGAAAAGTGAGGACTGTGGTAGGGGCCAATGTGCAAATGAGGCCTGATTTAGAGGACCCTTTAGACCACAGCAAGAATTTGGACTCTGTCCTGCAGATGATGGGGATATAGGAGTTTCAGTCCAAGACTGGCTTGCCCAGATTTTCATGAGCTCCTGAAACTGTGAATCACAGCTCTAAGAAAAGGAGGCCCAGGGAGCCCAGTTCAGTCAATAACTGCAACATCAACTGATTTGGAGGTTTAGATTTCAAGATCCCTCCCAGGAATGTCTTCCGCTGAGTTATATCACCAGGCATCAGGGGCCCATAGCAGAAGGAAATGAAATGCATCAGAGAAGGCCTGGAAGAGTTCTAAAGCTAGCGTAATTAAAGCTATCTATCACGTCACTGAGCATGGGAAGGCGGGTGTGGAGATTTGGATCCAAGAGCGGTATCCAGACCAAATCCCCAGGTGTTCCCCAGAACCCCAGGTAGAGCTATCCATCTCTGCAGCAACAGGACAGGGGACTCCAAGCATACACTGCCCATCTCTTCGTTCTTTTACTAAAAGCTCAGTTGGTTTGTGAGCATACACTGCCCATCTCTTCATTCTTTTACTAAAAGCTCAGTTGGTTTGTGAGAAGGTGAGGCCAGGCAATATTCCTAGAAAATGCCCAGACACATGGATGTATTAGGCATGAAAATTACCAGACCTTGGGGGCCTTGTCTGGATGAGACAAGCAATATCCTTACACTCTCTTGGTGCTTCCGATTTTATTGTAATGTTTAATACTATTGAAATAATAATAATAATAAACCTCTTTGTGTAATGCTTTGTTAGATATTAGACTATCACCTTGAGCAATTAGCTATATGATAAAGAAGAATATTCCTGTTTTATTCACTTTTCTATCCCCAGTGCCTAGCACGGTGAAGGCACACAACAGACTTGTTGATATATGTTTTATAAATAAGTCAATAATTTTGGAAGCATTGTTTTGGGAGGTATAGGCAGTTAAGTGAGGGAGAATTTTTACCTTGTATTGGTCCATTCTTACATTACTATAACGAACTACCCGAGAACGGGTAATTTATTAAGAAAAAAAAAAAAGAGGTTAACTGGCTCATGGTTCTGCTGGCTGTACAGGAACCATGACTAGGGAGGCCTCAGGAAACTTACAGTCATTGGCGGAAGGCAAAAGGAAAGCAGGCACATCTTGCATGTCTGGAGCAGGAGGAAGAGAGAAGGGGGAGGTACTCTACACTTTTAAACAACAAGATATTGTGAGAAGTCACTCACTATCACAAGAACAGCAAAGGGAAAGTCTACCCCCCATGATCTAATCACCTCTCACCATGACCGTCCTCCAACATTGGGGATTATCATTTGACATGAGATTTGGGTGGGGACACAAATTCAAATAATACTGTACTTCTACCTTAAGGGATGTCCCATTAGCCTATATTATTCATGATTCACTCCTTCACTCATTTATTCTCACTATTTTCAAATCTTAAACAATTTCATTAAGATATAATTTACATGCCAGGCAAATTCACCCATCTAAAATGTACAATTCAGTGGCATTTAGTATATTTACAGAGTTGTGCATTCATCACCATATCGATTTGAATGTTTCCATTTCCTGAAAAGAAAGTAGGCACTCCTCAGCCTCTAATCCCCTCATCCTTTCAGCCCTAGGAACTCAATGATCTATTTTCTGTCTTTATTAATTTCCCTATTCTGGACATTTCATGTAAATACAATTATATTATATGTGGTCCTTCTTGACTGGCTTTTTAAACTTAATGTTTTCAAGATTCATCTGCATTGCAGCATGTATCAGTACTTAATTTCTTTTATTTATTTATTTATTTTTTTTTTTGAGATGGAGTCTGGAATTCGGTGGCAAGATCTCGACTCTCTGCAACCTCTGCCTCCTGGGTTCAAGCAATTCTCATGCCTCAGTAGTTGGGATTACAGTGAGTGCCACCCCACCAGGCTAGCTTTTGTATTTTTACTGGAGACAAGGTTTCTCCATGCTGGCCAGGCTGGCCTCGAACTCCTGACCTCAAGTAATCCAACCGACTTGGCCTCCCAAACTGCTGGGATAACAGCCATGAGCCACCATGCTTGGCCAGCACTTAATTTCTTTTTATCACTACATAACATTTCTTTGACCGTATATATACCGCATTTTATTTATCCAACCAGCAGTTAATGAACATTGAGCTGTCTCCACTTATTTAGTATAATGAATCTTTTTAATTCTTAAACATTGATTGGCATCCACTGTTTTCTGGGCACTCTTCTGGTCTCCTTATGTGAAGATGAGTAATAGTTGGTCTCTGTCCAGGTAAAAAATTGCAATCTTGAGTCATGGTTAAGAAGTAGATGCTTTGAGAGGCTAAAGAAATCTAGAGAAAGGAGCAAGTATGTTTGCAACTAAAATAATGGAGTCAGATATTAAAGCTAGGGAGTGGGAGTTGAGTGGGAGTTTAGTGGGAGGGCTGGGAAGGTGACCAGAGGTAGAGGAGACAGAGTGAGTGGATGTTTCCCCCTGTGTTTTCAGTACAGAGCACGTAGGTCAGTGTGGCAGGAGGTCAGGTCGCATGGTGGGAAGGGGATTGAGCCTGAATGGAACTTCCCTACTCTAGAATTTGTAGGGAAATCAGTAAAAAGCAAGTTTCTCACCCACCCCAGAGCTTTTATCATCCAGGTTCTATTCTCTGATACATTAAGCAACTATTTATTGAACACTTATTATGCCTATATACTGAAGATAGAGTGGGGAATAAGAGGATGAAGACAATGCCCTTGCACTCATGGAGATCACATTTTAGTGTGAAAAGGAAAACACATAAAACACGCATGAAAAAGTGTATAACATACTTTCCTGTCACATTTTTTGGACATATAAGTGATTAGATTCTCCTGTGCACATTCTTCTAGAACTTGCTTTTTCCTTTTTTCTTTTCTTTTCAGAGATAAAACATGCATGAAAAAGTGTATAACATACTTTCCTGTCACATTTTTTGGACATACAAATGACTGGATTATGCTATGCACGTTCTTCTAGAACTTGCTTTTTCCTTTTCTCTTTTTCTTTTCTTTTGTTTTCTTTTCTTTTTCTTTTTTTGAGATAGAGTCTCGCTCTATCGCCCAGGATGGAGTGCAGTGGTGCGATCTTGGCTCACTGAAACCTCTGCCTCCTGGGTTCAAGTGATTCTCCTGCCTCAGCCTCCTGAGTAGCTGAGATTAAAGCCATGTGCCACCATGCCTGGCTAATTTTTGTAGTTTTAGGTGGGGTTTCACCATGTTGGCCAGGTTGGTCTCAAATTCCTGACCTCAAGTGATCTACCTGCCTTGGTCTCCCAAATTGTTGGGATTACAGGCATGAGCCACTGCACCCAGCATAGAATTTGCTTTTTAATTTGATTTTTTGCTAAAAGAATATCTTGGCAATTGCACCATAAGAGCATTTAAGCATCCATCTCTTGGTTTTTTGTTTTTGTTTTTGCTAAGCTGCATGGCATTCTGCTAGAGTAAGCATAATTTATTTAAACAGCATTAAGTACCAGTCATTTAGTTTTTTTTTTTTTTTACCAGGGTTTGTGGTCAACAATGTTGTAACAAATATACTTGACTAGTATCTCTGAAGGTAAGTCAGGAAAATTGGAATCTCAGGATAAAGAATATGTGCATTTTTAATATTTTACATTGCCAAATTGTCTTTTAGGGAAACTGCAGTGAGCTTATACTCACACCAATAAAGTAAAATAGCACTGCATATAATACTGAAACATTTTAGATAGACAGACAAACATGACTTAAGTGTGTATTTTAGGAATCTTACATAGAAGTTGCTTCAATTTTAAGGAATGGGTTTGAGGTGGTATCTAAATCCATGTGTGTTGCCATAACAAAATACTATAAACATGGTAATTTATAAAGAACAGAAATCCATTTGCTCGCAACTCTGGAGGCTGGGAAGTCCAAGAGCAAGGAGCTGGCAGGTTTGGTGTCTGTGGAGGGCTGCTCTCTGCTTCCAAGATGGTGTGTTGTTGCTGCATCCTCTTGAGAGAAGAAATGCTAGATCCTCACATGGCTGATGGTAGAAGGGCAAGAAAATTGAACCCTGCATAAAGACTTTTTTACAAGGGACCCAATCTCTTCATAAAGGAGGAGCCCTCATGGACTGATCACCTCTTCAAGGTCCCATCTCTTAATCCTATTACATTGGCCATTAAGCTTCAACACCTGAATTTTGGAGGGGACACATTCAAACCATAGCATGTGGAAAGATGGAATGAAGGAGAAACCAGTTTGCAGTTACCTAGAGTGAGAAATGATGTGGCAGAAGCAGAGGTTGTGGGGAGTGCAGAATCTAGGCATGAGAACTCAGACAGGTTGACTGTTGAAAGGAGGGAATGGAATTTCCAAATGTTATCTTAGGGGTGAAAGGGTTTAGACAAGGGCCCACATTGGAAAGATGGGGAAACCAAGGCCTTGAGAGAGGAATCCACTCTTGACTCCCAGCATCCAGTGTTGATTCAAGCTTTGCATTCAAAAGACACAGACTTCAAAACTGCTTGGAGAACTTACCTTAAATGACTTACGTGAAAGCTTGAGGAAACAACAATAAAAAAAAAAAATCCCAAACTCTCAGTGTGGGAAATTATACTTGCTTTTGGAAAGAGGCCCTGGACAGAGCTTCCTGTCTGGGGGAACATATGGAACTAGGCGTTCTTTCTGAAGAGGGAATGTAGGTGTGACGCTGCCAAGGGACCAGACGGCGTTCTTGAAAATCACAGGCTTCCTCCGGGTTCCCATCCCTGCAGCAAAATGGGGGTTCATTTGAGGGGTACCCAAGTGAAACCACAAGACCTAGAAGAAAATTGCCTTCAGGTTTCTGAGGCTCAGTTTGAAGACACAGACAACCGTGGCTTCTCTAGAAATTAGATTCTAACAAATTCCACGGCTTGAAGTGTGGAACCAAATATCCAATTCTGAAAAGCACATTTATATTAGATCAACACTTTCACCAGGAACATCAAAAAACACCTTATTATAATAAAAGGCATTTGAGAGTTATCAAATCAGCTATATGTTGGAGTGGGGGGAGGTTCTGGAGAGAAAGAAAACCTACTGCGTTAGCCCAGAAAACTGGAGAATCTGAGCAAAAAGCATCTCCTAAGAGCCAGAGAAATTGAGTTGAATGCTTTTCAGTCTTAAAGCATTGTGGAGGCCAAAGAGAAAAACAAATATGGAGCTTGGAATTATCCAGACATTCTGAGACCCATGTGGCCAAGATTTCAGAAAGGAAAAGTTCAAGAACAAAGCCTGATAATCTATGTTAATTTTTCTCTTTAATTATTGGCTAATTTATGAGAGGAGAACAGGATGACAGGCAGAATCACTGCAGAAACTTGCTGCTGGGAGGCTATGAATCTAGCCAAGGGTAAAGAGGAGGTGAGGATTAAGCTTAGGATTCATCAGAGTGCAGAGCTCTATATGCATGGCAGGCATTTAGTTAGGACAACTGAAGGACCACATCCTAGGGGGAGAGCTGAAATAAAAATAGAAATGTTCTTAAAATATTACAACATACTTTGGATAATCTTGATTCTTAGTTGCATGAAGGTGAGCCATTCTTAATTAACCATTCTTAATTAAACTTTCTGCTAGAAGCTAAATAAATACCTCCAAGAGAAAGATAATGCAAACCCTTTATGCTTTTCAAAAATTTATGTTGTATGGTATTCATCCAGAAATGATCAGGCATACCAGGAGATGAAGCTGATAGAAAAAAATGGACAACAGAAACAAACCAGAGTGATTCAGATATTGGATAGTGTCAAATATGGACTGGAAAACAACCCTGATTAAGATGTTCAGAAAATGAGATGAGATAGAGAATTTAGAAAATTAATGAGAATATGGAAAAATTAACTGCAGTCAAACTCTAGTATTGTAAAAAACATTATAATAATTAAATCACAAATTGAGCATATATGAAGAGAGTATTAATGAAATAGAGGGTGTTAGTAGAAGGCATTCAGACAAAAGTTCCGAGGGAAAAGGTATTTATTACAAAAAAAAAAAAAATAAAAAACCCCAGAAAAGTGGCAAATGGGGCACAGTGTTTGCTCTAACAACATGTATGTATGTGAGGTATCAGAATTGGATGAAAGAAGAAATATTTGAAGAAACAATTACTGAGAAGTTCCCCAAATTGATGAAAGGCATAAACCGACAGGTTGAGGAAGCACTACAAACTAAAGTAAGATAAATACAAATACAACCACTCTATGTTATATTATAGTCATACTGTTGAAAAAGACAGAAAATTGTAAAAACAGAGAAAAAAAATCCACATCATATTCCGAGAAATAGTAATAAATATGATAGCTGATTCTTAGGGAAAAAATGCAAACCCGAATGAAACACAAGGAAAAAGTAAATTTCAACCTTGAATTCTATATATACTATATATTACTATATATATATATATATACACACACATATATATACGTAAAGAAATAAAGAAGGATTTTAAAAATTTGAATATATTTGAACATGTATGTATGTAAAATATGTATCTATTCACTGTATGGAAAAATAATACTGTCTTATGTGATTTAAAATATATATAGACTGAAAATATATGACAATATAAAAAAAGGCAGGAGAGACAGTAAATGGAGATAAAGTATACTAAGGTTCTAACATCAGCAAAGGAATTAAAACAGTAACTTATATTTGACTATAGTCAAGGATGCATGCTATAATCTCTAGAGCAACTATTAAAAGAGCAGTAAATGGCCAGGTGTGGTGTCTTATGCTTATATTCCCAGCACTTTGGGAGGCCGAGGCAGGTGGATCACATGAGGTCAGGAGTTCAGACCACATTGGGCAACATGGTGAAACCCCATCTCTACTAAAAATACAAAAATTAGCCAGGCGTGGTGGCAGGCACCTGTAATCCCAGCTACTCAGGAGGTTGAGGTAGGAGAATTGCTTGAACCTGGGGGGTGGAGGTTGCAGTGAGCCAAGATTGTGCCACTGCACTCCAGCCTAGGCAACAGAGCAAGACTCCATCTCAAAAAAAAAAAAAAAAAAAAAAAAGCAAGACCCTGTCTTAAGAAAAAAAAAAGAGTAGTAAAATACTCCAACAGAAGTCAAGAGAAATGAGAAGAAGGGACATAGAATAAATGGGACAAATAGAAAAATTGGTAAGGTGGTGCTAAACCTAAATATATCACAAATTATGTTAAATGTAAATAGATGAATTAATGTAATTTAAAGACAAAGATTGTCAGAGTTGAATAGATAGAAAGATAGAGATGGGGAGACATTTCCTGCTTACAAAAATGTTCCTTAGATATGAGGATAAATTGATGTTGAAAATAAAGGCATGGAAAAGATACACCACGCAAACAGTATCCAAAAGAAAGCAAATATAGCTATGTTAATATAATTGTGGACCCAAGGGGGATTGTAGCTGGACACAATGGATGGCATCAGCCTAAGGAGAATCTGGGATTTACTTATTTAGTCAACACATGGTCGCTGCATGTCTACTATTTGCCAACAAAGAAGGAAAGCTGTCAGAAACAGGAATTTCAGTCAACAGGAAAGCGAGTTGGGAAACACATGTTGAAATAAGGTGGGAGTTAAAAGCAATGGCAACAAAAGCCAAAATTCAGCATTATTCACAATAGCAAAGACTTGGAACCAACCCAAATGTCCAACAATGATAGACTGGATTAAGAAAATGTGGCACATATACACCATGGAATACTATGCAGCCATAAAAAATGATGAGTTGACGTCCTTTGTAGGGACATGGATGAAATTGGAAATCATCATTCTCAGTAAACTATCGCAAGAACAAAAAACCAAACACCGCATATTCTCACTCAGGTGGGAATTGAACAATGAGAGCACATGGACACAGGAAGGGGAACATCACACTACGGGGACTGTTGTGGGGTGGGGGGAGGGGGGAGGGATAGCATTGGGAGATATACCTAATGCTAGATGACGAGTTGGTGGGTGCAGTGCACCAGCATGGCACATGTATACATATGTAACTTACCTGCACGTTGCGCACATGTACCATAGAGCCTAAAGTATAATAATAATAATAATAATAAAAAGAAAAAAAAAATAAATTGTAAATTGAAAAAAAAAAGAAATAAGGTGGGAGTTATAACTTTTTCTTCTTTTTAACTTTTTGAGAAAAGTTCTTTTAAGCTTTTTATCACTAATTCAGATTAATGACGTGGGAACGGGTGAATTTAAAACCTCGTAAATGTCTTTGCTTGTACTTGCATTTTTTATAGGATGATATTAAAAGGGGGAAGGTGTATTTGTGCTCTTTCAAGACACTTATCTACATTGTCATGAAAAAAGCATAGACCAGTTCACTGAAACCTTTCTCTGCTGCCACTGAATTGCTATTTCTCTCTGGACAAGACGTTTCTTCTTTCTGGGCTAACTGAGGTGACGTAGGATGATCAGACTATAAGTTCTCAGAAGTTTCTGGGATTCTATTCTTTTAAGATATTAGAGGGCTACCTCAGACATCCAATATGAGCCGCTCGAGAATGGTTGAGTTCTTCTCTGTAAGTTGTAAACTTTAAAAATAATAATTCTTATAATGAAAAAATAATTTATTATTGTTAGTACTATTTTATATCATCTAACACTTGTCAAGTGCTTACCATCAGGCATCCTTATCAGAACCTTATAGTTGTCCCATTTTATAACTGAAGAAGCAACTCGCCAGGTGACCTAGCTTGTAAATGTTGAAAGTCTGTGCGGAAGGCACATCTTTATGGTTGTTATGGACTGAATGTTTGCAACCCATCAAAATTCATATGTTGAAGCTTTAAATCCCTGATATAGTTTGCCTGTATCCCCACCCAAATCTAATCTTGAGCTGTAGTTTCCATAATCCCCACGTGTCATGGGAGGGACCCAGTGGGAGATAATTGAATCATGGGGGCAGTTACCTCCATGCTGTTCTCGTGATAGTGAGTGAGTTCTCACAAGATCTGGTAGTTTTATAAGGGATTTTCCTCCCCTTCGCTCTGCAATTCTCCTTGTTGCCACCACGTAAAGAAGAAAGTGTTTGCTTCTCCTTCTGCTATGACTGTATGTTTCCAGAGGCTTCCCAAGCCCTGTGGAACTGTGAGTCAATTAAACCTTTTTCCTGTATAAATTACCCAGTCTCAGGTATATCCTTATAGCAGCTTGAGAATGGACTAATATGCCCCCAATACAATGGTATTTAGAGGTGATGCCTTGGGAAAGCAATTAGATTTAGGAGAGGTTATAAAGGTATAGCCCCTATAATGAGATTAGTGTCATGAGAAGAGGAAGAGACACCATGGCTCTCTCTCTCTTTCTCTCTCTCTCTCCCTCTCTCCCTTTCTTTGTCTTTCTCTCTCTCTCTTTCTGCCATGTGAGGACACAGCAAGAAGGCAGCCTTTGGCAAGTCAGGAAAAGAGCCCTCACCAGGAACCAAATCAGCCGGCACTTTTATCTTGGACTTCCCAGCCTCCAGAACCGTGAATAATAAATGTCTGCCGTTTAAGTCATTCAGCCTACAATATTTATTTTGTTATAGCAGCCCAAGCTGATTAGGATAATTGTCCTCTTCTCTCCTCATCTATGCCAATTTCTTCTTCAAAGACCACTAGTAAATTAGGAACTCACCCTTATTCCCAGTCCCAATCATCCTGCACATAAGCAAGGCTGAGTTTCAGGGGGCTGAGTCCCTGCCTTAATGTGAGATTACAGTTTATTCTCTAATTAATTATGCAGAAACATCTTTGGCTAATAAAGTCTAAACAAAGAACATTTAATCCAACTCATCGTTTTTTTCTCCATTATGAGCAGCCTGTCAAACACAATCAGATTCCGAAAGCAAAGCAGAGAGGAGGCAGGCATCAGCCACACCTGCTTAGCAGGGTTGCCAGCAGGAATCTCACAGTCAGAGAACAGTTGGCTGTGCAGAAGGCAGAGATGGGAAGATTTGAAGGGAAATCCACTCCCTGACTGGAGCTCAGTGCAGGAAAAGGGTCATTTGAGAGTTGCAGGCAGAGAAACACCTCCTCATTCTTCTGACTTAGCCCAGCCAATGGAAGAGAACTCAGAAAAAACAGAAGCACAAGTATTTACAAAGAGCTTCCTATGTGTTCGAAATTTAACATACATAATCTCTATCAATCATCAGCCTAGATACTAGCTTTCCTACTTTCCAGATGAGAAAAATGAAGACACAGCAGGTAAAATTACTTACTTAAGGTCATACAGCCAGTAAGTAGAGTTGCAGGGATTTGAATCCGTGTCTTCCAGATTCTCTTCTCTGTTCTGGGCTTATTGAAGAATGTTCAATGAGCATCCACTGAACAATTGTTCTATGCCCACCTCTGGAAGAAATGCTGGGTAGAGATGCCAGAAATGTGGACAGCATCGTCCTTACTTTGAAGGTATTCCTGATACAAATAGAGAGAGAAGAATTAATACATCAGGACTAATTTTAAAACAGTGATATGTTGAACTGTGTGGCTATGACTCTGGGTAAGTTACAAAGGAACAGATAATCACAGTTTGGTCTAGCTAGAGTAGTGCCTAGCTCCTAACGTCTCAGAATTGCAAAGGGCCGTCATAACTATGTGCAAATATACCCTTGGTAACCCTTAAAGGTGAAGACCATGTCTGATTCATTGGTCTGCCCAGTGTTTTGATCACTGTCAGGAAATAATTGTTGAAGATGTAAATAAAAATTAACCTTAATGTATAAAGAAATTCAGACATCAACTTCTCTCTATATATTTTTATTTTTACTTTTTTAACACTTTCTTATTATTTTATTTTATTTTTGTTTTTATTTATTTTTATTTTTTGAGACAGAGTCTTGCTCTGTTACTCAGGCTGCAGTGCAGTGGCATGATCTCGGCTCACTGCAACCTCCTCCTCCTGGGTTCAAGCGATTCTTGTGTCTCAGCCTCCGAAGTAGCTGGGACTACAGGCATGCCACAACCCACGGCTAATTTTTTCTATTTTTAGTAGAGATGGGGTTTCAAGATGTTGGCCAGGCTGGTCTCAAACTCCTGACCTCAAGGGATCCACCAGCCTCAGCCTCCCAGAGTGCTGGGATTACAGGTGTGAACTCCCAGAGTGCTGGGATTACAGGTGTGGCCATCTTCTATATATTTTAGATGAGGAGTGTTGTGAACTCCTTTCAGAAATTTATAAGAGCTATGGGAAAAGATGCACATACAATTTTTGATGGTCCAAGTCTCCATAGAAGCTCTTTCACTATTATAACATTCAACATAAGAGGCTGATTCAGGAAACTGTGACATATTTGTTCAATTCAAAGGATATCGTTTTTGTTTGTTTTTGTTTTTTGTTTTTTTTAGACAGAGTCTTGCTCTGCACTCAGGCTGAGGTGCAGTGGCGCGATCTCGACTCACTGCAACCTCAACCTCCCGGGTTCAAGTGCTTCTTCTGCCTCAGCCTCTCAAGTAGCTAGGACTACAGCGGCCTACCACCATGCCCAGCTAATTTTTGTATTTTTAGTAGAGGTGGGGTTTCACCACATTGGCTGGGTGCAGTGGCTCACGCCTGTGATCCCAACACTTTGGGAGGCCAAGGTGGATGGATCATTTGAGGTCAGGAGTTTCAGGAAATAGTTTTTAAATATAATGTTTATGATAATGTCAAAGAGAACCACTTGGTTATAAAGTTAAAGGACATGAAACCATGATGCAAATTTTTTACATGCCTTATGGTCTCTACTAACTATAAAATTTTGATTAAGAGTTTGGCTATAGCAAGACTACCTGGGTCCATTCCTAGATTTTCTACTTGTCAACAGTGTGGCCTTTGGTAAGCTACTTGCCCCCTTGCTCCCTCAGTATCTTTATATCTAAAAATGGTACTTTTAAAAGGGAACCCTTTTGCACTATTGGTAGGAATGTAAATTAGTACAACTGCTATGAAGAACAGTTTGGATGGTCCTCAAAAAAAAACTAAAAATCGAGCTGCCATATGATCCAACATTCCCACTGCTGGGTATGTACTCGAAAGAAAGAAAATCGGTATATTGAAGAGATATCTGCACTCCTGGGTTTGTTGCAGCACTGTTTACAGTAGCCAAGATTTGGAAGTGACCTAAGTGTCCATCAACAGATGAATGGATAAAGAGAATGTGGTACATATACATAATGGAATATTATTCAGCCCTGAAAAAGAATGAGATCCTGTCATTTGCAACAACGTGGCTGCAACTGGAGATCATTATGTTAAGTGAAATAAGCGAGGCACAGAAAGACAAACATTGCATGTTCTTGCTTACTTGTGGGATCTAAAAATCCAATGAATTGAACTCATGGACATAGTAGAAGTATGGTTACCAGAGGCTGGGAAGGGTAATGGATGGTTGGGAGGAAGGTGGGGATGGTTAATGGGTATCAAAAAAAAAAAATAGAAAGAGTGAGTAAGACCTGCTCTTTGGTAGCACAATAGGGTGACCATAGTCGATAATAACTTAATTATATATGTTAAAATAAAGAAAGTAATTGGATGGTTTATAACTCAAAGGATAAATACTCCATTCTCCATAATGTGCTTATTTCACATTGCATGCTTGTATCAAAGCATCTCATGTACCCCACAAACATACACATCTATGTACCCACAAACAATTTTTGAAAATTAAAAATTAAAAAATGATAACTTTCTGCATACTGTAATTGTACGAATTAAGTGATAAAATATACTATAGATAAAGCATTTTGCACAGTGCCTGTCATTGAGAAAAATTTTCATAAACACTGTTACTATTATTATATTTTATTTACTTCAAAAATGACTCTGGGAGGCTGAGGCTGCCGTGAGCCATGTTTGTGTCACTGTACTCTAGCCTGAGTGACAGAACATGACCATATTTCAATAAAATTTACTCTGTAATTTTGTCTTATTTTACATATCACACACCCTCACATGCACACATACACACACACACACACACACACACACACACACATGCACACGCTATATTATCTATAGAATTTACCTCTGAGAGGAGAATAGGATTGTTTATGGAAAGTGATGGAACCCTTCAAATATACCCTTCACACATTTTTCCAATAAGAATGTATATGCATGCATTACTGCAAATCGAAAGAAGAGACTGCACTGCAAATTTGTAGTATGAGGGCAAATGTAAGCCATTCTTTCCTCTGTACTTTATTCATAGAATAGAATATCTTCTGCATACTGAAATTTTAGCCTTTTTAAGATAGAAGGTCTCAGATGAGACTCACTGTTTAACTTCTCCAAGGAAAGAGAAGAAACATGCAAAGGTCCATTGAATATTGCAAAAGCCTCACTGGAAAACAGATGCCTGAAGGACTAGTTCACTACCTTGCATATTTTCATCTATGCCATTGGTATCCTGAAATGAATAGCCCCATCCATTCCCAGAGGGTCAAATCACCCAAATAGAAGTTCTCTGCTGCCATCTAATTAAGCAATGGAACAGAAAACAGAGGCTATTAAATATCTCCTTGAAATGTTAAGTTTTCAATTCTAGAAGTGTGCTTCACCATTCAAACAATAATATTTAGGCATGAAATACTTCTGTCTACTTTCCTCCATAGAGACTTGGCCAAGGGCAATTAGCAAGCCCTGGCAGGCTGCCGTTCAAAAGAGAATGAGATGAAGCTGGATATTCTAGGAACCAAGTAGAAGTTATTCTGAGGAGTACATGTTAGGTAATTCACTTAAACAAAATTTCAAAGACATTCACAGTGTTTAAATTATCCAAACAACAGAACTCCTATGAGAGTTTTGTGGCCAATGAACTGAAGAGAATATCAGCAGAGAGGAAAGCATACATTTCCTGATGAACAGGAAATTTCAGAACCATCAGGAGAAAAGTGGGGGAAAGGTATCTATGGTCAGTGAACAGCCACTGTTGCTGTCTTAGGTGATGAGAAGAAGTAATTTGGGTGTTAAAGTAAAAAAAAAAAGAATCTTACCAATTACTTGATATTTTTTGTAGAATATTCCCAGAGTCCTGTGTCAAAGCTGGGGCAAATAATGACCCACCCTTTGGCAATAATAGGAAAGAAAATATGTTTTGTATTCTTATCTTTATTTATTAAATAAATATGTATTGAGTGTCTTCTTTCTGCCACCTCTGCTCTAGACATCTTTTTTCTAGCAGTGAACAAAATAGGCAAAGAGATGTTTAGAAGGAAATGAAGATAATTATCAAACAAACATATATACGACTAATACAAATCCAGTTATTACTAAGTGCTATGAAAGGCAAAAACAAAGTAAAATAATGCATGGTGCCTGCGTTGACCAGAGAGGCCTTGATCTGGGCTGATCTGAGGAGATGGCATGGGAATGGAGGTTGAATAATGACCAGTAGTCACCTATGTGAATATTTGAAGATAACGTGCTTCTGCCAAAGGGACAGGGCCAGAGGAGGGGCTGGGATATCAGAATGTTATAGGACTAGCAGGTGTGTATGCCGTTGCACAGTAACAGACCAATACACTGGTACAGCTGGCTTTGCAGCAGAGAAAGAGTTTAATGATGGTGGGGCACCAAGGGAGGAAACGGGAGGGCACCTTCAGTCTATCACCCTGAGGAGTTCTGGGCTGGTTTTTTGTTTGTTTGTTTGTTTGAGACAGAGTCTCACTCTGTCTCGTAGGCTGGAGTGCAGTGGCGCGATCTCAACTTACTGCAACCCCTGCCTCCCAGATTCAAGCGTTTCTCCTGCCTCGGGCTCCTAAGTAGCTGGGACTACAGGCTCCCGCCACCACAGCAGGCTAATTATTTTTATTTTTAGTAGAAGCAGGGTTTCACCATGTTAGCCAGGATGGTCTCAATCTCCTAACTTCGTGAACTGCCCGCCTCGGCCTCCCCAAGTGCAGGGATTACAGGCATGAGCCACCGCACCTGGCCTGGGCTGTAGTTTTTAATAGAATCATGGAGGATAAGGGGTTGGAAAATTGGGGTCATTGATTGGTAGGGTAAGGGGGTTGAAATTATCTAAATGCGGAGACTGCATTCCTTAATGAGTTAGCTTCTCATGGGGTCCTTCAGACCAGCTGACATTAATAGTTTCCCTGGTATGCAGGACCTGAAAGAATATTTCAGATGGGAAACATAGCATTTCATCATGTTCAAGTTGTTAGCTGTAGAGGAGTGAAGGGGAACTATGATCTGGGGTTTACATGATTCTGGGACAATAGGCACCAAATAGCTATGTAGAAGTAGGTCAGAGACCAAGCTGGCCTCATGATGAATGCTGCATGTGCTACAAACTTGGCTCATTTTTGTGTCTCCCCCTCCCTTCTTCCCTGATTACATTCATGCAGTGGGTAGGCACTTTCAAGAAGAACGGCAAGAAGCCCAGAGTGATGGCAATGTTTAAGAAGAAGAATAGCAGGCATTTTATTCAACCAGTCTGTGATAGGCAGACATCAGGCAGGGACCTGACTTTACTTTTTTCCCACTAATAAGAGATAATGTGGCCGAGTGCGGTGGCTCACACCCGAGGGTGAGATAGATGGATAACTTGAGGTTAGGAGTTCCAAACCAGCCTGGGCAACATGGTGAAACCTCATCTCCACTAAAAATACAAAAATTAGCTGGGCATGGTGGTGTGTGCCTGTAATCCCAACTACTCGGGAGGCTGAGGCAGGAGAATCTCTTGAGCCCAGGAGGCAGAGTTTGCAGTGAGCTGAGAGTGCACCACCACTGCACTCCCGCCTGGGCAACAGAGTGAGACTCTGTCTCAAAAATAAAAAAAAATACGAGCTGACTGGGCACAGTGGCTCACGCCTGTAATCTCAGCTCTTCGGCCGAGGTGGGAGGACTACTTGAGGTCGGGAGTTCGAGACCAGCCTGGCCAACATAGTGAAACCCCGTCTCTACTATAAATACAAAAAAAAAAAAAAAAAAAAAAAAAAAATTAGCAGGGCATGGTGGTGAGCACCTGTAATCCCAGCTACTCAGGAGGCTGAGGCAGGAGAATCTCTTAACCCAGGAGGTGGAGGTTGCAGTGAGCCAAGATTCTGCCACTGCACTCCAGCCTGGGTGACAGAGTGAGAGTCCATCTCAAAATAATAATAATAATAATTAGAGTGAACGTTATTATTATCCTTACTCACAGATTCAAAATGTGTGATTTCTTTATTTATAGACAACCTCACAGGAACATGCTGTGTCATCATCTCTCTTTTCCTGAAATGCAGGGTGTAGGAATGAGTGCCTGGCTTAGCAAGAAGGCTCAGCCTCCCCTACATAGCATATCACTGTTGTTCACAGCCTGTCATCCCATCCTGAGAACCATCAGAAAGTGACCACGACTTGTTACTTTGTGAAATAAATGTTCCCTACAGGAAACCCCACTGCTTGTCCTGAAAATGGAAATGATAAGAAGTAGCAGGGATTTAAGGAAGTGGTGATTCTGAGACAGAAACATATTTCATATGGGAATTTAGTTTTATACTTACAGATTCATTGTTTTTCTGCAGGAGTAATTGGCTTTTCTTCCGTCATGCTTTATGGCATTCACGAGGAATATTGAATGTTGCTCTGGTGGTATTTAGAAATTTGAGGATTAGTGAAGGTCTTGGGTCTTCTCCCTCATAGATAGAAACAGCTTCGCTGAAGTCAGTACACTGTATTTCAGGAAGCGTGAACCTTCGGGTTGAACAGACTTAGGTTAGAGTCCTGGTTCTAACGTTTTTGTTTTTGCTTTTAAACCGTGTGATCCTGTGAACATCATTTAACTTCTCTTATCCTAATTTTGTGCAATTGTGAAAAACATGGACTTAGAGAATTGTTGAAGTAAAATAAATAAAAGCAGGCAGACAAAGTACTTAGCATAGGTAGTTATGTTAGGTACTTGCTTCTCACCATCAAGGATACATGTGATGCCCTGGATCCCATCATCATCATTGTCATTGTCATCATCATCAACGTGAGGAAATATTGAATAGCCTATAGAGTCTAGGCTTGGGAACCTGCTCATTTTGGGTTGAACTCCGTCTGTATTTTTCTAGATATATGACTTCATGCAAGGCTTTATATTCCCTGCCTCAGTTTCCCCATGACTGAGGGATGAAAATAGCACCTTCCTGATAGGATTGTTGTGAGGATTAACTACACACATACATGGAAAGTGCCTGGAATGAGGGACAGTCATTGTGATTATTTCCATATGGGAAAGAAGGTGTATCTGTTTGTGATATATACAAAGGTGGATTTCATGTGTTTTAATTACCCAACCCTGCTTCTGAGACATGAATTCAGATGTATGTGGATAATAATCTATTAATGTCTTGCTTCTCACCATCGAGGATAAATGTGATGCCCTGGATTTTCAGCTGCCCCCGGCCTGATGCCATTCTGCCTTTCCTGTCTAGACCCAGGAGTCAGCTCCCAGAGGAGATACTGAATCCACAGCCCAGCTGGTGTCTGAAACAGGGAAGACAACAGGATTCCAGCTGCAGCCTCTAGCCCCACCCTCCCGGTGACACATTCCTCTTGGCGAACCCTCCAGAATCTCAATAATTCACCGCAGTCACCATGCTCAGACAGGTTGCTTGGAAAAGTGAGTTCTGAGCGAAGAGTTTTGGCAGGTCTTAAAATATTTCCTTCTGTGAAACTGCAATCACATCTCCATCATGGGCACCTGGGAGTGCAGCAAGGCATAAAGGGGAGAGGAATGAGGAACAAATGCAGCTCTTGGTTTATAATTTACCCTTGTCACAGAGATCCAGGCACAACCAATCTGGCTTGTAGTGTGAAATCTGGGACAATTGGAGTGACGCCTTTTTCGTTACATGTATTTTCATTTTCCCAGATAAAGAAAATGCAGGTCTAATCCCAGAGTAGCTACCAATCGCTTCTGCAATTCCAATGACCGAAACTTAGGTAAAAAAAATGCATGCATCAGTCTTCGCACTCTACTAGCTCCCACAAGGTTTATTACCTCCTTTTTTCCCCCAGAAATTGCTGGAAAAGGAGGGGAAAACATTGATGACACAGACAAGCACTTGACAAGAGCTCAGTCTGAATTCTCCGTAGAGAGATACGTGTGGTGGTTGCAGGGAAAATCATCATAAAGACCACGTTAAATATTAAGGTGCAAGAGGGAAAGGTTTACATGCACGATGTTGCTATTTTATACCTCATTCTTAGCAAAAGGCTTGGCGCATTGTATATGTTAATACATTATTGAAGCACAGGAGAAAAAAAAGAAGAAAAGTAAGAAAGATCTTATCAATCAAAATGATCCCCCAATGAGATGTGATTCAATCTGAGCATTCAGAATCCACTGCATATGGCTCTCTCTCTCTGTCTCTCTCTCTCTCACACACACACACATTGCATTGATGGCTGGGCTTATGCATGTCACATCTGTTAATTATTTATGGATTCCCAAAGACCTAGTAAGGTAATAAAATTAGCCTATGTGTATTGAGATTCACTATATACTAGACAACATGCCAAATACTTTAATTGCTATTTTCATCTCTGATTTATAGATGAAGAATCTGAAAGATGGAATTTTCTTTTCCTTCAATCCAAGGTCATTAAAATCCTACAGGGAAGAGCCAAGTTTTGGTATTGTACTGCCTGACCACAATCCCCACTATGAGACCCCACTTCTCTATTTACAAGTAAAGGATGAAATGAAGTAAAACAGAGGCTCACAGAGGTGCAGCGACATCCACAGTAACACATGGCAAGTCAGGTGCAGAGCAGGAGTTAGAACTCAGCTTTCCCAGCCCCTACACCAGTGACCTTCTCTCTGCGGTTCCAAACCTTCACTGGCAGTCATTGATAACTTGAGAATATAGGCAACTTAAACATATCTCTGCCCTTGCCATGAAATTTTGGGGAGCCCTCTGACAATACACTAACAAAAATATTTTGTAAAATCTCCTGGGGATGAAGAATTTTATAAAAGATGATATTAAATCAGTTCAGATTCTTAGTTACAGGTGAAAGATGACCAACTAAGACTAAATTAAGCAACAACAGACAGAGGAATGGTGTGAGAATGTGGCTATTTTGTTAGGTCGTAGGACCAAAAATTCCTTGCATGAAACTGGATTTTGGATTCAGGTGTCACTTATTGCAGGGGCTTAAATAATATCACCAGTTCTCTATTACTGCTCTCTCTCTCTCTCTTTTTTTTTTTTTTTTTTGAGATGGAGCCTCGATCGGTTGCCCAGGCTGGAGTGCTGTGGTGCGATCTCCACTCACTGCAACCTCTGCCTTCCAGGTTCACTCCATTCTTCTGCCTCAGCCTTCCGAGTAGCTGGGACTACAGGTGCGCGCCACAATGCCTGGCTAATTTTTTGTATTTTTGGTAGAGACGGGTTTTCACCATGTTAGCCAGGATGGTCTTGATCTCCTGACCTCGTGATCCACCTGCCTCAGCCTCCCAAAGTGCTGCGATTACAGGCGTGAGCCACGGCGCCCAGCCCTCTCTCTCTCTCTTGTTCTATCTCTTTTATCTCTCTCTCTCCACTCTTAGATCTGTTTTCTTCTTTGTTGGTTTATTTCTCAACCAGACCCACTTTAAGTGAATGCAATGTTCCAGACTTACACAGACCTCACAGTCTTTGAGGAAGAGGGATCTCTTTCTTAGTAGCCTTATCAATACCTGATTAGCTCTTCTTGAGTCATGTCCACCCGTGGGCCTCCTGGACCCATGACTGTATCTAGGAGGAGAGCTTGCTTTCATTGGTTAGCTTCAGTTACATGGCCATCTTATTGGTTAAGACAGAAAGGACAGAATGAGGAATTTTGAAAAGAGAGAGAGAGAGAGAGATATTATAACCAGAAAAATGAGGAGATACTGGGCAAGATATCAGACGAGATGTCCATTGCTGACCTATATTCAAGCCATGCCATGTCTACAAAAGTCTCATTCAAATCCTCAAGTTCTGCTCAAAATGGCTTATCAAGAACTATGAATCTGACCCACTCAGTGTGACAGGGGTGTTTGCTGAAGCAAAGTCCACATTGTCCGCCAAGTGTCTCTCCTGGAATCCTCTTATTATAGAAAGATTTAATCATTTATCATTTAAAAAAAATACTTCCCAACATCTGAAATCCTAGAGGTAAAGAAAGGCAGAAACACGTCTCTTTGAGTTGGCAAAACTTCGTTTAAGGCAGAGCATTGTTCTTGGCTGACCACAGCATCAAACAAGGTGATTTTTATTGACAGTCTCCTTGAGGAGGATGGATGTCTTCATAAGCCCAAGAAGGAAAGAAAGCAGCAAAAATGAAGACAGAAAGAAGCCGAGGAGACAATGTGACACATATTGAAAAGGGTAGGAAATTGTTCTAAAAAATCAGAGATCCATGGAGAATACTGAACAACATTTGCCCACAGATGAACAGACAAGCGCAATTGCACACTGCAGGTTCTGAAGGCTCAAATGTGAGCTTGGATTTACTTTCACCACCATTAGAAGAGTAATGGGCCTCTTTGGAAAAGGAGGATGCCATTAGGATCCCAAACTAAGTTTTCTTCATGCTGCAATACGACACTCTGTGATCAATCCTTCTCAGCCACTACGTGAAAAGAACCAGCATTTCCTATTATCCTTTTATTTGTATTCTTGTTTCTTTGCTCCTCCTTTTATTTTTTATTTTTATTTTTGCATCTGAACATGTGACGATGAAGATCCTTAGCTGATATTTAAATTATCATCCTAGAATCTGCACATTGACATTTTATTTTAGATCACTTCTATAGACTATCAGAAATGTGATGAATGAAACGTGATACATCAGCCGGAAAGCCAGAACTTTCTGAAGGGCTTAACAATTGAAGACATGATTCCTCATTGTTGACAGAGCTAGGACACCATGTTCTTGTTCACCGACTCTGGTCTTTTCAAGTATGATGATAAGAAGTCATTTAGCCAACTTTATTTGGCTACAGTAGGTGCTTCTATTGACAAAATCTAGAAGTGTGGGGCACACTTCCACATAAGCAGATTGTTTTGCCTGAAATAGTAGGTGATGTATTGGAATCTCTCTTTTCAAAATTTCTCATCCTGTTCTTTCTGTCTTTTTTTTTTTGAGACGGAGTCTCACTCTGTTGCCCAGGCTAGAGTGCAGTGGTGCGATCTTGGCTTACTGCAACTTCTGCCTCCCGGGTTCAAGAGATTCTCCTGCCTTGGCCTCCCAAGTAGCTGGGATTATAGGTGCCTGCCACCACGACCAGCTAATTTTTTTATTTTTAATGGAGATAGGATTTTGCCATGTTGGCCAGGCTGATCTTAAACTCCTGACCTCAGGTGATCTGCCCCGCTCATCCTTCCAAAGTGCTGGGATTACAGGCATGAGCCACTGTGCCCAGCCCTTTCTTCTTAACCAATAAGGTTGCCATGTGACTGCAGCTAAGCCTTGAGAGCATGCTCTCCTTTCAGACACAGTCATTGGTCAAGGAGGCCAGGGGGGTAGACATGACCCAAACTTAAATCGAAGAGATCTGGAAGAATTAAAACAATACAATTACAACAACAATAATAACAGGAAAAACATAGGTGGTACAGTATGTCGGCCCTGTGTTAGGCATCCTAGATACATTGTCTCAATTGATTCTTGTAACAGCCCTATAAGTTAGATAAAATGTCATGCCCATTTTATAAATGGGGAAATGGAGGCAGAAGGCAAATGAGTAACATGTGCCAGCCTGCAGAACTAACAAGGGGCTGAGCTGGGATTTAAATCTATCGGTCCCTGTCTCAAAGCTTGGACTCATCAGCGTTTCTCTATGCTAATCCTGCTTCGGTTATGACCTTGCTTTGTGATCTTGAGAAAGTCGCTTCCTTTCTAAGTTTGCTTATCTCTAAAATGAGATTGATTTAAATTTGTGGAAACCACAGTTAGTTAAAGCATGTGAGCCTTTTTTTAAAAAGGCCAAAACATTTTTTCAAGCATCCAAATATGTTTGTTTTTTTAATGGTCATTGAGAAAATAAAGAAAATACAACTTCTGTATATTCAATATTTTAATTATTTATAGATAAGAGAAAACACTTAATAGTGGTTAAAAGCATAGCCTCCAGAGTCATACCATTTTTGTGCAAATTTCACATCTGCCACTTACTGGCCATGTGAATTTGGACAAATTGTATACCTTTCTCTGTCTCAGTTCTCTCTTCTAAAAAGTAGGCTAATAATAGCATCCTCCCTCATGGGGTAATTTCAAAGATCAAGTGAGTTTCTATTTGGAATGCACTTAGAAAGAGCACTAAAGAATAGTAAATGCTATGTAAATCTCAGCTATTCTTATTAATTTATATTTCACAAATCATAGTGACTTTTTTTTTATATTCTCACAGAAGTACTAATTTTTCAGAAAAGACTAGATATATGTGTAGAAACTGGGGGAAGACCACAGGGTTCTGAAGCAGAAAGATAGAAAACGAAATATAAAATTATTTCTGAGTTTTCTTCCTATCTGAGCATTGTATGAAAAGAAAAAATAAGGAAGAAAAACTCTTCTTTCTGCCCTCAAACTTCTGACATCACACAACCTACTTCTCAAGACTTCTCGGATAGAAAAAAAATAGTTTACAGCAAATAGTTTTTTTGCACTGGACTGCAAGCTCTTGGAGTCAGGAATTCACAGGTGTTTCACATTTATAACTATCCTTACCAACTCCCCATCTTCATGCCTACTCTAGCATCGCAAAACACGTGGTCTTGTAAATAGTACATTCTCATCCAACTTGTGAAGTAAAAAGGGAGGAGAGAAAGGAAGAAGAGAGGAACTTGACATTTATACAATTCCTGTTCTAAAACAGGATTGCCTTGGAATTTGCTGGTTGGAGAAAGTTCAGAAAACAGTTGGCTATGTGGACCAGGAATTGGGAGAAATGATCAAGACCGAAAGTCACCTGTGTAAGGAATCTGCGAAACCCCACACACAGCTCCGCCCTGGTGCATCAGCCTTTGGTTACATTTGAATGTCATTTCCAGTTACTTCCAGCCTTTCTTACTTCCTACCAAACCTCGGTTTTTAGGGGGGTTCCATGGTACACCCGCTACATCCTTCCTCACTTCGATATTTCTTACCACCTACCCCTAGGCCCCATTTTCTCATTCTCTGACTTTTCCTTCCTGACACTGTTAAACAGAAAATCCTACTAAATCCTGAGTTGGAATACGGGCCACTGGCTGCATCTGTGCTAAACGGCTTGTAATGACAGCAAGTGTTGATTTAGCACAGTGACTGAAAGGAGAGTCCCTGAGCCTCACTGTTAGGGCTTAATTCCTGGCTGTGTTGCTTACTAGTTATGTGACCTTGAGCAGGTACTTTAAATTCTCTATGCCTCACTTGAATCCTCCAGAAAACTGAGGTAATAGTAATAATACTACCCGTCATATGGGGTTATTGTAAAAATGAGATAAACTTACAACTGTGCCTAGCACATGGTAATCATCACATGATTCAAACACTTTCTGTGTCCTGGCCATATTGTCCTGCAAATTGTTTGTTTTACCTAAAATGTGATTAAATCTATTCTTTTTTCTTTTTCTGGCTACCTGCTACTTCTCCATAAGTCTCAGCGGAAATGACAGTATGTCTTGAAAACATCTTTTTTACTTTCATCGTCTAGATTAGTTCTTCATTCTTTGTGCCTGTTTAATGCTGGAATTGGATACATCAGCAGAGAATGTGGTTTTGCTTTATGTTGTAAAGTCAGTTTGGTTATCTCTCCCACTGGACTAAGGACTTCTTAAGAGCAGATGCTGTGAACTACATACTATTTTATACCAAACATCTGGTGTCCCCACAAAATGACCCTTTGTCTGTCCTGACAGCATGTGATTTGGTTGGTGGGCAAGCAGAGGCTTTGGGGAAAGACAGATGTGAACTCATCTCCTACTCTGCCATCTCAGTCTCACTCATGTTGGTACCACATTCATATTTTCTTCACGTATTCACTACCACTGCTTTAATTTTGCATGATCTGACTTGAATTCTGCAGATCATTAGAGACCACTCCTATTTGGTTCCCTTGTCTCCAACTGCTCCTTCTTCCCATATGTCCTACATACTGCTGGATTAATCTTCTCAAAATGCAAATGTGATTATTGTTTACTTCCCTGTCTCTCCCATTAGACTCTAAATGCATTATATCTTTCTCTGTGTCTATAGTCCCCGAATAATATCTGAGGCAAAACAGGTGCTCAAATTATCTACCTCTACTTTTTTCCTTTCTTCTATGTTTGTATTCTTGGCCTCTAATACAGAACAATTTATATGTCCATAAGGAGGATAACAAATTAATTAAGTATATAGTAGCTTATTCATAGAGTGGAACCCTATACAGAAGATGAAATCCAAGAACTATATCTGTTAGCATTTACATGGATATTGAAAAAACAGAATCCTTGAATGAACAAATTCAATTTCAGCATGATATACATAGTAGGATACAATTTATTTAGATTACTAACATACTGTGTATATTTTTATGATTAGTCAATTTATACAAAAGATGGGCCATAGGAAAAAAAATCTATTATTTCCTCTGGGGAAGAGGTAACAAAATGTCTTTGAGGAGGGCAGGATGTGAAATTTAGCTTTATTTACAGAGAGGGAGAGAGTAAGAGAGAGAAAAATATCTAAGAATAGAAAAATAAAACCCTAAATAAACTAAACTGCACAAAGGGCTGAGATATTTATGAAAGAAAAGAAACCCAGAAACCCATGACTTCTCTCATCCCTGGGAAAGGCAGAGAGGCAGCAAACTCACCATAGATTGAAAGGAGAAATCAGCCAAACCTTTAATAGGCCTTGTGGTCTGGCATGGTAGATTCAAATCTATGAAGCCCCAGTCAAAGACGCAGTATGCATTAACCTGACAGCTCTTCAACTTGGGTGGGATGGCTTCACTGAGTGCACAGTGGGAGATTGCTGAGGCTGGGAGTAGCAAAGAAAGGCTTAAAGGAGTCACAAGGAGTACGGATTTTTGTCTGAGTGCATGGTAATGGCTTGCTGATGGTCAGATCGGTTGAGAGAAAACCTTGAGGCACAGACTATTTGGCTATGGTTGGACAAAGGTTGGGGCAGGACAGCAGAACTGAGACACATCCCCCAAGAAACATGGGATCTCCACCAGGTACAAGACAGTCGCCTGATGAAGCTGGGAGCAGAATAGTGTGGTGACCAGAAATCACTTGAGGCAGAGAAAGATGGGGTGGGCTGAGGAGTAAAAAGAGCTTTTAAATGACCCCAAAGCTGGCGGCTGATCAGTTAAGTATAGAGAGATCTTAAGAGTGTAGCCAGTGCTCAGATCCCAAACTGTTGAAGGGAAGTCCTGATCCTGCTCCCAAAATATTTTAAGCCAGTTGTGAAATGAATCTAACTAGAACTGTAACAAAACCTAGACAGGTTTAACTTAGATTATATTGACTTACCCCAATTCTATCAATCTGACTAAGGAAGAGACATGTATTTTCCCAGGGAAAATGTTATCCTCGTGTTTCTACTGTTTGTTTATACACAAGACATGTATACTTATACTTCAAACACATTTGCAAAATAACGTGATTCATCATCAAGAGTAAAAATAGCCAACACAAGAAGATCTGCAGGTGCCATAGATGTAAGAATTGGCAGAAACAAGTAAAATAACTACAATAAATACATTACAGCATCTGGTAGAAAACGTTCCAAGCCCATTAACAGTTAGGAAATTTTAGTAGAGAAGTAGAAGATATTTTTTAAAAAAGCAAATAGATCTGAAAAGCAATATCAGAAAAAATTACTCCATGGGCTTATAAGAACATTGAGCACAGCAGAAAAATCTGTGAATTTGAAAACATGTCAATAAAAATTGGCCATACTGAAGCACAGGGATAAATAAAGGATGAAAAGAAGAAAGAGGAGGAGGAGAAGGAGGAGGAGGAAGGAATATTGAATCTAGGATTTGTATGTGGGACAACATGAAACCATTCAACATACACATACTTGGAGTTCTAAAAGAAGAAGAGAAAGAGAATGGAGCAGAAAAAATAAATATTTGAAGAGAAAATAGCAAGAAAAAAATAATTAGTGAAAAAACAACAGTCTATAGTTAGAAAAACACCATCAAACCACAAGCAAAATAAATGCAAAGAAAACCATATTGGGGCAAACTACTAAAAACTCTTATATTCTGCATGAAATTATATTTGCTGTCATTTTGTTTAGAAAATGAAAATTTTAAAGTACCTCATGTATAACGGATAATAAATACTTGATGGTTGATTAACCGAATTAATTAATCATGTTACTTATAAGCTTAAAGTCCTTCGGGAACTCCACATTGCCAAAGTAATAATGTACACTTTCTCAACTCAGAAGAAGAATGTTTTCCAACTCTGGACCTTGTCTACCTCTCAGCTTTACGTGAGTCAATGATTTTTAAAATGCCAGTTTCAAAATTGCAGGAAGTTTGTGACAAAAGACATATTTGTTAGATAATTAGTAAGTGAAATAATATATAAATGGATTGATTAATTAATACATTACTTGTTCATGACATACTCCAACTTGTTTTAGGGTCCCTCTTCTTACCCATCTTCATCTCCATAAATATACTTAAACCTTATTCCATTCCACTAGGAAAAGAAGATCTGATAATGTTGGAAAAATGAATTTTCCAGTGAGATGAGATAAGTAGTTAAATTACATACTTTTACTTTCACATGAAATATTCCTTCTTGGGTTTTGAATTCATTCCTGATTTAGTTTCTGGAAGTCTTCCCTCCTAACTTACGATCACCACTTATGGGGCATGGAGAGAACTTACCTTCCCTTCTGAAAATGGCTTCCTTAGAAGATAAAGTGGGACCAGGAAGGGGCCAGTAGAAGAAAGCAGGAACAGGTGGTCAAAGCTTTCTTTGATCTAGGCAAGAGAAGTTTCTTCCTCTGGAATCCTTTCTTTTATCTTTCAGATGCCATCAAATCCCCTAATAAATAGCCTCATTGAATTCCCATTCATGGCACTTATGATGTTATAATTTTATATTTAATGAACACTTGACTTCCACGTCTGCCTTTCTCAATGTTGGGTTCCATGAGAGCTGGGACTGTGGCTATTTTGTGCTCACCATTGTTTTGCAGGATGTCTGGCACATAGTAGGAGCTCAATGAATATTGTCGAATGAGTGAATAGGTGAATGCATGCAGCTCATTCCTGCTCCTCCATCCGCTGGGTTGCCTCCCTGATAGAAAATAAGTTATTGACTTGGGGCCAAAAACTCTATTTAGTAAGAATGATTTTGCTCACTCTTCACCTCTCTCAGGAACCTACAGTGGCCACAGACATATTTTTAAGTAAAAGGAAGCAAAATGAAGTGAATTCTTTATAACATAAAATTTATTCAATTTAAAGGGCTGACATTAATCTAATGGTATCTCCTGATTTTCTTGGCATTAAAATGTCTTTTGTTTCATAAAATGATAATATTAAATAGTTGCTTTAATGGATTACTTAATTAGCAAAATGAACATTTGGCCACTCTTTGAGGGCTGCTAGACAGGCTGGACTTACTGTTATTACTCTGATTACATAGCCTTGTCCTCTTCCAGGCCTTCTGACTTTGCTGACTCAATTCATTCAACAAGGATTGGATTAAAAACTGCCTGCTCCTAAAAATATGTTCTGACTCTGGAGACTTTAATCTCTCTGTAACAGACACCTGTTATATTTGTCACTTTTCTTCGTAACACTTATTGTATGTGGTTTTTTTTGTTGTTGTTGTTATTTTGAGACAGAGTCTCACTCTGTCACCCAGGCTGGAGTACAGACAGTGGCGCAATCTCGGCTCAGTGCAACCTCTACCTCCCAGGTTCAAGCAATTCTCCTGCCTCAGCCTCCCGAGTAGATGGGATTACAGGCATACGCCACCACGGCTGGCTAATTTTTGTATTTTTAGTAAAAACAGGGTTTCATCATGTTGGCCAGGTTGATCTCGAACTTCTGACATCAGGTGATCTGCCCACCTCAGCCTCCCAAAGTGCTAGGATTACAGGTGTAAGCCACCGTGCCCGGCCTCTCTGTATGTGTTTCTGCTAAATCAGGGCGAGTCTTTTCCATTTCAATAGACTCTAAACTCTACCAGCACAAGGATGGTGCCTATCTTTTCTGCCAATGAATCCTAAGGCGATTCCTGGCACATAGTAGCTGCTCAGTAAAAATATTTGCTAAGTAAACAAATGAATGCATGCCACAGCAATTAGCGAAAAGGGCTAGTTTCTTTTTTTGCCTCAGTTATCTTGAATTCTACACGAAGCACCCTCCTCTAATTCCCAGGCTCATCTTCCTTGGGAATGACAATACACAGGCGAGTCAATGATGGGGAAAGCTCATGGTTCCTTCCTGCCTGTCCTTCTGTCTCATCACACCAGTATATTAAGAAGGAAAGGGAGGACTAGACAGAAGTTTTATGTGCACTGGTTTCACATTATCTCAGCCATTTCTCATGAAGACTTTTATGACTTGTTATTTTATTAACCTCATTTTATTTATGAATAAATTGAGGCTTAAAGTTAAATCACCTCATCACTCAAGGTTACATAGCTGTATAGGACAAGGCTGGTATCAGAGCTCAGCTACCTCTGCTTGAAAACTCGTGCTAATTTTCACTCTGTTGTATGTGGTCTTTATTGTCCTCATGAGAGAGGCACCTCATCCTCATCTGCTCTTATTTTATGCAGAAGAAGTGGGAAAGCTAATTAACCTTTCCTGGGAGCCACCCTGGAAACTGGCAGGCAGGGTTCCTCACCGCTGGCGCAGGCACACATTGGCACCAGTTCTCACTCCCTCAGTAGGAAATCATGACTACATTGCTTGGAAAATGAAACAATGCAAGTTATACAAGATCCATAGTGACGCTGAGAAATGAGGGCCTGCCACAGCTGCTGCACAGCCAGATTTGTATGCCTGCCAGCCACAGCACAAATGGCCCCTCTCCCATTTGTCTCTGAAAACAGGGAGCTTTAATTGTGGTGCATAATGAACACACAGACATCAAAGAGCAGTGTGTGGAGCACACCAGGAGCTTCAGCCATGGGACTGGACGGAGGCAAGGTCCAGGGACTTGACAGCAAGCCCAGCTGCCCTGAGCCAGAAGGGCCCTAGAGGCTACCTGGCAGCCAGGTGACATTCTCGCCAACATCCCTGCTGACTCTGGTCTCTTTGGAAAACTTTGACTTGAAGCTTCCTGTTTCCTAAATGGCCCATCATTGCATATTCTGGTCAGCATTACCCAAAATGTGAGATCCACCTCTAAAAAGATCTTACCTTGAGCATACGAAATATTAAATGGTGTTAATTCTCATAGAGTGAAAGTTACGTCCTCAGTTTACTCTCATTTCTTCAGATGTCAAGGAGGAAACCGCAGTATTCTCTGTCTTGAACACCTAATGGTTTCTTTTTTTCTTTTTTTGAGACGGAGTCTCGCACTGTCACCTAGGCTGTAGGGCAGTGGCACGATCTCGGCTCACTGCAACCTCTGCCTCCCAGGTTCAAGCGATTCTCATGACTCAGCCTCCCGAGTAGATGGGATTGCAGGCACCTGCCACCATGCCCAGCTAATTTTTTGTGTTTTTAGTAGAGACGGGGTTTCACCATGTTGGCCAGGATGGTCTTGAACTCCTAACCTCAAGTGATCTACCTGCCTCGGCCTCCCAAAGTGCAGGGATTACAGGCATGAGCCACCGCGCCTGGCCCTAATGCTTTCTAATATTCTTTTTTTAACAAAGAGGTAGTAGCCTTCAGACCCGAAGCCTTAGGCACATGATAGTATGCAGCTGGAACGCATAGCATTGTTTTCTTTTCATCTTACTTATTTTATTTTCCCTCTTATCTATGAAGGATGATACTTATTTTCGATTTGCGGTAATGATGTAAGATATCCTTTTATAATACATTTATTTGTATTTAACGAGAAAGTCAATTGAGAAGAAAGATGGACAAAAACACAGCACAGGTTTTCTGCACAGACAGTGAAGCTGGCACTGAAATGCCTGAGATTTGGGAGTCTCAGCTTCTGATTGTTTGAGCATCATTCTGATATTGCTCCTAACTTTGCCTCCCTTAAGCTTCTTCCACATATCCTAGAAGCAATCACAGAGTTTCACTGTTTATCACTCCTTCCAGTAAACTAAGGTTCTGATATTAAAGAAGATAATTATATTCCTAAGAGCTTCGCCTCTAAACACAAAAATAGCTCACTCTCCTCAAACTATTTTTTTTACAATGAGCTTCTAGTGTTCATCCCACTCTGCTTACCTTCTACTGAAAAATTGTAGTTTTTTAGTTTTCCTCTTAAAGAATACTGTGTAGAACTGAATATAAAATACCAGGTTTTGCAGAGCACTGCAGTCAAATGCCTTCTCTCTTATCCTAGTCATTTTCTCATTTAATACAGCTTGCTGTTACATTAAGGGTCTTTTATTTTTCTTTGCTTGTGGTCATAACATGTTCTATTGATACCACAACCCAATGCCTAGAAAATTCCTAGATTCCCCCAACTTTGCGCTTCCATAGATATCTAAGAGTTCCTTGTCCAAAAGATTTAACCCAGAGTGCACACTACCCAAGCTTCCATGTCAGATGACAAAAAGCAGTGGGTCCTGCCTCTGGTACTGGACAGCTTGAGTCATGTAACTATGGACCCTTGGGGCTCAATTGCTGGCAAATTATTTCCACAAAAGGAGTTACACCACCTACTATTTCGGTGCAGTGACACTGAAGTATTTGACCTTGTATCTATATAGGATTTACACGGAGAACTCTATATAAAAACATCTATCTATATTATTAAATAGAAGAAAGATACCAATCAAGGTTGTTTCATATACATAAGACGATGGAAGCCCACCCCGAGGGTGGCATAAAGTCACGTGAAAAGAGTGACATAAGATGATTAGGCACCCAACATTTGTCTACTACAGCAGGATACAAAGAAATACAGATGATGTTGGTCGAGGTCTTCCTTTTCATAGGTATTTTCAGGAGAGGAAGTGGAAATATGGTCCTAGAGAAATGTTTTGTTACCAGAAAGGGGTCCTGATCCAGGCCCCAAGAGAGGGTTCGCGGGCCTTGCACAAGAAAGAATCCAGGGAGAGTCCATAGAGTAAAATGAAAGCAAGTTTATTAAGAAAGTAAAGGAATAAAAGAATGGCTATTCCACAAGCAGAGCAGAGGCATGGGCTGCTCAACTGAGTGTACTTACAGTTATTTCTTTTTTTTGTTGTTGTTCAGTTTCTCTCTGTCGCCCAGGCTGGAGTGCAGTGGCGCAATCTCGGCTCACTGCAAGCTCCGCCTCCCGGATTCACGCCATTCTCCTGCCTCAGCCTCCCCAGTAGCTGGGACTACAGGCGCCCGCCACCACGCGCGGTTAATTTTTTTTTTTGTATTTTTAGTAGAGACGGGGTTTCACCGTGTTAGCCAAGATGGTCTCGATTTCCTGACCTTGTCATCCGCCCGCCTCGGCCTCCCAGAGTGCTGGGATTACAGGCGTGAGCCACGGCGCCGGGCCAGTTATTTCTTGATTATATGCTAACGAAGAGGTAGATTATGGGTTTTCCAGGAAAGGGGTGGGTAATTCCCAGAGCTGAGGGTTCCTCCCGTTTTTGGACCAAGTAGGATAACTTCCAGACATTGCCATGGCATTTGTAAACTGTCATGGCCCTGTGGGGAGTGGCGTTTAGCATGCTAATGCATTATAATTAGGAAATAATGAGCAGTGAGGATGACCAGAGGTCACTTTCATTACCATCTTGGTTTTGGTGGGTTTTGGCCGGCTTCTTCACGGCATCCTGTTTTATCAGCAAGATGTTTGTGACCTGTATCCTGTGCCAACCTTCCATCTCATCCTGTGACTAAGAATGAGTCCTGGGAATGCAGCCCAATAGGTCTCAGCGTTATTTTATCCAGCCCCTATTCAAGACGGGGTTGCTGTGGTTCAAATGGCTCTGACAGTTTGGCCACACCTGAATATCTCGTTTCTACATAGTCATGACCCAGTTTGGCTACACCTGAATATTTCGTTTCTACATAGTCATAACCCAGTTTGGCTACACCTGAATATCTCGTTTCTACATAGTCATGACCCAGCGTTAGGAATTTTGTTTCCTGAGATAGTGATTTTTTTTTCATTTTTTTCTTTTCTTTTTTTTTTTTTTTTGAGATGGAGTCTTGCCCTGTTGCCCAGGCTGCAGTGCAATGGTGCAATCTTGGCTCACTGCAACCTCTGCCTCCCAGGTTCAAGCGATTCTCCTGCCTCAGCATCCCAAGTACCTGGGATTATGCGGCACCTGTCACTACGCCTGGCTTTTTTTTTTTTTTTTTTTTGTATTTTTGGTAGAGATGGAGTTTCACCATATTGGTCAGGCTGGTCTCAATGGTCTCAAACTCCCGACCTCAGGCGATCCAGAGATGGTGATTTTTATATCCTAACTATAGCCAGTCGTACAACTTCCCCTGCACTGAAAACCTCAACCAATACTGAGATATTATTTTACCAATCCAAGTATGTCAAGGATTTTATTGCATTTGCATTTCAAACCTGATAAAATCATTTTCTGGGTGACATTTTTTCCTTGAAGGCAACTTCAAATTGAATATTTTTTCCCTTGTTATCTCTCTCCCTTTCCAAGCCAACTTCACTTCCAGCTTGCAAATCGCTCAATACCAAGAGAGAAACGATGATCCGCTGTTGCCATCTTTCCCTCCCTGGTGTGCAGAGAGGTTCAGCTTTGCATTTCCAACTCAGGTTTATCCTCACAGAAAATCTTTTTCAAGCATCTTAAAATATCTTTATTGCCCACATCTCACAAGCTGATCGTTGCTTTTGCCAGGTGCTACCCGTGAATGCCTCGAATCATGCCCCTGAGGAAGGTGAGGCTGAGAGATACTTGTGTTGGCATTTTGGGCTGCACCTTTCATCTCTGACCATCATTCTTGATTTCCTTTAAACACTTATAGCAAAAAATACAGGCTTCAATTCAGAAGCTTCTGGATGTGAAACCTTTTTTTGTGTGACAATAGCTGAGTCTTAGTTTCATCATTTACAAATGGGAAGAACAAAAACTAAATTGTACGGTGGTTGGGAAGGTTAAAGTAACTCCTGGTGTAGTGCCTGGTGTGAATGTAAGCTATTGTGAATTATTTCTGATTTGTTTCACATCATTTTTCACCGAAATTGTTCTTAGGAAGATCTCTAATACAAAATGTGTAAATTGGTAAACTCCATAGCTCAGTAAGAGAAAACATGAAACTTGGAATCAGAAGGACTGGCTCCAGTGTGAAGACACTTGAAGCCAAGTGAGACGAAGCTCATTTCTTTTTTTCTTTTCTTCTTTTCTTTTCTTTTTCTTTCTTTCCTTTTTCTTTTTTCTTTTTTTTTTTTTTGGTAAGATGGAGCCTCATTCTGTTGCCCAGGCTGGAGTATAGTGGCGCAATCTCGGCTCACTGCAACCGCAACCTCCTGGGTTCAAGCAGTTCTCCCTGCCTCAGTCTCCCGTGTAGCTGGGATTACAGGTGCCCACCACCATGCCCCTCTAATTTTTGTATTTTTTAGTAGAGACAGGGTTTTGCCATGTTGTCCAGCCTGCCTCGGCTCCCCAAAGTGCTGGGATTACAGGTGTGAACTACCGCGCCTGGCCCGGAGCTCATTTCTTAACCTGTTGGAGCTTCGGTTTCCAAGTCTGTAAATAGGGCTAATAATCTGCAGCTTGTAGGGTTGGTGTGAGGATACAATCATATGGTGCCTAAAATAGCTTTGCACTCTTCAAAATGATGTTCTTGCCATTGGTAATAAGAGGTAGATTGCATAGAACTTCTATGTGTCAGGCACCATGCCAATAATTTCATGTGACTTGTCATACTGAATCCTTACTGCAATCCTGTTTAATAGGTATCCTTTCGAGTTTGACACATGAAGAAACTGAGGCACCAAGAAGTCAAACTCCTATCTACCTGAGTAGCAGAGCCAAAGTTCATCCCCAAATTGTTGCCTTTACTGTCATTGCCACTGTGTTCACTCTGCCAGAGGTACAGATCTTTTAAAACCTAAAATTAAAAGGGAAAACAAAGGGAAATTATTATGAAAGAAGGGGAAGAAATTTAACGCTTAGAGAACAATTTTCTTGGCACTTCCTCGAAATACTAATTGAAAGCTTATTTAAACACCCAGGGCTGTCATCCAGATGGTGAAACATGCAATTAAAATAATTACCCTAAATCTGGCAATCTAGAATTATCACTTATTATTATTAATATAGTACCTATTCAGACAGAATTAACTTTTTTTTTAATTTCAAATTTCTTCTGTAATGTTTAGTGCAGCCCCATTGGCATGAGGATTATCTGCCTTTTGGATAAAGTCTTTATGTAACACCATTCATTTGTATTCACATTTGCTTGGGAAGAGTGCTTTAATGATTAAGCCATCATCCTGCAACAGTGGGTAGTTGCATTCCCATTTCAGAAATGGGCACATTCATGCCTCATATAGCTAATGCCACCTAGCTGCTAAATGAGAGGGCAGGAATTAGGTTTCATAGACCAGTGTCTATGCTTCTGATCAGACAAAAACTTCTTGAATGATGAAGATCATAGAAATAAAAATGGAATGAAAACCTTAACGTAAAATTAAGTTTTTCAGTTAAGAACCCACACGCATATATTCCCCAGCTCTGGTATTTTTAATTGAACCAGGATAATAAGTGATATTAATATAAATTCTAATCAAGGAAATCAGAAATGGTTGCATTTTACATGATTATTAAAGGCAGAGCTGCTATGGATTTGACTCTTTTGAGCAAGAGATCTTTCCTGACTCTATGCAAATCCAGAAATTAGATTTGGTGAGATTTTATTATTGAAAAACCTGTATTGAACAGTTACTTTTTGTCAGATATTAAACTAAACCTTTTACACACATCAACTTGACTAACATCCCAGGGACTTTGTAGAGCAGGGTGAATGCTACTTCTGTGGTGAAGATCCCAGCTGCCTAAGTGAAGGTCTGATTCTAAAACTGTATCCGCCGCTTAACCTCTGAGTGCTGCAACTTTGTCCTCTATAAAATGGAGATAATAAAAGTATCTCTCTGTGATGCTTAATTTTTTTTTTCTTGAGACGGAGTCCCATTCTTTTACCAGGCTTGAGTGCAGTGATGCAATCTCGGCTCACTGCAACCTCCGCCTCCCAGATTCAAGCAATTCATCTGCCTCAACCTCCCTAGTAGCTGAGACTACAGGCGCTCACCACCACACCTAGCTAATTTTTGTGTTTTTAGTAGAGATGGGCTTTCACCATGTTGGCAGGATGGTCTTGAACTCCTGACCTTGTGACCCGCTCGCCTCGGCCTCCCAGAGAGCTAGGATTACAGGCGTGAGTCACCGCGCCCAGCCTTGTGATGCTTAATTTTCTGTATCAACTTGGCTGGACCACAATGCTCAGATATTTGTTCAAACATTGTTCTGGATGTTTCTGTGAGGGCGTTTTTGGATGAGATTAGCATTTAAATCAGTGGATTTGAGTCAAACAGATTGTCCTCTATCATGTAGGCAGGCCCTCATCCAGTCAGATGAAGGCCAGACTAGAACAAAAGATTGACTTTCTCTGAGCAAGAGAAAATTCTGCAGCAGATGGCCTTTGGATTTCAACTGTGGCCTTGGTTCTTCCTGGGTCTCCAGTCAGACCTCCCACCCTGCAAATCTTGGACTCTGCAGCCTCCATCATTGCATGAGCCTATTCCTTAAAATAAATGTGCTTTTATATATTTATATATACATCCTATTGGTTCAGTTTTTCCGGAGAACCCTAACTAATACACTTTTCATAAGGTTGTTTGAGGGTTACCTAAGCTAATATGTTTAAAACGGTGCTCTAGTGGAATAAGACATGGCAAGTGTAGGCTTCTTTAATTAAGAGACCTAGCATGAATGTGAGATGTCTAGAGACAGGGTCAGTGAGCCCAAATACATATTCTGAATTGACCAGACTTTCTCTAAGCTCCCCTTTCCACAAAAGCTGAAGTGAGCCACACATCCACTGTGTCAGGACTTGATATATATGACCTAGTTGGGTCCTATGTCTGGTAGGATGTTCCCTGCTTCCAAAACTGGCTTGACACTAATGCAATATCATAACCACATTCAATCTCTTCATAATTATCATTTTATTTACTTTGCTGGAGAGAAAAAATAACCTCAGATACTGACTTATTTAATACATGCAAGGAAATAAAATCAACTAACAAATGACTATTTGTTAAAATGCTAATAATTAAAGTGCATGAACAAAACCAGAGGCAAAAAATAAATGGAAAGAAGTGTTACAATATGGGAAAGGATTGTTGTGTTTACTATATAAAAAGTTCCTCCAAATTAATCAAGGCATACAAAACAGATAAACCAGAAAAGGATAGACATTAATGTATCACGAAAGTAGAATTACAGCTACTCAATAAACTTACAGAAAAACATCAACCTGACTCATAACCCAAGAAAAAAATGTTAATTACAAAAGCAGTGGAATTACATTTTACTTATTCAATCAATAATGCTTGTTTGAAAGATGATGCTCTAATATGGTGAGAAGGGTGTTGTAAAATAGGCATACATATGTTCCTTTTGGGATGGGAAATTGGTACAGATTTCTGGGAAGACAATATTTCTTTTCTTTTCTTTCTTTCTTTTTTTTTTTTTTTTTCAGATGGAGTTTTGCTCTTGTGGCCCAGGCTGGAGTGCAATGGCGCAATCTCGGCTTACCACAACCTCTGACTCCCGGGTTCAAGTGATTCTCCTGCCTCAGCCTCCCCAGTAGCTGGGATTACAGGCATGCGCCACCACACCCAGCTAATTTTGTAATTTTTTTGTGTGCATTTTTAGTAGAGATGGGGTTTCTCTATGTTGGTCGGGCTGGACTTGAACTCCCGACCTCAAGTGATCCACTCTCCTCAGCCTCCCAAAACTCTGGGATTATAGGCATGAGCCACCACACCTGGCCACCTTTGCATTTTAAAAATTTTCATCTGCAGATATAGGAGAGAAAACTAGGATGTCTACCTGATCCCATTATAGCTTATGTAATAATGACTAAAAATTCAAATCATGAGCTTTTGTGCCCTCTCATTTGTTTCCTAAAATGCTTCACAGCCTTCCAAGCAACAAAATTAGGCGGATTTCATTCGTTGGTTTATCAATATGTTAATTTTGTTGCTGTCTGCCTGAAACACCAACTGTCGAGGGATTGGATAGAGATATTTACCAACCAGTTCTGATTAGAGAGGAGAGCATCATTTATGCCATTTCAAATAATTAGGGTGAACTTATTGGGGAAGGTAAGCAAGTTGGACATGATGGGAATAATTTTAGGCATGAGAAACCATTTGGTAGCAAAGCATATAAAGATGAATGATTCCTGCCCACCATTGCCAGGTCAATTTTGCTTAAAAACAAAACGTCAAACAAACAAAAGAACAAATCTAAAAACCTTCCATCAGGTACCTTGTTGGCTCAATAACTATCAAATATCTCCCTGCTCAGGTCCAAATTCTTCAGCCTGGGGGACAGGGTGGTGCAAATAGACAGAATGGGAATAGGCTTTGGAAACAGGATGAATACATTCAAACTTCAGGTTGATCAATTGCTAGCTGTTGGAACTCACACCTGATGCTAAGCATTTCTGAACGTCAAGCACCCTGTTTGTGAAATGAGAATAGTACTGACTGGAGAGGAAACTTGAGGATAATGGGTCTCAGTTTATTTATTATTTATTTGAGATGGAGTTTCACTCTTGTCACCCACACTAGAGTGCAGTGGTGCAGTCTCTGCTCACTGCAACCTCCACATCCTGAGTTCAAGCGATTCTCCTGCCTCAGCCTACCAAGTAGCTGGGATAACAGGCGCCTGCCACCATGCCTGGCTAATTTTTGTATTTTTAGTAGAGATCATTTTTCACCTCGTTGGCCAGGCTGGTCTCGAACTCCTAACCTAAGGTGATCTGCCTGCCTCGGCCTCCCAAAGTGCTGGGATTACTGGCGTGGGCCACCGTACCCGGCCCAGATCTAAGTTTAGACGTAGGATTGTCGCATCCTTCCTGTGTGGTCCTTTCCTCCTTCCATATATGTGCCACCCATGGGGCTTTCTTTTTGTTTTCCGAATACTCCATGCTTTTCTTTTCTCATATAGGATTTTGGAATGTTGTTTGTTTGGTTGGAATTGGCCCCAATTTTTTTTCCACTATTTCAAATTTTGTACACTCCTTGTCCCCTTCACTTAGGTAAGACCTTCCTCTTTCATATTAATCTAACTTGTTTCTGAGTCCCATACCAAGTGAGATTCCCAACCGCAGTCATTTACTCCCATAACTCTGGTACCATTCCATCAGAGAGCCTCATCACAGTGTAATGTTTCATTTATGTGATTAGTGTCTCTTCTTCCACCAGAACGCAAGTTAGAAGAAGACTTGGGCTGTTTGCTCCTAATTTATTTTCTAGCATCTAGCACAGCGCCTGACCCAATAGGTTCTAAAAATATATTTGTAAAATTAATGAATGAACAAATGAAGCAAAAGCTACAGCACTTTTTTGTCTTCATAACTCACTTGATCCTAGAAGCAAAGAAAAGATGGTGATCAAAGAAAATGGTAAATATGTCAACAATATTGTTGCTATAAAACAATATAAATAATATCCTTTTGTAAGGTTAAAAATGAACATGAACAAAATTGACCAAAACTATTTGATAAAGATATACTGTAAATTAGGAGGAAGGTTATTCAAGTTCAAGCATTCTATGTTTTATATAATATTTAGTAGAAAATTAAAAATAGAGATAATATTTAGATTTTATTAAGCATGCCTGCAATAAATTCTGGAGTAAATACTGATGCAGTTGAAATAGAGGACATAACTTACAAACTAGAAAAGGAGGAAAAAAATGGGGGTAGGGTGGATAAGAAGTTCAATGAGTCACAGAGAAGAAAATAAAAGAAATTTAAAAAATAGAATAAATAGTCAAAGCTCCAAAGGGTAAGTCTCACTAAATATGGGCAAGACCATTTTGAGAAAATTCGAGCTTCATTGAAAAAACTTAAAGAAGAATTAAGTAAATGGATAGATATTCCATGTTCCAGGAAGATTTAATAATGTCAGAAAAATGCCAGTTTTTCCCCAAACTGATCAAGAAATCCAATTCAATTGCCAGTAAAGCTGAACAGCATCTTTTTGTGGAACTTATAAAATGATTTTAAGTTTTATATTGAGGAACAAAGGACCAAAAATAGCCAAAGATACTCCTAGACAACATAAAAAGTGGAATACTTGCCAAACTCAATTAGACCGAATGTAAAAGTATAATAAGACAGTGTAAGTGTGGTACAGAGATGTACAAACAGAGCAATGGATCAGAATAAATTAGAGAAAAACAAATGTCTAGATAGAAACACCTACATGGTTATAAAAACTATCTGTGAAAGAGATTAGCAACTGTGTATCAGTGAAGAAAGGAGAGCATCTTTAATAACCAATGTCAGCTCAACAGCACAACAGAGTATAGGGGAGAGAGAGAGAGAAAGAGAGAAAGAGAGAGAATGACTGCATCTTTCAATATTTTCAAGGGAATTAGATGTTTAAATATAAAAAACTTAATTTTTAAAAATTTAAGAGTGAAAAATACAGAAGAATGTCTTTTTTATGACATCTAGGTAAAACAGAATTTCTTAATCCAGGCATTAAAATCATAGCCATAGAGACAAAGATTGATAAATTTGACTATGCCGAAATTTGAAGTTTTGTTTATGAGACACAAATCTAACAGACAAAACCGAAAGCATATTGCAAACTGTTGAAGTTATTAACAACACATGATTGATAAAATGTTGGTGACAGTTTACATTAAAAATTCCCCTAAACTTCGTAAGGAATACCAAACAACCAACAATAAAATAGGCAAAATCCATAAAACAGCCTCCACAGAAGATAAAGGACAAATGGCCAATAAAATGGAAAAAGACACTCATTTTCATTGGTAATCAGAAAAATTTAAATTAAAACCACTATCAAAAATATTCATATATACCAGTTTTGCCAAATCACAAAGTCCGAAAATATGGATGTGGAGAATGGCTACGTGCATATGCCTGCTTGCTGGGAGCATTGCAACGGTTTTAGAATGCATTCGTGATTATGTAATACTGTTAAAGTAATTTATGTCCTAGAGACCAGCAATTCCATTTCTAGGAATATGCCCTAGGGAATCTCTTCAACATTGGTAGCACCATTGCTTCCAGCAGGACCTCTAAAAAGAAAAAAACTACAAAACTGGTAACATCTAACAAATCCAACAATAGCCAAATGGGTAAATAAATTGGGGCATAGTCATACCAGGCAATAAAAATAAACAATATCTGCACACATCATAAGTACATCTCGCAAAATACTTTGAGCAAGAAATAAAACAAAAACAAATATTAAAATACTATGTACAGTATGATTTTTTAAATATATTATTCCTAAACTTGAAAAGTAAATGACATATTGAAAAAGTATTTCAATGATAGACTGGATAAAGAAAATGTGGTACATATATACCCTGGAATACTATGCAGCCATAAAAAAGAATAAGTTCATGTCCTTTGTAGGGACATGGATGAAGCTGGAAGCCATCATTCTCAGTAAACTAACACAGGAACAGAAAACCAAACACTGCATGGTCTTACTCATAAGTGGGACTTGAACAATGAGAACACATGGATACAGAGAGGGGACCACCAAACACCGGGGCCTGTTGGGGGGTAGGGGACAAGGAGAGGAAGAGTGTTAGGACACATACCTAATGCCTGCAGGGCTTAAAACCTAGATGGCAGGTTGATAGGTGCAGCAAACCACCATGGCACATGTACACCTATGTAACAAACCTGCACGTTCTGCACATGTATCTCAGAATTTAAAGTAAAATAAAATAGAAAAAAAAAACAAAAAAGAAAAAGCAACATCTGGTAAGATTTTAAAGAAAAGTAAAGATGTGATCATCACAAAATTCAAAATCTTGAGGCTGAATGTAAGAGGATGCATTAAAGGTAGGCTACACAAGAAAGGTTTCAAAATTGAAACCTTCAATGGTATTCTTTCTCCTTAGTGATTGACTGGTATACTGTTATATATTACTTTATAATTTATAAATCAATAATACCTTTTCATTCATGAAATAGTACATATATTTTTAATTGTGGAAGGACTCGTTAGGTAATTCTGCTGCTTTCTCCAAGTATTCATTTTCCTACCAACTACATACTGGTAAATATTAGAACTTTGAGACCAAGACAATTTTTCTATTCTGACTTTCTGAGTCCAGGCGAAGGCCAGTGAATCAATTTCCCTAGATGTTTAGCTATATTTTATTTATATTTAAATCTGCTTTAATAAAGACATGGTCTCCATGAATGGAAACCCTTTGAAAGCCATGCTGCTTATAAATTAGGCAATGAATACTTTCTCTTTCTCAACTGCCTTTAGTAAGGACCTTTCCCATTCGACTGATTAAAGATGGGTGATAGAATAATCTTGTAGTCAGTGTCTGTTGCCCTACAAAAATGGATGCTTTTTCTATCAGAATGGTTAATACGAAAACTGCTCTATTCTGCTGATGAGTCCTGTTAAAATGTGGGAGTAGTTATTTTAGAGAATGAATGGTTAGGTTTCTGGTGGTCTCTGCTTGCTCCAGTGGTAAAGATGCACTCAGGCTTGATGTGGGGCTGGTGTGTTATATTTTATCAGTGACAGAAAATCTCCCTCTTGGTCACTCAGATTGCTCTTTCTGAATGTTGCCTCGAGGACAGTTGGATGGGCCTGAAATATTACAGAGCCACCAAGATGAAATATTAACACTTCCTGCATAAGTTGATGTCTAAAAGTCAACCTTATATCTTGGCTGCTAGAAACAATTCAGCAAGTCTTCATCTATAGAGGGATTTGGACCTTTTCTTTTAAGAGTGTAACGTGATGTACTGAGTATTATGAAGATAAACACCATTATTTGGCTCACACCTGTAATCCTAGCACTTTTGAGAGGCTGAGGCAGGTTGATCAGCTGAGGTCAGGTGTTCAAGACCAGTCTGGCCAACATGGTGAAACCCCATCTCTACTAAAAATACAAAAATTAGTCAGGCGTGGTGGTAGGCACCTGTAATCCCAGCTACTTGGGAGGCTGAGACATGAGAATTACTTGAACTTGGGAAGCAGAGGCTGCAGTCAACCAAAATCGCACAACTGCACTGCAGCCTGGGCGACAGAGCGAGACTCCATCTCAAAACAAAAATGAAAACAAAAACAAAAACCCCACCAATATTAAGCGACTTCATTGTTTCAGTGAGCTTGCTTGCTGATATCATGTATCCTCATGCCTCAGCCTCCTGAGTAGCTGGGGTTACAGGGGCACTCCACCATGCCCAGCTAATTTTTGCATTGTTAGTAGAGATGGGGTTTCTTCACATTGGCCAGGCTGGTTTCGAACTCCTGATATCAAGAGATCCATCCGCATCGGCCTCCTAAAGTGCTGGGATTACAGGTGTGAGCCACTGCTCCTGGTCCCTAATTTCTCTTGATAAAAGCAAAGCTCCCTCTTTCTGGGTTACTTTATTTCTCCTGTGCTGAGTTCTTGTGCTGTAGTTTCTCAACTACACATCAGAGTCACTTGGGGAGTTATGAAAAATGTTGCACAGTGCTTATTCCAGACCACTTGTATTGGGTTTGTGAGTAGGGGTTTTAGGTACCGGCAGATTTAACATTTTCTACAAGTAATTCGAAGATGGGTTGAAAACGACTTTTGAGGTCAAACCAGAACTAAATTAAAATATAAATTTTAACACTGAACTGCTTGGTTTCATGATTAAAGTTCTAAATTTTAGAAATTTAGTCATGATTTCGTGATGAATATTTAATGTTAAATTACATTAAAAAAATTTTTTTTCTTTTTGAGACAGTCTTGCTCTGTCGCTCAGGCTGGAGTGCATTGGCAGGATCTTGGCTCACTGCAACCTCTGCCTCCCAGGTTCAAGTGATCTTTCTACCTCAGCCTTCTGAGTAGCTGGGATTACAGGCAACTGCCACCCTGCCTGGCTAATTTTTGTATTTTTAGTAGAGATGGGGTTTCATCATGATGGACAGGCTGGTCTCGAACTCCTGACCTCAGGTGATCCTCCCACCTCAGCCTCCCAAAGTGCTGGGATTACAGGCATGAGTCACTCCACCCAGCCACAAATTTTTAAATTTAAGTTTAAATTTAAAAATTTAAATTGTAATTTTAATATTGGTTTCATGATTAATTTTCTAAATTTCTAGTTTTCGTATCTGGAAAAAGTGGTTGATGATTGTACCAATCTCATCAGTTGGTTGCAAGGATTGAATGCGATAAGCCATGTAAGGCAGTTGGGATAGTACTTGGCACATAAAAAAAGCCCTAGTGAATGTTGGGTATTCTTGCCATGTTTTTTTTTCATTTATGAATATTTATTGCAGTGATGCAGATGAAAGAGAAGATACTGGAGTCAGCCAGTTTAAAAGGCTCCAAGATGAGGTTTGAATCCCTAATTTCTCTCTCTCTATCTATTTTTATTTTTATTTTGAGACAGAGTCTCACTCTGTCATCCAGGCTTGAGTGCAGTGGTGTGATCTTGGCTCACTGCAACTTCTGCCCCCCGGGTTCAAACGATTCTCATGCTTCAGCCTCCCGAGTAGCAGGGGTTGCAGGTGCATGCCATGCCCAGCTAATTTTTGTATTGTTAGTAGAGACAGGGTTTCATCATGTTGGCCAGGCTGGTTTCGAACTCCTGATATCAGGTGATCCATCTGCATCGGCCTTCCAAAGTGCTGGAATTACAGGCGTGAGCCATGGCTCCTGGCCCCTAATTTCTCTTGATAGAAGCAAAGCTCCCTCTTTCTGGGTTGCTTTATTTCTTCTGTGCTGGGCCTCTTTGATAAGAAATGTGAAGAACACACATTCTTTAATTCCAAAGATGAATTCTAACAGGAGCAGAGATGTCTACATTCTTTCCACACCAACAGGCTTCCCTAAGAAGACTCTGAAACTAGAAAGCTTGGACTAACCCAAAAGACTTGAAGGAAAAGTTCAACTGTCCCTGGCATCCTGCCAATGCAGACAGCACTCCTGGAAATATTTTATCTCTGAAAATAAAAATCAATTTAGTGGACCTGAAGATAATGTAGTATTCACAGACATGCCATTTTTCTTCCAACGTAATTCCCCTTGATGCTGCTAAAGGGTTCAGTTGTCAGGGGCACAATACAGGAAGCATTTTTTTACAGAGATAAATTATGAATTGGCTCCCACTCCATCAGCCTGGTGCTAATACATCACCAGCCACCAAGGTCAGGCATGGCTTCAGTTCACTTACCCCCAAGGTGATTGAATGGTTAACAGCATAGGGCTTCAATTACAGAGGTTCAGCTTCTGGTTATACTCTCATCTTAATAATAGGACATATGGCAAGTTACTTGATCTCTTGGCGCTCCAATTTTCTCATCTGTAAAATGGGAATGATGTTACCCATGTTGTGTGGTCTTCGAAATAATTCAATGAATTAATGTCTTTTTTTTTTTTTGAGACGGAGTTTCACTCTTGTTGTCCAGGCTGGAGTACAATGGTGTGATCTCGGCTCACTGCAACCTCCGCCTCCAGGGTTCAAGCAATTCTCCTGCTTCAGCCTCCTGAGTAGCTGGAATTACAGGTGCCCACCACCACACCTGGCTCCTTGTTTGTATTTTTAGTAGAGACAGGGTTTAACCATGTTTGCCAGGCTGGTCTCAAACTCCTGACCTCAGGTGATCCACACACCTCGGCATCCGAGAGTGCTGGGATTACTTTTTTAAAGGTGTTTTTCAGTGTGTGGTATTTTAAAAACACTCATTGCATTGTTGCTCTTAGGAACACGTTAATGATTTTGAGAAACCAACCGGGATTTAACATTGTGCGTGTGTTCTATGCTTGGGAAGCAGACACTTGTTGCAGATCCAATTGGAGCCGGAGGAAACATACTAGATATGGTAAAATGCTCTAAAACCAGGCTGCAAGAGACTTCGCTGGGAACCAAAATAAGATGCCTGCATTTTATGTTTAAACTTTTATGTTTAAAGTTGTAATGGAAGAAATACTGGTGAGATTAAATTCAGAAAATTTGGTTCCAATCCTGGTCCTCACAATAACTAACCATGTAACCCTAGGCAAATTATGTTTATATTTCTCAGCCTGTTTCTTTGGTGATGAAGCATCCCTAGGTTGGAGATGTTAAGGTCAAACCCTGCTTGATTGTGCATTTGAAAATGCACATAATTAGGGAATCCATGTTGGTTTTATAGAATAGTTCAAGCAAGATCACTTCATGGGGGTGATTTGAGGGGTTGGTGATAAAAACCAAGCCTATGGTTGTCCTGTTATTTAACAACTCGACTACAAATATTGAAACACAGGGGCTTTGTCTGGTCTGTTCTCGTTCTCCCCCATTTGTTGAAAGTATCTGCCTTCTAACCATCCCCACATTGCTTTGTTCACTAAAGCCCTAAGAGGCTACACCAATTGGGCTTCCTTGCCTTCTAGCCCCTAGTGTAGTTAAGCCCATGGGAGGAACTGGTAGGAGATCAGATGAAGTAGGAGAGGAGAGAGATGCTACAATGTTTATTCCCCAGTTTTCTTCCTCCTAGACTATGGTTTAGTATGTTTACTATGGCTTTATGCTCATTAGTATAGCTGGGTTCCTCTTACCAAGACCACAGCTTCCACCAGACAGGCTCATTGCACAACTACAGCTCTCATCAGGCTTTAGCAGTGACTTTCCTGACTTTCCCCTGGTGGAGTAATCTAGGGGTGATAATGGCATTCCCCTTGTTGCTTGCTTCAGGATACTCCTGCATCCGCTGTTGACTGATTTCCAATACAATATAAGGAATACATTCATTAAACTGCTTTTATCACCCTTTTTTGAATGTGCCATCTGTTTTTAAGCCAGGGTCCTGCTCAATACCGCTATACACTGAACATCTGCAAAGTTCCCTGAATTTAGTCGACATTCAAGACAGGCTTTTAAAATGACCCTTTGGTTTATTACGAAATCACCATGTCTGAGTTCTACAAATACACCAGTCATCAGAATCAAAGTAGTCAGCATCACTCATTTTTCTCTTTGATGCAACTTTCTCTTTACTGTCCCTATTTTTTTCATTCATCTCCAAATTACTAAGCATCTATTATCTAAAGACCTAAAAACAGATACTATTTGACCCAGCAGTCCCATTAATGGGTATGTAACCCATGGAGTATAAACTATTCTATTATAAAGACACATGCACGAGTATGTTCATTGCAGCACTACTAATGATAGCAAAGACGTGGAATCAACCCAGATGCCCATCAGTGATAGACTGGATAAAGAAAATGTGGTACATATACACCATGGAATACTATGCAGCCATAAAAAAGAATGAGATCTTGTCCTTTGCGGGGACATGGATGGAGCTGGAGGCCATAATCCTAAGTGAATTAACAGAGGCACAGAAAACCAAATACTGCAGGTTCTCACTTATAAGTGGGAGCTAAATGATAAGAACACGTGGACACATAGAGGGGAAGAACACACACTGAGGCCTTTTGGAGGGTGGAGGGTGAGAGGGGGAAAGATCAGGCAAAATAACTAATGGTTACTAGGCTTAATACCTGGGTACAACAAACCTCCGTGACACAAGTTTACCTGTGTAACAAACATGGCACATGTACTCCTGAACCTAAAAGTTTTTTTTTTTTTTTTTTTTTCCAGAAACCGGTATTTTTAAGAAATTAAGTTGAAAATAGTGATTTATGTTTACCTAAATATTTATCATTTCAAGTGTTTTTCTCCCTTTTTCTAAAAACTGAGTTACCAACAGGAATTATTTGTTTTCACCCTGAGAAACTTCCTTTAGGGTTTTTTATGCTGGACTTCTGCTGTCAATGGGTTATCTTAGTTTTTTTTTATCTGGAAATACATATATTTTGTCTTAATTTTTGAAGTATATATTAAAATAATTTTGGATTGATTATTTTTAGTTTTCTTTCAACATTTAAAAATGTTACTACATCATCTTCTGGTCTCCATTGTTTCTAATGAGAAGTCAATAATAATTTCCCTGTATGTCATATTTTTCCTCTGGCTGGTTTTAAGCTTCTTTATTTTTGCTTTTAACAATTTATGATATTTCTGGACATGAAATTTTTATATTTATTCTGAATGGGCTTCACTATATGTATTTAATCTGTAAATTCATTTCTTCCTCCAAATGTGCAAAACCTGTAGAAGTTAGATCTTAAAAAAATTATCATGCCCTATTCCTTCTCGTCTTTTCAGTGGGCCTCCAATTACACATATGTTAGATCTTTCGATATTGTCCTACAGACCCTTGAGACTCAATTTCTTTTTACTTTCTTCTAGGTTTTACAGATAGGATACTTTTTCACTGATCTATATTTAAGTTTACCAACTCTTTATGATCTTTAATGTAACTTAATTTCATCCAGTAAATTTTAATTTCAAATTTTTTTTACTTCTAAAATATCAATTTTCTTCATTTTAATAGTTTACATATCTCTGATGATACTTCTTATCTTTTTATTTATTATAAACATAGGCTTACTTACATCACTGAGCATAAATATAATAGCTGTTTTAAAATAATTTTTAAAAAAATGTCCAATTATTTAGCATCTCCAGGTTTGTCTCCACTGATTGTCTTTCTTCGGTGAAAATCAATCATATTAGCTTTTTTTAATATGGTAAATAATTTTGGATTGTACGGAGGCTATTTTGATATTATGTTGCCAAGGCTTTAAATTTTGTTAAATTCCTCCAAAGCCTATTGATAACTCTTCTGTTGTGGCAGAAAATTAAGTTGGTTGTTGAACTCAAACTGTAACCTTTACCTTTTGGGAAACAACTCCAAACTCAGTTTACTTATCTTCTCTGTAGCTTGGGTGCTAGTAGCCTTTCCTGTGCATGGGTGTTTCAACAGTCAGTCAGAGATTCAGGTAAAGTTTATATTCAAAACCTAGAGTCCTCCTCTTTGTTCTCTCTTTGGAACCCTTTTCACTTTTTGTAGCTGTGATTGTCCCAATCTCTATCCTCTGGTTTGTTAGGTAAAACATACTGCGGTTTTTCCATTGGACTTTTAATCACCCAACATAGCATGTTGGGGTGCTCGCCATCAACTAGAAGCTGTGAAAATGGGAAACTCACCCAGTGTCATTCCCTTCTTTCAAATAATGATTCTTTTCATGTATCCATGCATGTTTTGTTTGTTTGTTTCCAAGTGCTTTCAAGTGGCTATGTTTTTATTTTGTTTGGAATTTATAGTTATTATTTATGGGAGGGTCAGTATAGTAAAAGGGTTCTCAGTCATATTGGAAGACAAACTGAAGTATATATTCTTTTTTTTTTTTTTTTTAATGGAGTCTCACTCTGTTACCCAGGCTGAAGTGCAGTGGTGTGATCTTGGCTCACCACAACCTCTGCTTCCTGAGTTCAAGCGATTCTCCTGCCTCACCTTTCCGAGTAGTTGGGATTACAGGCATGCACCATGATGCCTGGCTAATTTTTTTTTCTGTATTTTTAGTAGAGATGGAGTTTCACCATGGTGGCCAGGCTGGTCTTTAACTCCCGACCTCAAGTGATCTGCCCACCTCAGCCTCCCAAAGTGGTGGGATTATGGGTGTAAGCCACCACGCCTGGGGCTGGAAGTATATATTCTTTAACAAATTAATATGATTCATGTATTTATAAGTGTTTACCAGGTAATGAACTCAACAAAAATGCAAACCAAAAATTAGGGCTTCATCTAATAAAAGCATAGGGCTTATCTCAGGAAGTGTGTGTAAATTATAACTATAGCAATTAATTTAACCACATATACAATTTGGAAAACTTATAGTAATGTTTCTCAATCTCTATCAATAAAAATGCCTCTAAAAGTTAAAGGAGATAAACTCGTATCTCAACATCTCCACTTCTTGGGTGAAAGGCTGAAATATTAATCCAAAGCAGTTTCTTCATTGAAAAATGGTTTCTAAGTTTTATATTTCATTTAAAAAACTCCACAACTATAAAAATAATACCAAGCATGACATTGATACTTCTGTACTACTGCTAATAGTAGTATGCCAGGGACTCTGCCATATTACATATTGCTGTAATTCCCACCTTCTAGATAAGGAAATTAAACCACATGGAAATAAGTAATAACCAAATTCACATTGCTTGTCAGTGGTGAATCTAGGATTCAAATGTAGGTTTCCATATGGATAATGGGGTCTTACTTTTACTTATAGCCTAGACTGATACCAATTTTCATTAAAGTAATACTTGTCTGAATTTTTAATGCGGAAAAAAACTAATGAACTTCCATCAAAGCAAGATCAATTGGCATTTGAACCTAGGAGAATTACTGAATGCACCACTACTTTTCAGATCTTTTGACATAGACCAAACTATAGACCTGTATGTCCAGATAGCAGTAAACAGAATTTGATTGGCAGAAGTAAATTTGGTTCCCAGGAAGGAGAAGGAAGTTGCTGTTGAAAGTCTGTAAGACCTTTTCATGGACCTCATAAGAAATTCCATTATTCCAGAATTCTAACATGATTGAAAACCCAGGGCATCAGTCACTCTCAGAAGCTAATCATATTCTTAACAGCCAGAACAGTGTGACTTTGGCTCAAGATAGGTCAAGCTTGTTTCTTTCCCTTTTGGTGGGGGTCAGGGTGGGGTGGGGGGCGATTTAACTAGATTGCAAACAGGTATGAATCTGAAAGGCACTTGAATAAAACTTTGCTAGCAGTTCAACCTATGTCTTCATTAAGAAGGTCATTTTCAAAGCCACTGCACATTTTGCTTCACCCTGTAGGAAAAGACTTTGGGTTGTGGTTTTTCGGTCACACTGTCTCATGTTTAAATTATCTTAGCGTGTACAAAGGTTATTTGTTGAATCTAATTGAACTTGTGGCTTAGAAAGGCCAAACTTGCCTAGCCATAGGGAGCTGTCCAAACCCAAGGTGCTGAAACCAGAAGAGACAGTGTTAAAAAGCTTGCACATAATTTAGCATATATGTGGTTGTGGCATCACACACTGGGCTAATGGCACACATAACAACTTATATTGTTCATTTGTATTTTGAGAAATAAATTACCCTGTGAAATATGCAAGCCATTTATTGAGTCTTGTCACTTCTCGTAACAACCATCACATCAGATGTTTTATTTGTATTGAAAGACAGAGAGAACAAGAGACATTATACAGAAACCCGATCACATCTTTTCTACTTTTGGGTCTAAATGCAGAAACAAAAACAATCAACTATCTACCAGTTTAAGTATAAAAAAAGTGCGTGAAAATAACGGTGTGTTTGTCACATAGTACCCCTCCCCTTTCTCTCATGATAGTAGTTTAAGATCTTTCCTGTCTTTATCTCTCCACCAACTTGCTTATTTCTTGCTTTCAATTCAACCTTGCTTTTTCCTGGCTCCGATTTCTGTACCATGGGACACCATCCTAAAACATTGTTTATTGCAGTGTGCCAGGTGCCAGGAATACAACAGTAAACTCCCTTCATGGAGTTTATTCTCTAGTGGTAGAGATGGAATATTAAACAAATATTTACGCAAGTAAATGTGCAATTATAGACTTGCCTTAGAGAATTATATCTTAGTTATTGACTTAAAGTTATAAATTAGAACTAATACAATTATACACACATGTATTATATATATAATTTAAAAGTATGAAGTTATAAGCTGTTTTGAAAATGTATACTACTTTTAGCTTAATAAAACCCTTTCTTTCAATAAAATTTCTCATACAAAAAGCACATTTTAAGCAGTTATATTTGGACATTACAATCCATTTTCTCTTCATAAGAATTTCTAGTAAGAGAATGTCATGTGTAACAAATTTGAATTATGTGCAATGTTTAGATGAACCTCAAATATCTTGCATATGCCAAGTGAGAGGGATGATGATATAGCATCTTACTCATATGTTCTTTTTACTTAGAGCAAAAACTAGAGACTTCTGTGTTTAGTCTTAATTTTGCTTTAAAGATATTTTTCTGTGCTATAACTTTGCTTTTAAGTGCAGTTTGAGTGAAAGGTAGCATGAGTTCCCCCAAAATGTTGGGACATTTATACAGGAGAAAGAATTCTTCCAAATAATTTCCTTTTCCTCTCATTGCTTTTCTAGCTGCTATCCACAGTCAGCTATTCTGTCTCCCCTGACTGGTAAAATCTTCATTAGATTACATTCCACATGCAGACTGTTTATTTACTTTCAAGCTATTGCTTAGTCCTTACTTTCTTATCATTCAATTCCTATATGCTATTCCTAGCTGTATGAATTATTTAGATATACTGATTTGATACAGAGCTGCCAATAATTTTCCCATTAAAATCAACGTAAATATTTCATTTTTGTATTTCTCTTTTAGTGGCTGGGTTTCAGTAACTAATTAAAGTTATTAAGCAAGGAATAGGTATGTAGGAAATGCAGTTTTGGAGACCAAATAACAGGATAGCTGCCTGTGTCTGAGTGATAAGGGGAGGGTCCCTGGGAGACATACCATTTAAACTGAGACTTAATAATAATTGAGATGTACACAGAAGACAAGAGAGATAGTGAGGGGTACATGTCCCATGTTCTTCAGTGGGGGAGGCCTTCAATAAGGAATTGAGAATATATATGGAGTGAGTATGGTAGGCAAGTGGCAAAGTGGCACCTGACAAACCTGGAAGGGCAGTAAAACTGATTTACCCAGACCCTGTTGGCCACATCAGGAGAGCCGTGGGAAGACAACGAAGGGCTTTACACAACCAAGTTTCATGATTACGTTTACTTTTCCAAAAGCCACTTAGCTACTCTGTTCATAAGGGATTGGAAGAGAGAAGAAGTGGATGATGCAACATGACTAATAAAAGAAGCTATGGGGGCCAGGCACTCTTGCTCATGTCTGTAATCCCAGCACTTTGGGAGGCTGAGGTGGGTGGATCACCTGAGGTCAGGAGTTTGAGACCAGCCTAGCCAACAGGGGGAAATCCTCTCTCTACTAAAAATACAAATAACAAATTGCTGGGCCTGGTGGCGCATGCCTGTAATCCCAGCTGAGGTAGGAGAATCGCTTATCACTTGAACCCGGCAGGCGGAGGTTGCAGTGAACTGAGATCGTGCCATTGCACTCCAGCCTGGGCAATAGGAGCAAAACTTCATCTAAAAAAAAAAAAAAAAAAAAAAGAAGCTATGGGGTAGAGATACTGGTGGCTACAACTAGGCTGGTGAAAGAGAAGATAACAAAAAGTGAAGGAGATTGAAAGATGCATTTCAATGTTTCATTGACATGAATTTCTGCATAATTAGATATAAAGGTAAAAATAGATATTTATACTCACTTTCCCCAGGGTTTGACCCTCATCTCTAGAATCCAGATGTGTATTGCACTGCCTCCATCTCTCTTTAAGTTAACAATGATAAGATCAAATTTTTGCTATAGGCTAGGGAACTATCCCAACTGCTTTGCATATGTTCTATCATATAATTTTCAGTAGCGTCTCCGTGTCTTGTTAAAATTTCTATTTCATAAATAAGTTAAATACGTTGAAGAGGGCCACATGATTGGTTAGTGGGATAATCTAAATTCAAACCCAGGCAGTTTGCCTACAGAGACCACCTCCGAGTAATACTATGTCCTCCCATCTCTAATCTTACATCCAATTGAACGCCTAACTATTATTTTCTACTGCATCTCTTAAGAGTAAAATATGGCTGGGGAGTTTTCTATATGTTTTAATTATCCATGTGCTGCCTGAATTTCAGAAGCAAAGATAACAATGTGTTGGCTGCACCTGTAAACGCTGCAGTGCTGAGAAATCTCCAGCTCTTTAAATGTCATCTCTCAAAACTCAAGAAAGCTGATTGCAAAGTGGCAATCCTTTGCTTGTGATCAGAGTGTTAGATTAATTCTTAAAGGAATTGCTCACAACTTCAAAATGATTTTCAGCTTAAGAAAAGTCACAAACACCCTATTTTCTCCTTAACATATTCAGCTGCAGAAAAATAGAGGAACATGCAAACATCTATAGTGACACTTCATGACAGACATCAAGAAACACGTTGATGACAATGATGACAACTGAGTGGAAACATTAGCCCATAAGACATTAATTCGTGGTGCAAACCATGACTTTCATGTACATGGATGTCTTCCTGATGTTTCCTATAGAAAGGAAAACTGGGACACCTTTGAGAGTTAACAGAGCCACTAACTGGATGGAACAACAGAAATAAACCAGGATTAATCTAGGCAAATGAAGATGTAAGAACTCCCACCTGAGTACAGTTACCCTATGCCAATGCGCCATTTGTAGCTGGTGCACAGGTCTTATTATAGCATTTGTCTTGAATTACTGGTGTCAGAATGTTTCTTGCATACGTGAATTCTATTGTGTCATTGCAAAGGTGACTCAGGGAATAAGTGAGTGGTACAAGTGGATGAAAAAGTCTTAGGAGAAAGAGTGTGGGTTTTGGAGCTTCATAAACCTGTCTCGAACACATGTTCTACCACTAACTTATTAGATGATCTTGGTATGACAGAAGTCAGCTGAACATCAAGTTACTTGTCTAGGCTACATGCATGTCCCCAGTTGCCTGATTGTTTATAAAGATGACAGAAATAAGGAATATGACCCTTACAAGTCTCCCAATAGGCTGGGCGTGGTGGCTAATGCCTGTAATCCCAGAATTTTGAGAGGCCGAGGCAGGTGGATCACCTGAGGTCAGGAGTTCGAGACCAGCCTGATCAACATGATGAAACCCTGTCTCTACCAAAAAATGCAAAAATTAGCCAGGGATGCTGGTGGACACCTGTAATCCCAGCTACTCAGGAGGCTGAGGCAGGAGAATCACTTGAACTGGGGAGGCGGAGGTGGCAGTGAGCCGAGATAACGCCATTGCACTCCAACCTGGGGTACAGAGCAAGATTCCATCAAAAAAGAAAAAAAAGAAGTCTCTCAATAATGATGGATATTATTATTACCATTATCTTTTCTTCTTACATATCACTTCTTGATGATAGTGGTTGGAGTTGCACTTTTTTCTCTATTTATTGACATTATTAAGATGTCTAGTGCTAAGACAATAGCAGGTGTTCAACAAATACTGAGCTTTATATCAATTAGCAACGTTAGACTGTATGCAACAAAGGCCCAGCTAACAATAGCTTTGAGAAATATAGAATCATTTGTCTTGTGAAACCGAATTATAGGGTTGGGAAACCGCATGCTGTTACACTTGCTCAATGATGCTGAGAGCCCAATGATGCTGAGGGCCCAAGACTTTGGTAACTGCAAGTTACACAATTTTTAGCAGAAAATACATCAAGGAGAAGTCTCCTTAGAAAGAATTTCTATCTCCCTTGTTCCCATCAACATCTGAACTGTCTGTGTGTGTATGAAAGTTGTCAGTCTCATGTGGGTAATTAATTGGCTCTGTAGACAGTTCTCCAGTTCTCCTAGGCACCATTATCCGTTTTATTCTTTATCCAGACCTCCCCAACTTATTTGGTATATTAGTAGAATGAGATATTAATCCCTTCAGCCCTCAGTATATCCACATGGGATCTGAAATGTCCAAATCTGCTGGGTAAGTCACTTCTAGATGGGAGCAGCCTTACTGTTACTTATGAAAGAACGAGGAACTATGGGGTAATTTTAATGTATTCCATAATATGAAAAAATTAGAAAACAAATAAATGTAAAAGAAGCCCCAATGAGAATAACATTTGTGCCCAATAGGTTGGCAAAACTTAAGGGTAGAAAAGGGTATTGATGAAGAGGATTACTTTATAAACTTTTGATATGAGTATAATTTTGTCCAAGCACTTGGCAAACAAGTTTATATTATATTGTGAAATTTGATATTTGCATATACTTCACAACTTAGCAATTCTATGCCTAGCAATTTTACTCCAGGGAAATGTTATCACATGACTGCCTGGAAACACATATAAGATTGGTCCTAGCAGCATTATCTACTGTGAAAACAAATATACAAGCAAACAAACTTGGAAACAACCTAAATTCCAGAAGAAGAAAATAGGTAAATAAATTTAGGTATATTCATACCATAAAATACCATACAGCCATGAAAATGAATGCTGAACAAATCACTATGGGTTTGATTTAGGAGCACTGTTTGGAAAAGAAAGTCCCACAAGCAAGATATAGTTTGATACTATTTTTAAAAAGTATTTTAACAAATTAAGCTAAACTATGTGTATGTGTGCAAGAACTATTTCTTTTAAATCAAGTAAAATAATGAACATCATTTGGAATAGTGGTTACTTCTGAGGTGGATGGACTTTCCACCTGAATTTAAGCTAAGTTAAAATTTTTTTTATTATTTTTAAAAATGTTTGTGCTTACACAGTAGGTGGATATATTTGAGGGGTACATGAGATGTTTTGATACAGACATGCAATGCATAATAATCACATCATATAACATGGGGTTCCCCATCCACTCAAGCATTTATCCCTTGTGTTACAAACAATCAAATTACATTTTTTTTTTTTTTTTTGAGACAGTGTCTGTCTCTGTCGCCCAGGCTGGGGTGCAGTGGCACGATCTTGGCTCACTGCAGGCTCCGCCTCTTGGGTTCACACCATTCTCCTGCCTCGGCCTCCCGAGTAGCTGAGACTACAGGCGCCCACCACCACACCCGGCTAATTTTTTGTATTTTTTAGTAGAGACGGGGTTTCACCATGTTAGCCAGGATGGTCTCAATCTCCTGACCTCGTGATCCACCTGCCTTACCGTCCAATTACATTCTTTAAGCTGTTTTAAAATATATAATTATTATTGACTATAGTCACCCTGTTAATGTTATTGACAGCCCATTTTTGAAACTTGTCCCTTCATAAGACATAAATTGTTTTGCTCTAGACTTGCAAATTTTAGAAAACGTAACCAAATCCTCATACTCCATTACTCAAGTTAATTGATGCTCCTATTTCCAGTCCATAGGACCATGTCTGCAACTTTAGACCATTTCTTTTTATCTTACTGCTGGGTGTCTGTTGTGTGGGCCAGGGTGGTTTAAAGAGCTCAGAATTGAGGAGATACAGTCTTGTGATCTAACTGATCCTAGGACTATTTTTTCCAGTGTCACTATTTAATTTCTTAAATTTACATACAGTGAAATTTAATGTACATCATGTATATTTCATTTTTTGATGTACAATTCTGCGAATGTTGACAAATGCAGAGACATGTGACCTCATTCACAGTAGGACACAAAACTGTTCTCTCAACTCCGTCGTTTCCTGGCGCTGCCCCTTAGCAGTCAAACTTTTCATCAGCCCATAACCCCTGTCAACCACTGATCTGTTCTCTCTCTCTCTCTCTCTCTCTCTGGAGTTTTTCCCTTTCCAGAATGTCATATGCATGGTATTTTACAGTGAATAATCTTTTGATACTGACTTCTTTCACTAAACATAATGCATTCACCCATGTTGTTGTGTATACCAACAATAAAATGCTGAGTATGATTCCATTGCATGGATGAATCATTGTGTTTTTAATCCATTCTCTACTGCTGCAGGAGGCTAGAGCTGTTTCCAGTTTTAGAATTGTATGAATAACATTGTTATAAACGTTCATGAAAAAGTTTCCATGTGAACCTCTGTTTTCATTTCTGTATGTTAAATACTTAGTAGTAGTATTGCTTGGTAATAATGTAAGGTTATATTTAACCTCATGAGAAACTATGAAAATACTTTTCAGAGTAGCTATATCATTTTGCAGTCCCACCAGCAATGTGTGAGTGTTCCAGTTGCTCTGCTTCCTTGTTAACACTTGGAATCGTTATTTTATTCAAAGACACTCTAAAAGGTGTGCTGTGATAAATTACTACGTTTGTTCAGTTTTCATATCGATTTTTATCGGGTTGTCTATCTCATTGTTGATTTGACTATACACATACAACATATAAATATACATATACACATAAATCTGTGTGTGTATAGTCTAAATATAAGTTTTCGGGTATACCATTAGCAAATATTTTCTCCCATCCTTAATTTAATTATTTATTTATTTTGACGTGGAATCTTGCTGTCACCCAGGCTGGAGAGCAGTGGCGCGATCTCAGCTCATTGCAAACTCTGCCTTCTGGGTTCAAGCAATTATCTTGTCTCAGCCTCCCGAGTAGGTGGGACTACAGGCTCGTGCCATCATGCCCAGCTAATTTTTGTACTTTTTAGTAGAGATGGGGTTTCACCATATTGGTCAGGCTGATCTCAAACTCCTGATTTCAGGTGATCCACCCGCTTCAGCCTCCCAAAGTGCTGGGATTACAGGCATGGACCACTGAGCCCAGCCTATTCTATAATTTATGTTCTTATTATCTTACTGACATCTCTCTCAAACCAAAGTTTTTCATTTTTATTAAGGCTAATTTTTATTTATTTGTTCATTTATTTGGGATGGAATCTCACTCTGTCGCCCAGGCTGAAATGTAGTGGCATGATTTCCGCTCACTGCAACCTCCACCTCCTGGGTTCAAGAGATTCTTGTGCCTCAGCCTCCCGAGTAGCTGCGATTACAGGTGTGTGCCACCACACCTAGCTAATTTTTATATTTTTAGTAGAGATGGGGATTCCCCATGTTGGCCAGGCTGGTCTTGAACTCCTGACCTCAAGTGAACCACCTACCTCAGCCTCCCAAAGTGCTGGGATTACAGGTGTGAGCCACTGTGCCCAGCCTAATTTATCAGTTTTATTCTATGTATTTTTTCATGCTATATTAAGAAATTTTTGCATTACACATCATCATGATGATTTTGATTTTTTTTTTCTAAAAGTGTTATAGTTTTACATTTTAAATTTAGGACTGTAATCCACTTTGAGTACTTTTTCATAAAGGTGCTTGGTATAAAACAACATTCTTTTTTTTTTTTTGGTGTATAGGTGTCCAGTTTTTCCAGACTGGTTGTTGAAAAGTCTATTCTTTCTCCACTAAATTGCCTTTGTACCTTTGTGAAACAACAGTGGACCCCATGTGCTGTATCTATTTCTGGACTTTCTGTTCTGTTCCATTGATCCTACTACGTATCTACATTTTTTTCCAACACCACACTGTCTTCATTATTGTAGTTTTATAGAAAGTTCTAAAATCATACACTGTGAGTCCTCTAATGTTGTTCTTTTTCAAAATTGTTTAGTTTTTTTTAGTTCCTTACCTCTTCATATACATTTTATAATAATTTTGTCAATATCTACCCCCAAAATTGCTAGGACTTCCACTATGACTGTTAAATCTATAGATTCTTTGTAAAGAACTGAAAACATTGAGTATTCAAATCCATAAACACGATATATCCCTCTGTTTATTTAGGTCTTTGATTTCTTTCATCCATGTTTTGGACTTTTACACACACTTTGCTAGATATATACTTAGTTATTTTATTTTCTATACTATTGTAAATGATATTATTTTTAAATTTTAGTTTCTAATTGTTCATTATTAGGGTAAAGAAATAAGGTTGATGTTTGCATATTGATCTTGTATACCGAAGCTAACTTCACTTCTTATGTGTAGGAGCTTTGGTGTGGAGTCATTGCAATTTTCTATACAGACAATTACATCTTCTGAGAACAGAAACAATTTAACTTTCTTCTTTTCAGTCTGTATGAGTTTTATTTATTTTTCTTATCTCATTGCATTTAACTTATTCTAGTACAACGTTGAATAGAAATGGTGAGTGAACATCCTTGCCTATTCCCAATGTAAGAGGGAAAACATTCAGTCTTTCACCACTGATTTAGTGCTAGCCATTTGTTTTTGTTTTGTTTTAACTTTTTATTTGAAAATGATGATAGATTCACAGAAAGTTGCAAAAAATGCACAGGGGTCCCATGTATTCTCCCAGTTTTCCCCAAGTTAGCACCTTGCATAACTACAGTGCAATCTTTTTGGTTTTGTTGTTGTTGTTGTGGTGGTTGAGATGAAATCTTGCTCTGTTGCCCAGGCTGGGGTGCAATGGCACAATCTTGGCTCACTGCAACCTCGGCCTCCCGGGTTCAAGTGATTCTCCTGCCTCAGCCTCTTGAGTAGCTGGGATTACAGGCATGTGCCACTGTGCTAGGCTAATTTTTGTATTTTTGGTAGAGACGGGGTTTCACCATATTGGCCAGGCTGGTCTCAAACTCCTGACCTCAGGCAATCCACCCACCTCGGCCTCCCAAAGCGCTGGGATTACAGGCATGAGCCACCGCGCTGGGTCTTATGATGCAATCTTGAACCCAGGAAATTGACATTTGTATAATTTACAAAATTTATTCAGATTTCCCCAGTTTTTTGTACATTTGTGTGTGTGCACATGTGCATATGTATGTCATTTCATGCAATTTTATCTCATGTGTAGGTTTGCGTTACCACTATCACAATTATAATATAGCACTGTTTTAAGAATTTATATAAGTGGTCTTTATTAGATTAAGAAAGTTTTCTTTTATTTCTAGTTTGCTGAAAGATTTGTTCTTCTGTCATGAATGTATGGTTTTGTGACCCAGAATGTGTTCTATCTTGGTGAACGTTCCATGTAAATTTGAAAATAATATATATTCCACTACTGTTGGATAAAATGTTCTATAATTGTAGCTTAGGTCAAGTTGAGTGGTAGTGTTTTATGTATGTCCTGTTTTTTTCTCTGTTTGTTCTAATGTTTGCTAAGATAGGAGTGTTAATGTCTTCAAACATAATTTAGAATTAGTCTGTTTCTTTATTCAGTTCTATAATATTTTGCTTTATGTATTTTCAATTGCTGTTGTTAGGTGCATATACATATACGTTTGTTTTGTTACTTTATATGAGAATATACCTAAGAAATTTTTTGCTGGATATAACATTTGTGGTTGACAGTTTTCTTTTTCTCCTCCCAGCGTGGTAAAAATGCTGTTACACTATCTTCTGTTCTTTATGGTTTGCGATGATAATCTGTAAGTCATTTGAATATAATGCATCACTTTTGTTTCTGCTTTGGGAATTTTTCTTTATTTGTAGTTTTCAGGACTTTGATTATAATTTTTCTGAGCATGGTTTATTTTGAGTTTATTCTGTTTTAAGGGTCACTTGGATTTTTGAAGTTCTAGATGTATGTCTTTCACTTTTTGGGAAAGTTTTCAACCATTATATTCTCAATCTTTTTCTTCTGAACCAATTTCTTTCTCCTCTCCTCCTGGAACTCCAGTGATAAAAATTTTAGATCTTGTATATTGTTCTACTGGTCTTTAAGACTGTTCAACTTATGTTTTTACATTTTTTCTTTCTGTTTTTCAGATTGGATAAGATTTCTTGATCTGTGTTGAAGTTCAAAGCCTTTTTCCTTTCTCACCTATATGATCCAATGATTTTTTTGTTTCATTTTGTTATTATAATTTTTATTTTTGAAATTTCTACTGAATTATCTTTAGAGTTTTTATTCCCCATTGGATCTTTCTATCTTACCATTTATTTAATAATTGGTGACTGCTCTTTCATAGGTCATGTCTATAATGACTGCTTTAAAGTCTGTCTGATCACTTCAAAATGTGGAGCATTTCAGAATTAGTGTCTGTAGATTTTTTCCTTCCTTGAGTCATTGATATTGTACTGGTTCCTTTAATGTCTAGCAAACTTGAATGATTTCCTGGTGACTTTGAAGATTAGGCTATGAGAATCTGGATCCTGTTAAAATTATCTGGACAGGATTGGTATTTTTTATTTAGCTGGTCCTAACTTTCTTAGGTTCAGATCACAAGTCCTGACCTGACTTCCATGTCTGTGGTTCTATGTCAGTTAAGTTTTCAAAGGCTTTGATCAGCTGGAGGTGCCTTTTGGTCCTCCCTATAAGGGTACTACCCAGAGACCGATATAGACCCTGGATAGTGTTTCTACTCTCTAGTTCACTTTTCAAAGCATTTTCTGTGTTGTGTCAGGTCAATTCCAGACATATGCTTAGCAGTGAGGCCAGAATGTCATGTACAGATTTACAGTACATATTTTTTCTAATTCTTACCTCTCTGTGAATCCATCTATATTCACTGGCATCTGTGGGCTCTTTTTCCTGGTCTTTTGACTAGAAAATTTGGGTTTTAGTCTCCTTTACTGCCACACATTTCTTGTAGCTAGGTTCCAGTAAGGCTGAAAGCAGTGATTTTGAGAGAGAGAGAGACAGAGAGATAACAAAAATCCCCTCACTATCTTCAGAACACAGAGCTTTTTATTGTTTTCAGTTTCTCTTGTCAGAGAGAAATATTTTATCTCGGATAATCTTTAAAGGTCTGCAGGTCTGCTGTTGCCACTGCTGCCGCAGGACAGCAGGTTCCTGACTGGTGCTTGCATTGGGCGCAGGACCTGGGGAGTAGAAAGAGGGAAAAGGCCACACAAGGATTCTTTCCATATTTCCCATCTGCAGATGTCCCCCTTTCCAACCTCTGACAAGACAGAGGGTTTCTCCTAGAGTTTTTTCTGTCCACATACACTGTGTAGTTCTAGGATTTAGATTGCTCTCCAGTTTAAACCTTGAATACAGGTGAAAAAAAAAATCTAGAATACTCTCCAACTTATGAATTATACTTTGAGTTTTAATTTTCCTGCCCAATTTACTTGAAATCATTTGCTTTCCAGAATGAGCACATAGTTTCTTTATATATTCTATTTTGAGTCTTGAGTTGCAATCAGTGGGGAAGATGGAAAGGAATGTCCTTATTTCATCTTAGCTAGAACCAGAAGCTCTCATTTCTTTTAAAAACATGGACAGAGAGCCTGTAGTGTCTCTAATGGAGATTAAATGAACAGAGATTAGGAGTTGATAGTTAAGCATATTTTTCCCACTGGACAAGTATCACTTGCTGATTGCATGCTATTCCAACAGATGAGTTACTTCCGAGTAATATTACCAAAGGACTATTCTCTGAAAAGTACTGGGGGTTTACCAAGCACCTTCTCAGGTTTAATATTACTAAATTGGTCTATAGGGAGAGTCACACAGAGCAACTTGAACAGATATTGGCCTTTTGTCCTTGGATAAGGAGACAGAGACTGACCTTACTCACCTGGCTCCACATACACTGTGGCATCTCTGTGTTTCTTAGTGTTTTCGCTGTGCTGTGGGCTTTGTATGCTGACTGTATTTCACCCATAAGCAGGGTGAACATGTAATTCATTGTCTAAACCAGAACACTAGTGAAAAAGAATACTAACTAAGTGAAATGTTGGGAAAACAGTTGTCAACTGGAGCTCATTTTGGGAAAAGCAGAGTATGTGGTCATCCTACAATAAATGTCTTTGTCTCACATCATCTGTGCTTAGTTCACACTTTTACCCACCATAAGTTATTTCCACTTGATGGAAAAAGCTGAATTCACCCAGGAAGTTCACCTAACATCACGGCACCTTTAGAGGTGATCAGCTGGAGGTCAGATTAAAAAACACAGGATAGTAACGTTAAAGCAGAGCCTGCAACACGCTTATTTCTTTCTCAGCATGTGAGTCTAGAAATGTGTGGCTCCTTCCCTCCTACATTTTGGAGAAGAGGGAAATATTTCCTTTGATCTTTTATGCAGAAATGTTACAAAGAGCTCTCTCTCGCTCTCTCTCTCTCTGGCTCTCTCTCTCTCTCTCCCTCCCTCTTCCCTTCCCTCCCTGCCTCTCTCCTTTAATTGCAACTCTCAATACATTCTATTCTTCCAATTCCTACTGGTTTTATATTTTTCACACCAAATCATTGAGAGGTGACAGAATTCTATCAATGTTTGAATTTGAAACCAGAAACATATTATGCTCCTATTTTCTTTCTTTCCTTCTTTTTTTTTTTTTTTTTTAAAAAAAGCCTTTGGCTTATTGTGAGTGGAGCAAAGATTTCTCTTCTCCCTGTCTCACTATTAATATTGAGATACAATCACAGGGGTGGGCTGGGGGGAGGTCAGGCTTTAGAATATATCTCTTTGCTGAATAAGTGACAAAAGTTAAAAAGCAGTAATTTAGGAAACTTAAATGTGACAGTCGATGATAGATGGAGGCTGGCACGGCTGCAAAATGAGAAACATTAAAATCGTATATTAGAACAGATCATGCTGCATACTCCAGTTTGTGTCAGCAAGTTTCTTTTGATATGTCAAGTACCCATAAGCCTGAAACTCTAGTCTACTTTGAAGATGGATTTTAAAAGAAATATGTTTATGTTTAGGAACTTAATAATGCCACATGCACCAAGAAGTCAGGTACAAAATCAAACTGAATGTACTATTGTTTGTGGGATCTTTCCATGCCCAGTGCCCCAGGGTGTTATGTATGCTCAGAAGCTTCAGAACCAGACCCAATACCACCTTTTCCAGAAAGGCCTTCTGATAACCCAACTGAGTGCATTTCTGCCTTCCCAGAATCCTCAACTCCCTGTTTGAATCTGTTTCACGACATTCGTTATTTCCTTGCAATAAGTTTTTCTCTATGGTGTCTTATCTTCCCTGCTAACCTGTGAGCCCCACAAGGACAGGGACCACAACAGTTTCATTTCTGCATAGGGCCAGGAAGAGAGCACTCTGGTTATAAGTGTGTCTGAAGGTTTCTTTTCTTCCTATAAGTGCCACCACTTCATGAGGTTAGGACACTGTGTTTACACTTCCATTGGAATCTATTCATCTTGAGCCAGTTTTTATTTTTGCACTTTTTCCTGTCTTCCATACAGTGAGTTCCTTGAAGGTAGGGTATATTCATTTTGGGAATCTCAATTACCAGCATAGGGTCTGAGCCACAGTTGGTATTCATTAGATGCATGGATTAGCAGATCAATGAATCAATAAATCAATCGATTAATTCTGAGCACTTCACTTTCTTATGGCTGAGCTTCCATGGACTAGAATTTTTGTCTTTAATTAGCTATGTGTCCAAGAACAAGTCCATTTCCTCTATGTAGGCTGAATCATGAGATCACCAAGATTCTTTCTACCACCAATGTTAAATAACTCTGTTTGCTAAATTCTTTGTCTTTGTCAATGAAAATAACAGTGCTGTTTTATTAGTACAGTTTTGCCCTTTTGTATTTTATTTATGTAAATAAATTCATCATTATTAAGTTACATGGAGACTTAGGCTTGGAAAGGAGAAAAGAGACCATGTTATAACTGGAATCTCTTAGATGTCCGTTCTTGACTCATGGTCTCATAGGCAGATTGAGAAGCTGAACTTTCAGGCCATCCAAGAGTAGAACATCTCTGTCTCATCCCTTAGGCCTCCCAAAGACACCTGTGAAACTGAAGAAACAAGGTGTGAAGGAAGTAGGGGTGGGGTCACAGTTTCACTCTTCTTTCTCCATCTGTCTAATTTACTCCATCTCAGGAATGAGTTTGTAAGAAGGCTGCTTTTGTTATAACATCTCAACATGTCACATTGTTCTCCAATCAAGCCTAGAATCTATATCTGGAAAATTTTTACCCAAATTTTAAACATATCGCTGTTATTTTCAGAGTGCTGTTTCAGTGCTGGTCAGAGTCTTTGCAGCCAGGTTAATAGTTAACATATTAGATGTTTAATGACTTTTCTTTGAGACGGAGTCTTGCTTTGTCGCCCAGGCTGGAGTGCAGTGGCACAATCTCTGCTCACTCTTACCTTCACTTCCAGGGTTCAAGTTATTCTCCTGCCTCAGCCTCCCAAGTAGCTAAGATTACAGGCACATGCCACCATGCCATGCTCATTTTGGTATTTTTAGTAGAGATGGAGTTTCACCATATTGGCCAGGCTGGTCTTGAACTCCTGACCTCAAGTGATCTGCCCGCCTCGGCTACCCAAAATGTTGGGATTACAGGCATGAGGCACCATGCCCGGCCATTTAATGACTTCTTTAAACGTCATTTCATTATGGTTTGTGTTTTTAGAAATGTAAAACACTTCTATGTGGGTACTGTACTAGAGTATTAGCAATACAAGTAATGAGAGTACTGACATTTTCAGAGCATTTTACGCATTAACATTTTTTTTTGGCTTGTTCATTGGAGGTGATATGCCCATGTTTCAGAGTTCAGGATCTGGAATGCATTAATCCGATTTGAATTCACACCCAAGCTGAAAAATTTACTCAACTTCTCAGGCCTCGGCTTCCCTATCTTGTTTTTTGTTATTGTTTTTGTTTTTGTTTTGAGACAGTTTCACTCTTGTTACCCAGGCTGGAGTGCAATGGCACAATCTTGGCTCACCGCAACCTCCACCTCCCGGGTTCAAGCGATTCTCCTGCCTCAGCCTCCTGAGTAGCTGGGATTATAGGCACCCGCCACCACACTCAGCTAATTTTGTATTTTTAGTAGAGATGGGGTTGCTCCATGTTGGTCAGGCTGGTCTCGAACTCTTGACCTCAGGCGGTCCGCCTGCCTTGACCTCCCAAAGTGCTAGGATTACAGACGTGAGCCACCCGCTTCCAGCCACTTTCCCTATCTCTTAAATGGAAATAATAGTAACAGATATCACCTAGGGTTGCTTAAGGATTAAATAAAATAAAACAGGTGAAGTTTTCAAATGGTCCCTGGCATATCAGAAGCACCAGGTTCAATTCAATTGTTAGTATTACATATTCAATTCCCCCAAAGCAACCATGCTTAGCAAATAGATATTAATCTCTGCATGTAATAGTTCAGGAAACTAAGATTAAAAGAAATTAAAAGGGTAGTCTGTTGTGGCACAGAAAGTAACTAATTCAAGGTACAGCACTAGATTTGCTTTTTCCACACCTAGAGCTCTTTCATGGCACCCACAACAATCTTTCTTTCAAGCTATTACATTCACACTGAACCAACAGTGTGGGATAAATGAGTTGGAGGAAGAAAACCTAGTGGCCTACTGGGGAGAGGGACTAATCACCGGATGAGATCACTGTCTGCATATATCCTGTATCAGATCAGCATTAGATCTCAGCCCAAAGAATGCTCAAATATGACCCCCTCTTAGAAGATAGCCAAAGGTCCTAAATTCCAAGGTGTTAGCCAAATATTCAGAGGAATGTGGTTTTTGGTCAGGCACCAGGGATCCTTAACACTAGTGAACAGAAGGTCGCTCAGCTATAAATAAATAGATTTTGTATTCATTGAAACTCTATCACTGCTTCATTTTAAGCAGTGCTAGGTGGCCAATCCAATGGTAGAGGAGGGAGGCATTTGTTTGTCTGCAACTCTATAGTTAACATGGGAACAAAGCCTGCTTTGTCCAAGTGAGATCCTATAACTACATCACACCCATCATCATCTCAGGACAGGAAGGAGATTCAGGAAGAGTTTGTTCTTGAAAAGCATCAGTGATATCTTTCTGCTTCATTGGCAGTTGACTTTCCTTTTATGTTGGTGAGCAGAGAGGAGGGAGCTTACATTGTCCTCCGAGGGGATGTGGATTGGCATATACTAGGGTAAAGAGAGATGGCTAGCTTCAGGTTCTTTCCATTGTTTCATTCCAGAATTCCCTCAATATTAATGCTACCTTGTTAATTTCAACCTTGGACCAGTGAAATCTGGCTAATAGCAAGACAGGAAAGTTAAACACATTTTATAAAAGTTTCAATCATTACATGAGGATAATTTAACGATAACAATGATTAGCTCTTTTCGTGTATCAACCATGCAGTAAACAAATCATCTCCATAGTCTACAAAGTATAATACTAAACCTGAACTGACATAGATTGTATTTTTTTGTGTGTGTTTAAGTACTCATTGATTGATTGATGCATAAATATAATATGTGGCCCTATTCTATGCACCTCACAAAAATATTAACAGATATAAATAATAATGCTTTTATTATTGTCATTTTACATATGAGAAACGTAGGATCAGAGGGTCTGACTCTAAAATTTGTGCTCTTTGATGCCACAGGACGCTTCCTCTTGGTTTCATACAGTCTAAAGCTGACGTTAATCTGTGGATGGCTCCTGCTTTTCTCTTAGCAGCAGTTGGTCTCTACTTGTGTTCTAGACGTGACGGTACTTTCTGTTACTCTGCTGCTGCTTAAGGACTTTTCTTTGTAGGAGCTTAAGGTGGGGAGCGGGGTCTGTTCCATTCTACAGTGGCATTCAGGTACCTCTTGCACACTTGCATTAATGAGAGAGGGGTCTTTTTCTGATCACCTGCCCTGTCAGCGGTCATAGGTGAGTACTCGTGGAGGTCTGTGGGAAATATCCTATGAGTGAGACCCTCCCATCCTCTGTGTCTGGGGCCCCAGCTGTTCCAGACAAATGCACCTTCCCAAATGCCAGGGTTTTTTATGTCAACACATCATAATGTATATGAACTGCTATGCAAAACTGAGCTGGCAAGTTGACTGTTTTTTATTTTGTTGTTTTGTTTTATTAATTTTTTGAGTATTAAAAAGTTCTCCTTCACTCTAAAAATTTCCCCAACCTCTTTACATAGTGTTTGCAATGAGATCACATGAAATAGAATCGTTTCAGAGTTTTCCAGATTTCAACATCAATATTTCTGTAATGGTTAACCGTTCATACTTAAACAGAGAGAATCCATCCAGAAGAGAGATAAGAGGGCAGGGTGCGGTGGCTCACACCTATAATCCCGGCACTTTGGGAGGCCGAGGAGGGTGAATCACCTGAGGTCAGGAGTTTGAGACCAGCCTGGCCAACATGGTGAAACCCTGTCTCTACTAAAAATACAAAAATAAGCCAGGCACAGTGGCGTGTGCCTATAGTCCTAGCTACTCGGGAGGCTGAGAGAAAAGAGAATTGCTTAAATCCAGGAGGCGAAGGTTGCAGTGAGCCAAGATTGTGTCACTGTACTCCAGCATGGATGACAGAATGAGACTCCATTTAAAAAAAATCCATGCACCCATTCATTCATTTATTCATTTGCTCAAAAAATATTTACTGAATTTTTTGTTTTTTTTGTTGTTTTTTTTTTTAGATGGACAACCTTAGTCAGGCTCTGGGGATACAGAGGTAACAAGAAGACCAGACTGTTGTTCCAATGGAGGAGACATCCTGATGGGTGAGACAGAAGGAAAAAAAAATAAAGCAAATAAATCAACAAAATAACAGCTGTTGGGATAAGTGCTCTGTAGCAAAAAAACAAGGCAAGGATAGAAGATCTTCCTGGAGGCAGTGAGGTAGGGGTCCTTAATTAAGTGCTCAGAAACAAAATTTAAGGTCATATTTTGGATGAGACCTAATGGAAGACAGAGCGCTAGGCATGTGAAGATCTGGGGAAAAAATTCATTCTATGCAGAGGAAGCAGCCCGTGGGGAAAACCTAGGATCTGATAAGAGCCTGCCTTTATAGATTAGTTTAAGGCAGATGTGGCTGAAACTTAGGGAGTAGGGAAACAGGTAAGTGGGGTGCAGTTGGAGGTGCAAGTCAGGGTCAGAACATTCAGGGTCTTACAAAGCAAGGAAAGACAGGGGCTTCATCTAAGCACAAGAGGTGAGGGTATTCAAGCGTGGAATGGTATCACCTGATTCACATTTCACCAAGGAAGCTCTTGCTGGGGGAGATAAGAATCCCGAAAAGAATGGTAGCAGGAAGGCAAGTCAGGATGCAACTGCAAATCATCCAAATGAGAGATCGTTTGTTGCTTGGAGTGGGATGTCGAGAGTGTGGTTCTGACAAGTTGCTAGATTTGAGATATTTTATACATAGAACGTCCAGAGCTTGCTAACGTATTTGGTGCCAAACACTTAAAAACTGGGAAAGAATCAAAGGTGAATTCTAGAATTTTGCCTTGAGAACTAGGTTGATGATGGTGCATGAAAAACAGCGTTGCCGCCTTCTGAGCAGGGAAAAACAGGGAGTGAGAGGAAGTGGGAGCAGATGCCGAGTTGCTGTGGGGACCTGTTAGCATGGGGTTCCTAGTTCTTTCTCCCTGACCATATTAAAGTAATGGAGTGGGGATAGGTAACTTCACCTTTAGATTTGAGATCCTTCTCTTTAAAATATTTCCTAATTAGAACCAAAGTTGCAGATAAAAACATCTCATGCATATACTTCTGAAACCCTATTTTTTGCTGTTGTTTGGTTTATTTTGCCTTTATTTTTGTTTGTTCTCCTTAAAGATTTCACATTTTTAACTAGGGTAATTTTAAGAGCAATACTCTTCATAAATACTCAAGAGAAAACACATGTCACCGCTGGCATAACATTTCTTTCAGATCAACATATCGTTTTCCCCTGACATAGAAGGCATTAAAGTCCTGCTTAGCACACCAGAGGCTCTAAAATATATTACGCACAGGCATAGGAGAGGCACATGGAGAATTCATTTGTCTCATCCCTTTCTTAAAAGGCTGGTCAGAGACACATAAAGTCTTCATGAAAAATGAATGCAGGAAAAAGCTTCCAAATGGGGAGAAAACCTTGCAATGACTAGGTCAAAGGGGAGCCAAAGAAAATGGCTCTAGAGAGAGGAAGCAACTCGCAGCTTGTCATTATCCAGAGAAACCAGCTGCGTTTCTGCACACATGCATGCGAGGGTCAGCCAGAAAGCCAGATGCTGCTTTGGGGAAACAGAGGTCGAGTGCTTGTCGTCCAGTGATGGTCTTGGCTGGCCAGGTAACAGATGAGCAAGAAGAAATAATTTTTTTCACTCAATGATATTTCCACTTACCCATATTATTTGCCACTTTCAACTTGCACACACACACATACACACACAGGGCACATCTAAGGCCTTGTGAGGAAGATAAGCCATGGAGAAAAATGAGGGAGAGTAACAGAAGAGGCCCTGTTACATTTGCTTTGCCACAGAACCTCTTTGTTTGCAGCATGTCCACAAATCACAACATGCATTGACGATGGAGTCCCTTTTAGAGAAGCTAATTATAAAAACACGGTCTGGCACGAAAATGGGGAGATGTTTCCAAACCATTCCAAAGTAGGATGCCAGGTTCCTTGTAGCTTTCAATGTGTATATGAAAATTGCCAAAGCCCTTCCGCTCACTGTTTCTGTACTCCGGATGTTCCTTGCTGCAGAGAAGAGTGATTTTTGGAGAGCAGAAATAAAAGATGGAGTGGGGAGAGGGGAGAAAGAAAATTTAAAACTCTTCTGAATTAGAATTTGCTTTAAACTGAGTCGAAGGTTTCTTTCTTTCTTTATCTTATTTTATTTTAATATCCAATAAAATAGCACCTATGTATGTAGACAGAAAGGATTCTGGGTGACCAACAGCAATCTCTCTCTTTTATTGATTCTCTCAAAAAAATTTATTTGGTTGCCATAATCTGCAGGGCTTTTTTAAAAAATGTGTTCTCACCCTTTTCATGCTGTTATTTACAACTACACCTGGCCTACCAAAATGTGGGTGCCATTTGTGATTTTATTTATTTATAATTTTAAATGGACACGTAAGATTATATATATTTGCAGCATCCAGAAGGATGGTTTGATCTATGTATACACTGTGGAATGGCTGACTCAAGCTACTTAACTCAGTGCATGGCTTCACATACTTCTCCATTTTTTTGTGATGAGACCACTTAAAATCTACTTTCTCAGCAATTTTTAAGTATACAATATATTATTAACTATAGTCCCCATGATACAATAGCTCTCCTGAACTTGTTCAACTGAAATTTTGTGTTCTCTGACCAACGACTCTGTAAACACACCCCCATCTCTGCTCCCAGCTTCTAGCAGCCACCATTCTATTCTCTGCTTCTAGGAGTTTAACTTTTTAAGATTCTACATGTAAGTGAGATCACGTAGCGTTTATCTTTCTGTGCCTGGCTTATTTCCCTTAACATAATTTCTTCTACGTTTATCTGTGTTGTCACAAATAACACGATTGCTTTCTGTTTTAAGGCTGAATAATATTCTTTGAGTATATATGACACGTTTTATTTATCCATTCATCCATTGATGGACACTTAGGTGGATTCCATACCTTGGTTATTGTGAATAGTGCTGCAATAAACATGGGAGGGCAGATATCCCTTCAACAGGCTGATTCCATGTCCTTTAGATATATACTGAATCGTAGGATTGCTGGCTTATGTGGTAGTTGTTTTTTTAATTTTTTGAAGAACCTCCATATTGTTCTCCACTGTGGCAGTACTAATTTAGATTCTCATTAACAGGGTGCAGGGGTTCTTTTTTCTCTGTGCCCTCACCAACCACTTGTTGTCTTTTGTCTTTTTGATAATAGCCATTCTAACAGGTGTGAGGTGATATCTCATTGTGGTTTTCATTTGCAGTTCCCTGATAATTAGTGATGTTCAGCATTTTAAAATATATATGTCGGCTATTTGTATGTCTTTTTTTGAGAAATATCTATTTAGGTCCTTTGCCCATTTTTAAATCAGACTGTTTGTCTTACTATTCATTTGTTTGAATTATTTGTTTATTTCGGGTATTTACCCTCTATTAGATGTATGTTTTGCACATATAGTCTCCCATTCTGGAGGTTATCTCTTCTGTCAGTTTTAATAAATCTGTTGTTGTTTTTTTCTTTTTGAGACAGAATCTTGCTTTGTCACCCAAGCTGTAGTGCAGTGGTGTGATCTCAGCTCACTGCAACCTCCACCTCCCAGGTTCAAGCAATTCTCCTGCTTCAGCCTCCCGAGTAGCTGGGATTACAAGCATGCACCACCATGCCCAGTTAATTTTTTAATTTTTAGTAGACATGGGTTTAGTAGACATGGCCTTGAACTCCTGGCTTCAAGTGGTCTGCCCACCTCAGCCTCTCAAAGTGCTGGGATTACAGGTGTGAGCCACGTGCCCAGTCAGTTTTATTTTTTTACTCTAAGTTCCTGGATACATGTGCAGAAGGTGCAGGTTTGTTACATAGATAAACGTGTGCCATGGTGGTTTGCTGCACCTATTAACCCATTATCTAGGTTCCCTCCCCTCACCCCCCAGCCCACAACAGGCCCTGGTGTGTGTTGTTCCCCTCCCTGTGTCTATGTGTTCTCATTGTTCAATTCCCACCTATGAGTGAGAACATGCCGTATTTGGTTTTTCTGTGCCTGTGTTAGTTTGCTGAGGATGATGGCTTCCAGCTTCATCCGTGTCCCTGCAAAGGACATGATTTCATTCCTTTTTATGGCTACATAGTACTCCATAGTGCATATGTACCACATTTTCTTTATCTAGTCTATCATTGATGGGCATTTTGCTTGGTTCCATGTCTCTGCTACTGTAAATAGTGCTGCAATAAACATACGTGTGCATGTGTCTTTATAGTACAATGATTTGTATTCCTTTGGGTATCTACCCAGTAATGGGATTGCTGGGTCAAATAGTATTTCTGGTTCTAGATTTTTGAGGAATCCACAGTGGTTGAACTAATTTACATTCCCACCAACAGTGTAAAAGCATTCCTATTTCTCCACAGCCTCTCCAGCATCTACTGTTTCTTGACTTTTTAATAATCGCCATTCTGACGGGCATGAGATGGTATCTCATTGTGGTTTTGACTTGCATTTCTCTAACAATCCATGATGTTGAGCTTTTTTCATATGTTGGTTGGAAGCATAAATGTCTTCTTTTGAGAAGTGTCTGTTCTTATCCTTTGCCCACTTTTGATGGGGTTGTTTGTTTCTTTCTTGTAAATTTGTTTAAGTTCTTTGTAGATTGTGGATATTAGACCATTGTCAGATGGGTAGACTGCAAAAATTTTCTTTCATTCTGTAGATTGCCTGTTCACTCTGATGATTGTTTCTTTTGCTGTGCAGAAGCTCTTTAGTTTAACTAGATCCCATTTATCAATTTTTGCTTTTGTTGGAATTACCTTTGACATTTTTGTCATAAAATCTTTGCCCATGCCTATGTCCTGAATGGTATTGTCTAGGTTTTCTTCTATGGTTTTTATTGTTTTGGGTTTTACATTTAAGTTTTTAATGCATCTTGAGTTAATTTTTGTATAATGTGTAAGGAAGGGGTCTAGTTTCAGTTTTCTGCATATGGCTCGCCAGTTTTCCCAGCATCACTTATTAAATAGGGAACCATTTCCCCATTGCTTGTTTTTGTCAGGTTTGTCAAAGATCAGATGGTCGTAGATGTGTGGTGTTATTTCTGAGGTCTCTGTTCTGTTCCATTGGTTTATATATTTATATGTCTGTTTTGGTACCAGTACCATGCTGTTTTGGTTACTGTAGCCTTGTAATATAGTTTGAAGTCAGGTAGTGTGATACCTCCATGATTATCTCAATAGATGCAGAAAAGGCCTTCAATAAAATTCAAGATCCCTTCTGTTTAAAACTATCAAGAAACTAGGTATTGATGGAACATAGATCAAAATAGTAAGAGCTATTTATGACACACCCATAGCCAATATCATACTGAATGGGCAAAAGCTGGAAGCATTTCCTTTGAAAACCGGCACAAGACAAGGATGCACTCTCTCACCACTCCTCTTCAACATAGTATTGGAAGTTCTGGCCAGGGCAATCAGGCAAGAGAAATAAAGGCTATTCAAACGGGAAGAGACGAAGCCAAATTGCCTCTGTGTGCAGACAACATGATTCTATATTTAGAAAACCCATTGCCTCAGCCCCAAAACTCCTTAAGCTGATAAGCAACTTCAGCAAAGTCTCAGGATATAAAATCAGTGTGCAAAAATCACAAGCATTCCTATACACCAGCAATAGACAAGCAGAGAGCCAAATCATGAGTGAACTCCCATTCACGATTGGTACAAAGAGAATAAAATACCTAGGAATACAGATAACAAGGGATGTGAAGGGCCTTTTCAAGGAGAACTACGAACCACTGCTTAAGGACACAAACAAATAGAAAAACATTCCACCCTCATGGATGGGAAGAATCAGTATCATGAAAATGGCCATACTGCCCAAAGTAATTTGTAGATTCAATGCTATTTTCATCAAACCACCACTGACATTCTTCACAGAATTAGAAAAAACTACTTTAAATTTCATATGGAACCAAAAAAGAGCCCGTATAGCCAAGAAAATCCTAACCAGTCAGTTTTAATAAATCTTACCACTATTTTAATCTACCTGCATTGTAATCTAACCAGGACAACGAAGGAATGTTGGCCAAGTATTTTAACTCCATCACTTCCTGTCTCAGCTCTGTGAAAAAGTAACATAATATTAGGCATTTAGTGTGTTTGTTGGTTTAGACCAGTACTACTCAATAAAAGTTTCAGTGATGGTGGAAATGTTTTTATATCTGCTTTGACCGAGATGGTATTCTCTAACCGCATGTGGCTTTTGAGCCCTTGAAATGTGGCTAGTATGATTGAGACACTGAAGTTTTCATTTTACATTTTAATTAATGTAAATTTAGACAGTCTCCTGTGGCTTGTGTACACTCTATAGGACAGTGCAGATTTAGAACCTTGAAAAATAAGTCAAGGACTCCAATGCCCACTTTTCATATTGAAAAGGGCTCTGAACCCTGAAGAACAATTTTGTCAATTGATCTGTATATTCAACTCAGACAAGTCATTGAAGGCCTCTGGGCCTTTGTCTCCTCTTGTGTAAGGTGGGTACAAGAGCCCCTTCTCTCCCTGCCTCATGTCGTTATTGTATGGCTGAAAGCAGTGGAGGAAAATGGAAGAGTTTAACTAAATGTGGTACTTCATACAACTGTAAAGTTTAGAGAGAATGGTCACCCTCAATGAAATGAATCTTCCTCATCTTAGTCTTTATTTTAGCTTTTGGAAGGTCTTTAAATGCCACACACAGAATTTACACTTTTAAAATTAGTTTACTAGCTTGTTTTTATATGAATCCCATTTTACAAATGTGGAGAATGAAGCACGGAGACATTAAGTAATTGAGTGATTCCCAAAATCACTCAGGGAGGGATGGGGTTAATATTTAAATGGAGACAATTGAAACCTAAACCTTTATCTCCATAATGAACCCCTAAAGCCTATTCTGACTCATTGGTAGCTGTTTCAGCACCCATTCCTGCATTCTTACCGTGCTTCCTTGCTGTTGTTTTTGTTCCCCACCCCCCGCCGAGAGAGTTTTGCTCTTGTTGGCCAGGCTGGAGTGCGATGGCGGGAACTCGGCTCACTGTAACGTCGCCTCCTGGGTTCAAGCAATTCTCCTGCCTCAGCCTCCCGAGTAGCTGGGGTTACAGGCGCCTGCTACCGTGCTTGGCTAATTTTGTATTTTTAGTAGAGATGGAGTTTCACCATGTTGGTGAGGCTGGTCTTGAACTCCTGACTGCAAGTGTTCCACTTGCCTTGGCCTTCCAAATTGCTGGGATTACAGGCGTGAGCCACTGCGCCCAGCCCCCTACCATGCTTCCTAAAGCTCTGGACCTGAGGTTTAGTTTGGTTGGCCTTAAGCCAATCAGCACATCTCCTATCCCTGGTCACATGACAGGTGGGCACATGGTGCATTTCAGGCCAATGAGACTAAGGCATTTACTGGAGACTTCAGATGGAGATGTTTCCTCTCTTGCTTATTATAAACTGGGAAACTTATAACCTGGTTATTGCTGTCAATCATTTTGGAATCAACAATGTACCCTAGGTAAGAAGGGAATCACGACCAAGGAAGGTAAAGTGAAGAGATGTAAAAAATTCCTTGATCCTTGGTGATACTGGTGATCTGCTTGATATAGCCTTACTTGTATTCCCCTCCATGGTTGGACTTTTCAGTTCTGTGGAATTATGCTTTTAAAACAGTATAATTTTTTTTTTTTTTTTTTTGCTATTGCAGTTGCAGTTGCTGTTATAACAACTGCAGCAGTGGAAAGCAATCTAAAGTAATATAGTCATGTCTTGTGCAAACTCAAAATTTCATAACCCAGAATATAATGTCCATCATTTGAAAGTCAAAGTTTAATACTAACACACAAAGTGTTCCTTCTAGTTCAGAGACACGATTCTGTGCTCTGGCATTTGGAATGAGGTCTCTATAACAAGGGATAACAGATTAGCTCTGCAGCAAGCAATGGCAGTACATTAAAAGAATATTAAGGTTGTGACAAGAAACGATATCAGTAAAAGCAATTCCTCGGGAAGGGAGAGGCACCATATGTGCAGCCAACATTGTGATGCAAGAACGGGGAGGGCGTAGAATTAGGAAGGTCATTAAAGAGACTCCCCGTGGTGCCCAGGAGTTAGAAGACTTATGGCAACTTTGCCCCGAGTTGGGAGGTTTCGTTTCTCTTTGCTTCCATCTTCTTGTTCATTTTTGGAAGGAAACAGGAAGAAGAGATGAACAAGAGTCAGTGATGTGGGTCCTTATCTTAAGGTGACTCAGTGGGGAAGCAGGAGGTGAGGTTTAGTGGAAGAGTACTAGGTTGTCAGTTCTAAGGCTTGGGTTCTATGCATTATTAACTCTGTGACTTTGGGTAAATCACTTGAATTTCTGAGCTGCAGTTGCTTCATTTGAAAAATAGAAGGACAACATTTCAGCCCTAGCGAAACACTACCCCACCTTCAAAAAGTCATGCATTCTCTTGCCTCTGGGATTTCAATCCTGTACTCTATCTGTTTGTGTACTCTTCCCCACTACCCCTCTTTAACTGTTATTTTCAGCTCAAGTGTCACCTGCTGTATGAAGCCTTCTGACCTGGATTGAATATCTCCCCTTCTACTCCCATATGCCCCAGGACTTATCACACAATAGTGATTGCCTATTTCTCCTCAACAGAAGTTAAAAGTATACACAAATATCTGCTTTCCACCCTGCATACATCTTAAACATTAAGCTTTTTTGAGGTCAGGGACCGTGTTTATACATCATTGTGTTTCCAGGGCTAATTAAATGCAGGTGTGGCATCAGATGGGGGCTCAAATGAAGGCATCAACATAAACTAGGCCTCCTAAGTTGTACAGGGCTCTCTTGGTGCCTTTGCCAACTCTCTATCCCATTCTCTGTATGTAATTTAAAAGATCCTCCCCTTCCCAGGATACTTGCACTTTGACATTGCCCTTGACCTTCAAAAGAGGGCTTTGGATCCTTTGGTGCATTTGAAGGTGAAAATTTATTACTTGTCTTCTCTTTTCTTTTTTTTTCATGGAGGTGGGGGCAAGATCCCACTCTGTCACCCAAGTTGGAGTGCAGTGTTGCGATCATGGCTCACTAGAGCATCAACCTCCGGGCTCAAACAATCCTTCCATCTCAACCTCCCGAATACCTGGGACTACACGCATGCACCACTACACTCAGCCACATTTTCAACTGAGAAAGAGAAAAGTAAAACAGATTTGGAACAAGATATTGGGTATATTGCGAGGAAAACTGTAGTGGAAAATGGAAGAGGGGAGTAGAGAGAAGAAGACCACCTATGTGGCAGTGTTAAATGTATTTGCTTCATCCAATCAAGAAACAGGTTCCAGTGGTCACAGGAATTTCACTCATCAGTTAGATGTCTTCTTCCATGCAGTAGAATGAGGACATTATAGAAGTTTCCCCATAGAAAGTTTGAGGAAAGGAGTTTACTTTCCAGTCCTGTTTCACAGAGGAAATAGAATGTCTGGACTTACATGAGTCTTTTCTCTCCCTTTCCTTCTTTTCTCTTGTAGAAATGGAAAAGAAAAAACTCTTCTGCCTGGGGCTGCTTCCTTCTTACAGTCTCCTGGAAATTCTATTTTTTCCACCTTCCACTCTGTACTAGTTTCCATGCATCAGCTTTTTAAAGGCTGCACACAAAAGCTTTCATTTGCCACTCCTAATAACTAGGACAGCCCTTTCACCCTACCTTCATAATCAAAGACATACACCTGGTTCTCAGTTGAAGAGGCACTGAAGCATAAATTAGAAAGAGAAAGGAATGCATGTTTCCCCAAACATGTACTCTCTGAGGTCATATTAGTCTCTTGCTTCCCTGCTCTTTTGTGACAAGCAATGTTAAGATAGCAGTGGATGATCCCAAACTTCCTTTGCTCCCTAACATCCAACCAACCACCTCTGCTTCTTTCTTTCAATAATTCTATCATGTTCTTGGACTGGCCAATTACAAATGGCCATTTTAAGTGATAGCTTTCCAGGTAAGAAAAGGTTACAAATTGCCCAATCCAAATGAATATTTGCATTGCCAGGATTATGGTTATAGTTATGTATGTCAACTCATTGTCAGAACATCAGCCTCTAGACTCCCTCTCTCAGCCGCATGAAAGGGCTTAGGTGATACTCAACCACAGCCATGTGGCAAATAACAAAAGAGTTCAATTCAGCATATAAAGTCTCAATCCCAAATGAGCTAAAATCCATCTGTATTGGTCAATATATTATGACTGCCATAACAGATATCCTTTGGGTTAAGAGTAGTAAAATAGTAATAAATCCTTCTTTTGAGGACAAGGCACTTTTGTTTTTAGCCTCTTTTTTTTTTTTTTTGGCAAACATGTAAGAGAAAAAGAGGACCCAAGGATAGGTAGTTTGTAAAGTAACAAGATTTGAACCTAGTCTAATAACAGGTAGGCTATGGATGCAAGCAAGATCCTTCTTAATTGGTGCAGATGGTAGGTGGGACACTCACAAGATACAATGAAACTGGGTCACCCAATGCTCCTAGCATTTTTGAAGATTCATTTGCCATGCACTGCTGAGAGTATCTTGAGTGCAAACAGCTCTGTCAGTTTGTGATACACTTACTCTGATTTTCAACTTTGTTGTCTCCACATTTATAGATGAGTTACAAGGCAAATAACTATGCCAGCAAATGGCAAAACTCTGATAATGAAGTACAGCACGGCCAAAGGCTGATAATATATTTCCATTTTGAGTTTATCTTTCCCCAAATTTCTTAAAGTGCATTAACCACCAAAAGTTCTCCCTTCACAAATGCGAATATGATTAAAGTGGTGATTGCATCTAAAAAAAAGTCATGCTACGTGGCAAAATAGTTTGATGTTCATCTTGCTGCTTTCAGCGGCAATTTCACAAGGGTGCAGAATGCATCAGAAGCTTTAATCCAGGGAGAGATATCAATGAGTCTCTGGAGGCCAATCAAGAATTTGAAAAAGGGTCTCCAAAGTTATCCATTAGTTGAAGATAGAGTTACTGAGGAAGTGGCTGTATGAGGCACAGACAAACACAAGTTTAGAGAAACGGGACAGTACATGTGTATGGACCAAAGATCTCATGGGATTTCCCTCCAATACCTCTTCCCCCCAGCACCTTCAGTCTCATTTAAGATGAGAAAACTGATATCTCAAGAGATGAAGTGATATGCTTAAGGTTTAACAGCAAGGTAAGTTCTCTCTCAGGGGAAAGACAAATATTTGTCTTTTGAGCAGAAGTTGTAGATGTTCTGCCCATATTCCCTCATCTTTAATGCCTCTGCAAAAGCTGGTCAGACTTCCACCCACCAGCACCTGCACTTCATTACCCAAGGGAACTTTCTTTAGCTACCAGGGTCCACATTGACCACTCTGTAGCAGGCTGGAAGACCTGTGAATTAACATCATTCACAAGCATCCCTCAAACAATGGTAGAGTGGAGTTGGTGTATAAATACCCCATTGTCCTCATCCCTCGGATGGGGTAAAATGGAGGTGCATGTTCTACATTGGCTACCAGAGAGTCTCCAGGGAGGTTAATTAAACTGCAGTCATTTGCCAGGGTAACTGACATGAGAACACAGCCTTTATTGTGTCACTTATTTTGCCTGTCTTAGTTCCCCTCCTACTGTCTCATATTTTCTTTAACTCTTAATTAAACTCTACTTGTACTTGAATTGTTTTTCCTGGGTCTGCTTCTGGTAGATGTGAAATGCAGACAGTCCTATCTACTTCACACTCTGTGGAGTCATCTATTATCTGTGCTTACTTAAAAAAAAAAAAAAAAAAAAAAGGCGGCCAGGCACGATGGCTCATGCCTGTAATTCCAGAACTTTGAGAGGCCGAGGCAGGTGGATTGCCTGAGGTCGGGAGTTCAAGACCATCCTGACCAACATGAGGAAATCCCATCTCTACTAAAAATACAAAATTAGCCAGACATGGTGGTGCATGCCTGTAATCCCAGCTACTTGGGAGGCTGAGGCAGGAGAATCGTTTGAACCCAGGAGGCGGAGGTTGCAGCGAGCTGAGATGGCACCATTGCACTCCAGCCTGGGCAGCAAGAGCAAAACTCTATCAAAAAAAAGTCACAATTGCTACTTCATGTCTCTTTTCCCCAAAACACAGACCTAGAATTGGATCCCCAGATGTACGGGAAATGGGGAACATCTGGATGGTTCTGCTAAGGTTTCTTCTGAATAGAAGGACAAGAGTCTGGTAGGATAAAATCCTACATTTCACCACTGATTAGGGGTCTGAACAATACATGGGGAACAGGAAGAACACTGAGTTTGGGGCTCTGTCTCCCTACTTCCTTTAGGTGAGTCTCTTTAAACAGGGATTGATTCTATGATAATGCCAAATATGTACTAGAGGAAGACTAGTGGAGACATATGTTACATAATTTTTAAGAATTCTACTTGGGGATAGTTTTTTCTTGCATGAGAAGAGGATTTTGAAGGTTCTCAGAGAATAAAGTCCTTCCATGAGTTTTTTTTTGTTGTTGTTGTTGTTGAGATGGAGTCTCACTATGTCGCCCAGGCTGGAGTGCAGTGGCATGATCTCTGCTCACTGCAACCTCCACCTCCCGGGTTCAAGCCATTCTCCTGCCTCAACCTCCCGAGTAGCTAGGACAATAGGCATGCGCCACCATGCCCAGCTAATTTTTTGTATTTTTAATAGAGACGGGATTTCACTGTGTAAGCCAGGATGATCTCGATCTCCTGACCTCGTGATCCACCTGCCTTGGCCTCCTAAAGTGCTGGGATTACAGGCATGAGCTACCACGCCTGGCCCATGATATTCTTTAGAAGTCATATGGGCCATAGACAATCCGTAAAAGTGTGTTTTTATTTTGTCTGTTTTAACTTTTATTTTAGGTTAAGGGGTACACGTGCAGGTTTATTATATAGGTAAATCTGTGAATTGGGGGTTTGTTTATAGATTATTTCATCACCCAGGTACTAAGCTGAGTACTCATTAGTTATTTTTCCTGCTCATCTCCCTCTTTCTACCCTCCACCCTCCGATAGGCCCCAGAGTGTGTTGTTCTCTTCTATGTGTCCATGTGTTCTGATCATTTAGCTCCCACTTTTAAGTGTGATCAAGTGGTATTTCTTTTTCTGTTTCTGTGTTAGTTTGCGAAGGATAATGGCCTCCAGCTCTGTACATGTCCCGGCAAAGGACAGAATGTTGTTTGTTCTTTTTTGATGGCTGCATAGTGTTTCATGGTGTATATGTACCAATTTTCTTTATTCAGTCTACTGCAAAGGGCATGAACACTTTTCAAAAGAAGGTATATATGCAGCCAAGAAGCCTGTGAAAAAAAAAGCTCATGATAGGTGGATCGTGAGGAAAATGTAAATCAAAACCACAATGAGGTCAGGCACGGTGGCTCACGCCTGTAATCCCAGCACTTTGGGAGGCCAAGGTGGGTGGACCACCTGAGGTCAGGAGTTTGAGACCAGCCTGGCCAACATGGTGAAACCCCGTCTCTACTAAAAATACGAAAAGTATCAGGGCTTGGTGGCACATGCCTGTAATCCCAGCTACTTGGGAGGCTGAGGCAGGAGAATTGCTTGAACCCGGGAGGCAGAGGTTGCAGTAAGCCGAGGTCAAGCCACTGCACTCAAGCCTGGGCAACAGAAGAAGACTCCTTCTCAGAACAGAAACACACACACACACACACACAGTGAGATACCATCTCACACCAGTCAGAATGGCTATTACTAAAAAGTCAAGAAATAACAGATGGCTGGCAAGAGTGCAGAGAAAAAGGAACGCTTAGACACTGTTGGTGGGGGTGTAAATTAGTTCAATAATTGTGGAAAGAAGTGTGGCAATTCCTCAAAGAGCTGTAAAAGTATTTTTAATCTACTTTGTCTTAAAACAGAATCCAGGGGTTAACCCCTGAATGGGACATATTTATCTTTCTGAAACCATTCTGTAATCAAGCTAACTGAGTAGTCTTCTATGTTTGGTTGTTTTTCTTCAGAAGGAATATGGGCAATCATTATTAGTTTCATAGAATTTAGAGTTCAAGGAATTATCCTAGATTTCTTGTTAGATTTGCAGACTCTTAAGTGATACTCCTGACGGATCACATAGACTTGGGCCTTCTATGAAGTGAGATTAAAGTTTGGGGATGCAAGCACTGGAAATTGAGATTACAGAATAAAAACATTCTATTTTGTGTGAAGATACAATTTAATGCAATGCCTAATTCATCTTACCTGTTCAAGACTTGTTCACTATTTTTCTTATTTTCACTCAAGCACTGAAAAGAAACAGCATTAACCTCAAATTCAGTGACATTGTCAATAAACATTGGAATCCACACTCCCTTCAGGAAGTGCTAACAGGAAGGGTGATACATTCTGAAAACCAGGGAGGGCTGTTTGTGCACAGAGGCTGCACATCTGCAGCTTTCTTGCTCATTTTCTGAGTAGTGTTCCGGAAAGTCACCCTTGAGAGGGCTTTAATTCAAGGCTATCACACTATCCTTGTTTGGTTTTGTATCTTGGGATTCAACAATGGCACTCAGCTAACATGAAAAAAACCTGATACTGATTTTATGTAAATATTTTTAGAGGCTAAAGAAATCCACCCCTGAAAAAAGGAGGACAGGGGATGTTTAAACAAAAATACTAAATTCAACGTCATACAAATCATATCCAGTGACTCAGGCCAATATATGAGTTAATGAAGGGTTTCTTCCCTTTCTGTCTCCGTCTGTTTCTTTCTCTTTATCTCTGTCTTCCCCTCTCTGCTCCTTCTGCCTTCTCTCCCTTCCTCCCTCCTCTTTCTCTCCGTGTTTCTTTCCCTCTTTCCCTTTCCATTCTCTCTGTATCTGACTCTGCCTTTCTGTGTTGTTTATTTCTCTCTCTCATCTCCTAAATTAAATGATCTTGATTATCACTGAAATTACAGTAAACTTTTATATGAAAGAGTTTGATTCTTACAATTTTGTTAGTTTGAAAACCAGGCAAAGGCCGGGCACGGTGGCTCACGCCTGTAATCCCAGGACTTTGGGAGGCCGAGGCGGGCAGATCACTTGAGGTCAGGAGTTCGAGACCAGCCTGGCCAACATGGTGAAAGTCCGTCTCTACTAAAAATACAAAAATTAGCCAGGCGTAGTGACACACACCTGTAATCCCAGCTACTCGGGAGGCTGAGGCAGGAGAATTGCTTGAGCCCAGGAGGTGGATGTTGTGGTGAGCCGAGCTAACGCCACTGCGCTCAAGCTTGAGTGACAGAGTGAGACTTGGAAAAGAAAAAAAAAAAAAGAAAGAAAAAAAAGAAAACCAGGCAAGATTTCAACCAGCTAGTATAAAAAGCTATCTTTGCAGGATACAAGTTGTTCTATAATTTTCAGAGTTTTGAGGAATTGGATACCTGTTTTTCAAACAGCCATCTTTCCTTAACAGGAAGATCTCAAGATACCAAGAAATTTTAAAACTCCCTGGTTTATTTTCACATTTAGTTTGGAATCTCTCCAGTGACAGCTTCTCCAAAGCATTAAAACTTTTTCTTGAATACTTGTTCTTGCAGAGAACTCATTTCTCTAAAAACCTCAACGATATCTACAAAGGGCCCTGGCCCGTCTTAGCATATCCTTCTACAGCTTGACCATGTTGGTTTTATTTTCTAAGTGGAGTATTGAGAATCAAAATAACACCCAAACTGGTAAGTCTAAGAATAAAATTCTAGAAGGGGGAAAATGGGCAAATAAAAAGAAGAAATCCAAATGGCTAATAAGCATATATCAAAGAGGTCAGTCTCATTAAGGAAGGAATATACACTAAACAAATATGATTAAAAATGAGCAAAAGATCTGAATAGACATTTCTCAAAAGAAGACATACAAAGGTCCAATAGGTATAGGAAAAAACTCTCAACACCACGAATCATCAGAGAAATGCAAATCAAAACCACAACGAGATATGCTCACCCCAGTCAAAATGCTGTTTATGAAGTACATAGGCAATAACAGATGCTGACAAGGATGCAGAGAAAGAGGAACACTTGTACACTATTGGTGGGAATGCAAATCTTTAGAGCCTCTATAAAAACCAGCACAGAGTTTCTCAAAAAACTAAAAATAGAACTGCCGCATGAATCAGCAATCCCAGCACTGGGCATACACTCAAAAGAAAGGAAATCAGTATATCGAAGAGATATCTGCATGCCCATGTGTTTTGCAGCACTGTTCACAATAGCCAAGATTTGGAAGCCACCTAAGTGTCCATCAACAGATGAATGGATAAAGAAAACCTGGTACAGACACAGTAGACTATTAATCAGCCATATAAGAGAATTAAATCCTGTCGTTTACAACAACATAGATGGAACTGGAATATGGGAAATGAAAGTGAAATAAGCCAGACACAGAAAGACAAATATTGCATGTTCTCACTCGTATGTGGGAGCTAAAAAAAAAAAAAATTGAACTCAGAGATAGGAGAGTAGAAAGATGGTTACCAGAGTTGGGAACGGTAGTAAGGAGGGGGAAATAAACAGAGGATGGTTAATGGATACAAAAATACAGCCAGACAGAAGGAATACGATCTAGTATTTGGTAGCACAATAGGGTGACTATAGTTAACAATGATTTATTGTATATTTCAAAGTAACGAAAAGAGTGGAATTGGAATGTTGCTAATACAAAGAAATGGTAAGTGCTTGAGGTGACAAATATCCCAATTACCCTGATTTGATCATTACACATTGTATGCTTGTGTCAAAATTTCACATGTGCCCATAAATATTTACAACTATCATATGTCCATAATATTTAAAAATTACTTTTTTTAAAAGAAAAATGAGATGTAGTTTCCTATGATTCATGTAGATATAAAAAAAACTGATAAACCGATAGTAGTGCTAGCTAGGTCTGAGAAAAAGGCACTTACATATACAGCAACTCTAGGAGAAAATGTATTTTAAAAATTTTAGGAGAGAAAAATACTCCTTGTGTATCATTTACACTTGAAAAAATAGGACTTAATGTAAATATGCAAAGATATTTACCTACTGAACAGCTTAGTTGGGTTACCTTTGAAGTAACAAAAATGGCAAATATTGACATCACTTACAGTTTATCCGTATGCTAAATGCTATTCCTTCATTAGGATGGTGATTACTGAATAATTATTATCATAGAAATGCATTAATGATATTAAAAGTTAATGATTATTAAACCTGAAAAGCAGATTAAAACAGCTATGCTAGAAAAAGTGTGTTAAAACATATTCATGGGACAATTGAGTAAGTTTCAACACCAACTCGATACTGGATGATATTAAGAAATTATTGTTACTTTTTAGGTGCAATTATAATATTGTAGTGATTTTATTTAAAACGGTATGCTAAGGGCTGCTGATTAAACAGGTGTATGGGCCACCTGTGTAAGAGGTTAAATAGTATAGGAGTAGTCTGATCCTTTATCTTTTGGTAAAACTCCCCTTCAAAATCATCTGAGTCCAGTACTTTTCTGAAGAGGTTTTTTTCAATTATTATTGAACAACATTCATTAGTAGTTAATATACTTAGATTTTCTTTCACTCCCAGAATGAGTTTTGGTAATTTATTATTATTTTTTAAGGCCAGACAACCAAGATCAGCACCTAAAGTATTACTTCTGCTTCAGAGCTCTCTTCACCTTGCCTTGTTGAAAAATAGCTTCCTAGAAATATGGCATGCATGTGTGTGCATAGGTGTGTGTGGGTTTATGCATGTGTGTTTTATTTGGTCTCCACTGACCACTAACCTATTGGGCTAAGCAGAAAGAAGAGGCACTAGTTATTCTCCATACACCATTTCTGATACTGAAAAAGATGAATAGGTGATTCTTTTCTTCAGGTTGTAACTCTGATTTTGGAAAACTTTCTGCATATAGTAACACTTGTTCTCTTCCTTTTTCTGATGAACTTCACCACATTTGGAAGCCGTGTGTGTGTGTGTGTGTGTGTGTGTATGTGTGTATTTTGAACTACAAGTTGTTGTTAGTGTCTTCAAAAACTAAGTGGGCATTTAAATTTCTCTTTTTGTTGTTTTGAAATGATATCTAAAGGAAGAATGAAGTAAAATATGTTTACTACTGTAAAACTGAAAGTCTGGAGTTTTTTAAAAAAACATGTCTTCCTTGCTAATTTCTCCGTGAGCTCAATGGTAATATCTGTTTTGTTCAAGCCTGTATCCTAGGCATATGACTCACCATAGGGGTTGAATAAATACTTATTGATTGAATGCAAGGATCAGTTAATAAAACATAATCTAATTTTGAGGAAGAAATAATCTAGAATGGATTGAGGAGGCTATGCATACATACGTTGACTCTGGTGAGCTCTGGATGGGATGGTCTGTGTTTTTCTCATTAGTTTCTGCTTTAGGCTACAATAAACATGTTTCCTTTGTAATAAGAGGAAAATACTTGAATAAAACATAATTTGAAAAGACATTTTAACAAATGTTCATTTTAAAATACAAGGACCGTTTGTACTGGATGTGCCCAGAGGGTCTATATTCCAGTACCCTGTTGCTTCAGTGAGTAAGCTTGCACTTGCTGAATCAAGCCTGCTAGTTTGGACTCACAAAATGATGTTCATGATCATTTCAGAGGAAGGGTAGCACCCCTCTCAGACCTCCCCTGCAGTATTACCCGTCTCATGTCTGTTTCATAAGGGTGAATCAAATGACATCTCATAGTTGGAGAAAATGTTTGGGACAAGGCCACCTAAAGAAAATAGCCAGTGCCTTAATTATTTTCTTCTTTTCAAAGATGATTTGTTGGTTTCAGAGAATTTCAGGGAGGGCCATCGCTGTGTTCAGCTTCAATACTTTGCTTAAACATCATTTTCAAAACATGAGAGCACGAATGTCCTTGGTATGCCAACATCCTTCCTCACTTCCCTTTCTCCAGATAGTCTGGCCTTTTTTCTGTTTTGTAAATGCATCATGTTCACCCCAACCATCGTTTCTGTGCCAGCCATTGCTTAAATGTGGTTCTTGCTGGGTTATCTTTTTTTAAGGTCCCAACTCAAGGGATAGTTTCTTGGAGAGGCTCTCCTTTGCCTCTCAGACTCATGTGGACAGTTGGCCATGCTCTGCCATATGGTTCTATTTAAATTTCTCCTTTCTGTCAGACAGTCTCTTGCCTTTTTAGCTTATGAATTTACTTTTCTTCACCCATTAGGAATGTAGACTTTCTAGGTTCCTAGTCTGCCTGGTTTCCTGTGTTATTCCCAACATATCTAAAAACTTTTTATTTTTTTGACAGAGTCTTGCTCTGTTGTCCAGGCCGGAGTGCTGTGGTGCTATCTCAGCTCAACTGCAACCTCCTCCTTCCAGGTTCAAGCAATTATGGTGCCTCAGCCTTCCAAGTAGCTGGGACTACAGGCAAGTGCCACCACGCCCAGCTCATTTTTGTATTTTTATTAGAGACAGGGTTTCGTCATTTTGGCCAGGCTAGTCTCAAACTCCTGACCTCAGGTGAATCTCCTGCCTCTGCCTCCCCAAGTGCTGAGATTGCAGGTGTGAGCCACCGTGCCTGGCAAGAACTCATATTTTAAAATGCTTAAAGCTCCATATGTATTTATGCATAAAAGAGAAGGAAGAAGGAAAGGAAAAGAAAATAAAGAGAGAGGCAGGGAGGGAGGGAGGAGGAATGGAGAAATGACAGAAGGAGGAGATAAATTCAACATATCATCTCTTAGCTTCAAACCTTAATTCCAAAATGAATCACAATACCCTGAAAAATACAGAGCCATTTTCCAACATCTTCTCTCTTTAGAAGACAGTTGAAACTCTAAATAACAATTTTCTTCTTATATACATATTGTCAATTAACATAAATATGTAGTATTAAACTAAATGTGAATATGATGACTCACACTTAGCATTTCTTTGTTCACACATCACTGATAGAAAACTCTATTAGAAGATCAAAGAAGAAATGCACAGAACTACTAAGATCTTGACGTTTGTTGAATCCTTGGCTTGTGAAAGTTACAGATTTTTTCCTTTGAACTTGAAACATGAGAGAAAGAGAAGGTACTACCAATATTTTTAGTCTTTAAGAATCACATGGATAGACGTACGGCTATGTGAATATACTTAACACCACTGAACTGTACACTTAAAAATGGCTAAGATAGCAAAAAAAAAAAAAAAAGAGGAGCTAGCTACCCTCATACCTCCTTATCCCTGCCTCACCACAGTAATTCCTGAAGAATTTGTCAAGATAGAGCCTCCATTAGCTTAGGGCTCTTCCCAGCTGGGAAGAGCAATGTATTACTCTGTTTTCACGCTGCTGATAAAGACATACCTGAGACTGGGTAATTTATAAAGAAAAAAAGGTTTAATAAACTCACAGTTCCACATGGCTGGGGAGGCCTCACAATCATGGCAGAAGGCAAAAGGCACATCTTACATAGTGGCAGGCAAGAAAGAATGAGGGCCAAGAGAAAGGAGACACCCCTTATAAAATCAGCAGCTCTTGTGAGACTTATTCACTATCATGAGAACAGTATGGAGGAAACTGTGATTCAGTTATCTCCTACTGAGTCTGTCCCACAACATGTGGAAATTATGGGACCTACAATTCAAATTGAAATTTGGGTGGGGACATGGCCAAACCAGATCAAGCAGAGTCCCAGGTGACCCTAATGGGCGTTTGACGTGGGCAAGAAATAACCTTTGTTATTTTAAGCCACAAAGATTGCTTTATTGTTTCTGCAGCAAAGCCTAACCCATCCTTACCAACATAAGGCTGTCACTTGGAGATGAGGGAGTGGGGAAAAAAAGGGAGAGAAAGTAATCAGACAAACTTGAGCATGTTTCTAGGATTAAAGGAAAAAGCCAGGAAAAGAGAGGAACTGGGGAGGTGAGGGAGGGTGTAGTTAGTTAGTTGTTCTTGGCCCTGGGAGAAGCCAAGGGCTGTGTTACCCTGAACACACTGGTGTGACACACGCCAGACACACTGGGTATGTGGCCTGCATGCCTAATAATGAGACATTCATGACAGTCATCATCATTTCTGCCCTGTGGAATCAGTTCTGGGGAAAACTAAATAGCTGGCAGTCAAATATTCGTCTTAGATGATTTAGCATAGGCCTTCCTCAGCAAATACAGGGTTGGAAGAAACATCTTAGACCCTCAGTTTCCTCACATACAAAATGGTGATAAGAATAGAATTTACCTTATAAAGTTGTTGCAGAAATTAAATGAGTTACCATATGTAAAGCACTGAGAACAGTGCCTGGCATAGAGTGAGTTCTACTTAAGTGTGATCTCACAACCCCTTCAGGTTTTAGGAAGGAGCTTTAAATATGGTGATGGAGTTTGCCAATGCCTTCTTTATGCAATCATTTAAACAACAAGGAAGAGTTGCAAGGAACTGCAAAGTCCTGCCGTACGGAGAAGCAAATAGGCAGGATGAGCAATGGATATATTTAACATCTCTAGCAGCTCCGAAGCTAGTGTTCTTCAATACAAATCAACCTCAATTTATTTTTTAAAAAAGAACTTTGTGGATAAATTATCATGAATCTGATATTAGCTAAGTTTAAATTAATGAGAAGTTATTGTACCTGCTTGCTGACACTGTAAAGAAAGCAGGAAAGAAATAAAAGGAAAAGGGGAAAAGAAAGAGAGAGAAATTGAAAGAGAAACAAGGATAAGAGAAAGAAGATAGGTGAGAGGCAGGGAGCTAGAAAAAATATCCTGGAAAAAGCAAGGTTTATTGACTAGTTGACAAAACAGACTAAAAAATCAACAGTGTTTTCTCTGACACTTTAGATAACTTCCCAATAATGCTGGGCAGCTTGCTAAAGGAGAGGGGTCCCTATGGCTGACAGCTTTGCTCCAGAACAAGTTGAGTTTTCTTTACTTCTACATCTCCCCAGGTGGGAAGCAGTGCAGCCTGTCACTTTCCAAAAGGATGAAAGTGAACCTTCGTCACCATAAAGGGGACTTTGGAGCTGAGAGCAGGAGGTGGTGGAGCCACGGGTACTTTTTTTTTCTTTTCTGTTTCTAGGGTCTCTGATAGTGACTGATCCTGTCTTCCCAGCAGCAGGAACCTGATAACACAGTAATACTTTTGAAGATCATTGCCAAAACCAGTCCCAAAGAGAAAGAATTATCTGACAGCAGTTTCTCAAACTTCACTGTTGCTCAGATAACTTTTGGTGAAGAAGAGGAATGAACACGTTCGGTGTTGACTCATTAGTTTTCTAATATCTTCAGTGAAAGACGTATGACCAATGAGGTAGACATAAACTCTCATGCTTGTAGCTCTTATGCAACTATGAAAATCAAAATGATTTTACAAATTGAATGCACACAAGCTCTGATATACCAACAAAATCCAAATTAACTGCCTTAAAGTGAAAGATTAAAAAAAAATGGACACTATTGTGTTCAATAGTAGAAAACTAGACTCAGGTATAGGCTTACACTTAATCCCTTTTAGTGTTTTGTCTCAGGGATGGTAATATAGAAATGTCCACTCCCCAATAATTATATTGCATTGAGTGGCATTAATGTATCCTGAGTTTTTACTTGCTATTTTAGAATAATCAGATCATAAGGCCCCCATACATAACCAAAATTCTTCTATTGAGTGAGGTCAGCTTATGAGGGGGCCACTTGATTTTCCATGAAGCTAACTTGTTCACTGAAAGATGAGGTTAGCCTTGTCACTTTTTGGAATCTGAATTAAATGGACGTATAATTCTAGTTTGACTGGAATCAGAAAAAATACTTATTCTAAACATATTGCTCGTGAACCATTACAAAGTTAACACATGCAAACAAAGATGATATCCATGAAACTCATCCATTCACAAGAGATTGTGATCTTAAAAATTCTGGTGCAACACCAGCATGGCACATGTATACTTATGTAACTAACCTGCACATTGTGCACATGTACCCTAAAACTTAAAAGTATAATAAAAAAAAAAATTCTGGTGCAAGACATTTGCAGGTTGGCCTTCCTATACTATTTTTTGCTTTGAGAACACATACTTCTTTCTATTCACCACAAAACTTCATCTCTACAATATACGGTAATGCAATTTTGGGCCAAACAGAAGTAGAAACACACACAAAAAAGAACAGGCTCAGGAATTGTGTGGCAGTATTTGGTAATAAGGTGAATCCCAAAATGTTTTAATTTTATTAGGTTATCACCTAGATAGAAATAAAACACTTGTTGGAGAATCCTGAGATCTCAACAATATATCTGCAGACCCTAGAGGCATGGTGAACTTCAGTTTGAGAGCAAATAATAAAAAAGACAGCCCTTCTCATGAGCCCAAGCTTCAGTCTCCAGTATGACGTGAGCTTGGTAATGGTTCATCTCATGGGAGGCACCAGCTGACCTAGAGGGAAGGAAGAAAATGCAGGGGGAGCTCCTGATCTCCTAGGTTCCTCCCTTCAGGTCACCAAGGCTGGAGGCAATTACTTGGCCATAAATCTTTGCAGGCATCCTCTTCCTTTCCACTATTACTAGTCCCCTACCTTAGGGATACTGCACTATCCTTTGTAATTTTCCATAACCCTACCTTGAATTTTTAAACTAGCCCCTTTTATAAACTCGCCTCAAATCATTCAATCTGAGTATGCATCCCTCCCCTACCAGGACTTTGATTAATAGAGGTGCTTACCTGGGCAACAAGACTAGAAGCACCTGCAGCCTGCAAGATAATAAGGTAATGGAATCCGCACGTGTGCATGCCTGCACACACACACACTATACATATGTTTATTGGGGGAGTGGATGAGAAGAGAACTCACCTTTGCAATTAACTTGTGATGTGCTGCTCACTGAACCAGAGGCTGGGTGTGCATTTTTGTTTGGAAGCTTCTTCATCACATTTTTATTTAATTTCATTTTACTTTTTTTAAAAATATGGAGATGAGGTCTCACTATGTTGCCCTGGCTGCTCTCAAACTCCTGGGTTCAAGTGATCCTCCCTCCTCAGCCTCCCAAACTGCTGGGATCACAGGCGTGAGCCACCACGCCCTGCCTCTTCATCACATTTGGAGGGAAAATGTGTTCTTCCCATTTCACAGATAAAGAAATGAAGGCTTAGAGAATGGAAGCATCTTGCCCAATGCAACAAAGCAGGCATTTTCTTCACTGTACCACTCAGTCAGGCAAGCTGCTATTAAAGTTTAAAGAGGACCCAGTGCTGTACTTTAACCTGATTTCAGTTTTAGACCAATACTCAAGAAGAGAAGACTAGAGCCCTAGGGACCCTCCTGTCTTCAGTGAATTGCGTCAACCAATTAGATGTTTCAGAATGTATGTGCAAGGCTACAGGACTCTAAAAAGTAAGATACAAATTATATAATTTGGTGAAGTTTCTAATGGTGTGGTTGTTGACTGCTATATGGATGACCCAAAGATAGAAATGAACATGGGGAATCTTTGCTGAGGAAGAGAGAGTGGATGCTCACAAAGATTTATCTATAGAAGAGAAGGAAGTAAGCAAATAATTTAAAAATAGAGAGTTCTTTAAATGAACTATAGTACAGCCACTTAAGGGACATAGATGACCTACCTCCTGAGTATTTTTTTTCATACATTTGTGATCTACAGAAAACAAAATAGCCTGTAAGAATGATTTTCTTTTTCCTCTTACTATACTGAGCTGGTATTTGCTCCCATGGGGATAAACACTTAGAAAAATTCCTAAAATAAGGACTCTTATCTACCAGCAATGCTCATACACAAAACAGACACATTCTCTATTCCAAACTCTAGCTTATAGAAAAAACATGTGCTTTGAGTAAGCAAAATTAATTTCCATCATAAAAAAAGAGAGGTAACCAACAACCAGAGCTAAGTAGCCAAGCTAGTGTAGTAAAAGTGCTTTTCAATGGGGAATTCTAGTATAGTAAAAGTGCTTTGCAATGGCAAATTCATGCGATAGATTAATAAGTCTCACCTGAAAGTCCATTGACTTCTAAGTACTGCCAAGCCTCAGTCATTTAAATATCATGTAAATGGCAACCTTAATAGGGAAATAATCGGAAGATAAGTGGTGGAAGAAAAAAGTGACTTCTCATTTTATTATGAGAAGTCAAAATAAAACACATAATTCTATGCATTGAAATCCAGGAACTTTTCTTCCAGAAGAGCTTGATGACCCGCCGTGCAATGTTCTCAACCTAATTTCGACAACTGATGTGGGAACCAGTCTCCAAAGACGGTTCCCCAATGAGGCACACCTCCTGGTATTTCATCCTTGGGTTGTCTTCTTCCATATTTTGACCAAGAGAATGGGATGAAAGTGATGCAGTGTAGTCCACACGGAGGCTTACTCCTACCAGCTGGATCTTTTGAAATGCATGCTATTGAACTACTCTTTCTCAGAACCCAGTCGTGAGAAGCTTAATACACAAGAAATCCATGCATAGGTGTCTTCATCATAACCCCAGCTAAGCCTGCTGCTGACAACCAGCATCACTGTTAGCCATGTGATGAGCAGCCGTGGATGTCTAGTCCAGCTGAGCCTTCTGGTAACTGCAGCCCCAGCTGCCATCTGATTGGAACCATGGGAGGCAGTTTAAGGGAATGCCTTCTAACCTAGACAACATACAGAACCATGAGCTACATTAAAAAACTGTTTCAAACCAATGCATTTGAATTTTGTTATGCAGTAATAGATACCTGAAAAACTTGGCTACCAAATTTCCAGCTCTGCAAAAGCAATTAGGAAGACTAATTGAGGTAAGACCTGAAAGCAGTAGGAACTGGAAGTTAAATTTGAGGGAAGGAACGGAGACCATTAAAATCAAAAGAAGAAATCAAAACACAGCAGTTGGAGACCATTTAGCAGGAAGAGAGGGGAGAAAACTGCCAAACCCAGCACTAGGCTCCTCACATTAAACATTACTAAATTATATCACTTAAGAATCATGTATTCATGACAGTTTGAAGTTAGGAAGAAAGATTACATTCTCATCAGCATATTATTGGAGAACCCACGGAGGTAAGGAATAGTTATTTTAAAAAAGGTTTTGATTGTCAAAAATCAAACTGTGACATTGTCCCAGAGTTTAAGGAAGCAAGCTTTGATTTTCTATAAATTTATTAATGAAGACCACTTCAGTTCCCCAACAGTCTTATGTTTGCAACATATTCTTGCCTCATAACTCTTTCTGATGTCTGGATTTCCCAGCGCTGTTAGAGCCATGGAAACACATTCATTGATTCATTGATTCATTCAGGGAAGATGCACTGATATTTGCTCACCCTGAATTCCTTTTCTAGATGTCATCCACAGAAAGATGAATAAGACATGGTTCATGCCTCCGACACCATACCTTCCACTGGGGGAGGGATAAAGGAGAGACCAGGACTAACATTTATTGAGCTCCAACTACATGTGCCAGGCACTATACTAGTTGCCTTGTTATCCTTTAGTTAATCCTAGCAGTGCTATCTACCGGACTGAATTCGTCCTATTTTCAGATGGCAAAGCAGAGTTTCAGACTGGTATACAACTTCTGTGTGGACTCAAAAGTAAGTGAACTGGCTTGCAGCTCTCATCAGTAGCATCTCCACAACCTCCAAAAACCTTATATACACTTTATGGGAAACTGTAAGGTAGAATGCCATCAGCAACTGACTTTATGGGTTTTGATCATTTGTAACCTCTTTTTAATAATTTGAGGTCACAGCAGAGTCAGAAAAAAGCCTCCCCAGGATCATTTCTTCCATATTCGAACTGGTTCTCTTTTTCTCTTCCATGCTTCTCTTTAATTTGATGACTCCTGAGGTTTCTCCAGAGTGTCATTTTTACAGCAGCCATTTTTCTTTGACTTGAGAAAAAAAAATATATTAAATCAATGTTTGCATTTGTGCACGTTTCTTAAAGTGCTCCCAAATACGTTGATTCCCAATGAACTTAAGATTTTAATTCATTTTATCCCATCGCTGCTGCAGAAGGAGTCACATTTTTAAATGTGTGATGACATATGGCTGTTCATTATTTATACATTCTGTAGCAGACTATAAATTTTCCTTTGGACATATATCGAGGCACTGAAACCATTTTGGTTGCAAACACATAAATCATGGTTACAGTTATTAGTCTAAATGTAACACCACCCGGGTTCTAGATCAAAACCTTTAAAATCCATTGTAATTGATGTTTGCTGTATAACTTATGTCTGATTTTATTAAAGGTTCTCATTATTATTTATATATTTGGAGATTATACTCCTAGCTGTGCTACTCCATCCAGAGTAAATTATTTTGAGGTGTAGGATTGAGAGAGGATATAGAAGTGTGTCAGGGTGCCAGAGTGGGGAGGGAAAGGCTCCTTGTGAAATGTTAAAAAAAAAAAAGTGGGAGAAGGAATGGGTGTTGTATTTCAATGCGGTCTAACTAATTCATGTAATGATTTCGTTAATTTACCTCCCAAACGCCTTGTCCTCTGTACCAATTGACATTCATTTGAGACAAATAAAACAGCCATGAAGTTGTGTCAGCTAAATTATAAATTAGCGAAAGGGTAACCGAGTGAGCCGGATTCCCAGGGCTGCCACTGGACTAGGCTTTTCAAAGACCAGAAACGCTTAGATTGATCCATACATCACAGCGCCGAGATGCCTCAGTGAAATGGGGACCGAGGATTGATGGCACTTCACACGCTCATTAGGAAGCCTCAGTTTGATGAGCCACTCGCCCAGCGTGACTGCAGAGTGCTGGCAGGCCGACACAAGGGGACGGGCCATGTCAAAGCAGCACGGAGGGTGAAGAGCAAAGGCAACTTGCCTTGGAGGGGAGAGAGAGCACCGCACCAGGAGGCAGGAGACCAGTGAAGAAGGAAGTGAGGAGACTGAATGGCAGGGACCTGAGCTTCAGAGCCTCATAAACCAGGGTCCCCATCTCTGCTGGGCTGTTGCCAGACTCGTGGCCCCCACAAGAACTTCTCTAGCCAGTCAGAGCCTCATCTGTAGCAAGGATACAATTATAAGGATTTGCTATAAAGTTTTTTTTTCTTAATGGACTTTATTTTTAGAGCAAGTTAAGTTTATAAAAAAATGGAGCAGAAAGTACCAAGTTCCCCTATATTCCTCTCCCCTCAACACTGTTTTTCCTAACGTCTTGTGTTTGTGTGGTGTATTTGATACAATTGATGAAACAATATTGATATCTTATTATTAACCAAAGTCCCCAGTTTGCATTAGGGTTTACTTTTGTGTTGTACAGTTCTATGGATTTTTACAAATCTATATTATCATGGATTGGCCATTACCGTATTATACAGAATAGGTGCACTGCCCTAAAAATCCCCTATGCTCCATCTATTCATCCTTTCCTACTTCCAGAGTACTGGCAACCACTGATCTTTTTACTGTCTCTGTAGTTTGCCTTTGTTATAAACTTTTGAGATAATACAGGCGAAGAGAGTGAGTGTTTGGTAAACGGCTGAAATATGTAGCATCAGTGCATTACAGTTACATATGAATTTCTAATGCCACATATTTAAAATGCAAATTTCAGGTAGTTGACCAACAACCTGAGACGTTCTAAGAGGAGGAATGGCTATATTATAAGATATCCAATTGTGATTCCCCTAGATGCAAGCAAACAAAATATCTAGAAAGTCCAGCCAGCTCTCCTCCTGAGTGCTTGGCTACTGGGGAGGTACATCCAGGCTCCTGTCATTCTCTAAGGCCCTCCTTGAAGCATTCCATAGGGGAGAAATCAGAAGGTCCAGTTGCAAACCCCAATCGTGGAACAGGATAAGTCTCTGGAGCAGGGATGGAGAGGAATCTTCCTTGCCTCACCACTAAGGCAAGAACTGACTTCCCTACTCTGTTGCATCTGCTGGTCCTGGCATGGCTGCTATGCTCATACTCTTTAGGCTTTCTGCCTCTATGAAAGGTGTGGGAACACAGAGAGTACGTTCGGCAGTGGTGTGAAAAAGAGATTGGACAGGATACTCATTTATCTACTTTCAGTGGTGGGTATAGGCAATAATTTTGTGTTCCTGTCATATCTGTTAGGCCTGTCTTCAGGGATCCAATGCATCTATTGTTATGAACAGCTTCCAAACATACCAACAGCAGTCCTCTCCAAGCACCTAACTTTGTCTCAAGGTTCATTTCTATGCCACCAGAGTTTGCTCAGCCCTCAATCTGCGTAGCCAGGAATTGAGGAAGAATTGATGTCCCTGGATAATATCTTCTGCCAATGAGCGGTGGATGTTGACAGCTAATGTCTGGGCCTCCTGTCTTTAGAAGAGACAGTTCTGAGGCAAATCCTACAGTTTTTTGGAGAGTCTCCAGCAAGACTGAGCCCCAACTCCTACAGTGGTACCCATGTGGAGGAAAAAAACATCCTTTTCCTCTTTTCTTCCCTCTAGTTCTCACTTTTGCTGCTTCTTCATTCTTGCCTCCAGGGACATTGTCTAAAAACCAACCTGCTCCAAATCTTATCTCAGGCTCTGCTTTTAAAACAACCCAACCCAGATCAGTGGGGTTGCATACAGGCAACTGGCAGAAGGTAAGATGATGTGGATGCTGAAAATCTCATTCGGTTAATGAATGAGAATTCAATTTCCAATGACAATTACAGCCATAGTTAACATTGCCAGGTTGTTTACTGAATGTTAGATAATTGTGCATGGATTATGTTCTTTAATCCTCATACCACCATATGAGGTAGGAATTACTCCGATAACCATGTTACAGAGGAGAAAATTGAGGTTCGGAGATGTTAAGTGATTTGCTCGACTTCAAACACCTAATTAATAGTGTGGTCAGGAGATAAATGAAAGTCCTCTAACTCAAGGGATTCCCTTTTAACCCTAACTCTGTGCTTCCTGTTCAGCACAGGGCTTTAGGTGTGCATATGTATAACATAGAAGTTATTAAAAGACGCATTTTTTATATTGGTAAAATCATGATTCACATACAAATAGAAAATGAATATCTGCCAAAGATTTATTTTTTTGTCAATTCACAAGGGAGCCAGTAAGATGTTACAATAAGTTCAAAGGAAAGCTTAAAAATCCCATATTTTTATAGGCAATCAAGGATATTGAAATGAATTTGAAATAGACCCAAATATCGCAGGGAAACTGGTCAATATCCAAAGGGTATAAATCAATTGCATTTCACAGGACACAATTCATTTGCTTTTCTTTGGATAAGGATCATCTGCATTCGTCTCAGTTTTCTACCACTTATAGAATTGTAAAAGAGGTCAAAGAGAGGGAAAGGCACACATAACCAAGGAGGGTACACGACACAGGATACCCAGTAATCTTCTTTGTTCAAATCAGAGTCTTCCACAATTTTTCTTGACAAAATATATGGTTGAATGAATCCAGGACTTTTACAATAACAATGGTAATGAAATATGACACGGGTTGGCAAGCTTTTTTTCTAAACGGTCAAATAGTAAATATTTTGGGCACAGTGGGGGGCACAGTCTGCCCTGCCACTATTCAGCTCTGCCCTTGAAGCACTGAAGTGGCCATAGACAACCTATAAGCCAACAGGCATGGCTGAGTTCCAATATAACTGTATTTACAAAAACAGGTGGCTAGCCTGCAGGCTGTTGTCTGCCACCCCTGGAATGGAAGATCATGAGATATAAGGAAACATTTGCCAAGAATTTTTCCCAGGCAGGACACTTTGAATTAATTCATTTCATAGTTGCTGACTGGCTGCTGAATGGTCCATGTGTGTAATAATTTATAAAACCAAAATCCAGTTATAAACTATGCCAGTAAGTTTCTTTACTATTTTAAAAAATGTATTGGTTAGCTAATTAATTAATTGACAGATAATAATTTATATTATTATAATTCGTAGCATATACTATAGGTACTATATTATTATAACTATTACTATAATTATATGTAATTATATTATAATTATATTATTTGTGAGGTATCATGTGATGTTTTGACGTAGAAAGATTAAATTAAGCTATGTAACGTATCCATGACATCACCTCCCTATGGGTTTTTTTGTGTGTGCTGAGAATGTTTAAAATCTATTTTTAAAGCAATTTTGAAATATACAATGCACTATTTTAAACTATGCTGTGCACTAGATCACTAAAACTCATTCCTCCTGTCTAAGTGAAACTTTGTACACTTTGACCAACATATCCTCTTTCCCCATCCCTCCTCGCACCACCCCTGGTAACCACCATACTACTCTGTATTTCTATGAGATGGGTTTTTTTCAATTCCACATATAAATGAGATCATGAAGCATTTGTCTTTCTATGCCTGGCTTCTTTTACTAAGCACACTGTCCTTCAGGTTCATCTATGTTGTCATAAATAGAGAGAATTTTCTTCTTTGTAACGCGTGTATACTATTCCATTATGTATGTACCACATTTTCTTATCCATTAACCCACTGATAGACACAGGTTGCTTCCATATATTGGCTATTGTGAATAATGCTGCAATGAACATGGGAGTGCAGATATTCCTTCAACAGAATGATTTTATTTCCTTTGGATATATAATCAGAAGTGGGATTGCTGGATCATAGGATAGTTCTATTTTTAGTTTTCTGAGGACCCTCCATACTGTTTTTCATAGTGGCCGTACCAATTTACATTGACACTAACCATGTATCAGTGTTCATTGAGTTTCTTTACTATCGAAAAACTGCAAGAAGCTTAGATCTCGTCCCATCCACATATAGATGAAGGCTCTGAGACCTAAGATGGGGGAAGATACTTGTTAAAGATTACAGAGAACATGTCACTGGTTACCTTAGAAACCAAACAATGTCCTACAAACTAGCATCATAAATTATATAGATGGTTCTAATTCATATATATGTTATCTCTATATATAAATATATAGAGATATATGTAATTTATATAACTATATATGAAAATTAAAATCATCTATAATTTCATTCAAGAAGACCCATTAGAATTTTTCAGCAACTTAATCCTTTTTATCTTTATTTTTTATTTTTATTTTATTTTATTTTATTATTATTATTTTTTAATTTATTATTATTATACTTTAGGTTTTAGGGTACATGTGCACAATGTGCAGGTTAGTTACATATGTATACATGTGCCATGCTGGTGCACTGCACCCACTAACTCGTCATCTAGCATTAGGTATATCTCCCAATGCCATCCCTCCCCGCTCCCCCCACCCCACAACAGTCCCCAGAGTGTGATGATCCCCTTCCTGTGTCCATGTGTTCTCATTGTTCAATTCCCACCTATGAGTGAGAATATGCGGTGTTTGGTTTTTTGTTCTTGCGAGACAGGATCTTGCTCTGTCACCCAGGCTGAAGTGCAGTGGTACAATCTCAGCTCACTGCAACCTCCGCTTCCTGGGTTCAAGCAATTCTTGTGCCTCAGCCTCCTGAGTAGCTGGGATTACAGGCATGTGCCACAACGCCTGGCTAATTTGTTGTATGTTTAGTAGAGATGGAGTTTCACCATGTTATCCAGGCTGGTCTCAAACTTCTGAATTCAGGCAATCTGTCTGCCTCAGCCTACCAAAGTGCTAGGATTATAGGCGTGAGGCACTGTTCCTGGCTAGCAACTAATCCTTTGCCAGGAAGACGTGACACGTATACACACATCAATTTATCAGTTCAGTGCCATGAACATCTGTTGACCTAGACACTGCACCAGAGGGGACACCACAGAGATACTCAGGACGGACACACCCTTAGGGAGCCCGGTCTCCTGTGGGAAGGGGAGACTCCCAAATATACAGTAGAGCACAGCATCTTCAGTGCCAGACATAGGTAAACGGGAGTACTACAGGAACATGGAGAAGAGGAATTTTAAAAGAGGCCAAAAAGGATGTTAAGGGTGTTTTTCTGGAGGAAGTAGCATACGAGTTGATGTTAAAAACCTGAATAAGGAAATGGATATGAAAATACATGATGGTCTCCCTTTGATTAAACACACTGTTCTCCTAAAACAAGTTTTACCACAAAACAAATATCACGGTGTCCTTAACTGTTGATTATCATTGCTGGAGATGACACTGAACAATGTATCTTTAAGAACAAAATTTATAAACAAGCCAGACATGGTAGCTCATGCCTGTAATCGCAGCACTTTGGGAGGCCGAGGCGGGTGGATCACTTGAGGTCAGGTGTTCAAGACCAGCCTGACCAACATGGTGAAACCCCGTCTCTACTAAAAATACAAAAATTAGCCAGGTGTGGTGGTGGACACCTGTGATTCCAGCTACTCGGGAGGCTGAGGCAGGAGAATTGCCTGAACCAGGGAGGCGGAAGTTGCAGTCAGCTGAGATGGCACCACTGCACTCAAGCCTGGGTGACAGAGTGAGGCTCAGTCGCAAATATATATATATATATAAACAGGAGTCATTGGTGGTAATTTAGGGTATGCATTTTGCATTTCAGTACCCCCTGCATTGCTCCAGAGTATTATCAGAAAGTTGGGATTCATCCTCTGGGCTTCTAGAAAGACAGAAGCGTGGAGGAATCTGAGTGCCCCAGATTGGGAGACCAGGATGCTTTGACAAAAAGTTCCTATCTGGCCTTTGGTGAGAGAGGGAAGCCTCCTTATTGCCCAGATTCAGCAGATACTCTAGGCACACCCAGAAATAACTCTTTGCTTCAGGGACAATAGGCCTCAGCCATGTGTGCAGATCTTATTAAGTGAACCTGGTGTTCTGACTGAGGATAACATGACCATGAGTCTAATGGCGTTCGGGACTTCAAATTATAAACCAAAATATTTTTTCTCATGACACAATGGCCACTTGTAGACAATCACTTCTCCTGCACTAACCTCGTCTGCTAAGTTTTTGCCCGTGTTTTTTCTTGTTCTCCTTTTAGTAGAATTCTACGTCTTCAAGGACCAGTTCATGTGATTTCCACTGCTGAAATCTTTCAGCCCTCTTCCTGCAAGCATCAGAGGGTCTCTGGGGCCATAGAGCAGTTTATTTTATTTACTTTATTATTTTTTGAGATGGAGTCTCACTCTGTTGCCCAGGCTGGAGTGTAGCGGCAAAATCTTGGCTCACTGCAACCTCCGCCTCCTGGATTCAAGGGATTCTTGTGCCTCAACCTCCTAAGTAGCTGGGATTACAGGCGTGCACCACCACACCCGGCTAAATTTTGTATTTTTAGTAGAGATGGGGTTTCACTATGTTGGCCAGGCTGGTCTCAAACTCCTGACCTCAAGTGATCTGCCCGCCTCAGCCTCACAGAGCAGTTTAAACTGTGGATATCCACTTTCGTTATCAGTCTCACCTTCTTTGTCCCTTATGCCATTATACACTCATCATGGCACAGCTCAACTTTCCATTAGGACCATCCGTCCTTGCCTGCCTCTGGTTTTTTCCTGACCTGTCTTTTACAACCCAACTCATTGAATACTTGAGTGAATCATGCTTTGGCTAACTTGGTGAGGATCTCACTCCTTTCCTGAAAATAATACCTATGAAGTCTTGCATAACAACATAGACACACACTACTTGAAATAAGTAAGGTTTTTATCACAAGTGCAGGGAAGGCTCTGCAGCTGTGTGGGATAAACATGTTGAGGAAAATTTTTAAAAAGGGAAGAATGCACCTTTGTAGCACATGTGGTTCTCAGGAAATTGAGCCTCTGGGTTGCTCACTGCTCTTTATTTTTCCTAAAATTAATTTATATTATGATATGATACCAATTTTATAATCAAAGAACTAAAGTTGTTTCATCATTTTTTTTCCTGGCTTCACTATCAACCTTGTGCATGATATTTATATTTATTTACTTTTACATTTTTAAAAAGTTAAAAATGTTGTGGGTACATAGTAGGTTTATTAGTCAATTTTCATATTGCTATGAAGAAATTCTCGAGACTGCGTAATTTATAAAGAAAAAGAGGTTTAAGAGACTCACAGTCCCACATGGCAGAAGGTGAAGGAGGAGCAAAGTCATGTCTTACGTGGCAGCTGCCAAGAGGGCCTGTGCAGGGGAACTGCCCTTTATAAAACCATCAGATCTCATGAGACTTACTATCACCAGAACAGCACGGGAACGACTTGCCCCCATGATTCAGTTACCTCCCATCAGGTTTCTCCCACAACACGTGGAGATTATGGGAGCTACAATTCAAGGTGACATTTGGGTGGGGACACAGCCAAACCATATCAGTAGTTGTATACATTTTTGGGGTACATGAGATGTTTTGACAACGGGATGCAATGTAAATATTGCATGTTCTGACTTATTTGTGGGATCTAAAAATCACAACAATTGAACTTATGAACATAGAGTAGGCGGATGGTTACCAGAGGCTGGGAAGGATATCGTGTCTTATTTAAATCCATGCTCAAACACCATTTCTTCTAGAGCAAACCTATTGGAACAGTTCTGATTCTCTGGAACCTCTGTGTGGCTTTTATACCTACTTTTCTAATTCCTTGATTTTGTAATTATTTATTGGGTGCTTACTATTTTCTAGTGAATGGAACAAAATAGTTAACAAACTAAACCCTTCTCTCCCAAATCCCTGCCCTCAAGGAATTTCCATTCTGATAGGAGAGATAACCAAATACAATACATAAGTAAAATACAAAGTTTGACCTTTACTTATAAAGTACTTGTGTGTATATCTGCCTCTCCCTCTACATCACTAATTTACATAAGGGCACGAACAGGCTTATTTAATTTTACTCCCAGAGCACCTGGAACAATGATTAACATACATCAAGTGCTCAATCTATTTTTGCTGCATTAGAAAGAAGCCTCAAAAATTTTATCTGCATACTTCTGCTTCAAGATACTACTCTGATTGGAAAAAACTGAAACAGAAATTACAACAGCAGTCATCATTTTGGCTACAAGAGCTCCTAGCGGGAGAGTTGACTGACCCTGTCCTATTTACCTATTTGAATCATGGTGGGTACTAGGCTTGGCAACATGAAAGGAAATTCAGGCCAGGTGTGGTGGCTCATGCCTGTAATCTCAGCACTTTGGGAGGCTGAGGTGGGTGGATCACCTGAGGTCAGAAGTTCGAGACCAGCCTGACCAACATGGTGAAACCCTGTTTCTACTAAAAATACAAAAATTAGCTGGGCGTGGTGGTGCATGCCTGTAAACCCAGCTACTTGGAAGGCTGAGGCAGGAGAATCACTTGAACCCAGGAGGTGGAGGTGGCAGTGAGCCCAGATTGCGCCACTGCACTCCACCCTGGGTAATAGACCAAGACTCTGTCTCGCAAAGAAAAAAAAAAGAAAGAAAGGAAATTCAGTGGTCCTCTCCCCAGTTCTCAGCTTCCAAACACACCCAGGGCAAAAGGAAAATGCAAAGCCTCTGTTTCCAGATGTTTTTATTTATTTTTTTCGTTTCTTTAGACCCTGCTAATCTCTTTGCAAACTCCACGGATACAGAGCAAAGCTCTTTGGCCTTTATGTCACAGAGCTGAGGATTCATTACCAAACACCACAAGGGAGACAATTGTAGTTTTGGAGGCAGAGGGAAAACATGTCCACATGGAGGCAGGACTGGAATAAGTTCTTCTTTGCCTTCTCAAGAATACCCTTAAAAGTATGCTTGCAATCATAATGCCCAATTGGATTCTCTTCCTGGGTGCAAGCACCCCTCCATTTGTGGAGTAGGAGTCAACCACTATCCTGCTTGCTTTCTCATTTATTCGTCATTTGTTTTACTCTTTGCAATGTGGGCTGATCTGTCAGCCAGAGAGTGTTATACCAAACAGGCTTTTGCCTCCTTTCCTGCTGGAACTACATTTATTTGCTGAGGTTATCATGGTGCACTATACATACCTTGAGAAAAGGAGATAGCAGTTTTGCAAGAACAATTTTAAATCAGGAAAAAAATAATTTTATTCTCCAAGGTAAACTCCTTTGTAAAAATACAGTATCTTGTATAATTGGGGGCACAGTGATCACTTCATCTTTATCTCGGAAGCCCATCTGACAAGGATGATTTTTGTATGGAGAAAGTGAGGATTTCCTTTTAAAAATTGCCTTTAAAAAGGTGAGCTTTTTGAAAATCACCTCCCCATTGAGGAATGTGAGCTTGCATTCATTTTAGACTGTGGTTTTACTGCTTCAGAAAGCCCTTTTTCTAAGAAAGAAGGGAGATGAAGAAAGAGTCAATTAAAAAAAGGAGAAGAAAAAGGAGAAAGGAAAGGAGAAAAGAAAATGGAGTAGGAGAAGGATGTACAGAAGGAAGGAAGGAAGGAGGGAGGGAAGGAAATCTTGTGGAGGCAAGTGTCTTTAATTCTATAACATCACTTTTTCTACAGAAATAATAGTGACCAAACCATTTGCTTTTGCACTTCATAATCAAGAAAACAGAAGTTTTTCCTATGCCATTGGTTCTAAGTCTGAATTAATAACATTAAAAGAAGTCTCTAGTTATTGCCATAATTTTTACTAAACCCCCAGAAAGTTCCCAGTTGAAAATTATTAGGGATTAAATTTATCGGTATTTGAAAATCAAAATTTACCAATGTTGCCGCTATGTGGTGGAGTTGAGAGTTGTAGTATCAACCAAGACTGGGCTGTCAGCTCCTGAAAAGTTGAAGATGATTGAGGAGTCCAAAAGCTAGCTCTAACAAGGTAAACCCCTTAATATAATAATAGACAAAATATCAATATGTGTATAGGCATCACTATAGATATATAGGTATTTGAATTTATGGAAATACAGCAAAAAGCGGCACTACCATTGAAACTGTAGATATCAGGCTCAAGGTGGATCCTGATTTCAAGAAAAAAAGAATCACAAGCAAATAAAGGTGCATCTCATGTATCAATTCATTGAGCATATATTACTTGAGCATTTCCTATTTGAAAGGCATTGTCAGAGGTACCAGGGATAGAGTGATGAAAAAAGTACTCGCTGAGATTGCCCTCCGGAGCAAGAGGAACAAAAGTGAAAATCAATTAAACACACACGTCAAAAGATGATTTCAGAGGTTGATATTAAGAGAACAAGAAAGTGAAGTAATGTGATGAAGAGGGTGGACAATTTTGAATATCGCCCCACAGCAATGCCTCTCAGAGAAAGTGACTTCTGAGCCCTGGTCTGAAGAATGGGAAGGAAAAATCTGCAAATGCATCAAAGGGAGAGAACTGCAGACCAAGAACGGTCAGGAAAAGGCTCTGAGGCTGATATATTGTGTTCAATAAACAAAACGAGGCTACTATGGCTCAAGGAAGTGAACAAAGAGAAGGAGATTAGAAGATGTAGGGAATGAGGCTCAGGGACACAGAATGGAGCTTCTTCAAAGCTGTGAAAACTAGAAAAGAAGTTGGAATTGTATTCCCAGTATCCAGACATAGACTCATAAACATTGAGGTGACAGGTGCACACTTGGCCTAGGAGAAAAGAATTACAGGTGACCAGAAGACAGGAGAAACACCTTCTCTTTCCTCCCTCTATGACTTTATTTTGTTGAATTTTTTTGTTTGTTTTCCTGAGACAGAGTCTCACTGTGTTGCCCAGGCTGGAGTGCAGTGGCGCGACCTCAGCTCACTGCAACCTCCACCTGCCAGGTTCAAGCAATCCTCCTGCCTCAGCCTTCTGAGTAGCTGGGATTACAGGTGCGTGCCACCATGCCCAGCTTATTTTTATATTTTCAGTAGACACAGGGTTTCATCATGTTGGTCGGGGGTGTCTTGAACTTCTGACCTCTGGTGATCCACCCACCTCTGCCTCCCAAAGTGCTGAGATTACAGGTGTGAGCCACTGTACCTGGCCTCTCTCTGTATGATTTTAGAAAGTCACAGTCCCTTTCAGGTTTCAACTACTCATATTTACCAAGTGGAAAAGTCGAAGATGGTCATGAGATGCATTTCATATGGATGCTTCACTCTTGCTTCCCTGAGATAATGCAACCAGCACATCCTCAGCTTGGACCTAGGCTCCAGACATCTAAGTTTTGCTTTATTTAACTAACTATGGAACCAGCATAGCCTGACCTATTCACTGGAGAGCAGAGGACTTTGGGCTTGTCATGAAATATGAGAAGAAGCTGCTTAAACTCAAATCCTAACCCATAGAGTTGGCCCCCTGAGCATGAACCTTGCCCTAAGGTCTATAGCACAGGTTCTGTAAGGCAAAGTCAGAGAGTTATCTGTGTAACCTGTTAGCTTGCTGTTTGCTGTAGAATACTCCACCTGCTCATCTGACAACTTTCCTTTGAGGGGGCACGGGAAAATCACCACCATAGCATACATCCTTCTCATTGCACTATGGCTTAGGCAGAATTTCCTAATGACTCCTTCACAAGCCAACCCTCAGTCACATCAGAGTTTGCTGTCACCGAGGTTGGGATGAAAGGGAAGGGACAGAGCCATATCCTTTGGATCCTTGACACTGCAGTCAAACAGCATAATTGAAAGTGTTCTCCTTCCTTGAACAGTGAGTCAGCTAGCATTCAAAAAAGGAAAAGGGCTTCTGGTTCTCAATCTTTTCTGTAGATAGATTTGAAACACAAATACCGCGGGGGCAGTTCTCACTGTTGCTCATGATAGGCATTTCCTGGAGCCCTGTGGTCAGGGCTGAATTTCTGCACAGAAGCATCATTTTAGATGAATTTTAGAAACGTTAAAAAGGACGCACTTGCCAGATATATGTGAGCATCTGATATGCTTTAAGAAAGTGGCAGTGAGAGGTAAAGTAGAAAGAGGACCAAAATATGAGGCCTCAGACCAGCATCCTCTCCTTGACTGTGCCATCCCATCATCCTGTGATTTTGCATTTAATATACCTGAGCTTCAATGTCCTTATCTATTAAATGGTTCCACTATTGACTTTCTTCAGCCACACAAGGAATGTTTCAAGGGCCAGAAGAGACAATGTGTGTGCAAATATTTTCTGAATAGTAAAATATCCATGAAAAAATGAACACTATGGACATCAAGCTTCATTGTGGTTCAAGTCCGCACAAAACACAGCCACATTTACAAAGGCATGAGATTATGAAGCATGTCTAAGTGAGGATGTGTTATGAAAGTCAAGGCTCTACTATTGATTACAACAATAAGCAGCAAGGTTTAAGTGTTTAATTTTCTTACTAGAGAATTGTGGTTAGATTGAGGAATCACTCAAAGGTGGTGCAAACAGTTGAAGAATGAAGATTTCACAATACAGTCAAGTTGAAATTGGGAAAATTAGCTTTTGAAGAGCTAAGGAGATGTCTCCACCCAAATCCCACCTGTAATTGTAATCCCTGTAAGCCCCACCTGGGACCAGGTGGAGGTAAGTGGATCATGGGGGTGGTTTCCCCCGTGCTGTTCTTGTGATAGTGAGGGAATCTCACATGATCGGATGGGTTTAGAAGCATCTGACATTTTCCCCTTCTTGCACTCACGCTGTCCTGCTGCCCTGTGAAGAAGGTGCCTGCTTCTCCTTTGCCTTCTGCCAAGATTGTAAGTTTCCTGAGGCTTCCCCAGCCATGCAGAACTGTGAGTCAATTAAACCTCTTTCCTTCATAAATTACCCAGTCCCAGGTATTTCTTCATAGTAGTGTGAGAACAGACAACTTCCACATGTCATCTTCAGTGGCTCCTGTAGGTACCATTTGCTATGGAACCCCAGTCACAGGCCATCATCTTCTCTTGAAAGGTCTGTTTTGTATTCTACAAACGTCCTTGGAACAGGGACCTGGTTTCTTGATTTTACAAGTACCTAAGGATAGTAAACGGGGCTGAGAACAAGTAAGGAACATGGGAAGGAAACACTTGGGGTAAAATCTGGATAATCCAACATATCTGCATATTTTCTACACTATAAGTAAAGCCACACAGCGCAGGGAAGGTGGAATAATTGTGTGTTGTGGGGGAGGGTGGGGGGCGGGGAGGGGAGGAGGGAATAGAATACTGCAATCAGAGTGCAGTTAAGAAGTCACTCTCATTTTGCAGTTTCTCACCTCTTTACCCCCAAACATGAAAGATTGTGAGGCAAACGTTATTGTATTAGGGTTCTCTAGAGGAACAGGATTAATAGGATAGATGTATATCTGAAAGAGAGTGTATTAAGGAGTACTGACTCACACAATCACCAGGTAAAGTCCCACACAGGCTGTCTGCAAGCTGACAAGCAAGGAAGCCAGTCCAAGTCCCAAAATCTCAAAAGTAGGGGAGCCGACAGTGCAGCCTTCAGTCTGTGGCCGAAGGCCTGAGAGCTCCTGGCAAACCACTGGTGCAACCCCAAGAGTCCAAAAGCTGGAGAACTTGGAGTCCGATGTTTGATGGCAGGAAGCATCCAGCACAAGAGAGAAATGAAGGCTGGAAGACTCAGCCCAGTCTAATCCTTTCCTGTTCCTTTATCTGCTTTTATCCTAGCCGTGCTGGCAGGTGATTAAATGGTGCCCACCCAGATTCAAGGTGAGCCTGCCTCTCCCAGTCCACTGACTCCAATGTTAATCTCCTTTGGCAACATCCTCACAGATATACCTAGGAACAATACTTTGCATCCTTCAATCCAATCAAGTTGACACTCAATATTAACCATCACAGCAATACATGGTGGGGGTTACAGACTAGGGTGATGGGGTTGTGGGTTTCCTCTCAAAGCTCAATGGGCTGCTTCTATAATGAATTCTTTTTAATTGAAAAGGTGACTTGTTAGACAGGTATCCCCAAACTGATTCAGAATCTCTCGTAAAGCCTGGGAATCTGCATTTTCAAAAGCATTATCGTAATTCCTATGCACAGACATGTCCTGGGAACTCCAATTTGCCCTTCTCCCTTTCTCCTACAGAGTGCTTCCGATGGCCGAATGGAGAGTGGAGGAAAAAGACTTGGGTGGTCTCCCTTTGTCCCAAGTTCAAACTTTCCAGTGTAGAGGATCTCATTGGTGCAGTCCCCATTGTGACCTCGAACACAGCTATTGTGGTGTGAAGTTTTCAAGGTTGACCCCATCACAGGCCTCTTTATTTATGGTTTTGCAGATCTTAGGTCATAGATGTCTAATCTATTTTACTAGGCTGGCAGCAGCCACACAGAACTTTCTGTACAGCATAGCACATCTTTCTTAGATGAAAGTTTACAGGTAGAAATGACCTGGAATGGAACTGGGGACACAGTCTACTCCTGTGCTGTCCAATATGAAAACCAGCAGCCCCAAGTGAACTTGAAATGTGGCTAGTTCCAAGTTGGAATAAGCAGGAGTTGTAAAATGCAGACTGGATTTCAGGCAGTGCAAAAAAAAAAAAAAAAAAAAAGAATGTAAAATATCTCAATAATTTTTATATTAGAATAATATTGCGAATATATTGGGTTCCATAAAATATATTACTGGAATTAATTTTAGCTATATCTTTTTTTTAATGTGGCTACTGGCAAACTTAAAATTACACACGTTTCACATTGTATGTCCACTGTGAGTGCTGGGTTATCTTCTCCTACAGATACAGAATATTTAAAACCATAATGCTAAGTGATAAAAATGGGATCTAAATTCATATATTCTGTAAAATCTCAATTTCTCTTACCACACACACACACACACACACACACACATGCACACCAGAGTGATACATACAGTATTGAAAATCAGCATTCAAAATTAATACCTTTCGAGTTCTTCAAGGCTTCCATTTAACCAGGACCACGTGTTAAGTTTAGGGTGCTGTGGCTTCCATGCACTAATGAAGGACACCTCAGTTGTATGCCTCAGGGAAATGACATGTGACTAGCATGACACTTGATGCCTGTGAATTACAGAACAGAGAATATCAATTCCAAAGGCGCTAAAAGACTACTCTGAATTCAAGTGTTATCGGTGGTCAACACTGGAGGGTTTCTTTGCATCATAAATATGTTTCTTTGCATCATAAAAATATCAGTCATTCTAATTCAAACCTTGTGTGCAAAATTTGGCCTGGTACCACAGCCTTCATATACTCCAGAAGAAGAAACAGAGGGTCTGAGAAACTGGGCTGCTTATATAAACCAAATTCCCCAGCCCAACGCAGAAGTCAGAAGGAGAGATTCAGTTTTAAGTAAATACAAGCGTTGAAACAGTAGCTGTGCTACTGCCCCGAAACCCAGGCATTGGTGATATTCCGAATATTCCTTCCTTCTCTGCCCCCTGGTTGTGCTTGTTCCCTTTGAAGAATAATTAAGATTTAATGGCATATTCTCACAGTTTTTTGTCTGCCTGCCTTCTGACTGCCTACTGTGCAGAATGCTCGCGTTTGATCCTGGTCATTGCAAGAACTGTACAGTAATTGCCTATCTGGTGACTTGTTAATGGAGGTCCCCAGAGAGCCAGAACGCTGCTCTTTTGAAGTTCATCTTGTTTACTGTTGGCCCTTCTGGTTTAATCTGTATCATCAGAGAGCCTTGCTCAATTATTGGCAGCTCAATCTCTTCTCATTGCGACACAGGCACTGGGTAAACACTTCTTTTTTTTTGCTGCTTTTTCTTCTCTTTCATTTGTTTCTTTTTAAAAATATTTCTTCTTGTCTTACCCAGATGCGTCCACCTTGGTAAAGCATGATGTTATCTTGTGCCAGGGGATCTGTAGACCACTTGTGAAGCAGCTCTTCAGGCCTTCCCAAAAGACAGCAGGTTGGAGGGCAACCAATCATATGGAATGGTTCTGCTCTCCATTTCAGGACAAAATGACTTCTGCCCATCCTGTAGGATCAAAATGAGGGAGTGCCTTCTCCAGGAGACCTATTAGACACTGAAAAATCAGCTCTGCCTGGTTTATTGGCCTGTTCACTCAATGTTATTATGATTATTATAACACTTCTCAATATTAACTTTGGTCATTTGTGAAATTTTTGTCCCTCTAAACATGGGACCTCAGACAACCCAATGTTACATCTTCATTTCTCAAACCCTGGTGTTAAGGAGCCTTCCAAGAGTGTGGTTAAGGTGTGTTTGCAGAATAAGTGGATGTTCTCTAGGTCATGCTAACATTGCTCTGTCCTTTCTAAGAAAGGAAAAATTCCTCACTAGCTACCAGAGTTCCATGCCATTCCCTGCTTAACTATTATTGTCAGGAAATGTGGAATTAGAGAAATTTCTAAAATAGGAATTTGGATGTCATTACAGCAGGGGACCCTGTTGCTGCTAAGATTAGCACAGACAGAGGTTAGGGGTCAGAAGCTATGTAAGGACTTTGAGATCTCCGGCCAGGATGCCTCTGAAGGCTTTCAGCAGCTGAGATGGGGATGGCAACTCCAGTTGAACCAATAGCACTTTTTAAAATTAGACCTAAACAGAGTGTCTCAGAGCTTTTCCCATGATTAATATCTGAGCATTGGAAGAGAGAACCACACTTCCCACGTGGAGGGCTAAGATCCACATGGAGATACGTGATTAAAGATGAAGAGACGCAAAAGATGAACAAAAAGACACACTGTTGTTAATGAGGTTCAAGATCTTGAATCCAACTTAAACTCTAGACTTAATTAACCATTATATGAAAAAGTATTTTTTTCTTTAGTTGATTTGATCTAATTATTTCCAAAATCATCTTAATGCATAGAATTACACATAACATGAATAGCACCACAATCCTGATGTAAATATGTTTTGTACATTTGGACAAACTTGAATTGGAAAACTTGTACCAGCAATACATGTCAAGTTCAACTGAAAATAATTATCTCAATCACACTTCCGTTCAGTCAGTAATGGGAAATTCCTTTCCAAAGTCAGGCAGTGTGGTAAAGGCACTTTTCATGTATTCGTTGATTTAACCGCATAACAATGTCACATGACCTAACGACTTTTGTTACTATTTTTATTCTTTATTTAAGGAGAGAGAAACCAAGGTTAAGAGTAGCAAAACAGTATTTGTCAGTGTTGTGGATGAGATTCAAATGTAGGTTTCCCTGTCTGCAAAACTCTTCAAGATTATGTGACATTTGTGACAATAATAATATGATTACCTGTATTTTATTGTTTACTATGTAGAAAGATTAAGTAACCATGCTTAAAGATAAGCTTTATAAGATAATTCATATAAAATATCACATGTTGTGCGTTTTTTTAGCTCATTATCCTCTTAATCTTTTCAGTGTGTGGGAATTAATTTTGCCATTTTACTGATAGGGCAGGAGACTGATTCTCCATGTGTAAATTGAAATGCTTGCCTGAGGTCCCATAGCGGATGAGTGGCAGAATTCGATTGTGAACCCACTTCTCACTCCACTTCATCCAAGGTGAACATTTATCCTTAGGTAAACTCATTTTCAATACTTGAGCAACTTCTCTCAGGAATACTCACATCACCAAGAACCCCAAGTCCAATTTAAAAAACCTTATTAGTCTAATAAGACTTCAGTTCCATCAGCATAATTGGCAGGCACCTCAATCGCAGTCCAATTATTCTATACTGGATTCCTCATTACTGGGCTTGGAGGGGAGGCAAAATGTGGAGAGAGAAGGAAATACTTGTCAGAAACTGCAATTGTAGCCTGAGACCTCCCTGTAAGGCCAAAAGTTGTTGCCCAAGGTCTTCGGGGTATTGGAAATCTGGAAGAGGACATCGGTGTACCGTTAGCCTCCTACGTTCATGTTGGTTTGGGGGCAAAACAGCCAAAAGTTAATATCCAAACTGCATTACAGGAATTAAGACTTTTAAAGAACCGCTGCAGCAAGGAAAACCTCAGAACTCAGTTGCATGCTTAGCCTTAAATTACTTTGTTTCTTCTAGAAATGAAGAATGTAATACTAGCTTTTCTTTAGAACTAAAATCAACTATAACAAATGCACGGTTGACACCCCGTGCTTTTTAGACATCAAATAGTCTTCTTTTGGGGGAGGTAAAATATCACCCTTGCTTCTTTTCTTTTTTTTTTTTTGAGGCAGAGTCTTGCTCTGTCTCCCAGGCTGGAGTGCAGTGGCATGATCTCGGCTCACTGCAACTTTCGCCTCCCTGGTTCAAGCGATTCTCCTGCCTCAACCTTCCGAGTAGCTGGGACTACAGGCATCCACCACCATGCCCAGCTAATTTTTGTATTTTTAGTAGAGACAGGGTTTCACCATGTTGGCCAGGCTGGTCTTGAACACCTGACCTCAGGTAACCCACCTGCCTCGGCCTCCCAAAGGGCTGGGATTACAGGCACGAGCCACTGCACCCGGCCTCTTGCTTTCTTTTCTACCTTCAAAACTAATATGGCATTTTCAATGGCATCTGTAGAATAAATTCCTAGAAATAAAAAGGATAACTCACAGGTTATGCACATCTTTGAAGCATTTGACACACGTTGCTAAATTATCTACTGTGTGGCAATCTTCAGTCCTCTGAATTTTCTCTTATTCCCATAATCGTACATTGTTATTAGTTGGGTAGAAAATAAAAAAAAAAACAAACTAGGTTTGACTTCTGCCTTTTATATTTACTCGCTGTTTGACCCTGAACAAGTCATTGAAAGACTAAACTTTTGCAAAATGACGATAATAAGAAACAGTAGTAACAATACTAATCTTACCTAAGATGGTCTTGGTGAAGATTAGATAGATGATGTTAAGGGCTGGATAAGTATTGCTATAGGTGTACATATAGCAAGTTCCAGTAACACATTGCAATATGTGCTCTAACAGTTAAACCCCCAGGGTGCTTGAGAGCCAGTGGGAGGATCTGATAAACGACTTGAATATCAAGGTAGGCTTTCTGGAGGAGGTGACATCTTCACAGAATGAGTTTCAATTTACTTTTACCACTTTCAACATTTCATGGATTTTTAAACACTCAAATTGTGGTTTTCCAGCCCACATTCCAAGTCAGTCAGACTCCTGCCTTCTCAGAAGGACTGTTCAAACAGTGCCCTGGCTCTAAAAAAGCACCAGCTGGCTGGGCATGGTGGCTCATGCCTGTAATCCCAGCACTTTGGGAGGCCGAGGTGGGCTGATCATGATGTCAGGAGATCGAGACCATCCTGGCCAACATGAGGAAACCCCGTCTCTACTAAAAATACAAAAAATTAGCCAGGTGTGGTGGTGGGCGCCTGTAATCCCAACTACTCAGGAGGCTGAGGCAGGGGAATTGCTTGAACCCAGGAGGTGGAGATTGCAGTGAGCTGAGATTGTGCCACTGAACTCCAGCCTGGTGACAGAGCAAGACTCTGTCAAAAACAAACAAACAAACAAAACCAAAAAAACAGCACTAGCTATCAGAAGACAATAAATTTTATGGTTTCACATTACCCTAATAAACACTAAGTCAAATATTTTCATGTATTGATCTTTACTATATCGCACTGTTCCCATTTTACAAGCTGTTTCATGATTTTTAAAATTAGTTCACTTTTAATTGACAAATAATAATTGTGTATATTTATGGGATACAATGTGATGTCTTGATCTGTGTGTACACTGCAGAAAGAGTCAATCAAGCTAAATAACATACCTGTCACCTCACCACCTTATCATTTTTTGGTGGTAAGAATTTTAAAAATCTGTTAGCAACTTTGAATTGCACAATACATTGTTATTAACTATGGTCACTATGCAGTACAATAGTTTTCTAAAACATCCCACTTATCTAATTGAAACTTTGTGCCCCTTGAGAAATATCTTTCTTTTCCCAATCCCTCCTCCTCTCCACCCAGCCTCTGATAACTACCTTTCTCGTCTCTGTGTCTGTGGAATCTACTTTTTTAGATTCCACATATAAACCATTTCATACTTCAAAAACAAAACCTTTAAACAAGAAGAAGATGCCACCACAGCAGGAAAAGAAGCCCGATTCAGCAGTAAAAGCCACTTAATTATGTGTACACATCCGAGAGGGCTATTATGTCCCTGCTTTCTCTAAACAAAGCTTCTAAAGGAATTTTCTCTAAAAGCACCATTATGAACTCAACTCAACTTTACAAACACATGTACCCCCCCCGGGACTCTACCAAGACCAAGTTATTCCACTTCATTTCAACTCACAACTTGTTATATCAACTAGTCAGTAGGTGTAATTGTTCCACGCCAACCATTTTCAAGGAAATCAATATTGGCTGATGGACTAATCTCTCAATTTGTCTTACTTTATTCTTTAAAAAAAAAAAAGGAGAAAGCAATCTATGCATTTTTGGACATCCACATGTTCCAGAAAATCCATGATATACTAGAAGCATGCCTTTGGTGTTCCTTCATCTCATTCGCTGGTGATCTTCTAACAATTTTAATGATATATATCTGACTTGTCCAGTATTTCCTGTTTTTACACCTGACCCAAAATTAACAAGAGGCAGTTTGAGATTATTGGAAGAGATTTGTACTTCAAGTGAAGAAAGCTGGATTCTAATCACAGTCTTGCCACTGGAATCCAAGGTAAGTCATATACCCTCTCTGGGTTGTTTCTTCTTGTTTAAAATAAAAGTGTATTGAGGGGTTCAGCTGTCTATAACAAAAGAGAAGGAAGGAAAGAGGAAGGAAGGAACGAAGGAACGAAGGAAAATAAGTTTGTTTCTTTCTCATATAAAAATAGCCCAGTGTAGATAAGTCAAGACGGGTACAGCAGCTCTATGGTTTCAGAGACCTAGGCTTTTTAATCTTATTGTTCCACTAACCTCAGCATGTTGACTTCATGGTACCAGAGAGCTTACCTAGCTCCTGCCATCATAACCAAGTTCCAGCTAACAAGAAGGAGAAAGGACACACTCTTCTTTTTTAAGGAGACTCTCCAGAAGACTCTTGTGACACTTCTAACTACAGCCCTTTGGCCAGAATTTAGTTACACGTCACATCTAGCTTTGAAAGAGGTTAAAAAAAGAGTAAACTTCTGGTTGGGAAGTCATGTATCTAGCTGAGAATCAGAATTTTGTGACTAAGAAAGAAGAACGAAGGGAAGAATGAATATCAGGCAGCATCCAGCATCCTGTCTCAAAGCATTAGACCATGAGTGGCCCAGAGGCTGAAATGGAAAAGTCCAAGCTATGTGAGACTAATATACAATATTTTAGTATTTTTATTTCATGAAAGAATTACAAGCAGGACAGTTAATGCAGCTCCTCTTGTCTGTTTCACCATATATATTTTTGACCAAGACTGACACAGGTCACAAGAATGACTCTGCAGAGCTTTCAAAACTTTTCGTAATTCTGTGCCTCTCCTAACTCTACAGAAACACCCAAATTCTATGAAAAGGGAGCCAGATGGGAACGGTATCAGGAGAAAGAAAATACAATAATTTGCCTCAGAAATGTTTCTCTTTTCCCTCTGATGTCTCCTACTTTCTTTTAGGAAAATTTATAGCACCTTATGACCAATTTTCTATGCATAAAAACCTAAAAAAACGGAGAATTTTCTAGCCTCCTTGGAGCATGAATCTACAAGGTCCAGTTGACTGCCCATATAGCACAGAGCTCATGCATCAACCAAGAGCAAAAGTGAGAAGCAATTTAAAAGCCTCAGAAAATGCTGGCCAGGCACGGTGACTCGTGCCTGTAGTTCTAGCACTTTAGGAGGCTGAGGTGAGAGAATAGTTTTGAGCCCAGGCGTTTAAGACAAGCCTGGGCAACACATTGACATCTCATCTCTACAAAAAGAAAAAAAAAATCAGCTGGGAGTGGTGGCACATGTCTGTAGTCCCAGCTACTTGGGAGGGCTGAGATGGGAGGATTGCTAGAGCCCAGGAAGTTGAGGCTGCAGTGGGCTATGATTGCACCACTGCACTCCAGCCTGTACAACAGATCAAGACCCTGTCTCAAAAAAAAGTAATAATCTGAAAAAAAAAAAGCTTTAAATAGAAAATGGTGACCACCTTGACCCATACTGCTTAAGCAAGAAACTCTTCCTATGCCCCCAATTATGTTTGACATCACCCTAATAGGGTTGACAGAGCTGCATAGATCAAAAAGTAGGGTCAAGGAAGTTAAATAATGACCAAAATGAAAACCCTCACCATGTAGTAAAAGCAGCTCTAGCAAACTCTTTGAATTCAGATCCTGTCACTCTTGTCAGGTATTGTATCCCCAGCATCTAGTTGAGTGTCCAGCATCTGTGATCAATAAGTATTGTTTGATTGAATGAATGAGCGAGTGAATGGCTAACTCCAAAGTTCATGTTCTTTTCCTGTATCCATCTCCCACCATGATTAGCTCTGTGCTCTCCCTGCTAGAAATACTTGGCAAATCGGGAGGTGATAAAACCTACAGTGGAGCAGATTCCCACAGTGCTGTAGAATTGGAAACCACATCTTATCTCTGCCTAATAGCCCTGGTTCTATTTCCCACATCACAGAGAATGCAGCCTACAAGAGATTGAGTTATTCCACACAAAGACTTCACAGGAGGAAGAAAAAAAGTTTTGATTCACTCTTTCTTTTATCGTTTCAAATACAATAATGCACATTTTCATCAGAAGCTAAATGATAGTGCTTACAGTATTTAATATCTGAATTCAATTATGTTTCTGAAGGCTTATTACCATAGTAAAAGGAAAAGTAGTTTAGAGAATTTCCAAAAGCATCAGGGTACAGTTGTTAGAGGAAAAGTACACACTGTTAAGGAAACTATGTATTCACATAAAAGAGAGACAGTGAGACCAGCACAAACAGAAACACACACACACACACGCATGCACGCACACACAGGGCAGAAACACATAGATAGGAAGCATAAAGAGACAGCTTCCAGTATGTTCCTCCCATGTTCTTCACAGCTCTTGCACCATCCTTTTTTTGTATCCATATGCAAAAGAATGAATTTGGACCCATAGCTTATGCACACACACACACAGACACACACACATGCATGCACGCACACACATGGCAGAAACACACACATAGGAAGCATAAAGAGACAGAGAGCTTCCAGTATGTTCCTCCCATGTTCTTCACAGCTCTTGCACCATCCTCTCTTTGTATCCATATGCAAAAGAATGAATTTGGACCCATAGCTTATGCACACACACACAGACACACAGACACACACACATGCATGCACGCACACACATGGCAGAAACACACACATAGGAAGCATAAAGAGACAGACAGCTTCCAGTATGTTCCTCCCATGTTCTTCACAGCTCTTGCACCTTCCTCTCTTTGTAGCCATACGCAAAAGAATGAATTTGGACCCATAGCTTATGCCATATGCAGCACTCAACTCAAAATGCATTAAAGGCTTAAACAGAAGAACTGAAACTGTAAAACTCCTAGGAGAAAACATGAGGAAAACTTCATGACATTGTGACACTGGTCTTGGCAATTAATTCATGGATAATATATCAAAGCACAGGTAATGAAGGCAAAATCAGCAAGTAGGACAACTTCCAAACTAAAAAGCTTCTGCACAGCAAAAGAAACAATCAAAAGAGTGATAGGAAACCTATGCAATGGAAGAAGATATTTGCTAAGCCACATACCAGATAAGAGATTAATTACTGGCCGGGTGCGGTGGCTCACGCCTGTAATCCCAGCACTTTGGGAAGCCAAGGTGGATGGATCATGAGGTCAGGAGATTGAGACCATTCTGGCTAACGCGGTGAAACCCCATCTCTACTAAAAATACAAAAAAAAAAAAAAAATTAGCTGGGTGTGGTGGTGGCGCATGCCTGTGGTCCCGGCTACTCGGGAGGCTGAGGCAGGAGAATGGCGTGAACCCAGGAGGCGGAGATTGCAGTGAGTCGAGATTGCGCCACTGCACTCCAGCCTGGGCATCAGAGGAAGACTCCGTCTCAGAAAGACAAAAACAAAACAAAACAAAAGATTAGTTACTAAAATATTTAAGAAACTCCTACAACTCAATAGCAAAAAACAAAAAACCTAACAACCCAATTTAAAAATGGGTAAAGGACTTGAATAGACATTTCTGCACATGGCCAACATGTATAAGAGGAGATATTCAGCACCACTCATCAGGGAAATGCAAGTCAAATCCACAGGGAGATATCACTTCACACCTATTACCTTAGAATTATTATTTTTTTTTAAAAAGAAAACGTGTTGGTGAGGACATGAAAAAAATGGAACCCTTATACATTGTTGGTGGGAATGAAAATGGTGCATCTGCTGTAGGAAACAGTATGAGGATTCCTCAAAAAATTAGAAATAGTGCTGTCATCTTATCCAGACATCAAACTTTTGGATACTTAGCCAAGAGACTTCAAAGCAGAATCTTGAAGAGATATTTGTATACCCCTGTTTATAACAGCATTCTTTATAATAGCTAAAATATGAAAGCAATTCAAGTGTCCATCAATGGCTGAATGGATAAGCAAAATGTGGTGTATACATACAATTGAATATTTTCCAGCTTTCATTTAATTTATTCTTGTTTTGGAGATGGAGTCGCCCAGGCTGGAGTGCAGTGGCACAATCTTGGCTCACTGCAACCTCCACCTCCAGGGTTCAAGGGATTCTTTTGCCTCAGCCTCCGAAGTAGCTGAGATTACAGGTGAGCGTCACCAAGCCAAGCTAATTTTTGTATTTTTAGTAGAGACAGGGTTTCACCATGTTGTCCAGGCTGGTCTCAAACTTCTAAACCTCAAGTGAGTCACCCGCCTCGGCCTCCCAAAGTGCTGAGATTACAGGCCTGAGCCACTGCGCCTGGCCAATATTTTCCAGCTTTTAAAAGGAAATTCTGAAATATGCTACAACATAGATGAACCTTGAGGAAACAACAGTCAGTGAAATAAGACAGGACAAATACTACATAATTCCTCTTGTATGAGGTATCTAAAATAGTCAAATTCAGAGAAGCACAAAGTAGAATGGTGGTTGCCAGGGGTAGAGCTGAGGGAGAAACAGGGAGTTGTTATTCAACGGGCATAAAGTTCCATTTATGCAAGATAACGAAGCTCTAGAGATCTGCTGTACAACATTATGCCTATAGGTAACGATACTGTATTGCATATTTAAAAATATGCTGGCTGGGCAACTGTGGCTCATGCCTGTAATCCCAGCACTTTGGGAGGCCAAGGCAGGCAGGTCGCCTGAGGTCAGGAGTTTGAGACCAGTCTGGCCAACATGGTGAAACCCTGTGTCTACTAAAAATACAAAAATTACCTGGCATGGTGGTGCATGCCTCTAATCCCAGCTATTTGGGAGGCTGAGGCAGGTGAATCACTTGAACCCGGGAGGCGGAGGTTCCAGTGCATTGAGATTGTGCCACTGCACTCCAGCCTGGGTGACAGAGCAAGATGCTTTCTCAAAAAAAAAAAAAAATTATATATATCTACATATATATATATATATATGCTAAGTGGATAGATCTGTTAAGTGTTCTTACCACAATAAAATAATAACAATAAATAATCTCCTCCAATCATTTTTTATGATTTAGCTGGAGTAATTTGTCAAAGAGCAAATCTGATATTTTCACCCATCTGCCTAAAATCTTGCAATATGTTTCCCATTGCTTATGGGATAAAGGCCAAAACTCTTTAAACTGGCTCCCACTGGCCAAATCTGGGACAATGTAGCATCGAAATAAACAATGACAGAAATGCATTATTACCTATTAAATAAAATAAGAGTCTATGAATTCTTATATTTATAGATTAATTAATAGGAGGGGAAGTTTTTTCTTATTTTCTATTGCAAAATAACAAATATTGAGTAAACAACAGACTTATAAAACCCCCGGTGGATGCTAAAATTGGAGAGTGAAAGATTGATGGACAACAGGATACTCATATAGTCAAATAATTTTTCCTCTAATCACTTATTATTTACAAAAGGTACAATGTAACTTTACAAAGAAGTAACCTGGCAGATGCCAACTTAACAAAGTGGCCACACTTAGTTATTTATTTATTTTTACATTTTTTTAATTTTCAATTTTTAAAAATTTTTGTGTGTACATAGTAAGTGTGCATACGGGGTACATGAGATATTTTGGTACAGACATGCAATGGGAAATAAGTGTATAATGGAGAATGGGGTATCCATCCCCTCAAGCATTTATCCTTCAAGTTACAAATAATCCATTTACATTATTTATTTAAAAATGTACGATTAAGTTATTAGTGACTAGGATCACCCTGTTGTGCTACCAAATAGTAGGTCTTATTCATTCTTTCTATTATCTTGTACCCATTAACCATCCCCACCTTCCCCTCAGCCCCCTCTACCCATCCCAGTCTCTGGGAACCATCCTTCTACTCTCTGTGTCCATGAGTTTAACTGATTTGATTTTTACATCCCACAAATAAGTGAGAACATGTGATGTTTGTCTTTCTGTGCCTGGCTTATTTCACTTAACAGTGTTCCCCGTTCCATCCATTTTGTTGCAAATGACAAGATCTTAGACTTTTTCATGGCTGAATAGTACTTCATAGTGTACATGTACCACATTTTATTTATCCAGTCATCTGTTGATGAACACGGGTTGCTTCCAAATCTTGGCTATTGTGAATAGTGCTGCAACAAACACAGGAGTGCAGATATCTCTTGGATACACTGATTTCCTTTCTTTTTGTGTATATACCCAGCAGTTGGATTCCTAAGTGGCCAAATTTAATATCACTACTATCAGGACAAACTGCTACTACCTGAGATGGTCCTGATATGCTGCACTAAGTAGGATCCAGCATCACTTCTGTGTTATTCCTTAAAAAAAAAAAAAAAAGCCTCATGACCACTGTTATGGGGAAACATCACACCAACTAAATTGAGGAGCATTCTATAAACCAACTGGCCAGTATTTTTCAAAAATATCAAGCTCAAGAACAACAAAAAAAGTCTGAGAAAATGTTCCCATTTATGCCTGAGGTTACAATTTTTTGAATTTTTGTATGAGTGAAAAAACCAAACACCGCATATTCTCACTCATAGGTGGGAACTGAACAATGAGAACACATGGACACAGGAAGGGGAACATCACACTCTGGGGACTGTTGTGGGGTGGGGGGAGGGGGGAGGGATAGCATTGGGAGATATACCTAATGCTAGATGACGAGTTGGTGGGTGCAGCGCACCAGCATGGCACATGTATACATATGTAACTTACCTGCACATTGCGCACATGTACCATAAAACCTAAAGTATAATAATAATAATAATAATAATAATAATAATAATAATAATAAAAGAAAAAAAATAAAAAATAAATAAAAAAAAAAAGAAAAAAAAAAAAAAGAAAAAATCAGACCTTGGCGACAACCTTGAGGAGTAGGATATAACTCCCACATGCTTACTGTTCCAATAATGGCATAAGTGGGCTAAAGGAATCTAAAGCATGATTCTGAATTGCACACAGACGAAAACAGTAGCTATAGTGGGCAGTATCTGGATAATTGTCACATTTGAGTATGGGCTCTGGATTAAATTATAGCATTGTGTCAAAGTGGAAGTTTCTGTTTTTGATTATTGCATTGTGTTTATGTAAGAGACTATCCTTGCTTTTCAAAAATAGACATTGAAGAATTTAGGAATAAAGGGATATGACAATTCAATTTACCCCAAATGAGGGAAATTAGATCTATATTTAAATCTCTCTCTCTCTCTCTAATATCTACTATCTATAATATATCTATGTCTATCTATAATCTTTGTAAGTGTACATTATATATTTGTATATATGTATATGTGTGTTACCCAAAAAGGCACTGGCACATACTTACAGATATAAGGTATATAGAAGGAAATGTCAGTGATTCACAAAGGAGATACTTTTGTAAACAATTGAGTAAAGGGTATTCTTGTACTTCCTTACAACTCATCCTTAAGTTTGACAAATATTAAACTACCAAGTTGCGTCCTATCCTGAATACCCCACTTGAGGTCTTATAAAACTTGGTGCACACCTCCCTCCTCACCTCCACCTTATGCTATCCCTTGCTTTAAAATCCAGATGTTATGCCTTTTTTTTTTTTTTTGATGGAATCTTGCTCTGTTGCCCAGGCTGGAGTGCAGTGGTGTGATCTCTGCTCACTGCAATCCATGCCTCCTGGGTTCAAGCAATTCTTTTGCCTCAGCCCCCTGCCCAGTAGCTTGGATTACAGGCGCGTGCTGCCACGCCAGGCTAATTTTTGTATTTTTAGTAGAGACAGGGTTTCGCTACGTTGGCCAGGCTGGTCTCAAACTCCTGACCTCAGATGATCCACCCACCTTGGCCTCTCAAAGTGCTGGGATTACAGGTGTGAGCCACCATACCCAGCTAAGATGTTCTGCCTTTAATCTCTGGAGTTCACTATGCTGAGTTTTACCACCAGCCCCTTCACAGATCACTCTCTTCCTGCAACTCCCTTCTGCTCACCTTCACCTCTGCTAGGTAAGATCTCATGGAATTAGAGAGCTTGGCTTAATGTTTTTCCAACAGAGATGGAGAGTGTCATTTGCATAAAACCATTTTTGTTATCTAATATAATCTTGTTTCTTGATATATTTATGCCAATGAAAATTCACTGCTTAAAAGAGTATCAAAGCCTTAAAAAATATGTTTTGCTATAATGTTTTTTGCAGGAAAAATTGAAAATTATGGAAAAAAATAAACCCCAATTTCATCATTTTAATACTGAATACTGTTAACACATTCTCTTTTGTCTTTCTGCTGAGAGAGAAAGAGAGAGATTGGAGAAAAGGAGGACTGTGGGCTCCAGCGGCATGCTTCTGAGTTATAGAATTTTGCATCCTTCTTTGTTGGTTATATAACTATATAACATTCACAGTCTACCCACTGACCAACTGCATTGGATCAAAACATTATCTTTTACTTTTTGTTTAAATGTTGCTGGGGAATACTTGGTTCTGCGTTTTCTTCTCTGCACATCGGGCAGACCATGGCCTGTTCACTTTAAACCAAGGAAGAGCCTTATATCCTGGAAGCCTTCGCCTCAATACATTCCAGCATCAGCACAATCTAACGGGCCACATCAGTCGCTTTGCAGTCATAGACAGAGGCCAATTTCTCTCGAGAAGTGAGCTGAAGCTCAATGATTAAGAAATTTGGGGACTCAAGGCTCCTCTCTCTCTCTTTCTTTGGCTCTCTAGATGTGGTACATTATTCAAAGTCCACATCTCTTTGCTTCACCGTGTTTAAAATGGAAAGGAGAAATCTAATTTTATGCTCACTTGTATTCTTACATTTATTCAATCAAAGCAACACTCAATGGGCACCATTTCTAAGCGAGGCACTCTGTTACTGGGTAGGGATACTGAGCAGAAGCGATTATCTTTCCGCCGGATGCTCTCCCGCCAGCGGGAGAGACAGGTATTGAACAAAAAATTATAATGCAATGCAATCAGTTTTGCAGTAAGAGGATAGTCTCTGTGCTAGAGGAGTTTAGAAGATAATTTTTCTAAAATAATCTTTATCCTGGCTTCAACAATGACGGTGAGGAGCCAAGAGAGGAATTGCATGTTATTGCAGAATACTGAGGGTGTGCACCAGTCCAGTGCTGGTAAAGGCAGCAGAGTGGCTGCCGATCTGCCTGCGTGCTTGGCAGACATTATTAATCAACCCTTATTACCCTTTGAATCCGATTTCGAAAGCTCTTCTTAAAAGGGTGCCTCAAAATCTGAATCCCAATGTTTTGGATTCAGTCAAACCTTCGCTAGAACTCAGCCTCTGTAAATGCGGGATATATAATCTTGGGCAAGACAATCAACCTTTCTTATTTCCTCAAATTCTCCTCATTACAGAGCTCATGTGATAATTAAGTGAAATAATAGAGGTAAAGCTCTATCTTAGCCACTACTGATGGAATTGTGAAGTGATGCGGCCACGTTGGAAGACAGTTTCCTTAAAGTTAGGCATAAGTTTACTACGTGTGATAGCAATTCTTTTTTTTTTTTTTTTTTTTTTGGTCAGACTCATGGTGACAGTTTATTATAGTGAAAGGATACCAATTAAAATCATTCAAGGAGAGAAGTGCACAAGGCGGGACCCAAGAGGTCTTCGAGCATGAACTTCTGGTGGTCTTCTCAGTGGAGGACAACTTCTAGTTTCTCCCAGTGAAGTTATGCAAAACAGTGATTTTTCTTTCCTCATTGGTGTGTGATGGCACCCATGGAATACTACCAGCTAATGAAGATCATCCAGGCCTTGGTGTCCAGAGCTTCTATTGATGATCAGTCACAAATTTTGGTAGACTTCCTGCATGACCAGCCTTTGTCCCCATCCCCTCCACAGGTCAAGATATTACCAGATAGTCCAAAGCCTGCACTGTAAGTCACACGGTTAGCATAGATTATTTAGGATTCCCCAAGTCTTGAAGGTAAACAAAGGCATTCTTATCAGGCACTCCTATCTAAGCATATTCCATGTGCTTAGAGATTACCTCCCAGGAAATGAGGGAAAATGCCAGACCTCTCTTCAGCAATATTAATTTTGTACTTCACAGGACCTTAAACTTAATTTATTGAATTATACATTGTATGTGTATGTTTAAATGAAACAAGAAAAACTTTTACGAAGTTTGCATTGAATCCAGAGCTTCATTATTTTTCCGAAAGAGTGTTAAATAGGAAAATTTAAAGAGCATTTCATTATTTCACTGTTTCAGATTTAATTGTACTTCCTCATCAGTTTATAAAGTAGATAACAATGATCAAAAAATCTTGAAAATGTATACATCTAATTTTAATATACTGTCACATGAAATTTTACTCTGATCTCCTAGAATGTAGAGAAAATGGCATAAAGAAGGACAAAATAAAATAATAAGCTTAAATTTAAAAATTTTGCTCTAAGAATTAGGAGACTAAGAGTCTTGTTCTGGTAGTGTGACTAATTTGTTACATGGTTTGGGCTAATAGCTTAACCTTTCTAGAACTCAATTTGCCCATCTGTAATTAGTGAGCAGATTGAACTACATTGATTTTAAATTCCTTCATTACCTTCAAAATTCTACATATTTATACTTCTCAAAAAAAGAGGTCTGTCTGTGTAAGAATTAACCCATCATAATGATAAAGTCAGATAATAAAAGCAGCATTCTTCCAATATTAAAAGGACCTAGAGAAATATTAAGAATTTGAGTTACTTCTATTTCTAGATCATAATTTTTAAACTTACTTTTATTAAATATCTCTCCCTAATATCTCAGCAAAGTTTTGACAGTCTCGCTCTGTTGCCCTCGCTGGAGTGCAATGGTGTGATCTCAGCTCGCTGCAACTTCCGCCTCCCGAGTTCAAGTGATTCTTCTGCCTCAGCCTCCCAAGTAGCTGGGATTACAGGCATGTGCCACCATGCTCGGCTAATTTTTGTATTTTTAGTAGAAATGCTGTTTCACCACGTTGGCCAGGCTGGTCTCAAATTCCTGACCTCAGATGATCCGCCCACCTCAGCCTCCCAAAGTGCTGGGATTACAGGCATGAGCCACCACGCCCGGGCAACAATTCTATTCCTAAGTATTTAAGGAAATGAAAACCTATATCCACCCCAAAATTTGCTATGTGCATATTAATAGTGGCGTTATTTATAACAGTCAGAAAATGGAAGCAACCCAGATGCCTGTCAACTGATAACTGGATAAATAAGATGTGAGCTATCCATATAATGAAATACTATTTAGAAATAAAAAAAACAGTACTCATACATACTACAACATAGATGAACCTTAAAATCATTACACGAAGTGAAAAAAGCTAGACAGAAAACAGTACATATTATGTGATCCTGATTATGCATTAAGTCGAGAAAAGGCAAAGTACAGCAAGTTACTGGCTCCCTGGGACTGAAGATACGAATAATCATTGACTGAAAATGGGCTTGAGAGAGTTTTTTAGGGTGATGGAAATGTTATAAAATTGTATCGTGGTGGTGGTTACACAACTCTGTAAATTCACTTAAAAATCATTGTCCTGTACACTTAAAATAATTGAATTTTAAGTTACATAAATAACACCTCACTGAAGCTGTTAAAAAGATATATAAAGTTTCAGGATGGAATCTAGACATATTCGACACTGTTATTCCAACTGTCTTTTTTCAAAAAGTCTTCTCAGACTAGTCCTGTCACCCAACATGGACTACTTTCTCTACATAACTGTATTTGTAGTTATTTCTTGGCATCGAAACTCACCTTGCCTTATGACATGGTTTGTTGTTTGATGTTGCATAATTTAACTTTTGGTATACATATTTTAATACCTACCCAAAAGAATGTAAACTCCCCAAGGATAGGGATAATCTCTTATTTATTTTTATATCCTCATCCTTGGCATGTAGCCTTTAGCTTGGCCGCTGGCACAAAATTCAAATTCCAATATTTATTAATGTATTATTAGCTTCAACACTAAAAAAAAAAAGAACTTTTTTGCCAACTGTGATTTCTGAGTGAGAAAAAGAAGTAATCACAATAATGGCTACTTTCAAGGGTGAACACATTTTAGAAAACAGAGCAGCATAAAAGCAAGATCAATTCGGAGATGCTGCTGATTCAGGCTCAGCGTGGCTAATTAATTTACACTGCCATGATCACTGCAGACACATCTAAATTTTAGATTATTTTTATCTTGGTCAAAGAAGCCCTAACCCAAGCCAGCCTTTTGTTGCTAAGCATTTAGCAAAACAGACATTAAAGGAATTGGAGGAAAAAAATAAAGTTTCTGTTAGGCATTTTTTTTTTAAATGACAAATTGATGTCTTTTAAAACAATTCAAAGAGTAGCATTTTATGTAAGAACAACCCTTAAGTCAATTAAATTAATTGATCTGTGTGTTCAGATCAGCCAATGAGTTCACTGTCTTTCATCTAAACAGGAAAAAGAAGTTGGAAGGGCTTTGTAGAATCTCAGATGTGAAGGTTGCTTTGAGCTCATTAAGTGCTGCTCAAACTTTTAATGGTAGTTTAAGGCAAACATTGAAGATAATGCTTCAGAATTTTGCAGTTTTGTCTTACAGTGAAAGGGAGATAAGGGTGAACTAGACAATTGTTTTATCTATCAGCATCCACTTCCCCTTATTTGGGGATAGGACCTCAATTCTCCTTTAGGAGCTCCCCCTACCCCCGTTCTTTGTTTAGGTGGCACTTAACCAACACCCATATGAACTGGGCTCCCCTATCCATGAGGACCCACAACCGTTGTCCAGCTATAGCTTGTGATATTAATATAGCCAACCAAAATCGTTGACTTCTCATACTTTCTGTGAACACCATGAAAGAGAAACTTTTTTGCTTTTGTTTCTTTCTATTTAAAAACATCTTTAAAACTTTTCTAAGAAGTTGAAAGTCACAAAGATGCAGCGATTATCTTGATATCCTTCAAATAGATTTACAGTTTTTAAATATGTTAACACTTCAATATGTTCTGATTCTTTCTCATTCTCACTCTCTCAGTGTGTGTGGGGGGGTGCATATATATATGAATCTGTGAGTATAAAGTCTATATTTTTTTTCTGCATCACTGGAGAACAAGTCACAGCTATAATGATACTTTATTACAAAATACTTCAGCAGGTAAATTCTAAGAACAAGAACATTCTCCTATGTAACCATAATAGAATTATCAAATTCAAGGCCGGGGCATGGTGGCTCATGCTTGTAATCCAAGCACTTTGGGTGGCCAAGGCAGGTGGATTGCTTGAGCTCGGGAGTTCAAGACCAGCCTGGCCAACACAGTGAAACCTTGTCTGTAATAAAAATACAAAAATTAAATGGGTGTGGTGGAACACACCTGTAGTCCCAGCTATTTGGGGGCTGAGGTGGGATGATCGCTTGAGCCTGGCGGTTGAGGCTGCAGTCAAGATCGCACCACTGCACTCCAGCCTGGGTGACAGAGTAACACCCTGTCTCAAAAAAAAAAAAAAAAAAAAAAAAAAAATCAAGAACTTTAATGTGGATACAATATCATTATCTAATATTTTTACGTTTAGTAAATTGTGTTAACAATGTCCTTTACAGCATTTTAAATTCCAGGGTCCAAGCCAAGGTCACACATTGTCCACCTGCCATGTTTCATGATTGGAAACAGTTTCCCAGCCTTTCTTTGTCTTTCATGGCAGTGAAATTGTGTGAAAACTGGAGGCAAGTTGTTCTCTGGAATGTCCCTTAATGTTGGTTTGCCTGATTTCCCCTCATTTTTTAAATTATTTTATTTCCATGGGTTTTTGGGGAACAGGTGGTATTTGGTTACATGAGTAAGTTCTTTAGTGGTGATTTGTGAGATTTTGGTGCACCCATCACACAAGCGGTATACGCTGAATCCAATTTGCAGTCTTTTATTCCTCAACGCTTTCCCACCCTTTCCCCTTGAGTCGTCAAAGTCCATTTTATCATTCTTATGCCTTTGCATCCTCATAGCTTAGTTCCCACTTATAAATGAGAACATACAATGTTTGCTTTTCCATTCCTGAGTTACTTCACTTAGAATAATAGTCTCCATTTCCCCTGTTTTTAAATTTAGGCTTTGTATCTTTTAGCAAGAATACCAAAAACCATCTTTTTCCTGATTGCATCACTAGGAAAAATGCACTCTCTTTGCAATGGGAGAATATAAATTTGTAGCTGCTGGTCATCATCTTTGCTCTTACTGGAGAAGTCCTGCCTTATGATCAGGCAGCAGAGAGGAAAGCAGGCAACCACATGGAGAGGAATGGAGCCCTGATGATATCATTGCAAGGAATGGCAGCTCTCACTGCCTCAATAGAGCCCTCCAGACATCAGTTTTGTTAGCCAATCAAATGTTGGGTTAAACCGGATTTTTTTTTCGCAAGCCAATACATTATTAGGTTATTAGATGTTTTCGTTTGCAATGGAAAGAGGACTAATATGTTCAGGTCATAAAAGGAAAGGAAGAAATGTTGAAAGAAGGTAGACAGAAAACAAGGAAGGAAAGGAAAATGGAAGGAAAGAGAACTCTAACCCCAAAACAGAAGAAAAAATGGAAGGAAAGAAAAAGAAAGAAATAAGGGGAAGGAGAAAGACAGAAGGGAAGAAATGAAGTGAGAGATAATGAGATGAAGAAAAGAAGGAAAAGCAATCCACACGGGCTGCTGGGATTTGGCCCTGATGCATGCTCCACTGCTGGCTAAGGGTTTTGCAGAATGCAAGCTCAAGTGTGCTGAGGAACAGGTGCTTTCATTTCCTCTGTTCTGGCCTCCTTGCTCTGCAGCCACACTGCTGCCAACGCTGCTGCTGACCTCCTGAGATTGTCACTGCACGTGACTCTGCTCTCAGAGTTCATTGTTGCTACCACACCAGGCCACCTCCCAAGTGAGGACAGGGCACTCGCCTAATTCCTCAAGCACTCCTGAGTCTGGGCTGCAGCTTTGAAAATATATGGAAGTCTGGGGATTGAGACAGCAAATATATTGCAAATAAATCTTACAACGATGGAAACCCTCCTTTGGTGCTGTACAAAGCTGTGCCTCTGAGATTCCTTTATTCAGCAGCTTACCACTCTCTACACTGAAACATACTGGGTGCCTCTTTACCACTGATTCTGTCCCAAATAGAAGTGAAGGATTTTACTTATGCCAAACTGTCATCTACACTTAATCCTTCTCATTCCCTGTCCCAGGATTAATTGCTTTCCAAGATAATCAGTGGTAAGAGTATTCCTTCACTTTAGTGGAAACCATAGCCCCAAGACTACTTGAAAATAGCGCCATATTAGTGGAATTCTCAATTTCTAACCCAAAACAACTCATGACCCCTTGTATCCTTTCCCAACTGAGATCACATCAACTTCCATACAACTTTATTTTCAAACCTTTAGCATTGAGATTTTCAAAAGTCTTTGGCCTACTCTTACATATGATCCAATATAATGGGTGCACCAAAATCTTACATATCACCACTAAAGAACTTACTTATGTAACCAAAAACCACCTGTCCCCCAAAAACCTATGAAATTAAAAAAAGAAAGAAAGAAAAGAAATGGAGAAACAAATAAAACAAAAAATGAAAAAAAAAAGGCAAAGATGATCTGTTGGGAACCCTGAGGTTGGGCAGAAGTTGGATATAATAAAAATTTCATGAAGACAAGATCTGCAGACTCGAAAGTCAGGTGAATCAGGAGTTTTGGACAACAATTTCAGAAAACAGCAGGAGATCTTTAGCAAAGTATTCAAAAAACAATGAAGACCAGGTTTCTTTCCTGGAGGAGGTTTGGGGGAATAGATCTACAAGGATAAGTGATAGGGTAATACCACTTATTAACTAGGAAAAGATAGTGATTATGGGAGGCAGTAGCTTTTTCTACATTAATTTCTAGAGTTTCATTCAAGAGGCAACTTAGACAAGCCATGGGTAAATCTTTTTTTTTGATTTACACAGGATTTGACACAGTAACTTTCCCTCTGTGGGATCCTAAATCTGGCCAGTATTCTAGGAAATGGCAAAGAAGATGTCTGTAAAACCACGTTCGTGGGTCTACTTTTGTCCAAAATTGCAAAACATAGCACAATTGTTTTTTATTCTCTCTAGCTTATTTTTTCTAGACCTTTCCCACTTCTTCTGATATTAGCCTAACCATGTAACTATTGCTTCTTGCTGTTAAAAAGTAATGAGCACCATTGACTCCTCCATGTGAATTAATAGTACTCACTTCAATAAAGATTGAAGGAAGGTCTGACGATGATTCTGATGACTCTGGATCCTTACAAAATAGAAGAAAAGGTAAAGCAAGAGTCCCAATGTGAGTTTGAAGAACTTACCCTCCTGGTAAGGGCCCTTGGGAGAAGATGTATCTTTAATGGGATTTCGGATCCATTTTTACCTGGGTAACAGGGAGATTATTGGCAGGAAGGCCATTCCAATGCCTTTCAAAACAGTGTGAAGATGGCTTTTGCACTATCTACAAAATTCTACCTTAACTAATTTATTCTTCCAGTAGATAACACAGTCTCTGTATCATATGCCTTCATGTATATTTCTCCACTGAGATAGAGTTTCCTCTCCTACCTCTCTACCCTTTATGAGTCAGAGTCTTGCTATCAGAATAAATATAAATAAATGAAACATGGCAAACAAATGCTACACATATCAAAATGCTGGTGATGCTTTTTTATCTGCCCATTTTTGTCCACTCTCAACAATGAATCACCAGTTATCAGTCTTCACAAGTGGCCTGTTCTGTGTGTGCTGTCATAACAAAATATCTTAGACTGGGTAATTTATAAAGAGCAAAAATTAACTTCTTACAGTGCTGGGAACTGGGAAGTCCAAGATCAAGGCAGTGGCATTGGTGTCTGTGGAGAGCTGCTCTCTGCTTCCAAGATGGTGCCTTGCTTCTGTGTTCTCACATGGCGAAAGGCGGAAGGGCAAGATTCTGCTCTTCTCAGTCTTGAGCCCTTTTATAAGAGTACTCATCTTATTCATGAGGGCAGAACCCGCATGACTTAATCACCTCCCACAGGCAACATCTCATAATACTACTGCATCACTGAATATGTTTCAACATTAATTTGAAAGAGGACACCATCACTGAAACCAGAGCAATAATGAACAAGATGCAGTCAGGTTTCTGAGTGGCCAGAGAATATTTCACAAAATAGAGCCTCTAGAATTCTAGCACTTTGACCTACGGGATTGCCCCCAGTACTTTTTCTCCAAGCCTGTTTTATTTTGCCTGGGTAAACATTATAATAAGCTTTCATAATCTAGCTTCACACAGGGAAGCAGATTAAAAGCCACAAATTGGGAGAAGAAAAGGAGTTTTCTGGAAGTTGATGATAATTAGAAGTAAAATCGGATGCCAGACTTACAGTGAGGAAAAAGAGCAAGTCTTAAAAATCACACAAAAAGCAGACAGGGTAGTTTCAAAAGCTGAGGGTATCTGGGGGCATTTAGTGCTAGGACAAACCTGCCTTCCCACCTGAGTCAACCCCAGAGTATCCTCTTTTTCTATTACCCTCCCACAAGGAATGTGCTTGACATTTGACCTTGAATCCTTAGAGAAAAGGTATATTGTGTTGGATGAATTTTTCTTTAGAGAGCAGAAGGGAAAGTGAGATATTTATTTAAAATGCTTCCATGAAAAATAAAAGGTAAAGTAAGAACAAATTGCTTGAGTATATAAAGAGCTCAAACTTAAGTTATTTGGAAGTTAAATTGTCATAGAGTGATTCACATCCTTACGTTGCCTGATAAGTGAGTTATCAGAACAGAAGAGATGACATATGGCTAGGTGCTATCATGGAGGGAAAGGAGAGAAAGCTATCCCAAGAGAAACCAAAGATTTTAAGACAGTGTTGCAAGCCCCTTCCTGCTATTGAGACCTCTTCACCTTTAAATCTAAAGCTTCTGAAATCGAAATTGAAAAAAAAAAAATTACCAACATTGGCACCAACTGCCCACTACAGCACATTTGCCAGAGCTAGTGTGACGGTTGAAATTCTTCTGGTCCAGAATGGTGAACAACATCAGAGGGAAAAGGAGTTAGTCTTGCCAATCCTAGAGAAATGGGTGCAAAGAGTCAGCACCCATGGACTGATCCTGAGAAACACATTGCAGCTCTGAGGCTAGAAGGGTTTGTCAAGCCTCTTGTTAGCCATCCCTGGCTAATAAGATTTTAAGGCAGGCTGCTTTGAAGGCTGGTTTAAACTTGATAATTGCCATTTGGAATTCTCTAGATTCCTCTCAGATTTACTGGTCAAAGTCTTAAGGTCACACAAGCCATAGAAATACTAGGGAAAAAAAAGGCAGAAAAAAGATAAATCTACATCTTTCAACTCCCCCCTCCATAGAAAACATATGAGGATAACACCAGCGTGAAACAAATGCTATGAGGTAGATAATACTATCCTGATTTTGACAGACGAGACAAACAAGAAGAAACCAGAAAGCTTCTTCTGGTTTCTTCTTACCCACTTTCCAAATTAAAGAGTAAGCCAAAAAAAAAAAAAAAAAATTTTTTTAAATGAGGTGAGGAATGACTTAATGAGTACAATGTACACTATTTGGGTGATGGTTACACTAAAAGCCCAGAGTTGGCCGGGTGCGGTGGCTCACGCCTGTAATCCCAGCACTTTGGGAAGCCGAGGTGGGAGGATCACCTGAGGTCAGGAGTTCAAAACCAGCCTGGGCACCACGGTAAAACCCCAACTCTACTAAAAATACAAAAATTACCCAAGCATGGTGGTGCATGCCTGTACTCCCAGCTACTCGGGAGGCTGAGGCAGACGAATCACTTGAACCCAGAAGATGGAGGTTGCAGTGAGCTGAGATTGTACCACTGCATTCCAGCCTGGGCAATAGAGTAAGACTGTCTAAATAATAATAATAATAATGAAATAAATAAATACCCAGGGTTTACCACTACACAACACATCTATGTAACAAAACTGCATTGTACCCCTTAAATTTCTACCAATTAAAAAAAGAAGTACTAGAAACAATATGCAAGTCCACTGCTGCTTAACCTCTAGCCAGAGTTCCTTTCACTATACTGTGTACATGAAGGATAAGTCCAAGTAAAGACAAAATCAACAACCTGGAAAGAAAGCACACCAGGGGCAAACAGATGATCAGTTTCATAATCAGAGATTTTTCATGAATGGACGCCAGCATCTCTATCAGGTGGGGGAGCCCTGGGAAGCACCCAATAGCCCTTGTTGCTAGTAGTATCTCACCCCAGAGACAAGAGGCTGTCTCTGAGGGTTTTCTAGTATCTCATTCTTTTCTTTTGTGCTAAGGTCTATCAAGGCTTCTCTCTGGGCTGGACCTCTTCAAATGGATAAAATCCACTTTTCTTAGCAAAAGAACATTGTCAGCAATGAGGATCTTGATTATGGACAAAAATAACCTCAGCTATGACTGTCACTTACTAACTACTCAGTAGGATACACAGCCAGGACTAAGCACATCATACACATCCTCAATTTTAATCTTCGATGTATCCATTGGGTTATTGGGAAGGTTGAAGGAGATCAACACTTTGTAAACTGAAAAGCATGATAAATGTGTTAATCAATATTATCATCATTGTTGTTTTTATTGACCTAAATCTAGCTTTTGAGTATAAAAGTCTCAACTTCTCTTTCTGCAAAATCTCTGTCAATTTTTCCTCTTACCTGCCTCTCAAATAAACACCTTCCCCATCACCATGGCTGCTGACCTTATTAAATGTCTTGTCCTCTTGCACCAGACCTCCTTCTAATTGATCTCTCTGCCTTCGGTCTCTTTCTACCTTAATTCATTCCCCCACAGCAGCCGGATTTATTTTTTGATATGAAAATTTGATCTCAGTTCCTCCCATAAATCTATATGATGGATCAGTGAAATCTACAAGACGCTTCCAAACATCCACTGTGGTTGCGAGACACCAGGACCCTGGCTTTACGCAACCCTACAGACTCATTACTTGTGGTTCCCCAATTCGCCAAACTAACCTGACTCCCTCAAATCACGGTGCTTTAGCCAAGCACATGCTCTGCCTGAATCACCTCTCTCGCCTTGTTGAGTAATTGACACTAGTAGACAATGAAGCTCAAATATCATCCCTTCTATGAATTAGGTTTCAATATTTCCTTCTATGTCTGCCTCAATTACAGCAGAGTTAATCTCTCAATGACCCTTGTAGCAACCTGTGTGCATCCTTTGATTACAAAATAGTGATGATAATGACAACACTATTAATAATAATAACTGCTAGTATTTTCTCCACCCCGTTTTAAGCTCTATTAAGACACTTGTATAGAATAGCTCATACTCACAACAATCTTGAAATAATTTTATAATTGTCCCCATTTTACAGATGTATGGTCTAGGCTCAGATAAAATAACTTTCCAGAGGTTACACCACTGGCAGTAGGGGATGCTGCAGACTCCAGCACCTCTTGTGAGTCCTAAAGTTATAGCCTTCTTCACAGTCACTGGTTTACCTCATCCCACATGTCATCCTCTAGATCTGCACTGCCCAACATGGTAGCTACTATCCATATGTCTAGTTAAATTTATAATTTAAGGAATTAAGTGAAATCAAACATTCAGTGCATCAGTTACAGTAGCCACATGTCAGAAGCTCAATAGCTGTTATGTTTAACACAAATATAAAACATGTTCATCATCACAGAAAGTTCTATTGCACAGTGCTACCCCAGAGGGCAGGAATCTCATCTCCATACTGGTATCCCTAGCACTTAGGACAGTGCAGTTCAATGAAGCTATTGATGGAGGATCAGACTGTTGCTATATTGGCTTGATTTTCTTACGTCAACAATGTAAATCTACAATGTAAATGGGATTGTTATAAAACAATCTTCATCTATAATGTAAATGGAATTTCTTTTGAACAGATAATCAACTCTGGCACTAGTTCTGTCACCAATCTCTCTTTGGAGCAGAGAGCTCATGCATGGATGGCTCTTCTTAATCTGCCCCAGTGCCAGGGAGAAGAGAGAGTTTCAGCTCCTGAATCCCAGAAAGCCCATTCCCAATCCCACCATGGGTACACCGAGACAAAGTTAGATCTGTTGGTTCTCACCATTGCCAATCTCACTTTGGAGCAGAGAGCTCATGCATGGATGGCTCTTCTTAACCTTTGCCCCAATGCCAGGGAAAGAGATAGTTTTAGCTCCTGAATCCCAGAAAGCCTATCCCAATCCCACTATTGGTACGCCATGATAAGAGCTAGCCACAGCAATGTATTTAACCGTTTGATGTGTTTAGTTCTAAATTCTAATATAAAATTTCCAAACTGGAAATCTACTTTTTTTCACTGTTTGGATTGTAAATGGAATCATTTCCCTGGTAAACATTCCATCAGTATGGAATCTCCTGGGAGTTCAATTGTTTTTAATGCTCCAATCACATCCTTCCTCCCCCCTCAAAAATTGCAGGAGTAAATTTTCCAATTGTTTCCATTTTTCTTATTATTAACAACAGTGCTTTGCATTTATTTACTTGTGTAGAAAATGCCCATAATTTAGTCAGCCCTAGGTTTGAACCCTGCATCAACTGGCTTTGTAAACTTTAGATTATGTGTTTACTTCTCTAAGCCTCCAGTCTTCTTTCAGCTGTAAAACAAAAATATTACTATTATTATTATTATCGTGACTCAATTTAAAGCATTATAGTGAGGCTACAAAAATAAAATACATATTCATTGCTCAATACAGCACAAAGTCATCAACTGAACTGTTAATTGTTACTATTAGTATTTTTTAAAATTTTCTTATTGGCTATGTTTTGGAAACTTTATATAGCTTCATACCCTTTAATGTTTTTAAAGTTCTAGTGGAGAAGGGCTTAGTCCCTCAGCTTTTGAGATGAGGAAAAGGCTCAAAACAATGAAGAGAATTACTCAAGGTCGTCATGAATGAATGGCAGAGCCAGTATTCCACCCCAACTCTGAAGAACTATAGTACCAAAGATCTCCCAGCTCCACCGGGCATCGGTTTCAATTTACAAGAACAGCTCAAACTCAGACCAGACAGTGTGGCCTAGGGCATCTGTAGCTAGTGGCTGCGCTTGCATAGAAAGTGCCAGGCTATCTGGAGTTTCTGCAATGCACGTCCTTCCTCTAACTCTGTAGAATCCACCAGGGAGTGTTAAACCACAGGCCTTCCTGAAACAGGCAGAAAACCATTAACAGAGGAGAGCATTCCATTCTCTGCTACTGAAGACAGTTAGATTAACATTTTGGAAAAGAACCAAGAAAGTAAATATCAAGGGGAGTCATTCGGTCCTGGCAACACAGAGCAGATAATGAAAAAAAAAAAAAAATTAGAGTCATCTCTTTACTTTTAGATCCTTTATGTGAATGTTACTCAAATGGCACCAAAACAACACAGCATTTACAACTGGATAAAGGTTTTCCCGTCCAGGACTCCTGGAATTCATGATGCCAGTGATGCTGAAAATCAGCCATTATCTAAAATCTGCACTTTAAGAGAAAACACACTGCAAACCCCAGGCTTCATGCTCCCTTCAATGTATCTCTGCCTCTGAGCTTGGACTCGAGAAATACATGTTTGTCTATCATCTAGAAATTTCAGTCGATTCCTCAGCATAAAGAAAAACAGAGATAAAATTTCTGGGGGAAAAAATAAAAGAAAGTTAAACTATAACACAACACTTTGAGGAAGATAAAATCATATACATATATATACATACACACACATTCTGTCTTACCTGAAAGCATGCTGTTTCATTTCAATAAGAAACAAACTTGAGATTGATGCTGATGAAGGCAGCTGTACATTTTATCACTAATAAATGACACAAGGGGCCTTATTACAAAATATTTCTAAACATACAAAATTCTGTAATGGGACCCCCAGGGGCCAGCCCACAAATTGTGTACTCTGTGTCTGTATATGCACAGCCAAGTGTTTCCACGGTAACTAAGACGGTGTATGTAAGCAGTTCAGAATTGCTGGCATGCAGAAATCCTAAAGCCTGCCGACTTTATTTTTAGTCTGAACGGTTAGATTTCACATTTCATCAGCATTTAACTTGCTTCTGTTTTCTAACAAACACCACGCGCACATGCACACTCCACCAGATGTCTATAGTTTATCATGCAAATATTACATAGAAGCGATAATCATTATTAACGAACATAATCACCCAAAGTCGGGAGGGATATCATTCACTGCCAGTTTGTGCTCAATCCCTTCTGTCCCAGAGTCAAAAGGGAAAAGAAGGAAAAAAAAAAAAAAAAAAAAAAGGCTGTCAGCGATCAGATGTGCTTTAACAAAAAAATAGAGCTCATGTCCAACCAAGGGCTGCTGGTATAAAATTTCTTTCTGTTTTGACAACACTTTTTCTCCCCCAAGAGCAGAGGGTATGAAGTCAACAGTTGCCAGAGTGGGCCACTGGTTATTCTTCACCCACAAGCTTCCAAAGATTTCCCAGCCTCACCCAAGTCCATCTTCTGGTGGTGATACCAGCAAGCTTTTGGGTTGTAAATTACAAGATGGGAGGAAAATCAAGCAACAATCTTCTTGATTTCTCCTTCTCTTTGTTCTTCTCTCTCGTAGCAGTTGGTCCTTCTCAGTCTGGCCACCTCCTGCCCTTTTGTTTCTCTACAGCAGAGACCACAGTATTACAGCCTGTGGGTCACTACAAGCTTGCAGACTTATTTTGCTTGGCCCACCTAGTGTTTTAAAAAATAAAATAAAAACAATTAGCTGTTGACTCTTAAAGAAAGGGAGGTTTCACATAGAAATCCAGATTTTCAGTAAGGAAGGAAGGAAGTGGGGAGGAAGGGAGGGAAGAAGAAAGGAACGAAGGAAGGAAAGAAGGAAGGAAGAGAGGGAGGGAGGGAAGGAGGAAGGAAGGAAAGAAGGAAGGAAGGAAGGAAAGAAGGAACTATCTGCAACATTGAGCTAGCATATCTGTTGTCTAATGGGCTAAGTGGAGAAGATCGGCCTTCTTTAAACTGGACAAGTGTGTTTCATACTGCTAATTCACCACTTCCTTCTAATGCATTTCCAGGCCCATGTCACATGTTTACCTACTGAGATCCTGTTTTAAATGCTGATCTATAATTCTCCTCCATCCCTGAAGAGATCCTGGAGCAACCAGATCTTTGCATTGCCCCCTCACTCCAGGTTTGGACTTGAGGGGAATCTTATGATTCTCTTTAACTTTTCCTTTCTCCCTTTGTCCTTCCTGACCTCGCTTCTCTTCCTCCCTTCCTTCCCTTAAGTAATTCCTAAACAATTCCTATGTGTCTAGCCTGTTTCCAGTCACTGTGAATGATATACAGAAAGGTAACATGGCTTACCTTCTCAAGGATGTGGCAAATTTTATTGCATGATGCTTTTCCCCCAAACAATAAGTAGGAATATGCAACTTGAAGGCTGGATGCAGTGACTCATGTCTGTAATCCCAGCACTTTTGGAGACAGAGGTGGGTGGATCACCTGAGGTCAGATGTTGGAGACCAGCCTGGCCAACATGGTGAAACCCCATCTCTATGAAAAATATAAAACTTAGCTGGGTGTGTTGTTGGGTTTTAGTCCCAGCTACTTGGGAAGCTGAGGCACCAGAATCGCTTGGACCTGCGAGGCAGAGGCTGCAGTGAGCCGAGATCATGCCACTGCACTCCAGCCTGGGTGACAGAGCGAGATTCTGTCTCAAAAAACAGCAACAATAAAAACAAAACAATAACAGACAAACAAAAAAACTGGACGCTGAATTGCAATGCCATGGTTTTCTCATCTTTAAAATGACTTCACAGTGGTGAAGTTCAAATTGGATAATGTATGCTACATGTTAGAGACTTACCCCAGAACTTGGTAATTAATCGTTAACAATTTAGCAGTAAGACAATCTGGCACCATGGTTAGGAACATGAGCCATGGATTTCACCAGAACCAGATCCAAATTCTGGCTCTCCCTACTTACTGGTTGTACGGTCTTCGGCAATATATTCTCTCTGAGCCTCAGTTTTCTTATCTGCAAAGTGATTTAATAGTAGATAACTTCATAGTAATGCACTGATGATTAATGAGAGTGCCTAAAAGTGTGTAACACAGAGGCACTTAGTAAGTAAACTAATGACACTTTTAAAGACTTTTTAAAAAATTGGCTGGGCATAGTAGTGCACACCTGTAGTCCCAGTTACTCAGGAGACTGAGGCAGGAGGATCATTTGACCCAAAAGGTCGAGGTTACAGTGAGCTATGATGGCGCCACTGCAGTCCAACCTAGGTGACATAGTAAGACCCTGTCTCTAAAACAAATATGTAAATAATTTTTTTTCAGCACTATTAAGAACACATGATTTGAGAGTTTGGCAGAAAATGAGAAATTGAAGCTCTGCCTTCAAAAATCAGAACACATTGTACCAGTGATCTATTGCTGAATAATAAAATATTTCCAACACTTAGTGATTCGAAACCAACAAAAGTTTATCTCTCACATGTTCTGTGGTTCAGGATTTTTGGAGCAGATTCTCACTTGAGGTCCCTCCTGAGGTTTCAGCCAAGGTGTCAGCAGGGGCTGCAGTCATCTGAAGGCTTGACTGGGGGTGGAGGAGCCACTCCCAAGATGCTTTGCTCATATTACTGGCAGCTGGTGCTGACTGTTGGTGAAAGTCCTCAGTGTGTGGTCCTCTCCAGAGGGCAGCTTCAGTGTCCTCAAGATAGCAGGTGGCTTCACCCAGAGCCAACTATACAAGAAACAAAGAGGATGGGTGTGGTGGCTCATGCCTGTAATCCCAACACTTTGGGAGGCTGTGGTGGGTGGATCACTTGAGGCCAGGAGTTCGAGACCAGCCTGGAGAATATGGTGAAACCCCATCTGTATTTAAAATACAAAAATTAGCCAGGCATGGTGGTGCATGCTTGTAATCCCAGCTACTTAGGAGGCTGAGGCAGGAGAACTGCTTGAACCCGGGAGGCAGAGGTGGTGGTAAGTCAAGATCATGCCACTGTACTCCAGCCTGGGCAACACAGCAAGACTCAGTTTCCAAAAACAAACAAACAAACAAACAAATGAGAGAAAAGAAACAAGGAAACCATAATGCTTTTTATAACTTTGCCTTAAATATTACATGCCACCCCCTACTCTATACTCTAGGAGTCACACTACTCAGACCTGACTAAGCATGGAAGGGGACTATACAAATGCACAAATCTGTAAACAAGCATCACTGGGGCTGCCTTGAAGGCTGGGGTCCACACTGTGACCTTCATACACATATGTGTAAACAGTCCAGTGCTGTGAAAGAGGATGCACTATCTACTTAATTATTTGATGATTGGTAGAAATTAGAAGTAGTAGGCACACATACTTGAATCCCTGAGGAAAAGTTGAAAGCAGGGGTCAGACCATTTCAGAGAGTCTCTGACGCTTCTTGTGAGTTTCAAAAGGGAGGAAGGGTAAACAATCTACACCTATTATTAGCATATGTGCAGGCTTTTACTTATGTATTATCTCATTTGATCTCAAAAATCTCATTCATGCATTCATGCATTCATTTTAATCAAATACCGACCGTATTTCAGATACCATACTAGGTGCTGATAATACAACAAAACAGGTCAGACGTAAATGTTGCCTTCATAGCCCTTACCAGCCATCCAGGGGGAAAGAAAGGCTTTGATGAAGTCTGAAGTGTGCACCTCATGCAGGCTTGATGTGGAGATTGCATAAAAGCAAATTATCGAGTGCTTTCCGTAGGCTAGGTATGGCGATGAATGCTTGAGAGGCCTTATTTCATTTAATTCTACCACCTCCCTTTAAGATAGGTACTCTAAGTGTCTCTAATTTTTATATATGAGGAAAGTGAGCCTTAGAGAATTAAGTCAATGGCTCAAGGCTGTGCCGTTACACAGCTAATAAGCAGGACCAGGCTCCTGAGTTCAGTTGTGCAGTGAGGAGTAAATTCCCACTGCAGTTATGGCTCCTAAGTTCTGCACCCTACCATGGGGCTGTGTCTTCCTGGAGGAAACAGTGCATCCTTCTAAGTCACACAAAGGGGCTACCCAGGCCATCAAAGATCCTTGTAGAAAGGGTGAGCACCCCCTAGTCCTATTTTATTCATTGCCGCATTACCCCCTTAGCTGTTGTGCAGTGAAAGACAAGGTGACAATAGAAAGAATCTGGGAGAAAGTAAAGAGGAGCAAAAGCTATTGCGGTGCCCAGGCTGACCTGGACTGAACTCATCTTTATTGGCAAGAAGGTAGGGCCAGCTTAGTTTGATGTTGAATGTTGGGCAGACACACACCTGCATATTTTTAGAGGAGTTTTTCAGACAGAAATAGGAAGACAAAAGCAAAGAACAGTATTCCTTCTTCCTCGTCCCTTGCCTTCAGTCCAAAAATCATTAGATAGGTCTGAACACGGTGCCTTATGACTAATCCTAGCACTTTGGGAGGCCAAGGTGGGTGGATCACTTGAGATTAGGAGTTTGAGATCAGCCTGGCCAATATGGTGAAACCCTGTCTCTACTAAAAAAATAAAAAATTAGCTGGGCATGACGGTGCATGCCTATAGTCCCAGCTACTTGGAGGCTGAGGCAAGAGAATTTCTTGAGCCTGGTAAGCGGAGATTGCAGTGAGCCAAGATTGCACCATTGCACTCCAGCCTGGGCGTCTCAGGAAGACGCAAAAAAAAAAAAAAAAAAAAAAAAACTTTAGATGGAATTGAGTAATATAGACATCCTGGTTGGAGGTTGGGGGCAGATGGCTTGGGACAGGGTAAGGAAGACAGCAGAGTAAGGTTTTGTAGCCTGAGTGGGTAAGTGCGGTGTCCCCGAGGAAGGGCGGCCACAGCTCTACTGGGAAGAAGTGGACATTCCTATTGAGGGGTGGCTTTATAAGGGGTGATGGAGCCCTAGTGGAAATAAGTGCCATTTCTATTTAGCGGTAGCCTGATACAGGATACTGGACTCTAATGGAAACAGCAGGCATCCCCATTTGGGTAAAAGGTAAGAGGTGGTGAAGGTTAGCAGGAAAACGAAGCCACCTATTCCTGAGGTTGGCCAGCACTGAGTCCATGCACGGAGGGGAGGGCTTCACTGTGGACTGGCTCATCGTGCTTAGGTTGCAGGAGGATGAGTGGGATGAGCAGAGCATCCTTTTAGTGGGGGAGCAACTAAGGTGACAGGAGGTTGGTTACAAGGAGAGTAATGGTTAGTAGATGTGATGGTTAATATTGAGTGTCAACATGATTGGATTCAGGGATGCAAAGCACTGTTCCTGGGTGTATCTGTGAAGGTGTTCCCAAATGAGATTAAAAATTGAGTCAATGGACTGCGAGAGGTAGACCCACCCCCAATCTGGGTGGGCACCATCTGATCAGCTGCCAGTGTGGCCAGAATAAAAGCGGGCAGAAGAACGTGGAAAGACTAGACTGGTCTCGTCCTCTGGCCTCCGTCTTTCTCCCATGCTGTATACTTCCTGCCCTCGAACATCAGACTCAAAAGTTCTTCAGCTTTGGGACTCAGACTAGCTTCGTTGCTCCTCAGCTTACAGTCGGCCTATTGTGGGACCTCACCTGGTGACTGTGTGTGTCAATACTCTTTAATAACCTCAATATATATATCATATATATGATAGATATATATCTCCTATTAGTTCTGTCCCTCTAGAGAACCCTAAGAACAAATAACAAATTTCTCTTGGTTGATTTCATAGTTTGCTGGTTACCAACCAGTAGGGCTCTGTGTCCACAAGAACTTCTGAAAATAATCAGAACTTTTTTTTTATAGCTGATTATTGGGTGCTTGGTGTACCTATTTGCTTCTCCTTCTGCACAAGGCAGTTTTGTATCACTGATGATGATATCAGGCTGAGAATGCCCTCCTGGGTTCACTCAGCCTCCATTTCTTTATTCTCCAAGCTGCTGGTTCTTCTCTGCATTTTCTCCTCTAGAAATGACAAGATAATTTATAGTGCTTTCTGGCAGAATCTGGCAAGTGTTTTAGTGATTTTTAAAAAGTGCTTGTGTGAGAGAGAGAGAGAGAAGAAGGGAGAAGAGGAGAAAAAGAGCAGGAAGAGGAGAAAGAGAAAATACATCAGTTTACAAAATAACTCATCAGTACTCTTCAAAAGTGTCTGAGTCATGAAAAACAAACAAAGATTCAGAAATTTTTAGGTTAAAAAGTAATCTGGACCTAAATATCTTTTTTATTTTTATTTATTATTTTTCATTTTAGAGACACAGTCTTGCTCCATCACTCAGGCTGGAGTGCAGTGGTGCCATCATAGCTCACTGTAACCTCTATCTCCTGGGCTCAAGTGATGCTCCCACCTTGGCCCCTCAAAGTACTGGGATTACAGGTGATCCACTGCACCAGAAAAGTTTAAAAAAAAAATGACAAGAGAGAAAGTTCAGGAGAAAAGGACAAGAAATGCTTGTGGAGACATTCAGCGCTTGAGAAAAAACATATTAAAATCAATTTTACTTATACATTTGATAAATCTGCTGGATAGCATCTTTAAAACATATTTTTTAACATTGAAATAATTTTAGACTCACTGAAAAATTGCAAAACAGTACAAAGATTTTCCACGCATGCTTCAACCACCTTCCTCTAATGTTAACATCTTACATAATCATAGCACAATTGACACGATGAAATTATTATGGATATGATATTATTAACTAATCTGCAGATCTTGCTACAACTTCAATAGGTTTTTTTTCAACTGATTTCTCTTTTCTGTTCCAGGAACCCATCCAGGCTCTCAAACTTCATTCGTTATTTTTCCTTAGACCTCTCCAATCTGTGACAACTCCTGAGTCTTTCTTTGTTTTTCATGACTTGGACACTTTTGAAGAGTACTGTTGAGTTATTTTGTAAAATGCCCCCCTCGATTGGGTTTATCTGATGTTTCCTCATTAGATGCTTCCAATTAGAAGGAAGATTTGCATTTCAGGCAAGAATACCACAGAAATGATGTGCACTCCCCAGTGCATTATGTCTGGGTATCAGGATGTTGATATGTCTTATTACTGGTGATGTTAGCCCTCGTCTCTTGGCTAAGGCAATAGCTGTCAGACCTCTCCACTGCAAAGTGAACATTTTTCCCTCTTTAATTAATAAGTGTATTGTGGGGAGATACTTTGAGACTGCAAACATATCCTGTTGTCTTTTCACTTTTCTCCCCTAATTCTGGCATCTATTGATGGTTCCTACATGCAACGATTATTATCATGGTGTTTGTAGAATGTCTACAATCTTCTGAATGCAGCAACAACCACATCCAGTTTATTAACTTCCCATAAGAAAGCCCTCTGTCACCTAAAACAACCCAATCTATGTCTAATAGATTTGTTCAAGAAGTCTTTACGTTTGGGAGAATAATTTTCCTGAAGCTTCTGCTCAGTCACACTTAGGTCAACAGAAAACATCCATCATTCAATCTTGTATATTCTCTGCCTCTTCTTGGTCCTTCTTGACTACAGTGAAACACCACACTCTAGGAGTAGCCCAACAAGCAGAAAGCAGATAATCTTATCACTTCTCTTATAGCAGATATTCCTGTGATATCTATAAGGCCCCAGCAAAGAAAGTGCATGAGTAAAAAGCACATTGGCTGAAGAAAAGGAAGGAAGTGCCAAGGCCCTTTGCCAACCAAAGATCACGGACACTCCATAAAATGCAGCTGCTACTCAGCTCCATATTTTTTCAATACCTTCAGTGAAGTATTTTCCAAAGAGTTTTTTAAAGTCGGTTTTCTGAATCTGCCATTTTATCAACAAGATATAAATGATTCCAAATTTTAAGTGATTTCAAATAATACAATTAGAACAAAACCTGTGCTGGTCAAACCAAAAAGTCTCAGTGAGTTCCAGTCTTCCGGCCATGTATTTGTGTCTGTAATAGAACTCTCTGGGCAATCTAAGAACCTAGACACTTTTGGGGATGTCTGATGTTCCATGGGGGATATTTTGTGCTCAAAGTGTATTCAGTTTTTATTTTTCTTTCATATTCTCCAAGTGACTTTTGGCTTCTGCATTCCATACACATTATAAGTGGACTTTTGGATGTGAGTGTTAGAGCTTGTTTATGCAAAGAAAATTTCATCATAAGAGATGCAGCCCCTTAATATTTTCTCAGCCCCAAACTTTAGCTGGAGCTGTAGAAAGTGATTTAAATTAGCCAAGTTCCCTTCTCTTATGACAGTGTTTCTTGTAGCTACGGTTTGAATATGGTTGGTCTCCACCAAAACTCATGTTGAGGCTTGGTGCTTGATGCGGTCATGTTGAGAAGTGGTGCCTTTAAGAGATGATTACGTTGTTAAGAAGGATTCATATCTTTCGAGTGAGGCTGAGTTAGTGCTTGAGGGAATGGATTAGTTCCTATGAAAGTGGGTTGTTACAAAGTGAGTGTGTTAGGCTATTCTTGCATTGCTGTGAAGAAATACCTGAAACTGAGTAATTTATAAAGAAAAGGGGTTTAATTGGCTCACACCTCTCTTGGCTATACAGGAAGCATGGCACTGGCATCTGCTTGGTTTCTGGTAAGGCCTCAGGAAGCTTTTAATCATGGGGAAGGTGAAGGGGAAGCAGGTGTCTGACATGGCAAGAACAGGAATAGGAGAGAACAGGAGTAAGACAGAGAGAGTGGGGAGGTACTCAACACATATAAACAACACGATGTCATGAGAACTCATTCACTATGGTGAGCAAAGCACCAAGCTATGGGGGATGTGCCGCCATGACCCAAACACTTCCCACTGGACCCCACCTCCAACATCAGGGATTAAAATTCCACATGAGATTTGGTGAGAACATATATTCAAACTGCATAGTGAAGCTGCCTCCCATGGTTAGCCCTTTGCTTAATCGCTTCTGCTTCTGTTTCTCCAACATATTATGATGCACATGAGGCCTTCACCAGGAGCCAACCAGTTGCGGCCATCGGATCTTTCATTTCTCAGCCTTCATCACCATGAGCCAAAATAAATCTCCTTTCTTTATAAATTCTCCAGTCTCAGGCATTTTTTGTTATAGCAACAAAAAATGGACTAAGACACGATCCTATGGTATTCATTCCTTACCCTGTTTCTATCCTCCTATTGGCTGAAGTATAGAAGGTTGAAGAATCTTGCATATTTTCTTTGTCCATTTTGTAGATTAAAATATTAAACTAGGCACACCTAGGAGACCTCCCACAAAGTTGATATCAGTCCTTGAGTTTACATATTTTCATTTCATTTAACCCATCATTCTTTGTCCATGCATCCAGGTGATTAAAAAAATGCTTCAGGTCGGGAGCAGTGGCTCACGCCTGTAATCCCAGCACTTTGGGAGGCCAAGGTGGGTGGATCACCTGATGTCGGGAGTTCGAGAACAGCCTGGTCAACATGGTAAAACCCCATCTCTACTAAAAATACAAAAAAATTAGCCAGGCGCAGTGGCAGTCGCCTATAATCCCAGCTACTTGGGAGGCTGAGGCAGGAGAATTGCTGGAATCCAGGAGGCAGAGGTGGCAGTGAGCTGAGATCATGCCATTGCAGTGCAGCCTAGGAAACAAGAGTGAAACTCCGTCTCAAAAAAAAAAAAAAAGTTTCAGTGATGAAGCAGTAGATTAGTAGATTTCCTTGCTGTAAGTCAACATACAGTGTATCACCCCAAAAGTGAAACGTCAGGGACACAGCATAGCATGTTGGAAAAAAGCAGGGACTCTGGAGAGCCAGATTGCCTGATATTAAATCTCAGCTTCATCACTTAACAGCTGCATTACCAGGGATGGATTACTTAAGCACTTCCTGACTCAGTTTCCACATCTGTAAAATGGGGTTAATAATGGTACCCACTTCATCAGATAGTGGTTAAGATTAAATAAGTTATATAAGTAGAATGCCTAGAATATACATAAAATGATCAGAGGAACCTCAGTAAAGATTGGATGGCTTTCATTACTTCTGAAATAAGTAAAAATTCCCTTGGGAAATGGAACAAGATGGTTAGAAAAGGAAACAAGGCACTGAATGAACAGAGAGAGAAACCTTTTATTTTTTTCTGAGTTGAAGGAAGAACAGAAAGATCTAGCACAAACTTCCATCTTAAAGCAAGCTGGCATCTCTTGTTTTTATCTTTCATGTCAGGAGCCTGAGTCTCCAAAGACAATTGTGAAGGGGATTGTGTTTGACTGATCAATCAAAAGCAGCCCCCTTGCTTGTCTTCTGAGACTCTGAATTAAAACCTCCAGGCAGGATTCTAGGGAGGACAGGACCGGCGAGGGGACGGGCAGCTACTCAAAGTTGAGTGGGCTTTGATGGTAGAGAAGCAGCTGAGATAAAAGAGCTCCTCCCAACAGAGCTGAAATTAAAACGGGAAACATTTCATTAGGCCCAGTCCCAGGAAGGGAGCCCTGGGTGGTGATGAAAAGCAGAGGGGACGGACACCCCAAGCCAGCTCTGTCAGCAGTGGGCAAGTGAGCAGGCCACCAGCAAGGACAATTCTTCCAAGGACACTCTGTTAAGGCTGCTTCAAGCAGCGTGAGTCCCCACAGCTACAGGAACACCAGGAAGCCAGCAACCTCCAGAGTTCAGCATTGAGAATATGTGGAGAACTGATTTCCACTTACCTGACTTCAGTCTGTTCCATGGCCTCTCCTGGTCCCTACTTCAGGCCCAAAGTCTCTAAATGCTCCCACTAGTCTGGGCATTCACTGTCATCAAACAGACCTTCCTTTCGTCAGCCGCTAGCAGTGTGTTATTTCTTCTGCCTGGACTGCCTTTCCCTCATCTCTGCCTGCCAAGCTCCTACACATTCTTCAAAATCCAGCTGAAATCTCACTTCTTACAAGATATCCTACAGCCTCTATCAGCAATGTATTTCTCTGATCTATCCAGAGGGTTCACATTCCCTTGTACTTGGATTTTAGAACATGCCATGGACCCGGTAGGTTATGCTTGGTCAATGACCCACCCTGTTCTCCCACCACATTGTATTTGTAGGTAGGAGGAGGAGCATATCATTATCTAATTTTCCACAGCAATCACAGATATTAGAGTTGAAAATGACCTCAGGCTTCCCTAATTCAGACATGGCAAATTTACAGCACATGGGATACCACTTCTACCATCTGTGGTCAAGGCAGACCCTATGCACCACTCAGAGAATTCTTCATTTCTGTTGAATCTGGACTCAGATTCTTTGTCAACACACTGTTCCAGGCAGTCACACTCAACATATTTGAGTTGGAATTTTTTTTTTTGTCTTTTTGTCACGGTCACAAACAGGTAGCCTGTAACACAAGGCGAGTACAGTTACCAGAATAACCCACAGAAATGAAGTAGTAATCAGAGTGCAGGACCTCTAGGGATATGTGACAATGCATAATTGGTCACTAGACCTTAGGATTTAAGTACGAGGGCAGCCCCAACCACAGGGCTTCCTGACATATTCAGGCAATGACTCCAAGCTGGTGGGCAGGAACCCAACCTAAGTCACTGGGGTGGGGATTCACAGCCTCTTATCCAGTTGCTAGAGCTAAACCTGCTCACATCCTTGGGGCCCCAAAGGACCCAATGTAAACAGATGTGTTTTGTGAATCTTCAGTAAAACTTTCCCCAGACGCAAGTAGGGCCATTTACTAGTGTGACTGTAAATTGATGAAAGGTAAAACACTTTTGGGGATGAACTGATATTGGTTCTGAACTGAAGCTAATCCCCAGAGACACTAAATAAACAAAACCAGATAAAGCAAAACAAAACAAAATCATATTTTATTTGGAATAGAAGACCTACATGCCACCCCTTAACTAATTCAGCACCACCCCCCGTCATATATGATGAACCCCAAATCTAGGAAAGTAAATATCTTAACCAAATAAAGTATAAAATCTAGGGAAAAAACCATTGTGCTAATTAATAATAATAAAATTAAAAATAATAGGAACCAGACCTCTATTTTCGAATTGCCCAGCTACTACCATTATAGGTACACCACACTGCTCTCTAAAAACAGTGGTTTAGATATAATAGTACCTATTATATGCATTGGTGTGGGCATAAAATTAAATTCCAAATTGCAAATAGAACTGCTGCAAGAAAATATTTCCGAAGACTTATTTTACTTAATTGCATGGAATATTAATATGTATAAAGAAAATAAAGGAATCTTTCATCTAAATGGTCTAATTGGTCTCTTTAAAATAAGCCGTATATGCTTTACATAGCCTAATAGGCATTGTGATGTTACAAGAAAAATAAAACAAAACAGTATTCAGAGTTTTTCAAATGCCTTAGCTCCTGAGACTATTTTGGCAAGGATCATGTCATAGGAATAGTGCGTGACAAAGGCTGGTTGGAAAGATGCTGATGAAAAGAAAAGAACAGGGATTTTGGAATCTGTCTTTGATTTGCATACTGACACTGTAACTTATTTGCTGTGTGCACTCACGCTGGAATCTTGAACTCTCTGATTTTCAATTACCTAATCTATGAAACAGGTGTGATAGCTATATCACAGAGGTATTTAATGAACTAACACACTCCAAGTGCGTGACAGTAGTGGGTACTTAATAAATATTAAGTCTGTTGCCTAAATCTTGATGCATGGGTCTAAGAACGATTTTCTCAGCAACAATGCTAGTCTCTTAAATTAAAATTATGTTTTGCCACTGTTTAATTGCTGTATAAACATTTTGGCTCTTGTGCCTTATTTATTCAGCATTTATTCAAAACGAACTTTCTGTGCATGCCAGAGACGATATGATGTGTTTATCAAAACATTTCATTTTCCATCTGAAAATGCAGGAAGGCTATTTCCCAGCACTGCCCCCCCACCCCTTGAGTCTTAATATGCCTACATTACTGTTCTGGCCATAAGAACGTAGGTGGAAAGGATGTACCTCATTTCTGGGCTTGAGCCCTAAAAGATCTGCACAATCATCCAAGTATTCTTTTTTTTTTTTTTGAAACATTGTCATGCTCTGTCGCCAGGCTGGAGTGCAGTGTCGCGATCTCGGCTCACTGCAACCTCTGCCTCCCAGGTTCAACTGATTCCCCTGCCTCAGCCTCCTGAGTAGCTGGAACTACAGACACGCGCCACCATGCCTGGCTAATTTTTTGTATTTTGGTAGAGACGGGGTTTCACCATGTTGGCCAGGATGGTCTCGATCTCCTGACCTGGTGATCTGCCTGCCACAGCCTCCCAAAGTGCTGGGATTACCCACACCCAGACATCCATGTGTTCTTTCACCTGTATTTCTAGTTGGAAATTATGGCTTCTAAGTCAGCAGTTCACATGATGGAAGAAGCTTGGAAGTCTGTATCCTTCAGATACTACATGGAGAACCATCTCTCAGAAGAGTGACAAGCTGCAAACATTCCCATTAGATCTTGCATACGTGAGAAAACAAAAACAAAAACATAGCATGTTAAGCCCCTGAAATGCAGAGTTTATCAGTTATCTCCACATATTCTAGCCCAGTAGTTCTGAGTCAACCTCAGCACTGCTGACATTTTGGTCTGAACATTTGTTTGTTGCAGGAGACTGTTTTGTGCACTGTAAAATATTTAGCTTTACCCACTAGATGCCAGTACTGCCCCCTTTCAGTTGTGACAACCACCACTATCTCCAGATATGGCCCAATGCCCCCTGGCAGTGGGAGGAGCTTAAAAATTACTCCCATTGAGTTGAACAATGAGAACACATGGACACAAGGAAGGGAACATCACACACCTGGGCTGGGGTCGGGGGTGGCCGGCTAGGGGAGGTATAGCATTAGGAGAAATACCTAATGTAGATGACTGGTTGATGGGTGCAGCAAACCACCATGGCACGTGTATACTTATGTAACAAACCTGAATGTTCTGCACATGTATCCCAGAACTTAAAGTATAATAATAACAAAAAAAGAAAGTACTGCCAATTTTTCTCCACCTTGTAGTGACATTTTCCTGGTGCGTTTTCTCCTTCCATTGAGATATTTTGATTTTTCTTTATCTTCCTTATATTATGGATACAATAATTATATTTTTTTCTTAAAATTGAACTTTTCTATATCAACTGTTAACAGGACAAATCCCTGGAAGGGGAAAATGGTTAGGGTAGCTTAAAAAAAAAAAATCACTCCCATTGAGAATCACTGGTCCAGGCTGACTGGAAAAAGCAAATTAGCGTGATATAACAACTACAAAAACGAAACAAATAAAAGAGAATTGTATGTGGAGCCTGCAAAATCAATTCAGAACCCCTTCATGTTTTTTTTTAATCCATTGTCTTTAATACTGGAAATCTCACCTGCATTTTGTAGAGTAGATGAGGAGACTGAAACACAAAGGAGTTATGTATCCAAACGTACCGTACCTGCTATTACGTGCCTGCATGTAAACCCAGAAAGTTGGCCTCCTAATGCACTCTTAAATACACAAGCTTTCTGCAGAGAGCATCTATGCACCATTTTCTTGTGTATTTCCTGAAGTTTCAGAGGTAGGTTAGGCAAAAGTTGGGTGAAGCAGGGGAGAAAATTCCTGGGGACATATTTGTTTCATTCTACATCCGCTGGACCCAGTGTATCAAGAATCCTAATGACTTGCAAACTCACCGAAATACTGAAAAGTAGAGCTACAGACTTTATAAAATTGTTCCAAAACCAGATGAAGATGAACTACTTGTCAGTCCTCTCTAGATTCTAGTAAAATCACCAGTAAGAATATATGCCACCTATCCCTTAGGATGATATTTCCATGGAGAGAAGAAAAATGAGCCAGTCAATCTAATGATTGTCATTTACTTAGCAAAGAAACTTAAAACCTGCCATCACATGTGGGGTTCCTTACGTCTACATTGAGCCCACCCTCTCAACGTAGTGTTGCCTGAGGAGTGTTAAGAGATGACACTGAAGGCGTGATTGTTTTTTTAATATACTCAAGTAAGTAAGCTGTTGTTATAAGGAGGAAACCAACAAACACAACCAACAAACCCAAAAGTTCCAGAACCTGATACTTCCAAACACATTTGTAAAATAAACTTAAAACAGGATTCTTCTCCATAGATTGTCTCAGAACCTTTCACTGAGGCATATGTTTGTGAATCCTAAAGAGAGGACAGAGAATAAACAATGCTTCCCTGTTGTATTTGAACCTGAAACTTGTTTTTCATGGCAACATTAACCTAAAGGTATACACACTGAGAATCAGGGTGTTCAGGTAACAGAGAAGTATAACTGTCTCCTGCACTAGCTAGGGATCTCAGCTATTGGGGATCAAACTAGTGTCTACCAGTACTATATGCATGTCTGAATATTTCTTACCCCCTTGGTACAATGGGTTGATAAAAAGACCACCCACCTCATGATAGCATTATGCGGACTAAATGAATGTGAAAAGAGCATGTATTAAAAACACTGGCTTTGAAGTTCAACAAACCCTGACCTTGACTCATGAACTCCCTAAACCTCAGCTCTTCATCTGTAAAATGGAGATAATATCTTCTTCAAATGGGGTAAAAAGTAAATGACAGCAGTGTGTGTGAACTGCTTAGTGTCGTTGTTGACATAAGAAGCGTTATGCTATCATTATCACCACCACGGCTATGGATGCTGCATGGGAATCTCTTACAGAAAGAGTTTTCTTATCTAATTTGCCTAGTAATCAATCAAAAATCCAAAGGGACTGTCGAGTAAAATGTTAAATAAATCCTGAGGAATAACGATGAAACATTCATAATATATGCTCTGCACTAAAACATCTTTACAACTCTCTAAGGAATTAGTCTTTTTAATGTAATATGTGAGGAAATGCTACAGGGGGATAATATTGATCTGAAAGTCCTTTGGCGGTGACTTTTAAATATGGGCATTCTATGCCAGAGATCATGTTAGAGCTCCTGGCTGCAGAGTTTAAGGCTGAGGGACTTGTGACTGAGCCCCAGGCAACACTCCCAGGTTGGTATTGCTTGTCGCAATTTCATTACCCTAAAAGCATCCTGGAAAAAAAGCATTCTAAAAACCTTCCTGGACATACAAGCCTTAATCCCCACAGAGTTGCAGAGCTATAAAGTGTTTGAGAAGCACAAATGTCCTCCATGCGAGTACAAGAGGCTCATTTTCCCCAAAGACTTTAACTGTGTCAACTCGGTAGCCTTGACAAATGGAAATTCATCATTTCATGTCCTGAGACCTGGCTCCTTGCATTCATGCAATTAAACTCCAATACAATACATGATTATTGATGTCTCCTGTGCCAGACGCCGGGAACAGAAATCAAAGAACAATCATCACGATTAGTTCTTCAAACATTTATTGTGGTTTTACTGTTGGTACCTTTGTGGTGAGGGCTCCCTGTGCGCTAGGTGGCAATGTAATTCAGCTACCCTGTGTTGCAAGAGACAGAAACCCAGCTCCAACTGCCCTAAGCAAGAAGGGGAATGCACTGGGGAATGCAAGGCTAGTACTTGCTTAAGATACCGCTGGATCCAGGGCTTTAAATGCAGATATCAAAACTGTATTTTACTCTCTTCTCTCTGCTGCACTTTTCTCTTTATCCCCCCATTCTCAACTGATCCTTCCTCACAATAGCAGGAAGGTTGCCAGAAGCACCATGCTTGTATTTACAACCCCCAGAAACTGAACTGGAAGCAGTAAACCCTTCTTGCTACTTGCTTCAGCCAGCATTCAAAAACTGACTGATTAGACAAGTTTGAGTCACGATTTCACCTGAAACTAATCACTGTGGTTTAGGATATAGAAAATGCTGATTGGTAGGCTTCAGTCAATTTCCTACACATAGATGATTCACCTAAGGAAAAAGAAAATTGGCATGATGTAACAACAACAACAACAACAAAACCCAAAAACAAACAAACAAACAAACAACAAGGATAAATGTATGCAGAGCAGGCAAAATCAATTGAGGACCCCTTCATGGTTTTTGTTGGTTTTTTGTTGTTGTTGTTTTGTTTCTTTTTTGAGACAAAGTCTCACTCTGTCACCCAGGCTGGACTGCACTGGTGCGATCTCGGCTCATTGCAGCCTCATCTTCGCAGGTTCAACTGATTCTCCTGCCTCAGCCTCCTGAGTAGCTGGGACTACAGGAGCACACCATCATGCCCGGCTAATACTCTTTGTATTTTTAGTAGAGATGGGGTTTCACCATGTTGGCCAGGCTGGTCTTGATCTCCTGGCCTCAAGTGATCTGCCCACCTTGGCCTCCGAAAATTCTGGGATTACAGGCATGAGCCATGGCACCCAGCCAACCTTCATGGTTTTTTTTTAATCCATTGTCTTTAATACTGGAAATTTCACTTGCATTTTGTAGAGTAGATGAGGAGACTGAATCACAAGGCAGTTAAGTATCCAAACTTACCCACTATTACATGCCTGTATGTCAACCCAGAGAGTTGGCCTCCTAATGCATTCTTAAATACATAAGCTTTCTGCAGAGAGTATCTATGCACGATTCTCTTGTGTATTTCCTGAAGTTTCAGAGGTAGGTTAGGCAGAAGTTGAGTGGAGCAGGGGAGAAAATTCCTGGGGGCATACATATTTCATTCTACATCCATTGGACTTTAGATCTGAATACAGCTAGGTGTACCTTGTTTCATGACCTCTGAATTGAGTTACCTTGCTATCCTAGGATCTGGCTATATTTCCAGTTAAATATAAGGGATGGTCTATTTGTTATGGCTCTTAGTTTAAGCAACCAAAATGGACCATAGCTCATTTAAGCAGATAAGGGATTTACTCAAACACTATTTTGGTTGTTCACCAGAAAAGTTGGAGAGCTAGGTTCTCTTTTATTTCTTTTCTTTTTCTTCTTTCTTTCTTTTTTCTTTCTTTCTCTTTCTTTCTTCTTTCTTTTCCTTCCTTCCTTCCTGCCTTCCTGCCTTCCTTCCTGACTTCCTTTCTCTCTTTTCTTTTTTTCTTTCTTTCTCTCTCTTTCTTTCCTTTCTCTCCTTCCTTCCTTACCTCCTTCCTTCTTCTTTCTTTCTTTCCTTCCTTCCTCCTTTCCTTCCTTCCTTCCTTCTTTCTTTCATTCCTTCCTTCATTCCTTCCTTCCTTCCCTCCTTCCTTCTTTCTTCTTTCTTTCCTTCCTTCCTTCTTTCTTCTTTCTTTCTTTCCTTCCTTCCTTCCTTCCCTCCTTCCTTCTTCTTTCTTTCTTTCCTTCCTTCCTTCCCTCCTTTCTTCTTTCTTCTTTCTTTCTTTCCTTCTTTCCTTCCTTCCTTCCTTCCTTCTGCCAGGATATAGTCAGAATGTGCCTCAGCCAATATCATGGTCCAGAACTAGTTTGGTGACATCACTGACATTAAATGCTTGCTAATTTGGCTGGCCCTGGACACTGCTGGATCTCCTATCAAAGACACCTGCAGTTTGCTATAATTTCAGAACTGTCTACCACTGGTGCTGCTGGTGGTGCAGCCCTCATTGCTGATGAAGGTGATAAACTTCCTGGAGGCTTCTTCATGGACTCTCAAGCTCCCAGTTCTGGAGAAAAACGCATTTGATTGGCTGAATCTAGATCATGAGCCACCCTCTAGACCAGTGGTTCTCAACTGGACTGTTTGTCTTCCAGGGGACATTTGACAATGTCTGGAGACAGTTTTAGCTGTTACAACTAGGGGTAGGGGTTCTCCTGGGATCTCACCCATAGAAGACGGGGATGCTGCTAAAAATCCTACAATGCACAGGACAGCTTCCCACAACATAAGATTATCTTGTTTAAAATGTCAACAGTGCTGAGATTGAGAAACCCCGCCCTAGCTTCAGGGATTTTTGGAAAAATTAGTATGCTAAAACTTTATGTTCTATTGTGAGAAGCGAGCTCTGCTTCTCCAAAAACTTCTGCAATGGAAAATTCCTTACACAGAGGAAGGGAGTTCTGATGTTAAAAAAAATAATAAAAGTTCCACTATAAATAGATACCACAAAGGCATCTTTGTTGGTATCCTAGAATCCTCCTCGTTTATTTCTGGCATCTGCTTGCTTCAATACTATCTCAACCCTTTTCCAAATTCTTTCCCCTGAGATTACCTCCTGTATATCTGGCTTTGGATCTAGGGCAGCTTGGTTTCTTAATGCTTCCTAGGTACCTTTGCTTGACCATGTGAATTCCCCATTCTACTGCTCCACCATAGCCCTGTGGCTCTTGGAATCCTACCCTGGGACACCTTCAAGAAAAACAAAGCTCCAATATTCCTTTACCTTTCTTCATAGTTTTCTCAACAAGGCTGCCAATTCCACATGGAGAGAACGCAGCCGGATCATGCCATGCCAGGATGTCTGATGCATTATTTCCAGTTATCAAAACTCCTGAGTGTATTCCAACAAAGGCACCAATATTCAGAAATCAGTAGCCATTCTTAGGCACAAGACTTCAAGTTTCAAGGGATTGAATCGTCTGAGCAAGGAACCTGATGGCCTCATGTGAAAAGAAATACTTAAGATACTGGCGTTTTGGCCTCTGGGAATCCCATGAAGAAGGAATGACCAGTTGGCCATAATAAACAGTGCAGTTGGAGGCTTTAGGATGGAATTGCAATTCCAACTAGAATGAGTGACATCACTCTCCTGGGCACCTAACAGTACACTTCCAGAAGAGGCTAGGAGGTCAGAGAGGAATTAGAAGAAACAAAAATCATCAAATGTGTGGTGTTCTTGCCTCTTAACCTGTAAGAGACCATACAACTCAGACACCTGTAACCAGAAAATCATCCTTACACAAAATTGTAGTTCAGACAGCATAGAAACCCAACAAATGAAGCACTTTTTCAGCTCAGCAAGCTTCTTTGTGTCATTTCAAAATTGCAGCTGACACTTTAATATTTAAACAGAACAGAAGAGATATGGATTATTTATTTTCTTTTACTTTAATTTTACTATTGTACCAGTTCCCAACTTTATTTTTAACTTTAAAACAACAAAGCCCTACATTTTAACAGCAGCTTCTGCTTGATTCATCAGGTTGTGAATGTTAACCTGACACTTACAATCCATAAAAGCCTTTTTCAATGCCATTGTTCCATTATCTACTTCTATATTGCTATGAAATTACATGGAAAATATTTTTTGCTCTGGGCAAAACTAGTCATATAGAATTTGACAATGATCTATATATTTATGGAGGAAAATTAATCTTCAATGCTTCTAAGTTTTTATGCCTCATAATTTTATCAAAAATGCCCAAATGCATCATAATGGAGCTTCCAGAGACATGAAAAATGTCCCACTTTTTCTCTAAGATTGAAAAAAAGAAAAACACTACACTCTCAGGATGCCTTTTGAACACACTGTCTGGTTATACTGTTTAATGGACCACTCAACAACTGTAGCAGAATCTCATGGAAACCTAAAACATGGCAGGAACTATGTAATAGCCCGTTTGAGACCATTCATGGCTAGGCCTACAAAATGGTTGTATTAACCTAACGAATTGTAGAACACCACTGATCCAATCCAAGAAATGTTTATATTCACATTAACATAAATTAAACTACAGCTGTTTTAATAGTCACAAGTCACAGAACCGCAACTCAAGCAAAACAAAAAACTCATTGACTGGCTCAAATAACTAACAAGTCCCACCAGGCTCATCTACTTCAGCCAAGGTCCCAGAGGATGCAATCAGGCATCCTTGTCATTTCATTCCTCAGGTGGGTCCACCCATGCAGCAGGTGTAATGCTCACAGCCTCCCCAAACCCATATATTAGAGCTCACCCCACCCATCACAATGAGAGTAACTTCCTTCTTATCTTCGGCAGAAAAGTCCCAGAGAAGACTCTGAGTGGCTCAGCTCAGATCACATGTTCATCTCAGTACCAATGACAGTGACCCATGAGATGAAGCCCTCTGACTTGGCTCATATATCCTGGTAGATGGGAAGGCTGAGCTAGTACCAACTTTATGAAACGGGTTCTTCAAAAGAGCCATTGCTTCTTCAGCAGAAGACATGCTGGGCGGGCAAATATGGGAATACTCACCACCATTGGCATTGGGTTTTGGTGGCAGTATTTCCATCTGTGGTTTCATAACCTATTTGATCTGGTCTCCACTAAAAGGGCCAGCAAGAGTTATTTCTTGGGAGGATTTTATATTGATCTGACTTAAGATTTCTGTTTCTGCATGTGGCAAAACCTAAATTTTTATTCTTCTAAATTAGACAATAGTATTGAAGTTCTCTGTCAATCAAGCCTTTTTTTTGTTTTGTTTTTTGAGACGGAGTGTCACTCTGTCACCCAGACTGGAGTACAGTAGTGTGATCTCGGCTCACTGCAACCTCTGCCTCCTGGGTTCAAGCAATTTTCCTGCCTCAGCCTCCTGAGTAGCTGGGACTACAGACACACACCACCACGACCAGCTAATTTTTATATTTTTAGTAGACACGAGGTTTCACCAGATTGCCAGGCTGGTCTTGAACTTCTGACCTTGTGATCTGCCTGCCTCAGCCTCCCAAAGTGCTGGGATTCCAAGCATGAGCCCCCACACCCAGCCAATCAAGCCTATTTGAACTGTCTTTTCCCACTCTCTCCTAAAGTCCTCTCCCTTCATCTCTGATGGTTTACCATGCTTTCTTCTGAATGCCTTTATAAGACCAACAAAAATTTCCTATGAACTGGAAAGATGTAGTTACATAGTAAAATCTTTTAGCATCTGTGTCCCAGTGATCACAAGAAATTGGGCACTTTGTCTTCCAAATTTTATGTATTGTAAGAAGAAAATTGGATTTGATTCTGTGATTACCCTTTGGTGTTTATGCACTTATGGACTCATACATCTATTTAGCAAATATTTGGTGAGCATCTATTATGTCCCAAACATTGAACTAGGGTCCCAGGGATACAGCCGGGCTCAACCCTGCTCTCCTGGAATTTGGAATCTAGTAAAAAAGACAGAGTGTTCAAATGGTCACATAGACAACTATGATATATGTTAGTGCACCTATTGAGGGCAGGGGTTGATGGTGGTACATAGAATCATAAGAGATACAACAAAGGGAAATAGGCCTAGTTAGAGAACTCAGAAGGAGGCTTTCTCAAAGAAGTAATGTTTGTATTGTGATCTGAAGGATATGTAGTGATTAACCAGACAAAAGGAGAACGAAGGGGCATAAACACAGTTGGGATTTTCTTTGAGATTCATTTCCCTAGTCTCAGGGCAACTAAATTTTGGGTAATAATTCAAAATTTTCATCTACATTGTAAAACTTTCATTGAAAAAAATCTAATGGAGTGAAAGGCCCCAATTGGTAGTAAAACATTACATACTTAAATGCTTTGTAGGTATTTCATGAGAAGCTTTTTAGAAGAAATATATATTATAGTATGCTACAGGTAGTAGCTACATATTTGGTAGCCATTGATTGAGAAAATTCATAAAGACAATATATTGCTGTAAGTTTGATGTTTTAAATGACTTTGCATTGTTTTCTTTATGCTTATTGGAAAAGTAAACATATTAACAGATATTAATCATATCTCTGTTCTAAAGACAGTGCCTGGTTCACCCAGGGATTGAAGAACTTGCTGGGACAAATTCGTGCAGCTCATGCTCACCCCTTGGGAGACTGTAGCTCACAGGTTGTGAACAAGAGGCGACATCTGTTACTTGTTTGTTCTGCTCCACATCCGTTCATTTTGCGAAGTACACCCACCCCCTGTGATAATGATGTAGCCGTCAATCAAGGTGTCTGCCTCTACCATCTCAGTTGTGGGCACATAAAGCAGGCTAGCCAGAGTTCCTTTGGGGAACTGACATGGATGCTGGAAGCAAAGCATTGCTCTATTGAATTTCCTGGGACCAGATAGATACTCTAAGTGTCCCAGAAGCCCGAGTTGCTAGGGTCATCTCCTACTGCTCAGAGGATGGACCCATCTGGGAATAAAGCCAAGAGCCCAGAGAGGGAAAGGGGTGCACAATCCCAAAGACCTCATGTGAACACTTGGATTCATGTGGGCTTATGGCCAATTCGCCTCTGGGTGTCCCAGGTGGGTGAGCTAATGATTTCCTCCTCCTGTCACTATCCTAAGTTGATTTGAACTAGTTTTCTCCCACTTGCAACCAGAAGTGCCCTATTACTGTAATCTCCACTAGTCCAAGCATTTGCATGTTTGTGCTGATGAGCAGAGTCCAGTATTACACAGAAAGTCAATTATTGTTCAGAGAGTTAATTATTATACAGAGTCAATTATTTCACAGGATCAACTATCACACATGGAGTCAATTATCACACAGGGAATCAGTTATCACATAGTCAATTATTACAGAGTCCATGATTACACTGATAGCAATTGCACAGAATTAATTATTATGCTGATAAAAATATAAAGCATCTAGGAAAAAAGATCTTTGAAAGGATATACCAGACCCTATTGAAAAATTAGAACATTTTATTTAAAGATATTAAAGAAGCTGTAAACGAAAGAGATAAAAAATATATTCCTGGATTAGAAGATTTAATATTGGAAAGAGTTGTAAATTCATCACTCATTGATCTATGGTTTCAATGCAATTCTAATAAAAATCTCAAAAGGGGTTCTTCATGAATTTGGCAAATTGATTCTTAAATTTATTTGGGAGAAGAAAGGGTACAGAATAGCCAAGAATCCTCAAGATGATGATCAAGTTAGGGGACTTTGTTTACCAAGTATCAAGACTTATAGTGGTTGTAATTAAGACAGTACAATATTGTTATAAGGAGAGACTCATTTACCAATGGATTAAATAAAAGCTCAGAAAAAAAAATTATTATGCTGAAATTCAATTATTATAGAATGTCATTTATTACACAGAATCATTTATTATACAAAGTCAGTTATTACTCGGGGAATCAATTACACAGCAAGTCAATTATTACACAGAGAATCATGATGAATTATTATCATACATGTTCACAATATGTTTGAAAACTCTATTTCTTTGTCAGATTGACTACCATGTCATGTTCCCCTAATTTGGGATTCTAGCCTTTCTGATAGCCAGCTACTGTTACCTCTAAGAAAGAAATATCTCAGCGTCTGGAAAGGGGTACAGTTCCAGGGACAAGTTGGGGAGACTGTTTCAAAGAATTGAAATGTCCACCAGAAGGTCTTACAATATATTATTTATTGTGGGGAAAACAGAAAATGGAATTCCATGTATGCACAGTATGTTATTAACCACATAAAACATAGATTTGTGAATATAGTTATCCCATCTCCCATAAACACACGTGCATAGGAGAGTATAGACACTCAGATACATACACACACAACACAAATCTAGAAAGATGTAATAACTATGGTATACACAGATCTTATAATGTAGAAAGATACAATGATGATATATACAGATTAACTTATGACAGTCACTGAGTGAAACACTTCATAAATATTGCTGAGGTATTATAGGGGTTAGTTTTCACAGACTAAATTGAAGCATTGTTCAGAAGGACTTTCAGCAATGGTGGAAATATTCTATAATCATCACCGACCAAGACGGTAACCAAGAGTCGCAGGTGGACTGCGGGACCTTGAAATGTTGCTATTGGGACTGAGGAGTTGAACTTTTCATTGTATTTAATCTTGGCTAATTTAAATAATTTAAATAGCTACATGTGACTAGTGACTACTAGTTGAAAAACACAGCCCTAGAACTTGCCTGCCTGGGTTCAAATGTCAGTGTGATCATTTATTACCTATTTCACTCTGACAAATTGCTTAATTTCTCTGTCCCTTAGTTTTCTTCTCCATTAAGTAGGGCTCTTGATAGCACCTATCTCATATATCACATCTCTCTCACATGCAGAGGGCAAGGATGATTTTCTCTCTTTGACAGAAATATTGATTGTATCAGCTTCCTAAGACTCCCATAACAAATAACCACAAACTGTGTGGCTTAAAACAAGAGAAATTTATCTCACAAATCTGGAGGCCAGAAGAAAGAAATTAGGGTTGATCCTTTTTGGAGGTTCTGGGGGAGAATGTGTTTTGTTCCTAGTTTCTGGTGGCTGCTGGCAATGCGTGGTGTCCTTTGGCTTGTCAATACATTTGCAATCTCTCCCTCAGTCTTGATATCACCTTCTTCCCTTTGTGTCTGTCCAAAATCTGTATCCTGTAAGATAGTGCTTCTGCAGGATCTATGAGCCTAAGCATTAGTCTATACTCTGTGTCTCAAACTGTCAAACTTTCTTTTTCTTCTCTTTTTATTTATTTTTGTTTTTTTGTTTGTTTGTTTTTTGTGGATTTTTCTTGAGACAAGGTCTGGCTCTGTCTCACAGGCTGGAGTGCAGTGATGCAATCATAGCTCACTGCAGCCTTGACTTGACTTTCTAGGCTAAAGTGATCCTCCCACCTCAGCTTCCCAAGTAGCTGGGACTACAGGCACGAGGCGCCGCACTCGGCTATTGTTTTTTTTTAAGGCGGGTTTCTCACTATATGGACTAAGCTAGTCTCAAATTCCTGGGCTCAAGAGATCCTCCCACCTTGGCCTCCCAAAATGCTGGGATTATAGGTGTGAGCCCCCACGCCTGGCTTCAAACCTTTCTTTATAAGAATATATGTCATTGAATGTAGGGCCCAATCCTTGAGATCCTTAACTTAATCATATCTTCGAAGAGCCCATCTCCAAAAAAAGTCAAATTCAAACGTCCAGAAATAAGGACTTGGATATTTTGTGTGTGTGTCACTATTCAACTCGCTACATGGTTTTTATGGTTGTAAGTTTATCTTTACCTATTTTACAATCATTTCAATAAGAAAAAAGTACTATTTTAAAAAGGAACATATACATGTGTGTGTATATATATACATATATGTATATATGTATGTGTGTATATATACACATGTATGTATGTATGTGTGTATAAATACATATATATGTATGTATGTGTGTATAGATATACACATATATGTATGTATGTGTTGATAGATATACACATATGTATGTATGTGTTGATAGATATACACATATATGTATGTATGTGTTGATAGATATACACATATATGTATGTATGTGTTGATAGATATACACATATATGTATGTATGTGTGTATAGATATACACATGTATGTATGTGTGTATAAATACACATGTATGTATGTGTATAGATATACACATGTATGTATGTATGTGTGTATAGATATACACATGTATGTATGTGTGTATAAATACACATGTATGTATGTGTGTATAGATATACACATGTATGTATGTATGTGTGTATAGATATACACATGTATGTATGTGTGTGTATAGATATACACATGTATGTATGTGTGTATAGATATACACATGTATGTATGTATGTGTGTATAGATATACACATGTATGTATGTGTGTATAGATATACACATGTATGTATGTATGTGTGTATAGATATACACATGTATGTATGTATGTGTGTATAGATATACACATGTATGTATGTATGTGTGTATAGATATACACATGTATGTATGTATGTGTGTATAGATATACACATGTATGTATGTATGTGTGTATAGATATACACATGTATGTATGTATGTGTGTATAGATATACACATGTATGTATGTATGTGTGTATAGATATACGCATATATATGTATATATGTATGTGTGTATATATGTATGTATGTATATATGTATATATGTATATACATATATATATATACACACTTCTCTCATATAACTGCTTCCTATTCTGTACAGCCCTGAAGGACCCATGTTTCTGCTTGTGGTGGGATATGTAAATCCATAGTAATTATTACCTTGATGAAAAGAGTACATGATAAGTCTTAATGCAATTGCAAGCTCTGAAACAAAGGACTAATTTAAAGCAGTAGATGACATTAACCTGTGTTCCCATGAGTACATTAGGATTTTCAAAATACAGCACTTTCTCCTTGTACTGCATGCATACAAATGGGACTCAATTTATTGCAAATGGTGTTTCTGAGCTCAACACTCGTGACATAATTAAGAAATGTATTCAGCCTATTACTAATTTAACACTGTTCAAGGTTCTTATCAAAAAGCTGTGTGTCACCCCACAATGTCACCATCAGATTTATGCATTGTAAATACAAATATATTTTATTCATAGTGGATTCTTGCAACTTCAATTATGCAATAAGTATTTGTTTGGAATTCATTCTCCTCCCCCAACTCCCCAATTTGATAGCCATCATTAATTCATGTGAAACTGATTAAGCCTCTTGTAAAGCTCTAGCAAACACCTTAGAAGACAAACTCAATTTGTAAGGATGAAGCTGTTGTCACAATTATTTCAAATGAAGAAAAAGTAGCCTCTGGACTGAATAACTTCAAGGCTGGTACTTAACAAAATGCTAAGGTAGAATACTTTGATTTTTGTGGCACCAAATTATTTTCTTTAGTATCCTTCCCTTCTCCTAGGGGAGCTTCCAAAGATGGGGTCCAATCAACTCCTTTAACTTCCTGCTAATGTGCTTTTAATTCAGTCTCCTTCAGTTTTTTAAATGGAATTACCATTCATTCAATTTCTGGCCAAAATCGAGGTGTCAATTAGATCTCCCACCTCTTACCACAAACAAATCAGCAAGTTCTGTTGGCTCTGTCTCCTATAGATATACACTTGACCCTTTGAACTATGCAGATCCACTTATACTGGGATTTTCATCCACCTCTACCACTCCTGAGAACACAAGAACAATCCCTCCATTTCCTGCTCCTTCTCTTCCTCCTCAGAATACTCAACATGAAGACAAGAGGGATGAAGCCTTTCTGATGATCCACATTCACTTCATGAATAGTAAATACTTTTTTTCTTGTGATTTTATTAATAACATTTTCTTTTCTCTATGTTACTTTACTGTAAGAAGACAGTATATAATACATACACCATACAAAATGTGTTTTAACCAATTGTTTATTACTAAGGTTTCAGGTCAATGGCAGGCTATTAGCAGTTCAGTTTTTGTGGAGTCAAAAGTCATACATAGATTTTCAACTACATGGAGTGAGGGGGTTACCCCTAACCTCCACATTGTTTAAGGGTAAACTGTAACTCAAAGTCACTTCTCACTAGGATGATCAGCTTGTCCAGGGTTGTCTGAGACTTTCTCGATATTATTAGGTTGGTGCAAAGGTAATTGAGGTTTTTGCCATTACTTTTAATACCTTTGCACTAACCTAATAGCAATGAAAGTCCCACATCTCAAGACTCTCCTCAGTCCCAGATAAGCCAGGGTGGTTTTCAAGGTCTACCTCCATTCTAAAATAGAAACTCCTTCCTTTGATCCTCAGTAAATGGAAATGGTTAGCCATCCTATTTGGTGGATATCGGATATTGGATATTGAAAGGTTTGGTAACTATCCAATGGGTAGATATGGATATTGGATGGTTTGGTAACCATCCAATGGTTAGTCACACTTTCCCTTTTGCCTTCACATCCACAATCCCCTCTCTTCTTGACAACTGCAATCATGTCTGGTTATACTCTTCCTCTGCTGCAGTTATATCTCCATACCTGTTATATTACCCCCTTGCATAAAACCCTTCATTCGATTACACTTCTTACCATGGCGTGCAACGCTCATTGTATTAGTTTCCTGTGGCTGCTGTTGCCATCTACAAACTTAGCAACTTAAAACAACACAAATGTACTACCCTGATGTTCTGAAGACTGGAAGTCTAAAATCAGTTTTACTGACCTAAGGTTATTGTATTGACAGGACTCATTCCTTTTGGAAGCTATAGAGGACAACTTATTTCTTAGCCTTTTCCAAACAGCTTCATTCCTTGGTTCCCAGCCCCACATTAGTCTTTTTTCCCTCAGCTTTATCCCATTGCCTTCTTTCTCCCTATCTGGCTCTCCCACCTCTTACAAGGGCCTTTACAGCAGGGATCCCCAAGCCCCAGCTGTGGCCTGTTAGGAACTGAGCTGCACAGCAGGAGGAGAGCAGTGGGTGAGGGAGTGAAGCTTCATCTGTGTGTACAGCTGCTCCCCATCGCTCATATTACCGCCTGAGCTCTGTCTCCTATCAGATCAGCAGCGGCATTCAATTATCATAGGAGTGCGAATCCTATTGTGAACTCTGCATGCAAGCGAACTAGGTTGTATGCTCCTTATGAGAATCCAGTGCCTGATGATCTATTATTGGGGCCATCTAGTAAAACAAGCTCAGTGTCACCCTGATTCTACATGATGGTGAGTTGTATAATTATTTCATTATATATTACAATGTAATAATAGAAATAAACTGCACAATAAATGTAATGAACTTGAATCATCCAAAACCACCCTCCACTCTGGGTTCATGGAAAAATTGTCTTCCACGAAACTGGTCCCTGGTGCCAAAAAGGTTGAGGACTGCTGCTGTAGAGGACAACTTGTTTCTTTGCCTTTTTTCAACATCCTCATTCCTTGGCTCCTGGCCTCGCATCACATAGTCTTTTCTCCCTCTGCTGTCTCATCACTTTGCCTTCTCTCTTCGTATTTGACCCTCTCATCTCTTACAAGGAACTTTACAGAGACCCTCATGACTTTATTGGGTTCATGGGATAATCCAAGATCATCTCATCACCTCCGGTTTCTGAAGGTAATCAGATAGGCAAAACCCTTTTTACCAGGTAAGGTAACATATTCATGAGGTTCTTGGAATTAGGATGTGGCCATCTTTGGAAGGGAGATGCTAATGAGCCTACCACGTCTGCTTCATCTGGTCTCTGCCTTTATCTTTGGGGTCTTAAATGGTGCCACCGTTGGATCCACACAGCCTGGTCCACTCCTCACCTAAGCTGGCCTTCTTTCAAGTCCTTGAACACATCATGTTTATTACCAATATGGGATGTTTGCGCTTGGTGTCCTGTTTGCCTGAGTTCATTGCTCCCAGGTATTCAGAGAGGATTGAGTCTTTACTTTTTCTTTTTTTTTTTTTTTTGAGACAGAGTTTCACTCTTGTTGCCCAGGCTGGAGTGCAATGGCGCAATCTCGGCTCACTGCAGCCTCCGCCTCCTGGGTTCAAGTGATTATCCTGCCTCAGCCTCCTGAGTAGCTGACAGGCATGTGCCACCACACCCAGCTAATTTTTTTGTATCTTTAGTAGAGACGGGGTTTCTCCATGTTGATCAGGCTGGTCTCGAACTCCTCACCTCAGGTGATCTGCCCGCCTCGGCCTCCCAAAGTACTGGGATTACAGGCATGAGTCACCGCACCCAGCTGTGTCTTTCCCATTTTTAAGTATGCAACTCAAATATCAACACATCAGAGAGTTCCTCTTTGGACACCTCCATTCACTGCCAACCCAACTTCCTCTATTTCATTGGATTATTTAGGGTGCTTTTGATACAAGCAGAGACAACTCAACTCAAACCAGTTTCGAAAATAAAGAAGATGCACCATGTCATGTAATGTAGGTGGATGGATCCACAGTTGGTAAATTCAGCTTTTCAGTGATGTTATCAGGAACCTAGTTATGTGACATTATCTTGCCATCCCAGTTAATGGCCACAAATGATGTGAGACTCTGGGTATCATATGCAAGCACAATAAAGTCCACGAGAAGAAAAGGCCATTGCATCTATGTGTATTGTATGCAAAGAGCAAAGGAACTTTTTGCAGATAGGCCCAGCTTTAGCAACACACTTTGCCCCACCTTTCAATGGCCAGAGCTGGATTACCTGCCCACCTCTAAACCAACCACTGCCAAGGAGTAAGGGATTACCACAATTGGTTCCTAATTAGAGTTTATGCACCTGGTGGTTGGATATCTAAACACCAAAATATGAAAGTAGATGTTAGAGAAGTGACCCATCTGCCTTTTACACTAATTCTCTATTTTGTTTTCTTTATTATGCCTATTACTTTTAGGAATAAACTTCTTTTATTGCCTATATTTTTCCAATAAAACATAGATTTAATAAGAGTAGGTACTTGCCTGTCTTGCTCACAACAGTATCCTCATTCCCGAACAGTGTCTGGCACATAGTAAATGCAAAATAAATCTTATTTGTTGAAATAATCTTGTTTGCTAAAATAACTCTTATGCCAATTCAACTTGCATTCTTTCATATTTTTTTCTTTGTGTCTATTCAGCAAATGTCTACTGAGCACTATGATATACTGATCACTATGCTAGTAAGTAGGAATAGAGTCCTGAACAATATAAACATGATCTTTAGAAGCTCTCAGTTTAAAGGGGGATAACATAAACAGAGGTGACATTGAAATAAGCCTTGATATTTTCTATCTCTACATACTTGAGAATTAAGGCCAAAAGTTCCATACCAAAGTGATTTTCTTTGCCATAGATTCTCAAACTTCCTCGTTCCTTACAGTTGTCTGGGTTACTAGTTCCACTCTATTTCTTTATTATTTTGTTTTTATTTTTAATTTGTGAGGGTACATAGCAGGCACATATATTTATGGGGTACATTAGATGTTTGATACAGGCATGCAATGCATCATAATCACATCTTGGAGCATGGGGGTCTCCATCCCCTCAAGCATTTATCTTTTGTGTTACAAACAATCCAATTACATTCTTTTCATTATTTTAAAGTGTAGAATTGAGTTATTATTGACTATAGCCACCCTGTTGTGCTATCAAATATTAGGTCATATTTATTCTTTCTAACTACTTTTTTTTTTAATACCCATTAACCTTCCACACCTCTTCCCCAATACCCCACACCCCGCCCTTCCCAGCCTCTGGTAACCATCCTTCTACTCTCTATGTCAATGAGTTCAATCATTTTGATTTTTAGATTCCACAATTAAGTGAGAACATGCGACGCTGGTCTTTCTGTGCCTGGCGTATTTCACTTAACATCATGACCTCCCGTTCCACCCATCTTGTTGCATGGGTTGCTAGTTCTAAATGCAGATGACTGTCTGTATTAGACAGGGTTATCTAGAGAAGCATAATCAATGGACATATAGAGAAAGATATAAAAGGAGGCTTATTATAGGAATTGGCAAAGAAGTGTCATAATCTGTCATCTGCAAGCTAGCAAACCAGGAAAGCAGGTAGTGTGACTTAATCTCAGTCTGAAGGCCTGGGAATGGAAGGTAGGGCCAATGGTGTTAGTCCCGGCCTGAGTCCAAAATTCCGAGAGCCAGAAGTGCCAATGTCTGAGGACAGGAGAAGATGGATGTCCCAGCTCAAGTGGAGAGAGTAAATTTGCCCTTCCTCCACCTTTTTGTTCTATTCTACCCCTCAGCAGATTGGATGGTGCCCGCTCACATTGGTAAGAATATCTTCTTTTTCCAGTCTACTGATTCAAATGCCAATGTCTTCCAGTCACTCAAACAGACACACCTAGAAATAATGTTTTATCAGCTATCTGGGGTTGTCCCTTAGCCCAGTCGAGTCAACACATAAAATTAACCAATACACTGTCTGACTCTCCTGCCTGAGATTCTGAGGATCTGGTTGATTAAGCCTAAATGGATTACAAGAATCTTTGCTTTCATGGTTTTCTGAATAGTTACGATCGGGTGGCTCATGGCCCACCCTTTGAGTAGCAGGGTTCTATGGTGTCTTATCCTTTCAGGATAAGCTTACTGCAGTCTTAAGTTTGGGAGAACATAAAGAGCTTTCAAAAGAACTTTCTCCCACATTCTGAAAGCCTCCCTTATAGGGTTTCCAGGAAAAATACTGTTAAATTTGAATTTTGTATAGATAGCAAAAAAATTTAAAGGCTAAGTATGTCCCATGCAATACTTGGAACAAACTTTTACTAAAAGAAGATTGTTGTTTACCTGCAATTCAAAGTTAACTGGGTATCCTCTATTTTTATTTGCTGAACCTGGCAGTCCTACTTCTTAGAGAGGTATAAACAAATGTAGGATACCTTTGAGAATCACTGAAGTCTAGTATAATGAGCACTATGATAGCAAGAAGTGTAGGAAGTTGCACAAGCTTAAGGTTAGGCAGGGTGGGGACAGGGGGCAAATTCAAGTTGGAAAATCAAGGGAGCCTTCCTATAAGAACTGACGTTTAAGTTAAAACTTAATGGATGAGCAGGAGCCAACTGTCAAATGACAGAAGAATGTATTTTACAAACCGTGGGTGGGCTATCAGCCTGGAGACCAGAAGGATGATGTCCTCTTGGCAGTTACTACAAGTACATCCCTATGAATAGGGTGCTGAGGGCCAAGGGGACTATGGTGTCAGGTGACAATTCCCAGGCCATGCTATCAAGAGATATGTGCTAAGTATCTGAAACTACCATAGGGCAACCCACCAAACTTCATCGGTACTTTGAAACCCTCTCTTCTGGATGGTGCCCAAGGATTTTGACTAAAGAATTTTGAGTCAAAAATCTCATGTTTGTTCTCCAAGCTTAGTCCAGTGGTTCTCAACTCTGACTACATGGGACTACTTGACTACTTGAAATATATATATATGTATGTGTATATATATAATTTATATATACTATATATTATATATTATATATACTATATATTATATAATATATATACTATATATTGTATATTATATATACTATATATTGTATATTTATATATACTATATATTGTATATTATATCTATACTATATATTGTATATTATATCTATACTATATATTGTATATTATATATATACTATATATTGTATATTATATATACTATATATTGTATATTATGTATAATATATTATATATACTGTATATTATATATAGTATATTATATATACTGTATATTATATATAGTATATTATATATACTGTATATTATATATAGTATATATACTATATATTATATATTATATACTATATATTATATATTATATATACTATATATTATTTATTATATATACTATATTTTATATATAGTATATATATACTATATTTTTACTATTTATATATAGTATATATAATTATATACTATAATTAAATATATTATATAATTTATATATATTATATATAAATTATATATAGTATATATAAAGATATATTTATATATACATATTTATATATAAATATATATTTATATATAAATAATATAATATATTATATATCATATATCATATATATTATATATGATATATATGATATATATAAATTATATATATCATATATATATATATATCAGTGACTGAGCTCTACCTAGAGCAAGTAAATCAGAATCTCTTAGTGAAGGATAGGCCTAGGCATGGATTTGCTTTAATGCTCTGGATAATTCTACTGTGCAGATGGGTCTGAAACCACAGCCTTAGGTAAATCACTTCACTCGTTGGGCATCAGCTTTTATAGTTTACAAAAACTATATATGAGAGATGTCATCCTTTGCAGCATTGATTGTATGAGTTAACTGAGAGGATAAATAGGAAAAGCACAGTATGTGTTCTAAGATAGGGGACACTGGAGCCAGATTGTCTTAGTTTGAATCCTGGCTCCCAATCTTGGTGTGACTGGGCACAAGCCATTCACTTCTCTGGGTTCACTTCCTCCTATAAATGGGGACAATAAAACCTATTTTACAGGGTGTTTGGGTGGAATAAATGAGCTAATCCATGTGTTTGATGTAGTAATTGGCATATGTTACTCATAAACATAGGGTATTCTTATTGCAACGACAAACTGTGTAACCAAGTACTCTCTGATTGACGAGGGTCTTTCAAGTTGTAAATAATCTGATGATCTCATTCACATCTAGGTGTTAATATCTGGTAAAACCAAACAATGAATTTACAAGAGGCAGATGTTGAGTTATGCAAACTAACATTTGAATACGTATATGCCCATGCTTTCCAGAGCAATTCCATTTGACAAAGGGCCAATGAAACCTAAAAGTAGGACTTGTGGCTTCATTAATGATCTGTAAGGGAGATTCTTTGGGGCTGGAAGACCCCTTCCCTGACCTATAAAGACAACGTCTTACAAATATATATGCAATCCTGAGAGTTATCAAAATCCTTTCAATTGAATTTCCTCCTTGGAGTGCTGTTCCTTTTGAGTAAGTCCCATCAACGAATGCGCGGGTTCCTCGGATAAGAAGTGCTTTACAACAGGCCGGGCGTGGTGGCTCACGCCTGTAATCCCAGCACTTTGGGAGGCCGAGGCTGGCGGATCACAAGTTCAGGAGATCGAGACCATCATGGCTAACATGGTGAAACCCCGTCTCTACTAAAAATACAAAAAATTAGCCGGGCGTGGTGGCGGGTGCCCGTAGTCCCAGCTACCTGGGAAGCTGAGGCAGGAGAATGGCGTGAACCCAGAAGGTGGAGCTTGCAGTGAGCCAAGATTGTGCCGCTGCACTCTAGCCTGGGCGACAGAGCAAGCCTCCGTCTGAAAAAAAAAAAAAGGGCTTTACACCAAAGCACCAAAGATAGACAGAAGTCCATTGAAAATTGTTTCTCTTTTTCTTTTTCTGTTTTTAAATGGGACATAAAGAGGCATTTTAATTGGTGTTTCACTTTCCCCCATCATCCCCTTGGTCTAAGCTAAAATTTGCTGTAGAAGAGGGGAGAATGGCTACTGGAGGAGAGCCACCAGCTTATTATCAAAAGACAAAATTACAGGCAATTTAATTATAGATTTAACTGACTGTATTAGTCTGTTCTCAAGCCGCTAATAAAGACATACCCAAGACTGCATAATTTATAAAGGAAAGAGGTTTAATGGACTCACAGTTCCACATGGCTGAGGAGGCCTCACAATCATGGCAGAAGGCAAGGAGGAGCAAAGCCACGCCCTACATGGTGGCAGGCAAGAGGAAATTTCTGCAGGAGAACTCCCCATTATAAAATCACCTGATCTTGTGAGACTTATTCACTATCACGAGAACAGCACAGGAAAAATTTGCCCCCATGATTCAATTACATCCCACCGGGTCCCTCCCAGGACACCTGGAGATTATTACCATTCAAGGTGAGATTTGGGTGGGGCCAGAGAGCCAAACCATATCACTGACCTTTATTAATTATTTATGAATCAGGCAGCCTCCATTCTACAAAACAGAATGGATGGCCCTGCTTGGCAATAGCAGAAGAGTGTTTTTTGTTTTGTTTTGTTTTGTTTTGTTTTGTTTTTACATGGAAGCAAGGAAACAGAGCAATAGGGGGAAAAAACCTGATTGTTTAACATCGAGTTACTTCAAGTTACCTTTCCTGGAAGAGTGAAAGCAGGGCGGACTTTCTTATTATGCTGACTCAAGTAGACTGGAACCTCCTGTTTTCAGGAAAAACTGGCCTGTTTGGGGATCTATCTGCTTCCTTTAAGTTTTAGTTTGACAATATAGCATTTAGCATGCGCGACTCCACTTGGTTTGGTCCTGTATACTGGGGCCTAGTGCAGGAGCTCCGTCCAAAAGATCTCCCATGATTTTTGTTTCACACTATGCTGCAGCAGGATATAATGGTAGAGATTGAGGGAAACAGGCATTTTAGATGGGGGAATCTGGAAAGGCCATTCGGAGGAAATGACCCTGGGGTAGAAAAGTAAATGAAGTACAGGGAAGAGAGATGCTCTGAGAAAGAGCATCCCAGGTAGAGAGGTCTGCTCACAAAAAAATCACCTGTAGCCAGCTTCCAGCATAAAAGTGGTCAGAAAACTGTGACATGATCCTTATTAAATAACAATGAAATTTGGTGGAAATAGGTGTCATGGCCTACGCTGGTCACAAAGCCAGGATCCTTCTTTCTTAATGATGCCACCACTTTTTGAAATGCAGTGTTGTCGTCAAAGCCTAGAGTGAATATGTTTCAAAAAGAAGACTGTTTGATCATCAAAGCAAGTGCTTGGAGCACTCATCCCAGGAAAGGGAGGTGAAAGACAGCCAGCCCCCAGGTTCTCGGCTCTTATCTCCCCAAACCCCTGGCCTCAGCCCATCTGAAGATCACTCACTGGCAGACTCTCTTATCACAAAGCACAGACAATGGCAGCTGCCAAATCTTCCAGCTTCTCTGAAGTATTGTCCAAAGCCCACCCTTTGCAGGACCACAAAGCTCCTCCTGGAAGGAATGATTTCAGGCAGCTTCTGTGACAAGCTGGCTTGCTCCTAAATTCGTCTCTCCTCCTACACATGCTACATACCTTATAAACCCCATACTTGGTCAACTCAGATGTCACTTTCACAGGGGAGTCCGCAGTGATCAAATAGACAATATCAGTTCCCCCTGGTATAGATTCTCAGGACTCCCAAAGAGCCTGCCCATGTGTAGTTGCATGAGATAATGTGGTTAATGTGTGTATTCAAGCTGTAACCTCCATGAAGCCCATTTTGTTCGTGTTGCTGAGTTTTGAGGTTGCAATGTTTAAAAATAGTAAAATTTTGAGTTTTGAGGTTGCAATGTTTAAAAACGGTAAAATCATGATTCTCTTACAAATATAACATGAATGTTTGTCAAAAGATTCCATTTAACACTTTAGTTAATGCAGAAACCCATAAGATGTTACAAATAATTCAAAGAACAATCCAGAAAGCAGATACACATATAGACATCAGCAATATTGAAAATAATTTACAAGTAGAAGCAAAACTGGTCGATGTCCACAGGGCAAGAATCAATTGCATTCCATGGGACAGAATTTGCATTTCTATGCACAAGAATCATTTGCATTGCTATTTGTTTTCTACAATTTGCAGAGCTGAGAAATAGCTCAAAGGTGGACAGGCACTGAGATGACGAAGAGACTTTTACACAGAACACCCACAATCTTTTTGCTTCTCGTCAAAGTGTTTCCCAGTTTTGCTCATTGTTTTCTTCAACTACTCTGCAGAGTGCTCACGGCATAGTAGATATTCAATGAATATTTATTATTAAATGAAGGGCAGTGTTGTGGGTATATTTATTAAAAGATGATATGTTTTGAAGCTAGTGGGGTGATTCTCAGTTTTAACCTATCTTAGGATCCATATCTGCTCCTGTCTAGTAGACAGATAGAGAAGTTCAACCAGGATCTTTGGAGAACACTCATCCCAAAAGACATGTGTGGCTCAATAATAAATTCTCTTTGGTCAGAAGAAGGCACACATGTGCACATACAAAAACACAGACCATTGACATTACACGAGGACCTTAAAATAGGCTAGATGCTATGGGAAAACTCAAGAAAATAGCATTCTAATGATATTATGAATGTAAAAAGGTTTTGAAAATGGTAAAATACCAAATGGGTGGAGGTTAAGAGAGTAAAATATCCATTTCAAATCAGTGTCATGTCGTATGGATTTAGAGGCAGGAATACTTCGACTCAGCAAATAAAATAAATAGCAACCTCCAAAACTTTCAGTTTATCCCATAATTTATACAATAGAAACCTCACCTCCTTCCCTCTCTTTTATCACATCTATGAACATTCTACAATTTCTCAATCTCACCTCATTCTTCAAGGATGTTTACTTACACTGGTTTTCTTCAAGACCCTGGGAGGAAGCCTAGCAATGCATATATATATGGTCATAGGCTTTCCAAAATGTCAAAGACAAAGTATTTTACCTGCTATCAGCTAAGACTATTAATGACATCCCATCAGCCTTCTTAATTACACTTCCTCTTGTGTTATGGTTGTCCAAATGGCACAGGCAGTTTGGTGATCCATCCAAGAGATTTGAGTGGGAGATACATTTAGTGTGATTGAGCATGACATATTAATGTACTTTTCAGTCACTTTTATGGAGAATTAAACTATTGCTACATCCCAGTGTAGGAATGCCTTCAAGAAATATGTGTTCCACTCACTATGTATACCCATCAGGAGTCATGATACGAAAATGCTGGGAAAAGGTTATTTCATGATGTGCCTGGGTTCTGTAGCCTCAAGCCCTGGAAATATGTGAGCAGTGAGGGAGGAATAACACTTGAAATGAAAGATGGTAGAAACAAGTCTGTAAAAAATTCTTCCAATCATAAGATATATCAAATGTGTGTAACTGACTTGGCTCTCACTGATAAATAAAATGTATTACCAAAAGGAGTATACTAGAAAAATACAGCAAACACAATTTTAAATATCACATAGTTTATATATGTATATACAAATCATATTAAATAAAATTCATTAGATCTTTTGAATATTTAGGGTGAAATCCTTCAGTTCTACTACAGACAGTTCTCACTGTATAGACACATGTTTTATAAAACACAATCATCAATAATAACAGAAATACATCCCAATCAACAAAACCATAATCTTTCTTTTCTATGAAAAGTATTACAAAATTGTTGTCATATGAAAAAGCAATAAAAGAATTTGCAGTTAAAAGGAATAAGAAAAATGTATCCTGGAAGTATATTAAGGAGATAATAAATACAGAATATTACATTATTTCTTTGAATTTTGTGATGTTTGTGCTTTTTGGTAAGGTTGTAGAAATTTGGGCAATTTGTTGTGATTTATATTCTAATTCTAAATAAATATTTAGTTTTGTAACATGTTTTTGCTTGTACTTTTGCAATCTTTTTCTTACAGAGGGCCTTGAAATTCTATAACCATCAGGTTCCATATGGCCTGGCCCTGATCCTACTCATGGTGGATCATTTTATGGTCCATCCCATTACTCACCCTCACCCTATTACTGGTTTTTTTACCTTCTCCCTAAAAGAACCCTGAAGGCTCCTCCAAAAGAGTCCTAGATTTGATAAATGACTTCAGTAGTTTCAGAATACAAAATTAATGTACAAAACTAAGCAGCACTTCTATACAACAATAATGATCATGCTGATAATCAAATCAAGAAGTCATCCCGTTTACTATACCTACAAAACAAACAAACGAACAAACAAACAAAAGATTACCTGGGAATACATTTAACCAAGGAGGTGAAAGGTCTCTACGAGAAAAGCTACAAAACACAAATAAAATAAGTTCTAGATGACACAAACACATGGAAAAACATCCCATGCTCATGGATCAGAAGAGTCAATATCATTAAAATGACCATATTGTCCAAAGGAATCTATTTGGTTCATGCAAAAGTAATTGCGGTTTTTGCCATTACCTTCAAGGGCAAAAACCTCAATTACTTTTGCAACAACCTAATACAAGTGTAATGAAATTCCTATCAAAATACCAATATAATTTTTCACAGAATTAGAAAAAAAATCCTAAAGTTCACATGGAACCAAAAAAGAGCCCAAATAGCAAAAACTGTCCTAAGCAAAATCCAGAAGCAACACCTTATCTAACTTTAAATTATACTACAAGGCTATAGTAACCAAAACAGCATGGTACTGGTATAAAAATAGACATATGATAAATTGGAGAGAATAGAGAACTCAGAAAGTCAGCTGATGTTTGACAAAGTAGACAAAAACATATATTGGGGAAAGGACCTCCTTATTCAATAAATGGTGCTAGGAGAATTAGATTGCCATAAGTGAAAATCAAAAGAGTGAATGACAACCTGCAGGATGGGAGAAAATATCTGCAAACCCTGCATTTGACAAAGGACCAATATCCAGAATCTACAAGGAACTTAAACAACTGAACAAAAACAACAAAAACCATGAACAGACATTTTTCAATAGAAGACATACCAATGGCCAACAAACATATTTAAACATATTTAAAAATTTAAACATCACTAATCATCAGAAAAATGCAAATTAAGACCACAGTGAGATACCAGAGTGGCTATTATTAAAAAGTCAAAAAATAACAGATGTTGACCAGGATGCAGAAAAAAGACAATACTCATCCACCGTTGGTGGGAATGTAAACTAGTACAACTTCTATGAAAAACAGTATGGAGATTTCTCAAAGAACTAAAAATGGAACTGCCATTTAATCCAGCAATTCCACAGCTGGGTATCTACTCAAAGGAAAGTACCTCATTATATCAAAAAGATACCTACCCTTGTATGTTGATTACAGCACTATTCACAACAGCAAAGATAGGAAATCAATCTAACTGTCCATCAATGGATGATTGGATAAAGAAAATATACAATATTTCAATACTGTGCATATATACACAGTATTTATATATACCATATTAATATATACTGTATATATAGATATATATATACAGTATATATAGCATATAAAGGTATATATGCTATATATATATATAAAATAGAATACTACTCAGCCATAAAAAAGAATGAAATCATGTATTTTGTAGCAACATGGATGGAACTGGAGGCTATTATTAACAACTCAGAAACAGAAAGTCAAATACCACATGTTCTTGCTTATAAGTGGGATCTAAATAATGTGTACACACAGATAGAGAGTGTGGAATAATAGACATCAAAGACTCAGAAAAGTGAGAGGGTTGGAGAGAAATGAGGAATGAGAAATTACTGAATCAGTTCAATGTACACTATTTGGGTGATAGTTACTCTAAAAGCCCAGAGTTCACCACTGCACAATATGTCTTTGTAACAAATTGCACTTGTACCCTCTAAATCTATACAAAAAAACCTTATTTTTAAAATAATGTTTACATAGGCACTTCAATATAGACATGTGACAGTGGCAATGTCAAAATAACAGACTTCATAATTACCAGATCTAACATCAACTCCATTTGACTCCAGATCTCCACTTCAGTAAACATGGAAAAGTTTCATGAAAGAAATTCCCGAATAATTAAACATAGTAAACAGAATGGTGTCCCGAAATTGCCTGTGTCCATTCCTTGGAACTATGGATGTGTTGCCTTATAAAGAGAAATGGAATTAAGGTTGTAGATAGCATTAAGGTTGCTAATCAGCTGGCCTCCTCAGCTGATTAGGCAATTCCTCAAAGACCTAAAGGCAGAAATGCCATTCGACCCAGCAATTCCATTACTAGGTATATACCCAAAGGGAAAAGAAATCATTCCATTATAAAGAAACATGCATGTGTATGTTCATTGCAGGACTATTCATAACAGCAAAGACATAAAATCAACCTAAATGCTCATCAACGGTAGACTGGATACAAAAAATGTGGTACATATTTACTGTGGAATACTTTGTAACCATAAAAAAGAATGAGATCATGTCCTTTGCAGGGACATGGATAGAGCTTGAGGCTCTTATACTTAGCAAACTAGCACAGGAATAGAAAACCAAATACCACACGTCCTCACTTATACGTGGGAGCTAAATGATGAGAACACATGGACACATAGAGGGAAACAACACACACTGGGGCCTTTCAGAGGGTGGAGGGTGGGAGGAGGGAGAGGATCAGGAAAAACAACTAATGGGTACTAGGCTCAATACCTGGGTGATGAAATAATCTGTACAACAAACCCTCATGACACAACTTTACCTATGTAACAAACCTGCACTTGTACCCCTGAATTTAAAAGAATAGTGTTTTTAAAAGACAAAAAAATAGAAAACTCATTTGAACTGACTTAATTATGAGGAGAATATGTTGGCTGGTATAACAAAGAAGACCAGATTAGATCCCATGCAATGGATGAAACAATCATGGTGGCCTGACGGACCGTAATGACTTAGTGGATTTAACATAAGCTATGAGCTGCAGCCCACACCCTTCCAAAGAAGGGGTACATCAGCATCACCTGGGTCCCCAAATGCAAATCAGGTATGGTCAGAAAGGGAGAAGGCAAAGAAACTCTGAAAAGGCTGCCACAAATGTCCACGACAAAGAACATTGCTTTTTCGTTTTCCTTTTAACTGGTCTGTGAAAGGCGGACCCAGAATCTGACCACCTCAGAGACCTGAAAATAAGGCAAGGAAAAAAAAGTTTAATTGTTGATGTTGGAACACACATCTCCTGCTTGGTCAATCAACAATTTTTTTAATACTTGATTTCATCTTCATTCCAGTTAAAATAGTCTGGTAGTCTGGCCAAGAGGTTGATTAATAAACCTTCAAAAGCTAGTCGTCTTTAAAGGATTCATTCGAGTCCATTTCAATGCTCCTGTGATTGTTTTTGTAGCTTAAAGGCCACCAAGTCAGAGCTCCTCTTGGTTGATTCTCTCTTCCACCAAATGTTCCGTCACTATTGTTTTATTGCAATCTATTTACAAGAAATGGGCGATTATTTTTTCCACGATGCCTGGAGCCCTGAGCTGTGTTTGTTTATTGCTCTTCTGCGCACCAGAACACATCCTTGGGATTCAGCAGCCAATGTAAGGGATTAAGGGGCTAAGTGACTCTGACTACAGTAGGAATCTTTCAAATGTGCACCTCTCCCCAACTCTTTTGCAGGCAATTTTTATTTAATACACACACACACACACACACACACACCCTCCACACACAATCCTTGCTACAGGCTGACAACAAATCAATCCCCTAAGATCTATTCAATCTCTTTTTATTCCACCTTGGAAAATAGAAAAATGTGCAGGTATAACACATGCAATGGTTCAAATATGTGTATCCATTATATATATATTCAAATATGTATCCATTAGTTATATATATATGACTGTATAATATCTATTCTATATATATTGAATATTTATATTCAATATATATCCATTAGTAATATATATGACTGTATATACATATAACTAATGGATATATATTGAATATATGTATTCCATACATATGGAATTGTATGAAATTCCATACATATGTATTCCATCCATACATAACAGATCCATTAGTTATATATAATATATAGTCAATATATCAACCCATTATTTATATATAATGTATAAATATAATATATATCATATATTTATATTTATATTAATATAAATTATAAATATAATATACTAAATGTGTTTCTATATATATAAAACTAATGACTATATATAATTCTGAATCTTCATATATATAAAACATTTCTCTCTTCAACCCACTGTTCAGGGTAAGTACTATCTTGTCTATTTCCATATACATATATATATATATAACAGATATATTATATCCATATACATACACACATAGACACACACACACACATACACACACACATATATATATATTCATTAGTTAATCTGCTTTTCTCCTTAAGTTGGAAGTACCCCAAAGGAATATCTATCTATCCATCTGTCCTGCCACAAAACAGATCATTCTCAACCGCAGTGGAAATAGAATCAGCTCCATTGCCTGGGAATCATTCTTGTCAGGAGTGCTTTTGTTCTAACCTACGTAAAGGTAAACAGCCCTTCTCCTTGCTTGATTATAGTTTCAGCTTGAAATTAGAATGATTTAAATAATGAAATGGGCAAAAACATTTTTTAAGTTAGCAATGAAGTTGATGGCATAATGAAAATAGCAAACATTTAACAATTGACATGAACTCTTGGATTTGAATATTTATGCTCATTGTTTCAAACTTTTTACATAGATTTAAATCTTTTGTATGTCAGAGAAGACTTTTACTTGCAAAATTATCTTTCTTATCTGTAAAGAGAACAAGGTACTCTTTACAAATACATTTATACACTTTTCCAGGTCTGAGATCAAGACTTGATTATTCTTACCGAGAGTAAACAAAATGATCAAACAAACAAACAAAAGACCCCACTGCAGGAAGCATTTCTGTATCTGAAAACAGGACACCCAGGGGTTTTCCAGAGTTGAAGGAAAAAATAAACCTATTTCTAAAGGTCATCTCCTTTCTCTTCAGTCCCACCTTCTCCCCACAAAGGAGAAGTAGGAAATCAAAGACCCTGACACGTAACCCCTAAAGCCATCCTCTTTCTCATTGGAATTAAGCCCTACCCTTGAATGCTACTTCAGTCAATATCTTGGTCCATCACACACAATGATAAAAACAACAATGATGATGGTGTGTCTGAGGATTTACTAGCACCATGCACTCGCACCTATTAGCTCATTAAATCCCCAAATGCCTAAGAAGCAGGTATTGTTGTTGTTACTCTGCAGTTAAGGGAACCTAGTTCTAAAAGAGCTTAAGAAATGTTGTTGTTGTGACATCTTTGAGCTGAATCTTAATCTCAGCACTCTTATTTTTGGGCTGAATCATTGCCTCGTAGAATGTTTAGCATCTTACCAGTCTTCTACCAAGTAGATGGCAGTAGTAACCCCTTCTGCCAGTTGCGATCAAAAATGTCTCCAGACACTGACAGATGTTCCTTAGTGGACACAATAGTCCTGGCTGAGACCCTCTGCTCTGTGGCATAGATAAATAACCCACTTATTTAACTCTAGAACCCACATCCCATATCACCATGGTATCGATTACTAATTCTGGATAGTATATATAAAACATTTCTCTCTTCAGCCCACTGTCCAAGAGGAAGTACTGTCTTCTCTATTTTTATAGAGCCACTTTCATAAGCTTCCTTTTCTATTCCTTTGCTGTCAGTTTTGATCCTTTATAATCTGACTTCACTTGTTAAATAGCTTCCCTCATCCACATCACACAACCTGGTATTTTTCTCCTCTTTCTCCTTCTCTCTTTCTCTCCAATCATGCTATTCCATAGCTCTGCTGATCAGCATTGCACCCCATTGCTTAGACCTAATAGTAGTCATCCTTGGGTAACCCCCCATCCCTGTTTGTAATTTTAATCGCTGTGTTCTCTCGCTCTGTCCTCACCACTCTATGCTTCCTCCCATCCTCATCATGCAAATATACTCACACCATACAAATGCCATGATTTTTTATTTTAATAGACATTGTATTGGTCTATAAAGTTTATTTATTTGGGCCAGGCATGGTGGCTCACGCCTATAATCCCAGCACTTTGGGAGGATCACCTGAGGTCAGGAGTTCAAGGCCAGCCTGACCAACATGGCAAAACCCCGTCTGTACTTAAAATACAAAAATTAGCTGGGCGTTGTGGTGCACACCTCCACTCCAGAGACTGAGGCAAGAGAATCACTTAAACCTGGGAGGCAGAGGTTGCAGTGAGCGAAGGTCACACAACATCACTCCAGCTTGGGCAACAGAGTGAGACTCTTTCTCAAAAAAAAAAAAAAAATTTATTTATTTGGATAAAATTAATTTTCACTTGGGGTTTCTTGTTTACATTTAGGACCTCAGGGCGTATTTGACCATCTACAGACCACATTTAAAGATCTCTAAGCTAATATGGAATTGTGCCTATACTCAAGATAAATGCCAATCACTCGAGACCACCTATTTTAGAATTTTGAGTAGTCCTCAGCTTGTCCTCAATATGGGTGGATGAGAGATGGGAGAAAAGGCTGACAAGACAGCTGATTGTCTTATCAGAATGGCAAATTCTGATTCTAACTTCTATTTCAGGATTTAATCCTCCCACATATCAGCGGCAAAATTTGATGGTGTTAGCGTGGTTATAATTACCAGAGACTCTGTGTTTGAATTTGAAATTTTAAAGTAGATGGCATACTCCCAGGCCGCATTATTTCAAGATCATTTATATGACATTTACTGAAATATTGGAAAAGTCCAAGTTCTCTTTCATTTTTCTTTTACTCTCTAATTGTTTAAAAAAAATATGAAAAAAAATTACTCTGCTCCAAAATTCTTCATTACTCACTAAAAAACACAATTTCACCTGTCAGAGGCAGATATTTAGATTTAATTAATGGAAAAACAGCTATCAAATCTTGAGCCCTGTACTTCTGTGTGACAGTATATCCATACAGGCTTTTGGTTGCAAATGGCAGAAACCCAACTCAAGCCAAGTAAAGGAGTAAATTGATTAACTCCTATACTAGGAATTCCTAAATTCCCAGGGGAATGGATTGGGAGATTTGGGCACAGCTAGACATAGGGATTTGAACTATACCTTCAGGACTTTCTTTGTTCCCATTTTGACCTCTTCTTGGCTTCTTGCATAATAACCAAGAAGACAAACTGCAAGATAATCAGTGGAAACTCCAAGTCTATGGTATTTTTAGCTTTCTGTTTCAGAGAAAAATCTACCAGCTAGGAAGGGTCTCAGGGAAGCTTCTAATTGGCTCATTTGGTTTATCCCTGAGCCAGTTATTGAGTTCAGGCTGGTAAAGCATTTTTATTGACCAATCCTGGGCCATCAAGCTCAGGGTTTGAGATTTAAAGCTCTATTAGGACCACACAGGATGCAAAAATGGAAAGTCCCCAAAGTAAAAGCGTGGTGCTATCAGAAAAGTGGGAAATGGATTCCAGTAAGTAAAAACAAGATACCTTTATCTCAGGCACAAGTTTTTATTCCTTAAATACCCTGAGCTGTGTAATCCTTCCATAAGATCATTCTGTTAAAGATGAAGACACTTGTATTGAGGCAGGAGAATAGGGTCTGGAGCAGGAAACCTAAGGACTTCCTACAACTAAATCAAATGGAAACACTTCAGCTATGACAGGAAATATGCTCTCCATTTATCTAGGGTGTACGCTGAGTAAAGGACTTTGTAACTTTACCTCATCCTCTTCATTTACATATGGTGTACACCAAGCAACCAGTGGAAAGCTCTAGAGGATATTTAAACCCCAGAAAATTCTGTAACTGGGCTCTTGAGCCCCTCTGCTCAGACTTGCTTCTGCCTCATGGAGTGTACTTTCATTTTCAATAAATCTCTGCTTTTGTTGCTTCATTCTTTCCTTGCTTTGTGGGTTTTGACCAATTCTTTGTTCAAGATGCCAAGAAACTAGGCATGCTTTACTGGTAATATTATTAAGGCTGGGGGTTAAACTTTGTCTTAAAATTTGTTGTTTCATTTCTACTATTTTCAAAACCTTTCTCTGTTCAATCTGTCTCTTTCAACAATTCTAACTAGGAGCTAATTCTAGGGAGAGATAACTCCCAGGCTCTCTTTTTCTCTCTTTTCATCTACTTGATTTCAGAACTTCCAGAAAGAAAGAGTGAATGGCATTCCTACCTGACAATAATTCCTTCCAATAAGTTGTCTTACTTGTTTATTCTTGCAATGGTGCTCTAAGTAATATATTTCTATCAAATTTTATATTTCAGGTTTTATATACTTTCTTCATTTAGATCTGTACTATCCAATATGATAAACACTAGGCACATCTAGATATTTAATTTTAAAATTAAATTAAGTAACCTTAAGTCCAAGAAAACATTCAGTTCTTCAGTTGTATTACCATGTTTCAAGTTCGCCATAACCACAGGCACCTGGAGGCTGCCATGCTGTGTAGCACAGTATAGAACATTTATATCATCAAAGTAAGTTGTGTTCAACAGTACCGATCTAGATCAAAAGGTTTTCTGCATTAAAGATAAAATTCCATTTTTCTAAATATACCTTCCATCCATACAGCCACTCAATACAAGTAGAAACTTAAAATGACAAGTAGTAGTATATGTACAGTGATGATTGTACACTACAAATCATGAACCATTTATAATGGGTACTTTATTTATTTATTTTATTTTTGAGATGGAGTCTCACTCTGTTGCCCAGGCTGTAATGCAGTGTTGCGATTTCGGCCCACTGCAACTTCTACCTCCTGGGCTCAAGCAAAATTCCCTGCCTCATCCTCCCAAGTAGCTGGGATTACAGGTCCCCACAACATGCCCAGATAACTTTTGTATTTTTTAGTAGAGACGAGGTTTCGCCATGTTGGCCAGGCTGGTCTTGAACTCCTAACCTCAGATGATCCACCCACCTCGGCCTCCCAAAGTGCTGGGATTACAGGCCTGAGCCACTGCTCCTGGCCTATAATGGGCACTTTAAATTAGTATTGTAAAATACTCAGTTGCATTTTTAAAATTTACAATTCAGTTTCTAGTAAGTTAAGCATTTCTTATTTTCCTCATTCATTCAGACTAAGCCACAAGCTTATCGGCCTTAACTTCCATCAATTGTTCCCCATTTAGTCTACATTTTGGCCATGCTAAATGTATCCCAATTTTCCAAAAGTTTTAAAATCTATCATAATTTAAGTCTTATTTGCTAGACCCAGTGCCTGGAATAATCTTTCTCCCTGTCTCCCATTTATTCATCAATGCTTTTTCTCTACTCCTCATAAGATATTAGCTTTTTGCTACAATACCGCTTTATATACCTTCTTTAGGGAATTTATCACACATTGAGTTGTGATTAGCACGTTGTATATGCACCTCCTTTATTCCTGTGTCTTAGGAGCAGGGACTCTGTGTGGCATCCTCCCAGCTCAGCCTAGAGCACTATGCCTATTATATATTGGGCTTCAATATCTGTTTTATACGTTGAAGTAGGTTACAATGCTATTTAAAGCCCTCAAAATTGTGACTCTGATGTAAACCTCCACCTCATCCCTGCTGCTGTTACACAGAGACTGCATCCCAGCCACTTCAAACCATTCATTCATTGTTCTCTGGACACACCATGCACTCCCTATCCTCATATTTTTGCATAAGTTTCTTGTTTTTACTGGAAAACATTCATCTTTCCCCCCTAGTATTCCTCCTTCACTGCCAAGCTCAAATAGCCTCTCTGGAAATGTACCCAATGCCTACTCACTCAGAATATGTTTTTCTCTGTTTCCTTCTCCCATAGTGTTCTGTCTTTGAACAAAGTATTAGTATTTATCACAGCCTGATTTTCATTACCATTAGTTGTGTCCAGCTCTGTCTCCCTCACTAACCTGTGACCCCTTCTAGGACACAGACTATGTCTTATTCATCTTCATTTTTCTCTTGCACTTAGCACAAAAAGTTACCCACAATTGACACTAGAAAGTGTTTGTTGAATTGAATTGCTGTGCAAAGAAGTACTTCCTTTAAAAGACGTAAAAGAAAAAGAACAGTGACAGCTTTGCTGAAGAGAACACAATGAACTGAAAAGCCACCAGCTTTGATCAAAACCCTGCCCCAGGAACTCTCCAGCTGCTCAGACATGGTTTTCTAGCATCTGTGGGAGCTGTGGAACCTCAGAAAGGGACAACGTGATCAGGGCTGAAGGAGGAAGAAAAACACAAGCAGACCAGAGGCAGTGACTCTACACACTGTAGTTTATTAATGTTTGGCAGAGTTCACTTAGCAGAACACACAGTGGAGGGAAGCTGAAACCCTTGGCAAATGGAATGCTTAGAGGCTCCAGGTTTTATATCTGTGTTTAGTTCTCATACCAATAAAGAGAGAAGATTTTTGTGGATAACATTTAAAACGATTGTGAGAGGTGAAAAATAATTATCTAGTCTCAAGCATCAAGGAAAATATTCAAGTGTTTAGAATAATGGAAATTTCCATCCAGCAGGGATTATAAATATCATCTTCTCCAGGGATAGCATACAAAAGAGATGGGCTACTAATCGCCCTTTCCAATGGCTACGACAAGTGATTGTAAAACAGCCGCATAATTATTTCTTGAAGAGTGAGGATACGACCTCGGATTCTTTCTCAACACAATGCTAACACCACAAGAGTTCATCTGTGAGATGAGATTATTTCCTAACCCATCTCACTTGTGAGATGAAGAAAGTAAAGCCTCAGGGGAAGGCAATCCTCCCAGGTGACTTAGTGAATTGGTGTAAATTCTATCTACATCCCAGTTCGGTTACCTTTCCATACACCGTGCTGCTCACCTATTTGTTCCTTTCCTGGTCATAGCTCTTATAATGATGTGTGCATTCCAAACAAAGCATGCCTGCCTAAAGCTCGGAACACTTGATGGTGGCATATATAACTTCTCATCCACCAAGGAGTCTTACGAGAATGCATATTCCCCCAAGTCAAATGTTTTCTGACCAGCCAATCTTTATCCTAAAATAAACCACAATCTTTTTCTTGGATATCAGCTTTATTCTCAATTCCCTGATACGGCTGCACGGGGCACTCCCTGGCAGGCATTCTCAGAAATGAGCTTTGCTGAAAATCTTCAGGCCTCCAACCTCCCCCAAATGCTGCTGCTCTACATCAAGGTTGCCCGGATAAAGCCTGGGGCTGCCAGAGGGTGCACAGCCTGGGTTCCAAAAGCTTTAGTGCTTCCTCCCTCTCCCTTTTAGTGCAGCTGTTTGTAGAGCTTCCCAGAGGGACGACTTAAAAGGGACTGTTAATAACCCTGCTCAGAGCTCCGGAGGAGAAATTAAGTCTTTCTGCAAATTCAGCATGGAGCTGTTTTTGGCAAGACGAAGATCTCAGATGGCCTCTCTGGCAATGGGGCTATTTAGGGCTTAACCCTCTAAGTCTTTGTGCTTTGGATGAGTGTAACTTTAATGACCCTATTTCAGTTCCAGAGGTGGACATCTGACCTAAGGTGGGCATTTAGCATTACTACATCATTCTGGTCACAGTGATAGTGTCCAATCTGGGCTACTGAGAGGCTACCCTGACACTTCTCCTAAAATTGATTTTTATGAAACAAAAACAGCAACAACAGAAACTTTGTCTCCTCCCTTCTGGCCATTTATATTGTCACAGAAAGTTTAGAACTGGTATTGTCAATGTTTTAAACATTTAAGGAGAGTATTCCTGAGAATAAAGTGGATACAGAGAAAACAGTTTAGAGGTTGACAAATGACATTACTTGGTTCCTTGATTCAACCAGGCCTGAGCTTCATCCTTGTTCAATGCAATTCCTTGGTGCAATAAATCTGTTTATTTGCTTAGTGTGGTAGAGTTAGGTTTCTGTTGCTTGCAATTTCAAGTGTCCTGATTAATAAATCTGCACATGAAAAATAAGGGTTATGGGGCCAAAAGAAATTGGGTAATCTAGGTTCAACAAAATTAAACACTGGAATATTCTTCTGACTGAAATTTCTCAGATAATTTATTATGCAAATGCATTCTTCAGTTCTCCGAGAGAGAGTGTAAGCTGGTATATAACAATGTTTTGGGAGATTATGTAATTTATGATTCAGTGGACATAATTGTAAATGGGAAATAAAAATCATTGGTAATGTTGAATCTTACGTATGACATTAGAAATATGTATATTTTACTATTGTTTCATTTAGGTATATCTTAGGCACAAATTTTAAATAATATACAGTATTATACATGTGTTTGGTAGAAAGAAAAATCTGATATTAATTTCAAACCACTCCTCACTAAGAAGTTGCAGAAAACTCACAGTCTAGTCAGAACACTGAGCTAAAATGTATTGAGTGAATATTATACGCTAAACACAACGCCCTTTAGATGCATTAATTCATTTAATCACCACGACAGTGTTATGCAGTGATTGCAATTCAATTCCCATTTGACAAATCAGGAAACCAGAGCTTAGGGAAGTTAAGTGACTTAATAGTCATGTGTTAGTTGCAGAATCAGGACTTGATCCCAAATCACTATGATGTCATTGCCCAAGTTTTTAAACACTGCAATTAGAAAGCTTTTTCTGTTTGATCTAAATCCTTCCATTACTCTCCATTGTACCCTACATTTCTTGTCTTATGCTGATCTGTTTGGGAATGTTATTTTTTCATATAAATGTCCTTATTACAATGAATAGAAATTTATTAGGAGTTACATATGAAATTTTCCAAATTTAGCTTATAGCATCCTCTCTGTTTCTCCCAGATTCCTATCACATATTTGCCACTGGTTGATTACAACCCTGGGAAAGTTTCTTGCATTTTCTGTCCCTTCACCTACTCTCACTAATCTGAGTATCCTATTGGGGTGAACAAGGGATATATCTCCCAGATCCGTCTTCATGGCAGGGTGTGCTGCCCAGCTATGAGAAGTGTGGCATTGGGGAGCTCCAGCTGTCATTTCTTGCAGGATCTGTTTCGGCTTCAGAGAGCACCCTCGAGAGAGACCACAGTCTTCCTGGGGCAGCCTGAAGCCAGTTTTTAAGCAAGGGCAAGGTATAAATGCCTAGTCATTTTGGCCCAAACTGAGTCAACAGATGGGCAACATCCTCTTAGAGCTCCCTGCCTCATTGGCCAAAACCCTACAGCGGCCTGCACTGCATTTGACTTCTCTCTCTTCAGTGCAGGTTTCTCCTCTTTTTTCACAAATGTTGATCTCTAATAAATTGCTTCTCATTCTGCATCTCAGAGTACCTGCTCTGAAGAACACAACCAGCAAGACTCATGGGCTTGCCTCTGTGTTCAGAGCCCAGATCCTTTGCACCATTTCTATATACCCATTCTTTGTGATGTATAAAGTCATTTCACGTTGGGTCCCTAGATTTATTCACCCAGTCAACAAAAATGTATTAAGTGTCTCTAATTTAATTAATTGAGTATGTACTATATATTAGGTGCTATGCTAAGAAATTGAAACACACTGGTTAATTCAATCTCCTTAATGATAAGGAAGCAGGCTTGAAGAGGGTATGTTATTTGGCAAAGGCACCTAGTAAGTAAAGGCAGAGTGGGCATTCAATATTCATTTGCTCCATCTCCAAAGTTTACGCTCTTTCTACCTCCACTTTTTATGTGGCCAAGACTGTGGTTAGATATATCAGAGTTCGAGTGGCTTATGCTCTGTGTATAATCTCTGTACACATGCTAGCTTACAGCTGTGCTAAGCGGATACCTTAGAAGTATAAAGAAATAACTTCTAAGACTCTTGACTTAGAACTTAGTTCATACCCTGCCAGGGTGGAGGGAATCTTTCCTACAAAATTGTATGCCTCCACCTCAGGGAAGCACTTCAGGAAATTCAGTGGGAATCTTTGGTTTCTGAATTTTATGATTTCCTGTGATTCCCTATCCAGAGAAGAGCTTGTCATTGATTTAGGTTTTCCTCCTCCGAGAACACCCAGTCTGCTGTTCTCATTCCATGCCTTTTCTCTGTGATCCAGCCCACTTCCTCCTTTATGAACACATGAAAACATTGTCTAATTGGCAGGAAATCATTAATGCAAAGGGTACAAATAAAAATAATGATACTTATTATTAGTAGTAAATATTAATCATCTTAAATAGCAATAAGAGGTAAAATAATAATAGCAGTGATCACAATGGTAGTAATAAATATAACTTCCATGAGCAGTTACCATAAACCAGGTGCCATGCTAAGTACTTTACATAAATTATCTCATTTAATCCTGAAAACAACCCTTAACAAGGGATATTATTAATTCCAAATTTTGCAACTTGTCATTTATTTAGAAATGCCTAGGGTTGTTCTGTATAATGTGGCAGCCACTAGTCACATGTGGCTATTTAAATTTGAAATCAGATTCATTAAAACTAAATAAAATTGACAATTTAGTTTCTCTAACTGCTCCTGTTTTAAGACCTCAAGAGCCACATGTGGCCAGTAGTTACAGATGGGACAGCACAGATGTAGACATGCCCATCATCACAGAAAGTTCTATTGGATAGTGCAGGTCCAGAGAGTGTCAATTCCTTGTCCACGTTCAAGCAATTGAACGTTGCTAGTTGCAAGGAGGCAGGCTGAGCTCTGAATCTGTGGCTGTCCTTAAGATAGACACGAAAGTGTTTTTATTTCTGGTTCAAGAAAAGATAAAAAGAAAACATGACCTCTCTTTTTCTTTTCAAAGCCAAGTAACTGTCCCAAGGAATCCAACCCAGTGAATTTCATCCATAGGAATAAAATTTTTTTTCCCATGTGCACTGAGTACCTGTGGTCAATAAAATAATGCTCCTTCAAAGATGTCTGTGTCCTAATCCCTAGAACTTGGCAAAGAGGAATTAAAATTGCAAACGTAATTAAGGTTGCTAATCAGTCGATCTTGAGAGAAGGAGATTCTCTTGCATTATCTCTTGGATTCTCTTGGTTCATCGTGATCAAAAGGATTTTTACAGGTGAAAAAAAGAGCTGGGGTGGAGGGTCAGAGTGAGGCAATGTGAGACAGACTTGACTGGCCAGGACACTGCTGGCTTTGAAGATAGAAGGGTTATAAGCTAGGGAATGTGAGTAGCCTCTAGAAGATAGAAAAGGCAAGAAAACAATTCCTCCATGAGAGCCTCTAGAAAGGAAGACAGCCTTAGTGACACCTTGATGTTAGTCCAGTGAGACCCATTTTGGATTCTGACCTCCAGTGTTGTGAGATAATCAATTCATGTTGTTTTAAGTTGCTAAGGTTTTTCTTCTTTATTAAAAAGTATTAAAAATAGAGCCGGGGTCTCCCTATGTTGCCCAGGCCATTCTTAAACTCCTGAGCTCAAACCATCCTCCCACTTTGACCTCCAAAAATGTTTGGATTAGAGGTATGAGCCACTGTGCCCAGCCTAAGTTACTAAGTTTATGGTAAATTGTTACAGTCACAACAGAAAACTAATGCAACACCACTCATAGCCCAACACTATTAGAGGTGTTAGGAACAGAAAGACCTTTTGGCATCATTTCTGTATATTTTAGCAGTTAGTCTAGTAGAAATTCTTTTCTTGTGCCCAAAGTTGGAGCATGGAGGCTAGAAAAAAATGTCCATGGTACGCAGAAGGTTTGCAGAGAAAATAAAATGTAAAGGTAGAGAATAGGTCATCACCAACAGCCTTCAGAGAGAACCAGATGGCCCTTAACTTTGCCCCTAGTTCCTGAGCACTTTTAGGTCAGTCTTTGGACATGAGCATTTCAAATATTCTTACAGGCTGCCAAGGGTGAAATAGACAGGGACCCAATGGTGGCACTTTTCTTCCCAGGGCTATGGAGTGAATAATAGAAGAAAGGGAGAATAGATATGTGTAAATGCGATTCTTGGTGATTAAAGTTCATATTACTAGTCTGGTTGACTGATCAGTTAGTAACTGTGTATCATGAAGCCTCACCTCTGTAGATTCTAAATTTATGTTTGGAACCTAAACAGTGATTAGAAATAAAAAGAAAGAGGGAAAGAAAAATGGAACAACCAAGAACTTTCTCAATGCCCATTTTCTCAGGGTTGTTGCTGACCTAGAGTTGCATAAATAAATAAACCACAAATAAATAAACTGGGTTATTGCCCAAACTAGAGAGTGTAAAAACAAAGCTCTTTGAAATGTACATAACTGTGGAGTACTCCAAGAAATTAGACCCTTCCCACTTCACTTTCTACCCTCTGGCCCCTAAAAGAAGAAAAAACAAGAAAATGACTATTACAGGTGCTATCTGCTTTGTTCTTTAGCCTCACTCTGACACTATCTAATTTCACTTTAACACAAGTTATAAAAGTTTGGCATTGGGTTTTCTTGCTTAGCCCAACCAGGAATTAATGAGATTGGTGGGAGATGGGTGCAGACAGAATTGAATGACACAGGTACACCACTTTTTATTAAAAAAGGTGGCAAGCTATTGAATGTACATATAATGAAATATCTCAGTTTGAGGGTACTTGGAGAAGGCATGCAAAATGCTACATATGGACAATATCTGACAGCATCTTAGAAATTTGTGTCCAAAATGAGGGGCTGCAGTCACTCAGATGGGTCATTTAAGGATCCTCCATTTCATAATAAATGGATGGAGGTACATAATGATTAAAATATGTATATGCAGATTTGACATGTAAATCGGTGAGCTTTTCCAAGAAGACTTTCCTTAACCATCAGGTTGTGCTGAGCTCCCCTCTCTCTGCTGACGGAGCTCCAGCCCTATACTTCTCCCAAGGCCATTAGCAATACCTGCTTCATTCCTTGAGGCCAGGAATCATGGCTTATTAATATGTGTGCTCAGGGGTGCCTCCTGAAGCTTGCAAATGATGTATTTAAGGGTACCTGTCTTAAAGGAAGAATTGCTTGGGGGGAATTACCTTAAAACTGTGTTTTCACAGCAAGTACTTTATTCTCTTTTTAAATTTTAGAGTGTGCAGTAAATCCTCACTTAATATTGTTGATAGGTTCTTGGAAACTGCAACCTTAAGTGCAGTGAACTAGAATAAAACCATTTTTTTTCGTCAATGTTTTTTTTTTTTTTTTTTTTTTTTTTATTTCTGAAGTATTTATTGATCATTCTTGGGTGTTTCTCGGAGAGGGGGATATGGCAGGGTCATAGGATAATAGTGGAGAGAAGGTCAGGAGATAAACACATGAACAAAGGTCTCTGGTTTTCCTAGGCAGAGGACCCTGCGGCCTTCTGCAGTGTTTGTGCCCCTGAGTACTTGAGATTAGGGAGTGGTGATGACTCTTAAAGAGCATGCTGCCTTCAAGCATCTGTTTAACAAAGCACATCTTGCACCACCCTTAATCCATTTAACCCTGAGTTGACACAGCACATGTTTCAGAGAGCAGGGGGCTGGGGGAAAGGCCATAGATCAACAGCATCCCAAGGCAGAAGAATTTCTCCTAGTCAGAACAAAATGGAGTCTCCTATGCCCACCCCTTTCTACACAGACACAGCAACAATCTGATCTCTCCTTCCTTTCCCCACACTTCCTCCCCTTCTCTTCAACAAAACCGCCATCGTCCTCATGGCCCGCTCCCGATGGTCGCTGTCTCTTCGGAGCTGTTGGGTACACCTCCCAGACAGGGCAGCCGGGCAGAGGCGCTCCTCACCTCCCAGACAGGGCGGCTGGGCAGAGGCGCCCCTCGCTTCCCAGACGGGGCCGCCCGGGCAGAGGCGCTCCTCAGTTCCTCCCAGACCGGGTGGCAGCCGGGCAGAGGCGCTCCTCACCTCCCAGACGGGGCGGCCGGGCAGAGGCGCTCCTCACTTCCCCGACGGGGCGGCCGAGCAGAGGCGCTCCTCACTTCCCAGAGGGGGCGGCCGAGCAGAGGCGCTCCTCACTTCCCAGAGGGGGCGGCCGGGCAGAGGCGCTCCTCACTTCCCAGACGGGGCGGCCGGGCAGAGACGCTCCTCACTTCCTCCCAGATGGGGTGGCGGCCAGGCAGAGGCGCTCCTCACCTCCCAGACAGGGCGGCCGGGCAGAGGCGCTCCTCACTTCCCAGACTGGGCGGCCAGGCAGAGGCGCTCCTCACCTCCTAGACGGGGCGACCAGGCAGAGGCGCTCCTCACTTCCCAGACGGTGTGGCGGCCGGGCAGAGGTGCTCCTCCCTTCCCAGATGGGGCAGCCAGGCAGAGGCGCTCCTCACTTCCCAGACGGTGTGGCGGCCGGGCAGAGGTGCTCCTCCCTTCCCAGATGGGGCAGCCAGGCAGAGGCGCTCCTCACTTCCCAGACGGTGTGGCGGCCGGGCAGAGGTGCTCCTCCCTTCCCAGATGGGGCAGCCAGGCAGAGGCGCTCCTCACTTCCTCCCAGACGGGGTGGCGGCCAGGCAGAGGCGCTCCTCACTTCCCAGAGGGGGCGGCCGGGCAGAGGTGCTCCTCACTTCCTCCCAGACGGGGTGGCAGCCGGGCAGAGGCACTCCTCACCTCCCAGACGGGGCGGCCGGGCAGAGGTGCTCCTCATCTCCCAGACGGGGCAGCCAGGCAGAGGTGCTCCTCACTTCCTCCCAGACGGGGTGACGGCCGGGCAGAGGCACTCCTCACCTCCCAGACGGGGCGGCCGGGCAGAGGCGCTCCTCACCTCCCAGACGGAGTGGTCAGGCAGAGGCGCTCCTCACTTCCCATATGGGGTGGCGGCCGGGCAGAGGCGCTCCTCACTTCCCATATGGGGTGGCGGCCGGGCAGAGGCGCTCCTCACTTCCCAGATGGGGCAGCCGGAGAGAGGTGCTCCTCACTTCCTCCCAGACGGGGTGGCAGCCGGGCAGAGGCGCTCCTCACCTCCCAGACGGGGTGGCCGGGCAGAGGCGCTCCTCCCTTCCCAGACGGAGTGGCCAGGCAGAGGCGCTCCTCACCTCCCAGAGTGGGCGGCCGGGCAGAGGTGCTCCTCACTTCCTCCCAGACGGGGTGGCGGCCAGGCAGAGGCGCTCCTCACTTCCTCCCAGACGGGGTGGCGGCCAGGCAGAGGCGCTCCTCACCTCCCAGACGGGGCGGCCGGGCAGAGGCACTCCTCACCTCCCAGAGTGGGCGGCCGGGCAGAGGCGCTCCTCACTTCCCAGAGTGGGCGGCCGGGCAGAGGCGCTCCTCACTTCCCAGAGTGGGCGGCCGGGCAGAGGCGCTCCTCACTTCCCATAGGGGGTGGCAGCCGGGCAGAGGCGCTCCTCACTTCCCAGATGGGGCAGCTGGGCAGAGGTGCTCCTCACTTCCTCCCAGACGGGGTGGCGGCCAGGCAGAGGCGCTCCTCACCTCCCAGACGGGGCGGCCGGGCAGAGGCACTCCTCACCTCCCAGACGGGGCGGCTGGGCAGAGGCGCTCCTCACCTCCCAGAAGGGGCGGCTGGGCAGAGGCGCTCCTCACTTCCCATATGGGGTGGCAGCCGGGCAGAGGCGCTCCTCACTTCCCAGACGGGGTGGCGGCCAGGCAGAGGCGCTCCTCACTTCCCAGATAGGGCAACAGGGCAGAGGCGCTCCTCACTTCCTCCCAGACGGGGCGGCCGGGCAGAGGTGCTCCTCATCTCCCAGACGGGGCAGCCGGGCAGAGGCGCTCCTCACTTCCTCCCAGACGGGGTGGCAGCCGGGCAGAGGCGCTCCTCACATCCCAGATGATGGGCGGCCGGGCAGAGGCGCTCCTCACTTCCCAGATAGGGCGGCCGGGCAGAGGGGCTCCTCACATCCCAGACGATGGGCGGCCAGGCAGAGACGCTCCTCACTTCCTAGACGGGGTGGCGGTGGGGCAGAGGCTGTAATCTTAGCACTTTAAGAGGCCAAGGCAGGAGGCTGGTAGGTGGAGGTTGCAGAGAGCCGAGATCACACCACTGCACTCCAGCCTGAGCACCATTGAGCATTGAGTTAGCGAGACTCCGTCTGCAATCCCAGCACCTCGGGAGGCCGCGGCAGGCAGATCACTCGAGGCCAGGAGCTGGAGACCAGCCCGGTCAACACGGCGAAACCCCGTCTCCACCAAAAATACAAAAACCATTCAGGCGTGGCGGCGCGCGCCTGCAATCCCAGGCACTGGGCAGGCCAAGGCAGGAGAGTCACAGGAGCCCGAGGCAGGGAGGTTGCAGCAAGCCGAGATCCCGGCAGTACAGTCCAGCTTCGGCAACAGAGGGAGACCGAAAAAAGAAGGAGAGGGAGACCGAAAAAAGAGGGGAGAGGGAGAGGGAGAGGGAGAGGGAGAGGGAGAGGGAGAGGGAGAGGGAGAGGGAGAGGGAGAGGGAGAGGGAGAGGGAGAGGGAGAGGGAGAGGGAGAGGGAGAGGGAGAGGGAGAGGCTCGTCAATGTTATACAAAAGGACATTGAAGCAATCAATGGTATTCGAGGACCTGCTGTATGTCATTTCACTTGAAGCTGGAATTTCTGAGAACCTGTCAATGATGTTAAGGGCATACTTACTGTATGTTCATGTGGAATGATTTTGCATACGGAGCTAATCCAGTTTTGGAGAAGGTGAGGTCAGTTAAACCCATGCCCCTACAGATTCATTCTTCTGCATTTTAAGCCTGTGGATCTTGCCTAGCCCAGTGACTCGTAGGCGGCAAAATTTCAGCAAATGTTGGCTAAACTGAATGAAAAGACTTAAAAATATATCAAAATCACTTATGTGGACTACTGTTTTCCTGGATGGTGCCAAATTGGATTGTTTGTAATGCAAAGGATAAATGCTTGAGGAGATGGATACCCATTTTCCATGATGTAACTATTGCACATTGCATGACTGCATCAAAGTATCTCATATACCCCATAAACATACATACTTACTATGTACCCACAAAAATTAAAATTAAAAAATGCTATTTGATACCACCTATGTGTCTGATTCTGAAGCTATAGAAATGCAGACTCATGGCCGGGCACAGTGGCTCACGCCTGTAATCCCCGCACTTTGGGAGGCTGAGGCAGGTGGATCATGAGGTCAAGAGATCGAGGCCATCCTGGCCAACATGGTGAAACCCCGTCTCTATTAAAAATACAAAAATTAGCTTGGCATGGTGGCACACGCCTGTAGTCCTACCTACTCAGGAGGCTGAGGAAAGAGAATCGCTTGAACCCACCAGGAGGTGGAGGTTGCAGTGAGCCGAGATCGAGCCGCTGCACTCCAGCCTGGTGACAAGAGCAAGACTCCGTCAAAAAACAAAAAAACAAACAAAAAAAAACAAAAAAAAGAAAGAAAGAAGGAAATGCAGACTCATCCCAAAATAAATAGAGTCCATGGATGTTGATGGCGATCAGAGGAGATATTACAATGCATTTGAATATACCCCACTCAAGTAAATTCAAGGAACAGTGGAAATACTCTCTGAAGAATTTTACTTCAACATTACTTTTCTTCAAGCACATACAAATAAATACAATCCTATGTGGAGTTCCAAACTGGGTCCTCCAAAATATGTGATACTTCAGAAAATCTGATGAAGAACAAACACATTGGTGATGTTTAAAAACTCAGAGCGTAGAGTAGGGGGAAGAGGGGAAGAGAGAGACAGAGAGAGACTGAGGTACTCAGAGTTAAATTTAAGGAATTGTTACATTTAAGTTGTTTTAACAGAATGAAACGACTATATTCAAAAGCAAAACAGAATTGTATGAGAAGAGGGCCGGGCGCAGTGGCTCATGCCTGTAATCCCAGCACTTTGGGAGGCCAAGACAGGCGGATCACTTGAGATCAGGAGTTCGAGACCAGCCTGGCCAACATGATGAAACTGCGTCTCTACTAAAAACACAAAAATTAGCTGGGCATGATGGCGGACACTTGTAATCCCAGCTACTCAGGAGGCTGAGACAGGAGAATTGTTTGAACCAGGGCAGCAGAGGTTGCAGTCAGCTGAGATTGTGCCACTGCACTCCAGCCTGAGCCACAAAGCAAGACTCTGTCTCAAAAATAAATAAATAAATAAATAAAAATTTTTAAAAAAATAATTGTGTGAGAAGGGGGAAATACTAAGTAAATCTACACATTAATAGACAAATTAATCTGTTTCTAGGATTTGTCATTCTGCCATGCGATGTCAGCTTGCCATGTGATGTGTAATGATTTTTGTTTCCTGTCCTTAAGATTCTTTTCCCCTTTAAAGTTTCTCTTTGAGTCCTTTCCCATTATATTAAAAATGGTGTTCAGTGAGATTTTTCATGGGATGCAATTTTCTCTTTCTTTTCCTCTTTCCTCTCTTATTACTTGCCTACTTGCCTCTTGGAGGCTTTTCTTTTTCACTCTCTCAGGATCCAAACAAGCAGACGACACACAGAAAGATGACTTCATTTCTTCACCGAGTGTTTCGTGAGTGTCTGCTGCATGCTGGACACTAGCAAAGGCAGAAGGAATTCAACCATAACTGAAATGAACACCGGGTATCCAAGGGCAGGAGGAAAATCCTGGAGAAAGGAGCTCAAGTCAAGTGATGGATGGCTTCAAGGAAGGCACAGCAGAGAGCTGTTGGGGTCCAGGAGAAGAAGTGTGAGATTCTGTCTGGGTGGAGTGGGCAGAAGCAAACAAACAAACAAAAATGTTTCTTTTCGGGCATGGTAGCTCACATCTGTAATCCCAGCCCTTTGGGAGGCTGAGAGAGGAGGGTCACTTGACCTCAGGAGCTCAAGATCAGCCTGTTCAATGTAGCGAGACCTCATCTCTATGAAAAATATAAAAATTAGCCAGGTATGATGGCATGTACCTGTAGTTCCGGTTATTCTGGAGACTGCAGTAAGAGGATCACCTGAGCCCGGGAGGTCAAGGCTGCAGAGAGCTATAATTGTGCCTCTACTCCAACCCAGGCAACAGATCAAGGCCCTGTCTCACAACAACAACAACAAAAACAAAAAAATGGTTCCATAGTGGAAGTAATGCCCAAGGTGAGCTTTGCAATGCAAGTCAAGAATACCTGGGATGATGTTGGGAAAAGGAAATTCAAATTCTATATCAGACTTCTTCATAATTCCTGTCATTAAAGAACTCTCAGCCCACTTGCCTCAAAGCCTACCATCAGCCCAGACTTTTAGTGGAGTTCATAATTATTGTTCAGCTCCAGTAGTAATTTTCTTTTTGGAAACACTTGATTGGAAGATGATTTTGAGAGGGTTAATGAAAAAAAGAGCCCCCAAAAATGCTAAACTCCAGGACGTCAGATGATGGAGAGAGACGATTCCTTGACTCTAATTTAAATTAAAAAGATGTTTTTGAAACCAAAAATAAATCTTGCTCCAGAGTGATTACCAGATAAAATATTTTAGTTAGTGGATGGTGGACTGGCCCATATTTCATGTTTCCAGTCAATGTTCACTTTCTGTGCTACCTGAAGGGTCTGAGTGTTAAGCTGATGAGTGTTTTGTGACTTTAAAAGACCATTTATCACCACCACAGCTAATGCCATTTTCCGAAGCATAATCCAAAGGCATTTTGTGAAAAGAATTTCCTGCCTGAAAGTGTCCCCATCGTCACCTTTCTAGACTGTGGGTGGGGGCCACCCAACTTCTTGAGGCCTGACGATTATGTGATAGGATATGGTTTCCTGCTCCTTCACCTCTTTTTTTTTAATGTTTATTTTAGATTCAGGGAGTACATGTGCAGGTTTGTTACATGGTACATTGTGTGTTGCTGAGATTTGGTGTACAAATGATCCCATCACCCAGGTAGTGAGCATAGTACCGGATAGGTAGTTTTTCAATCCCAGCTCTCTTCACATCCTCCTCCCTCAAGTAGACCCTGGTATCTGTTGTTTCCATCTTTGTGTCTTTATGTACTCAATGTTTAGCTCCTGCTTATAAGTGGGAGCATGCAATATTTGGTTTTCTGTTTCTGTGTTAGTTTGCTTAGAATAATGGCCTCCAACTGCATCCATGTTGCTGCAAAGAACATGCTTTTTCCCTTTTTTATGGCTGTGTAGTATTTCACGGTGTATATGCACATTTTCATTATCCGATCCACTGTCAATGAGCATCTAGGTTGATTCCATATCTTTACTGTTGTCCTCCACCTTTTTGTTCTGGCTTAGCCCCAACAGGCTTCCCATTTCCTCCCTCTTTTCTTGTAATCCTCCTCCCCTGCCCTGGTAGAAATGGTGATCTGGGATATTGTTATGTGTATATTCACATGAGAGTTTGATGCTTTGGAAATTCTCCTCTCAGTGACTAAAAAGCTCTTTTTAGAAGACCAAGTATAAAGGAAGAGCAACAACTGGGTGAAGATGGCACCTGGGTAAAGTGGAGGCAGAAGGGAGATAGATAATGAAAGCGGAAAGAAGGTGGACCAGTAAGAGACTCATGGGCATCTATGTAAAGTGACTCCAGTAGTACCTAGAAGGTGGAACCACACAGAGAGATTCGCATCATCCCAAGGGGCTGCCTTGTCAGCTACAGATAAGATTAATCCATTTCTACTCACAGAATCATTAAAAGGTTTCAGTGATATGTCTGAGAATTATTCTATTGATAGGTAGAAAAGAATTTTATTACAGTTAAAGGGCCATGTGTATGCCTTGACAAAATCAACAGTTCCTATTTCATCTGGATTGTTTGGTTGACTTACATTGCACAGGTTGTCAGGTTTGTTTTTAATAATTTTTTTTTCTTGAGATGGAGTCTTGCTCTGTCACCCAGGCTGGAGTGCAGTGGCACGATCTCGGCTCACTGCAACCTCCGCCTCCCGAGTTCAAGCAATTCTCCTGCCTCAGCTCCTGAGTAGCTGGGACTACAGGGAAGTGCCACTACGCCCAGCTAATTTTTTGTATTTTTAGTAGAGATGGGGTTTCACTGTGTTAGCCAGGATGGTCTTGATCTCCTGACCTCATGATCCGCTGCCTTGGCCTCTCGAAGTGCTGGGATTACAGGCATGAGCCACTGTGCCCGGCTAATAAAATGTTTTAAGCATATGAAAAATATGCAGAATAATATGAAGAGCACCTGTGCTCACTCAATCCGTATTGTCAAACCTACATTTTATTACATCTGCCTCAGATAATTCTTCTACTTTTTTAAAAAATAAAGTTCTTCAGATAGGCCCAGAAATTCTACTCTTGGACATTTCTTCCAAGTAAAATGAAAAGTTATACTCTCACAACAATCTGTACATGAATGCTCAGGGTGGCTTTATTTATAATCACCCAAATCTGACAGCAATCCACATAGCTTCTGATGGGTGAAAGGATAACAAATCATGGTATATCAATTCAATAGAATACTACACAGCAATTAAAATCAGGATACTACCAATACACACAACATGGATGAATTTCAAGTGCATTTTTAGTGATGAAACCCATACTCAAAGGCTGCGTGACTGCATTTTTATATTTCAGAAAAAGCTAACTTTATAGATAAAAAACAGATTAGTACATGCCAAAGGCTGGAGGTGGAGAGGACTGACTACAAAAGGGAATGAGGAAATTTAGGGGGTGATAAGCCTGTTCTATATCTTGATTTTGATGGTGGCTACATTATAGTGTTTGGCAAAACTCACAGAACTGTACCCCATGATGAATGACTTTTATTGCATTTATTTTTTATTTTAATAAAGAAGAGAAAAAATAGTAATGAACATTTGTATAAAGGCAGGGTGGTGTGTGTGTGTGTGTGTGCATGATTGTAAACTACTGAGAAATCATAGGAAGAAAGGTGCTTGGTTTTCTGAGTGCATGGGATGTAGAATCCACAAATATAGAATAGAGGCTCATGTGTATGTGGGGTTGAGAAACAGTGTTTTGTAAGATTTTTTTTTTGAGGAGTGATGTCCTAGCCAATATCTGTAAGCTGAGTAGACATTCTTAAGCAAAAGGTCTTGTAGAAATTAAGTAACAAGTGTAATAATAACAGCAAATTTGCATGGGTTGCTTCTTCTGTGTCAGGTATTAAATTAGGTGCTAAACATATTTTATTCTATAGATCTGCAGTACAAGTATTGTCATGTCATTTCACTAATGGACAAGTACAAGTTTGGGTAAGTAAAGTCACTTGCCCAAGATCAAAGAGAAAAATAAAATGATGAAAATGAGGTTCAAAGTTTGTGCAACTCCAACTTCCACCTGTGATATGGTTTGGCTGTGTCCCTACCCAAATCTCATCTTGTATTATAACTCCCATAATCCCCACATATTGTGAAAGGGACCCAGTGGGAGGTAATTGAATCATGAGGGCAGGTCTTTCCTGTGCTGTTCTCATGATAGTGACTAAGTTTCATGAGATCTCATGGTTTTATAAAGGGGAGTTCCCGCACACAAACTCTTGCCTGCTGCCACGTAAGACGTGCCTTGCTTTCCCTTTGCCTTCCACCATAACTGTAAGGCTACCCCAGCCATGTGGAACTGGGAGTCCGTTCAGCTTCTCTCCTTTATAAATTATGCAGTCTCCAGTATGTCTTTATTAGCAGCGTGAGAACAGACTAATACAACTTGCTTTCCATTCAGCTATACTGCCCTATCTTCCTTCTCAGAGCCCCAATCCCTCAGATGAATAATCCTGGAGAAGAGATCATCTTAAGGTTTTTCCAGTTCTGATATACTAAAATAAAAATAAGCCTTATCTGCTGGCCCAAACAGACCCAGAGAGATCAAGGCTTCCCTTCTCCATGCCTTCCTGCAGCCTGTTTTAAAATGGTTTATCTTTCCATTGCTACAGTTAATATTTTCACTGAGCCAAATGATGCTTTTCTTCAACAAGTTTTTATAATAATAGGGAAAGATTGCCATAAAAGGGAAGGTATGAGAGAGTTCCATTAGAAGATGAGCGGTTGTAGTACAGAATTGATTTAATAACTACCATATGGAATGTACTACAGTCATAACAGTTTGCCCATCTTTAGCCCTATCTCCAAATCTCAACTACCTAGAGTTACAAAGGTGGAGCTTCATCTTTTATGAAGGTAGAAAACAAAAAGATTATGGTCTTTTAAAGATCATATGAAAATTATATTTATATACATATACACACATATACATATATGTGAGTGTATACACACATATATATGTGTACCTGCTTGCTTGTGTTCATATAAAAAACATATCTGCTCTGTATACTTCTTGTACTAAATAGGGGAGTTGGAAAGAATCTATAAAGCAAATTCAGAGAATGCTTGACAAGAATGCCTAGACCATTCATTAGGGAATTAATAGTCTTTGTAACAATGGTGCTGGGGCAATTGAATATGTACATGCAAAAGAATGAATTTAGGGTCCTATCTTACATGATATACAAAACATATTTCAAAATACGTCAAAGATCTTAATGTAAAAGCAGAAACTATAAAACTCTTAGAAGAAAACACAGGTGTATATCCTAATAAAAAATAGATACATTGGGTTTCATCAAAATTAATAACTTTCGTGCATCAAAAGACACTAATAAGAATGTGGAAAGAAAAGCCAAAGAATGGGAGAAAACATTTGCTAGTCATACAGATGATATTCATATATAAAGAATTCTTAAAACTCACCACTAAAAAGTTAAATACCCCAATTTAAAAATTGGCAAAGAACTTGAATAGGCATTTGTCCAAAGAAGATATTCAAATGACTAATAAGCATATGCAAAGATGTTCAACATCATTAGTCATTAGGGAAATACAAATCAAAATCACAATAATATACCAGTTCACACCCACCAAGATCACTATAATCAAAAAGACACACAATTACAAATCTTGGCAGGAATGCAGAGAAATTGGAATTTTCATGCATTGCTGGTGGCAGTGTAAAACAGTGTAACTGCTATGAAAGTCAGTCTGCCAGTTTCTCAAAAAGTTGGACATGTAGTTACCACTTGACCAGCAATCCCATTGCTACATAAATACCCACAAGAATTGGAAATATCTATGTACAGAAAAGCTTGTGCATGAATGCTCACTGCAGCATGATTCATAATAGCAAAATAGCAGTTACAATGCTAATGCCCAACAATATATTCCTTCCAAGGAATATTATTCGCCAATGAAAAAGAATGAAGTGGTGATACATGGTACAACACGAACACCACTGAAAATATTGTGCTAACCATATACACCATGGAATACTTTGCAGCCATAAAAAAGGGTGAGTTCATGTCCTTTGCAGGGACATGGATGAAGCTGGAAACCATCATTCTCAGCAAACTAACACAAGAAGAGAAAACCAAAAACCACATGTTCTCACTCATAAGTGGGAGCTGAACAATGAGAACACATGGACACAGGGAGGGGAACATTACACACTGGGGCCTATCGGGGGGTGGAGGGCTGGGAGAGAAATAGCATTGAGAGAAATAGCATTAGGAGAAATACCTAATGTAGACGACAGGTTGACGGGTGCAGCAAACCATCATTGCACGTGTATACCTATGTAACAAACCTGGACATTCTTCACATGTATCCCAGGACTTAATGTATAATAATTTTAAAAATGCAAAAAAAGAAAAAGAAAAAGAAAACATTGTGCTAACAAAAAAAAAAGCCAGACACAAACGGCCACATATTATATAATGCAATTTTTATGGAATGCTCAGAATAGGCAAATCTATAGAGACAGGAAGTAGATTAATAGATGCCAGGTGCTCAGTGGAGGCAGGAATACAGAGTGATTATTGATATGTTTAGGGTTTCTTCTGGGGGTGATGAAAATATTTTAGAATTAGATAGTGTTGATGGTTGTGAAATCTCGTAAATCTCTTAAAAACACAAATATTACACTTTAAAATGGCTAATTTTATGATATGTGCATTATCTGTTAATTTTTTAAAGTAAATATAAAGAAAACAGGTCCTCATTGTAAAAATGAGCTAAAGAGAAATATCTAATATAGAGAGAAAGAACAGTAGATGTTATGAAAGAACTGGCTTTACATTATACAAGGTAGGTAAGCAAAGATTGGCTGATCACCTATCCAAGTGTTTATACCATCTCCTTCCTAACAACTTGCAGGTACCTAAACAGCCCACACTTTGATCCTAAACTATAGACCTCTCCATGCAGATGTCTAATGGATGTCTCAAAATCAAAAAGTCCAAAGCTAAACATTTTCCAGACTATATCCATTCTATCTCCAAATGAGCTACGATAGCTTCCCCATCTCAGGTGATGGCATTGCATTCTTCCTAATGCATAGGCCCCATCCCCAGAGCTGAGCTCCACTGCTCAGTTATTCTCACACTCCACTTGCCATACACTGGGAAGTTATTTTGTCCCTACCTTCGGAACATAACCTGAATCTGGCACTTCTCCTTGCCTTAACTGCCTCCATCCTAACATGAGTGACAAACATCTCTCTTGTCTGGATTTCCTCACTGGCTTTCTAACTGGTCTTTTTGGTTCTGCCATTGCCCTAAAACACAACAGCCAGAGTGTCCCTTTGAAAATGGAAGTCAGTCTTGTCATTGTGTCTCAAATCCCTTGCAATGGATTTTTCTCATAGCAAAATCCCTACAAGAGCTTGCCACCAGTAACCTCTTTAGCCTCTCCTCCTCCTATCTCCCCTTTGCTCCCTCTGTGCTAGGCCCAATGGTCTCCTTGCTGTTATTCAAACATGCCAGGGACCCAGTAGCTGCAGCCACAGGGCCTTTGCACCAGTTTCTATCTAGACCCCCTATTTAAACATGCAGCTCCACACCCCAAACATTCCTGACTGTGCTTAATCTGATGTTTTTCACTTATGAGCACCAAGGATGGGAGCTGCATGAGAGCAAGGACTTTTATTTCATTTATTCATGGATGTATCTTTGAAGTCTATAATACTACAACAGCATCTTACAGGCTAAAAGGAAGGGAGAAAGAAGAGAGAGAGGGAAAAAAGGAGACGGGAGGAAGGAAAGAAGGAAAGAGAGTAGGAAAGGAGGGAGGGAGGGAGAAAGGAAGGAAGGGAGGGAAGAAATGAGGGAGGAGAGGAAGGAAGAAAGGAAGATAATGGAAGGGAAAGAGGGAAGGAGGGAGGCAGGAAGAAAGGAAGGCAGGGAAGGAAGGGAGGGAAGGAAGGAGGAAGGAAAAGAAAGGAAGAAAAGAAAAGGAAGGAAGGCAGGCAGGCAAAGATTAGACTATATGATCTCTAAGGTTCCTATTTATGACAAAGAGCTCAGGCTCTGGGATTTAAATGACTAATGTGAAGAACGAACTGTGTGTCATGGCTGTGTATCATTGCTAAGTAAATTATTTAAATCTCTGAGCCTCAGTTGCTGTACCTTCAACTTGGGGATAATTCCATTAACCTCATGGCATTGTTATCAGGATTACTGAATCAGCAAGAAATTTATCGGAACTTCCTCTGGCCAAGGTCTTCCTCCATGATAAGACCTCACTAACTCTATTGGACCCAATGCCATCGACATCAACCTCAAAAAGGTTTCCTCAGAGCTGCTCAGCTAAGAAGCTCTTCTGAGGAGGAAGTTGTTAACACTGTGATCGACTCCATTCTGTTTCTCTCAGCAGGATCACCGTCCTCCTGCCTATTCAAGTGTGTCCTCTGAGCAGAGTCAACAACAAGGTGCCTTTCTGGTCGACTGATTCTGAAGAATCTTGACTCACACAATGTGATGTTTCCCATGCAGTGTCATTTCTTTAAACATCTTCCAACAGTCCTTTTGATTTCTTTCTTTCTTTCTTTTTTTTTTTTTTTACAAAAAAAAACCTCAGTAATCAGGTTTTCTCAAATTTTCCGCTTCATGACCCTCATCGGGTCAAACACTTGAAAATTATGTTAAGAGTCTCGGATCAAAGTGAGTCAAATTGAGTTGGATCTAATTCCCTGTAACTTCCAGGACACCGTCACTAAATACAAAGTCATCTTGTGGCAGCCTAGCAGGGGGAAAGTTATAGACGTTCTCATCCTAATAAGAAATGGAGCATTGGCTGGACTTAATCTCAGAAGCTAGAGGTGGTTTTGATTTATTAAATAAGACATCAGTAAAAAGAGACAGCCCAAGCAAGCCTTCTCTGGTTAAATGTTAAATTACATTAAAAGCAGAAAGCAAGCCCACGTCCTAAGGAGAAGAGAGTTGTACAAAATCTTTATAAGGGAATGAAAGAATAAAATACACAACATTACTGGTGGTAAAAGGAGGCCTTAGTGAAAAGCTTCCATATATTTAAATGGTTAGAGTCAATATCATAGAAGAAAAGAATGGAAGAACACAAATTCATGTTTGGACATATAAAATAGAATTAAGGCCAGGCGTGGTGTCTCACGCCTGTAATCCCAGCACTTTGGGAGGCTAAGGCGGGCGGATCACCTGAGGTCAAGCATTCAAGATCAGCCTGGCCAACATGGTGAAACCCTGTCTCTACTAAAAAATACAAAAATTAGCCAGGCATGGTGGTGGGCACCTGTAATCCTAGCTACTAGGGAGGACGAGGCAGGGAGAATTGCTTGAACCCGGGATGCAGGGGTTGCAGTGAGCTGAGATCTCACCACTGCACTCCAGCCTGGGTGACAGAGCAAGAACCCCTCTCAAAATAATAGTAAAATAGAATTAAAGCACAGGTAGAATTTCTTTCCAACATTTTATTACGAATATTTTCAAACATAGACAAATGTTGAAAGACCAGTACAATGAACATTCATATACATGCCACAGAGCCAACAATTGCTCAAATTTGGCCAAATTTGCTTTATATATACCTATCTTTCTATATATATATACATAATATAATATATATTTTATTATATATCATATATTTTAAATATATTATGTATTTTATATTATATATTATATATTTTATATATTGTATATAATATAATATATTATATATAATATAATATATTATATATTATATTTATAATATATAAAATATAGTATATATTATATATAATATATAGTATATATTATATATAATATATAGTATATAGTATATAGTATATATTATATATAAAGTATAGTATATATTATATATAATATATATAAAATATAGTATATATTATATATAATATATAGTATAAGTATATATTATATATACTTATATATAATATATAGTATAAGTATATATTATATATACTTATATATAAGATACATAATATATATTATGTATAATAATATAAATATATATAATATATAATAAATATATATATAATATATAAATATATGTGTGTGTGTGTGTGTGTATGTGTGTGTCTGTGTGTTTATTTGCTGACCTAGTTGAAAGTAAGTTGCAGACATCATGGCACTTGATATCTAAAAACTTCAGCACACATCTAAAAATCAGGACATTCTTCCACAAAGCTCAAATAGGCTTTTAAGATCATGGTCCATAAATCTTTCAGATCATAAAACTCAAGGAAAAATATTCATTTTACTGTCTGTAAATTGTCTTTGGTTTAGAACGACTTTGGGAGAAACGCATTTTGGTTTTGACTTTGTCATCTCACCAGGTCTATTCGGTTTGTGTGGTTTATTCAATAGAAAGGAATGAATGGCAAATCTGGGTTGCCCCTTCCCTCAAAAGGCTGGACATAACATCACTCTCTGGGGTTTCAAATATGACATTGACACCTGGAAAATTAGTGAATGGATATATAATGTCAGCCTGATGAAACAGGATGGTGGTGAAGCCTGTAAGGCTGGACTTGGATCAATATGTTGGAAAAAAGTCTAAGTTCTTCGAAAGGGGTTGGTAATGGTTAAGAAAGGGAGAATAGAGACTCCCATGTTAGTGTCCAGCCAGGCACCATACCAAGGAGATAGGACACTAGCAAACCCACACTCCACCCTTGCAGTGTTGGTTTAGATTTTGTTGGGCACATTTAACCTGAGTGTGATTATAGGTGTATCTGGAGATCACCGATTGGTACCATAAAACAGGCAATTCCTCCATTTAAAAAAACGAAAATCTCTCCTTGCCTTTGCTTAGAATCTCATGCTTATCAAGCAACCTTTGGAAATGACCTGGCATCTCCTCTAGCTTCCTTGGTCAGCCAAAATAATTATCCAAAGTACTTGGCTGGTCCGATTTTTATGTTTATTTCATGAACTGGCCTCCATCACCAAGCTTCCTTGTTCATTCATTCATTCATTCACTCACTCAGTGTCAAACCCCTATTATGTGTGCATTATGTTGATGACTCCTCCTTCTCCTCCTCCTAACTGATCTACAAGGAATCACCTCATTGAATCATCTCATTTCTTTTTTTTTTTTTTGGAATGCTCAATGTTCATCTTTAAACTGGAACATATTCTCTTTTCTTCATTAGGATCTTTTCTTTATTTTTATTTTTTAATTATATTTTTCCATAAGTTACTGGGGTACAGGTGGTAATCATCCCATTTCAAAAGTGTTCTAAGGTAGACACATTTTCAGCACTTTAAAAATGAACATTGAAGTTTAGAGAGTTAGAATCAGAATCTGAATTCAACCTAAATTGAATTCAGGTTAACCCTGCACAGATCAGACCTACCTGCAACACTAACAAGGAGTTTCTCAACTTTCAGAACAAAGACTACTTTTTTGGACCACGGCCACAGCAAATTTTAGGAAAGCAAATTTCACATGTTTGGAACCCAGAGAGCTGGTCAATCAGCTTATTCCAGTCAATACCTCCTCTTCTGTATCAAGGCATAGCTTTATCTGAGACTTAGATGTGGAGTAAAATCTTACTGGATTTCAATGAGACATAATTCTGAATAGAGTCTTGTTCAACCAGGCTTAATAATTACTGTAATATCTGAAATAATATACTGGAGGGTCATTGGAGGAGGGCAGGTGGAAAAGAGAAGGAGAAGATTAACAATCTAAACATCAATATAAACACTTGACTAGCACTATGGAACAAAGATATTGTATAAAAAGGTAATAAACGTATTATATATATGTTCAATAAAGTAAGCTCAAAAGACCCTTAGCTTGGAAACACTTGGTCAACCATCCATTCACTTGATTCACCATATATATTTGAAATATAATTGCATTTTTAAAGTAAGATTTTATAATTTTAGATTGAGTCTTTTAGGCTGATTATCTCCTAGTGGGTAGGAACTGGCATGAGTTTTTTATTGCTGCCTTACAAATCACCACAAGCTTACCAGGTAAAAACAACACTCATTTATTATCTCACAGGTCAGGAGGACGAAAGTCCAGGCATGACAGGGCTGGGTTCTCTGCTCAAGGTCTTGTAAAGCTGAAGTCAAGGTTGAAATCAGCCTGGGTTGAAAACTCATCAGAATCTGGGTTCCTCTTCCAAGCTGATTGGTTGTTGGGAGAATTCAGTTCCTTGTGGTTGTAAGACTGAGGTGCTCAGCTCCTAGAGGCCACCCCTCTCTATTGGCAGTTTAGGACAGAGCGGCTTGCTTTCTTCCTTGAGGCCTACAGTGGGAATCTCAATGATGTCACACTTTTTGAAGGTTTGCCTGATTAGGTCAGGCTTGCCTGGTGTAATCTCCTTTGCTGTCACCTCAAAGCCAGCTAAGTGACCTAGCTATGGGATTGACATCCTATTATATTCACAGGTCTTGCCAACACTCAAGGAAAGGGGATTATTCAAGAGTATGAGTCACTGAGGGTGGGGATTTGAGGTCATTTTGGAATTCTGCCTACCACAATTTAATACTGCTTATACCTGCTCCTTTCTCTTCATTTTAGCCCATATTTCTCCAGCTGAAACCTTTAGCACATCACCCTTACATCTCCAGAAGTGCTTCCTGATGGGTGTTCCAAGACTTCCCTCTCCACACGAGCTAGCACACGGCTACTAGGTTCATTTTCCCTGCTCAGACATCTCCAGTAAGTCTCCAATCACTCAACGAATAAAGTCAAAACCTTTCTCAGGACAGGTTCATCACCTCACTCCACCCTCCCTGCCAAATTTATTTTCTCTACTTCCCAATTAAAAATCTTTACGGGACATATATGTTTTAAATTAATTTTGGACAATGAGATCTTTAACAGGTGTAAACCCACACTCCACCTCTCAGTGTTGGCTTAGATTTTGTACTTAATTCATGGTGTAGCTGATGTTCAGGAGGGAGGGGTTGCCAGAATCAATTCAAATAACACTTAGGTGATGGCGCCGGTTACCTGCTTGCATGAATATCCAAGCTCCCTTGGATATTCTAAATAACCTCACAACAGGAAAAACAAACACACATTTTAAGTCATATAAAAGGAGCCAAGCTCATTAGCAATTTTGAGAATCTGGCTTCATTAGCAGGTGCTCAGAGAGCTCAGGTAGCTATTAGTGATATTCCGGCCACGAAAGGGTGTGCCCAGGACTCCCAGAGGCGGTTTAACTTCCCCAGCCTACTTCAAAATGAGATTTACTCAGTTACAAATTGTACATGCTAAATGAGCAAAACTATTAAATAAGGAGGGCTGCTGGGCTAAATAGCTGAGCATTTAACGGTGCACCATGGCATTACCATTTTTATGGTCTATTAAGGCAATTGGAAGAATACCAGCTGAATGAAGAATCAGGTAATTTGCATATGTGTTTTATAAATTACCACATGCTTGCGTAAAAAGTAGAGTCCCCTTCTCATCTAATAAAATGTGAGACAGAGACACTTGAAAGAAGTCAGTCTGTATCAGACAGAGTACTTTCGCTGATGACCACGAGCACAGAATTTCCTTCTCTTCCCTTTCCAAATTGATGCTTTAGAGAATTAAAATATACTGGGTCCTGGCCTTCCGTGAGTTTCCCCCTCCGATCTATTTTCAGTCATGGTAAGGAAGGCAGAGAGCTATTATTAAGAATCAGAAGAACAATTTTCTAAGTTGCTGCCTTTACTTTTGCAATTTAAAATTGAAGCAAGGCAGCTCCTCAGTCACTCCATCTCCTGCTAGCCCTAATGAAGCTTGCAGCATCAGCTTCACCTTCGGCTGATGCTCCCCCTGGATTGAAAAATTCAGGGAAAGAAAAGACATGTAACTCTGTTTAGCCAGAAGCTGTGCATTTCTGGGAGTTTAAAAGAAAAGTAAAGGGAGAGGTTAATTAAACAACTCCTCCCACTAACATTAAAGTCGTTTAGAAACACCTGACTTTGTTAGCTGTACTAGAAGTGAAATCACGCTCCAGGTAGAACAGCTTTTTACGAATGGATGCTTCATCACAACAGGGGATATGTAGAAGATATCACATGCCGAGTCACAGTGCTGGATCCCAGAGTCCCCAGGAAACCATATTTTGCATGGTGGCTTCAGGGAGTTAGCATGGAGGGGGTAAATGGAATTGGCGGCATCCAAAATTCAATGCTGTATTTCCACTTGGAGAGTACTCTGAGAATGGAGCCATCAGGATTTGTATGAAAATAATGAAGTGAGAGGAGCACCAAGATCCCCAAACAGAAAGAAAGGCAGCCCTACAGAAAAAGAAAAACCACGGTTTCTACAGATTTGCAAATCTGGCAAAAAATTTTTGTGATGCATTTGGTTTAAACAGATGCTAAAAACACAAAAATAATAGATGTCAGCTACAAAAAGACTTTTTTCTTTTTTTTGTTTAAGTTCTAGGATACATGTGCAGAATGTGCAGGTTTGTTACATAGGCGTACATGTGCCATGGTGGTTTGCGGCACCCATCAGCCCATCATCTAGGTTTTAAGCCTCTCATGCATTATGAATTTGTCCTAATTATTCCCTCCTCCCCTAGCCGCCCACCCCCTGACAGACCCGGTGTGTGATGTTTCCCTCCCTGTGTCCATGTGTTCTCGTTGTTCAACTCCCACTTATGGGTGAGAACATGTGGTGTTTGTTTTTCTGTTCCTGTGTTAGTTTGCTGAGAATGATAGTTTCCAGCTTCACCCATGTCCCTGCAAAGGACATGAACTCAACCTTTTTTATGGCTGCATAGTATTTCATAGTGTGTTTGTGCCACATTTTCTTTTTCCAGTCATCATTGATGTGTATTTGGGTGAGTTCCAAGAAAAAGACTCGTTCTTAAAGGTTGAACTCAACTATCTGCTTCTTTTGTTAAAAAAAATTATTTTTAAAAATTTTTGTGGGTACATAGAAGGTGTATATATTTATGGGGTACATAGATGGTTTGATATAGGCATGCCATGTGAAATAAGCACATCATGGAGAATGGCATATCCATCCCCTCAAGCATTTATCTTTTGAGTTACAAATAATCAAATTACATGCTTTAAGTTATTTTAAAATATACAATTAAATTATTGACTATCTGCTTCTTCGTGAAGACTTGCTATATAGAAATATATGGCAAGTCTTCACAAAGAAGCAGATAGTCAATAATAAGTTTATTATTTACTAATAAAGCCAATAGCTTTATCTCTATTTTTGTGCCACCATGGAAGGTGCCAATAAGTCACCAGCTATGTCTTGCACATTTTATTACAGTTATTAGTTTACATACCTGTTTGTCCTGGAGAACAGGGTTGTGTCCTGCGGTTTACATGAGATCTAACACAATCAGTCCCCTAGTTCTTAGTAGATGTGAATGCTCAGGTTAGGTGACGGTTAAATAAATGAATCATCCCAATATTTAGAGTTATATACTAGCTAATATTTACTAAGCTCATCAAATGCATTAACCAGTATGCTAAAGGATCTACAAAGTCTAACTTAATGTCATCTCCATTTATTGGAGAGCTTTGCATATTTACCAGGCTTTACATATCTTATCTCATGTAACTTTTTTCTTCTGAGAACCTTTTGAGATAGCTATTATTACCTTCAGCCTGCAGATATGGAAACTGAAGCTTACTGAGACCATGGTGGGTGCTTGAGAAAGGTAGTTAGAAATTGTAAAGTCAGACTTCAGACCTACTTATGTGGGACTGTAAGTTTCATGTGATGGACCAGCTGAACTAATCAATCAATTAGTAAGGGACTACATCCTTGGCATAAGACCACCTGCGTGCAAATTCCAGTTCTTTCCTATGTAGCTGTGTGTTCTCACTTAACCTCTCAAGCCTCAGTCTACCTGTCTGCAAAAAGACGACAGTATGTATGTCAAGGGGTAGTAATGAGAAATAATAACAATGCGCATAATAAAAACATGGCTCAACAAAGAACTAAGAGGTAAACTACCATTAGAAACCAGCAATCCCATTACTGGTTATCAATTCGAAGAAAAATGGGTCTACCAAATGGAACATGCACTCGTATGTTCATCACAGTGCTATTCATAATAGCAATGACATGGAATCAACCCAGGTGTCCATCAACGGTGGACTAGATTTAAAAAAATGTGATATATATATATACACCATGGAATATTACGAAGACATAGAAAGAATGAAATCATGCCCTTTGCAGCAACATGGATGCAGCTGGACGCCATCATTCTAAGTGAATTAACTCAGAAACACAAAACCAAATACTGCATGTTCTCACTTATAAGTGGGACCTAAACACTGGGTACACATAAATATAAATATGGGAACAATAGACGCTGGGGATTACTAGACAGGGGAGAGAAGGAGGGAGGCAAGAGCTGAAAAGCTATCTATTAATACTATGCTCACTACCTGGGTGACAGGATCATTCATACCCCAAACCTCAGTGTCATACAATATACCCATGTAACAAATCTGCACATGTACCTCCTGAATCTAAAGTAAAAGTTGGAAAAAAAGAAAAAGAAAAAGAAAAAAACTCAGCTTAACATTTGGCCCATAGGCATGGCTCCGCAACTGTTTGCTCTCATCCTTATACGTTCTACCATGATTGACAGCATTCATTATTTTTCTGTATTGTTTTCTCATTACATCATTACATGATTAGTTATTACTTCAGAGTTGTGTGTGTGTGTCTGTGTCTTTTTAACAACTTTATTAGAGTTTAATTTACATGCCATAAAATTCACCTGTTCTAAGTACACAGTTTGGTGAACTTTAGCTTGCATATACCATTCTGCAACCATAACCAAAATCAAGTGTTAGGACATTCCCATCACTCCAAATAGTTCCCTGATGCCTATTTGCAGTCAACCCCTGCAGCTATCCCCAGCCCCAATCATTGACCTGCTTTCTGTCTTTATAGTTCTTGCCTTTTCTAGAAATTTCTACATTGATGGTATATATATACACCATGGAATACTACTCAGCCATAAAAAAGAACAAAATAATGTCTTCTGCAGCAACTTGGATGAAGCTGGAGGCCATTATTTTAAGTGAAGTAACTCAAAAATGGAAAACCAAATACCATATGTTATCACTTATAAGTGGGATTTAAGCTATGAGGATGCAAAGTCATAACAATGATATAATGGACTTTGGGAGTACCCCAGGGGGAAGGTTGGAAGGGGGTGAGGGATAAAAAAGTACATATTGGGTATAGTATAAAGTGTTTGGGTGACAGGTGCACAAAAATCTCAGAAATCACCACTAAAGAACCGATTCATGGAACCAAAAACCACCTGTACCCTAAAAATTATTAAAATAAAATTAAAACAAACATTTTTTCCAGAAAAAAATTCTACATTGGTTTTTTTCAATGTGGAAAAATTCTACGTTGGTTTTTTCCTCAAACTCTGCTTGATCTATATTAAATATCTGAGTTGTTCATTAAACATGCAAATTCCCAGGCTCTACCATAGACTTAATTGCCACAAGTTAAGGCCAGGAAATTTTCATGATTAACAAGAGTCACGAGAGACTTATTCGGATAGTAAACTGTGAGCGTCCTCACCTACAAATTTCAGGGTTGTAAGATTGCCCCTGGCTATATTGAATGAAATCATAGCTAACACAGCCCATGTGGCTGAGTAGGAGGATGGAAGGGGAGAAATGTTCTCCCTGGAGTGATAATCTGGGTGATCATTCTGTCCATTGCTCTTCAAAAACAATTCCCTCAGAGGGTCCTTTAAATTTGATGGGAGGCAGCATGGCAGCCCCTTCCCTAGAAGAAGCCCCCACGGGACCCCAAGGACAGAACTTCCTTGGCTCTTATTAATTCTTTATCCCTGGGGAAGAAACAACCATGCCACACACAAAGCTGATTGTTCCTTTGGCTGTCCCTAGAGACTAGAGCCTCAACTTGCAGCTGCTCCTGAAAGATTTGCAAATCATCCTCTTAGATCACTGTCTGTGGAGCGTGCTGAGGCTGCAGGATGTCTTCAGTGAGTAAAGTGACACTCCCAGACTCTGAGGTAGAGCCCAGGGTATCCTTACGGACAGTGTTCTGTGTCAGGGAGGCCTTCTGTCATCATGCTCAAATCATGACTGGGACTCCCTGAGGACATGGTGATTTCTCCAGCCATGAACTACCCACATTTTAAGGAGTCTGAGAGTGCAGAGGGCCTGGATCAAGTTTCTTTTAGGTTGAGGTTGCAAACTCAAATGCCTACAGAGGCCAGGCATGTAAAGAAGTGCAGCCAGAAGGAAGGGGGCTACAGCAATTTGCAGAGTGCCTGTGTTATCTAAAAAGGACTACCACTATCTATTCATTGTCAATGGTAGACATGAAGATAGCAAGACCCATGTTGCCAGATCTCTGATATCTTAAGACATGCTGAATCCAGATTTGCATGGGAAAGCTCTTTATTTTATAATCGACAATTAATCTTTTACAAAGAAAAACCAGTATAGGACATGCAAAACATCTGTGGGCCATTCAGCGTATCACACACGAGCTAAGCGGTCTTCCTGGCTGTTTCCACATTTCCCATGTGGCTAAGACGATGTTCCAATGGGAAGGCATAGGGGGTGGCATCATACTGACCTACCTTTGAGTCCCAGCTTACCTTTACCTTTCTAATCACAAACTCATTTTTGCCATTAACAGCATCGAGGCATAATTGATATGCAAAAAAAAAAAAAATTAAAAAAACCCTGCACAACTTTAAAGTACAAAATTTGATTAACTTGCACATAGGCCCATGAAATCATCATTGCCATAAAAATAACACACATATCCATCACCTCCAAAAGTTGCCTTGTACTCCCTCACCATCTTTTTTTGTTATAAGAACACTTAACAAGAGGTCTATATTTTCAAACGTTGTGAAGGCACAATAGAGTAGTGTTAACTATAGGCACTGTGCAGTATAACAGATGTCAAGAACTTATTCCTCGTGCATAACTAAAAATTTATACTCATTGAACAGCAACTTGCTGTTTCTGCCTTCCCCAGACCATGACAACTAACGTTCTATTGTACTCTCTGTTTCTATAAATTTGACTTTTTTTTTCTTTTTTTTTTTGAGACAGAGTTTCACTCTTGTTGCCTAGGTTGGAGGGCAATGGCACAATCTTGGCTCACTGCAACCTCCACCTCCCGGGTTCAAGCGATTCTTGTGCCTCAGCCTCCCAAGTAGCTGGGATTACAGGCATGTGCCACCACTCTCAGTTGATGTTTTTGTGTTTTTATTAGAGAGGGGGTTTCACCATGTTGGTCAGGCTGGTCTCAAACTCCTGACCTCAGGTGATCCACCTGCCTTGGCCTCCCAAAGTGCTGGAATTACAGGCGTGAGCCAACGCATCCAGCAGAATTTGACTATTTTAGATGCCTCAAATAAGTGGAATCTTGCAGTATTTGTCTTTCTGTGACTGGTTTACTACACTTAGCAATAATGCCTCTCAGATTCATCCATGTTGTTGCATATGGTAGGATCTCCTTTTTTAAGGCTAAATAAATTTCATTGTATGTATATAGCATATTTTATTTATTCATCTATTCATGGACATTTACATTGTTTCTATATCTTGGCTATTGTGGCTAATGTTGCAATAAACATGGGAGTGCAGTTAATGCTTCAAGATGCTGATTTCAATTCTTTTGGATATATTTTCAGGAATGGAATTGCTCAATTATATGGTAGTCCCATTTTTAAGTCATTTCGAGGAACCTCTATACTATATTCCATAATGGCTGTACCATTCTGCATTCCCACCAACCATGTACAAGGGTTCTACTTTTTCTATATGCATCAGTACACTCATCTGAAAGACAGGAAAGTAACATGTACTTATCACTGGTTCTTGTGAAAATTAAATCAAGCAAGGCATGCCTGATGCATAATAGCTGCTCAGTAGATCTAGCTCTCTCTCCCTACTGATTTCATTTATTCAACAAACATTCTTGAGTATCTATGGTCAGCCGGGAATGGCGCTAAGTGATGAAAAAGATGTTTAACCTGTTGTATGTTTTGTACACATCCAGAGGGGAAAAGATAGAATGTCAAGCAAATAATACCATTATTATGTATCACCTGATGGGAACTTTTATTTTAAAACAGTGGATTACAACTTCTGGATAGAAACTTCCTCTTCTAAAATACCATGAAAATGTAAAATGTCATCAAGTGTTCACTTCAAGCATTCACACAAGGTAAAATCACAACCCAGTGCTATCAATGCTATAAAAAGAGGTTTCCTGGACTAGAGCATCCTGGTGTGGCCAGACTCTTACACTCACCAAGACCTCCTTGAAGCTGTCTGGTGGACAGTTCCCACTAAATATTCTCAACATTTGAGAAGGAGAGAACTAAGTGGGCATCCTTAACTGGTCCCTATTTTAATGAAGAAAAGGTAGTAAGAGTTTCTGGGAATAAATGAGTGAAACAAAAGAATTAAAAAAAGAATATGGCTAATATGCCTATTTATGAGGGAAAGAACTGAAAGATGAGCATATATCTCAGTGGAAAGCATTCATCTCAAAGCTAAACCATGAAGGATAGAGCCCAGGACATTTAACAAAATCTGAGAGTCTGTACAGAGCATCTAACAAAGAAAGCACTTTCCTTCAGAGAAACTATTTCCCTTAGTCCACAACTTGAGGCGGCAAGAAAAAGAAGACATAATACTGAATACACAGCTCTCAAACTGTGGTTTAGTGTGCAGCCTCCTTTGTGATTAGAATGGAGTCAATAAATTACGTGTGCTTTGAGAGCAAAAAGAAGACCTGTGTAGACAGATCTGTCTAAGCATAAGGGAGATGATGGTAAAATTGCAAAGTAAAGCTAGAAGGAGAGGAATAAGAGAACACACCAATCAATCAATCAATCAATCAATCAATCAATCAATGCAAAACCTTGGAAAAAATGAGCCCAACCTGGAAGGATACCTAACAGCACAACAAACAAAGAATTACAGAAATGGTTAAGCAATAGTACTAGAACCATTTTTAAATGTATAATAATAACTCAAAGGTAAGATAAAATGACAAATACAAATATAAATGAGAAAGCACATAGGCAAGGGGAAAAAATGAGGAAGAGTGAGAAACTGAAGTGATACTGCTGAAAGATAAGTATCTTATCTAAACCAAAGGTTTGTTATAATCTTGGTGAATACAGATAAAACTTCCAAATATTCAAGCAGTCAGAGAGAAGATATTATTTTGAAAATCACAATAGACAAATAACAATGGTTTAAAATAAAGAAAGTGAATCTATTCTAGGAAAAAAATAGTCAACAGTGGAACAGGAAAAATAAAAGTCTTTGAAGATATAACACAAGAAAAATTTTCTGAAATGGAAAAAAAGCAAAATACCACTGAATCTGTATAATTAAGAAACACACCATTTTCCAAGAAAACATGATACCCAGTGATCTATATGAGGCATATTTTTTCTCCAAGTCTATTAGGAGACAAATAAAATCATTTGTAAAGAGTAAAATTCTGTTTGGTCTTACATTTCTCCAAAATTATATTTAATGCTAGAATAAAATGGAGCAATATGCATACAAATGTGATTCAGAAATATTTCCAGCCAAAGGAATTAGCTTGTTCTAAAGGCAACACATAGAAAGCCTCCATACAGAATTGAGGGAATAGATATTAAAAAAAAAAAACTCTCATTGCTTAAATCATTGTTCATGGGCATCACTGGGAATTAAGGAAGATTACCAGGCCCTATTGCAAACCTAGGGAATCAGAATTTGCATTTTAACAAGATCTCTGGATGGATCACTTGCATGTGTTTGATAGTACTTAGAAGAGGAGTTAAAAAAAGGAATTCAGAATGGAAGAAACTGTGGTCAAAAGACTATGAATATTTTCTGTATTTACACATAGTACTGATATTTGGCAATTGTGAAAATCACAGTTATAAAATAGAATGTAAAGGTCATAATACTTGGTAATATAAAAATTAATAATAACATAACTGAAAAATGTGAAAGTTGTAGTGGTTGTAGTGAAGTGAGGCTGGGATATGTTAGTGTTTAAGAACTTCATTTTTTATAGCTGAGTCAAATAATATCATAATAAAAACAAAAGTAGTTTAAAACAATGATGATTCTGATTTCTTAATGTTTTTGTAACATCGCTTCTTAACATTAGAGAAGTCTTTTAGGAAATTATATCTTCTGCAATGAAAAAGTATTTATTTGAATCTCAACTATACTGTCAAATTCACTTGAGATTTTCTATTTTTGAGTATTATGAAATGTGATTCTTTTAATGAAACAATGGCATGCTAGATTAAAGAATTTATTCTTAAATCTGTGTTTATGCACAGAATGATATTAACCATGATATTCACCTAATATTAATGATGGTTCTTTAGGATGACAACATATGGGATGATTTGCAAATGTCTTTCTTTGTATATTTTTGCTTAGTACTTGTGTAATGTACTTCTTTTGTGCATGTATTTCTTTTATAAAAACAATAGGCTGTAAGTAATCCTAAGAGACAGCAAAGGCACAGGTCCTATTTCCACTATAGTAGAAAAGAGGGCAGACTTCTTGGTTCAAAGTTCTCACCTCTGCAACTTCCAGATAATCAAGTTTAGTTCCATCCATTGGTATTGTCAGACACATGTGAACCAGAGCAACTCCATCTTGGGGAGCTGGGTAAAATAAGGCTGACACCTACTGGGCTGCGTTCCCACATGGTTAAGGCACTCTAAGTCACAGGATGAGATAGGATGTCAGCACAAGATACAGGTCATAAAGATCTTGTGAACAAAACAGATTGCTGTGAAGAAATTGGCCAAAACCCACCAAAACCAAGATGGAAATAAGAGTGAACTGTGGTCATCCTCGCTGCTACACTCCCACCAGTGCCATGACGGTTTACAAATGCCATAGCAACATCAGGAAGTTACCTCATATGGTCTAAAAAGAGGAAGCATGAATAATCCACCCATTGTTTAGCATATCAAGAAATAACCACAAAAAGGGGCAATCAGGAGCTCTCGGGGCTGCTCTGTCTGTAGAATAGCCATTCTTTTGTTCCTTTACTTTCTTAATAAACTTGTTTTTCTTTGCACTGTGGACTCACCCTGAATTGTGTCTTGCTTGAGATCCAAGAACCCTCTCTTGGGGTCTGAATCTGGACCCCTTTCCTGTAAAAGTATCCAGTTTTCCAACACCTCACTAAACTGCAACATCCAAGAGAGTAAGAAGCACACAGGTCTTCACTATCAGTGCATCTTCCTCATGTTTAATATACCGGGTGGCACAGAGTACTCAATACATATTTGTTAGATGAGTGAATGAAGCCTACTTTCTCCATGGAGGCTTCAAGATAAACCAAGACTCCTTTTACACATTTGACTACAGTTGGGATGGCTGACTTGAATTTTAAGTAACTAAAAGACTGAAAAATCTGGTGACCTTTTCTCAGTGAGAATCAGGATGTGGCTAATTGAGACTCTAGGTGCTCAGCAGTTGTAAATCTGATCCTTAAGTTTGTATGAACATGAGTTTTTCATGTTTCAATGTGGCTTAATTAAGCAAAATGTCTTATGTGAGGATTCAAATCCCTGTGTAGATTAAATGAGTCTATTTAGGATCCACTAAGACTTTGAAAGTTTTTCTCCTACTGTAGCACATGCATTACATCTCCGTACAACAGGAGAATAAAAGAAAAGTTCAGAGAGAGAGAGAGAGAGAATCACCGCATGTTGGAGCTGTGTGGGACCTTGGGGACCATCAAGAACAACCTCTCATGCTACCCAAGATATTGACTCACTGCCAGAGAAAAAGAGACCATGCCAATGAAAGCGGCTATCTCCTCCTTGTTGTGAAGTAGACTCCATGGGTTGTATTGTGGCGTAGTGGAAGATTGTGGATGGAAGCTGCAGAATGGCTCAGTCCAGGTTCTAACTTTGCCTAGCAACACATTGAGTGAACCTGGCCAAGTCAATTTCAGTCTCTTGGGCCATCAGTTTCCACTCCTTTGAAAATTAAAGAATCACGGTAGTTGGGTACTCATCAAACTTCATTATTTGAGCCATAGAATACTGATGTAACAATAACAACATCATTTATTTACTTGAAAACTGAACAAATACAAAGAGCTGAGATGTTTAGGTTGGATCCAAGGCAGGGACACTAATCCCTGAAAACTTGTCCCAACCATTTTCAGTCGCAATTTCATACAGCATTAAGATTGACTTCCAGAAAAAATAAAATAAAATTTAAATACTTGTTATAACAAAAGGAACAAAAACCAGAGAGTCATGACTAAGGGTGTTATTTCTATTTGTCATTAATAAATAATGAAATTTTGATCCACTACAAAATTTGTTTGTTATAGGTAGGGAAAGGCCATCACCAATCAGACGATTCTCCAGCCACTGGAGGGAAAATGAGGTCTCTTTATTTTTAGTAAAATTGATCATGTTGGTCAGAGAAGAATAATACTAGGTATGAGGTGCCTGTACACTCCAAGGGGAGGAAGTTGAGATGCCACCAGTTATGAGGCAGAGATAGTGAGATTCTCATAAGAAGGATAACATAGGGCCTACGGCCTTGAGTCTGGACTTGGACAACACTGGGTTTTATATGGAGGATCCTGGAAAATTTTGTTTAAATTCTTTATTCCTAATTTTACATAACTCTAACAATTAGGACCCCCACTACTGAGCCTGTCCTCCTAGTTCCCCCAAATAAGCACTTTAACTTTATTTTGCTTTTCTTACAATAGCTGTAGAAAAACAATAGGGAGAAAAAAAAATGAACATGTGGAAACCATAAAGGTAACTAGACATTTTAGAAAGTTCTTATAGTTCTTGTTCTAAAATTCCTGACTCTCTTTGAGTAGGCAAATGAAAAAAACGTGTTGAAGAACATGAGTTTGAGTTTTGGAGACACACGGTCCAACTAGGTCACATGACCTTCGTTAAAACAGACCATTAATTTAACACACCTTGCTAATGAAAATGAGATGAAATTTCATTAAGATTAAATGAATAAAGAAATAAGCACAAGTTTGGGTGATGCATGAATAGGGCATAAGAGGTCCCTGTGGTGTGCAAATAACTCTGATTTGGCAAACACTGGCTTTGCAGCTTTGGATGAATAAACCTAGGTTTGAATATCAGTGAGTTAACTTAGCTGTGGTATCTCAGTCGAATGATATAACCCCGTCTGTCTCTTTCATTCTAGATACAAGGTGAATAATGAAATCTACTTGGTTTCAATGAGGTAATAACACATGTAAATCACCTGGCAGAGAGAGATGGTAATAATAATACTCAGTAAATGGGAACAAGTGTTTTGTTTTGTTTTTACTGGGTTAATGCATATCTTTCCCCACTTGACTTTAAGCAGTTTGAAAGCATGGATATTGCCTGTTTCTTTTTTTAAAATGACTCCATCAGTAGGTACTCAATATGTATTTGTTGGATTAATTAATTATTATAGAAGGATATGAATGTCCTCCCTAGAATGCACCAGACAATAAATGCTCCTGCTATGAAATCGTAGTATTACTTTTCCCCTAATGGTTGTTGTGATGCCATTGTTAAACTCTCAAGGAAAAGCCACCTGAGAGCTATTTTAATGTTTTGAGTTATACTTCCTAGATCGTGACAAAATATTCTAGCTGGTAACTACAGATGGTGCCTCTTTCACCGTAAAGGTGTCTCATCTGTTTTTCTTGCCACTTCTCAGGCTATTTGCCACAATTAAGTACAGCAGCAGAAAGTCCCACAGGCTGGTTTATGTTGTGTTTAAAAAGTTAATTAAATTGCCAAGTTGTTAAGTTGTTAAATTTAAAGTTAAAAAAATCTATTAGCAAGTTTGCTCCTGATTAAAGTCATGAGACCCATGTGTTTGATTTTTAACTTGGTCCTCTCCAGCAATAAACATTAAAAATAAAACAATTTCATTTTATGCCCAAGCCTTCTACAATGCCTTGTGTGTGATGCATTAGGGAGAAAAAAAGGCAGTTAAATTACAATTCATCTGCACACAAAACTTCCAAAGAGCATATTTCTCTTGGCAGGGCAAAATGGATAAGTAGTGAGTTAAAAACCAAGCATCTGTCCAAAGTTAATATATGTCATTTTATATTTTATACTCTGTTCTTATGAGATAATGGCAAAGAAGATGTCCTTTGTCTTCTTCAGATGCTAGATTATTTATCTAATAGGGCATTGGAGTTGGGGGATATTTTGGCCAGTAACGACTAGGAGACAGACAGGTCTGGCTTTGATTTTTGGCTAGCAAACAGGCTGGTAAACTATCCTGGGTTTCCAATCCCCCATTGGTTTAGTGAAGGTATGATAATAAATACCTCCAAAATTGTGGAGAGAATTAATAAGACAATGGTACATAGCAACTATTATTTTTAAAAATTGCTCTATTCATGGAAACTGTATAGGGTATAGAATCAAGTCTAGCCTCTGGGGTCAAACAGCCTAAGTTTAAATGGCAACTCAATCACCGTGTGATGTTGGACAAGTTACTCAGCTTTTCTGCCATGAGTTTTGAGTCTGTGAGGTGAGTGTAATGATGGTATGAAATGCATAACGTTAATATAAAGATTAAGTGAATAAAATAAAACATTTCTAAAATAGTTCTTGGCACAAAGTAGGTTGATTAATAAATATTAGCTGTTATGTTATCATAAGTTGATTAATGAAAATTAGCTGTTATCATCATAGCTGTTATCAATATATTCTGATCTGTGTGTATATATTTCATTTATCTATCATTTATCTACATAAGAGATAATTTAAAGGAAAAAATGTGCTAATAAATTTGGATCTTAAGAGATGCTTTAATAGAACCAGTGTTAGAATAATCAAAACCACAAGTTGGAAGAGGTCTTAGAAAACATCAATTCTATATTAACTGCTGAATGAATCTTCCCTGCCATCCTCTGACATGTTGTCATTGAAAATGTGACGTGGAACTCTCTACCTTCTGACAGCCTGTACTAGTGCTGGACAGCTCTAATTTTTGGCAATCTCATTCTTCTATTGATCTGAAGTCTGTTTCCCTTCTATATCGGGGTTACACAGAAGACATGTGCTCAGTCTTCTACATAATAGCTCTTCAGAGACTTGAAGGGAACAGTCATGAGTCCTGAGACATCTCTTCTCCAAGATAAAAAGCCCTTATCTTCAATGAACACACGCTCAAGATTCATTTCGAATGCCACCACCTCTTGAAAGCCTCCCTTGCTCTCTCTGGAAAGAGCTAAGCATACCTTCTTCAGAGCTCTCCTGCTGTCTCAGCCAGCCCTTCCTTGCATCTTTTATCCCAATACACTGTCATTACATGTTTATATTCATTTGCTTCCCCAACTAGCCTGTTATCTTGAGGGGTCCTGGCAGATTTATCTTTGTTTTCTGTTGGTGCATACTTATGGCTGAAAAAGCAGCTTGGGGTCCCTCAAAAATATAAAAATAGAATTGCCATATAATCTAATAATTCTACCTCTGGGTATACTCACAAAAGAATTCAAAGCAGGGTCTTGAAGATATATTTGTACACCTGTGTTTATAGCAATATTACTCATGATAGCCAAAAAGTGGAAGGAAACCAACCTCTGTCCTTTGGAAGATGAACAGATAAACAATATGGCATATGCATATGACAGAATATTGTTTGGCTGTGTGTGGTGGCTCACTCCTGTGATCCCAGCACTTTAGGAGGCTGAGGTGGGTGGATCACTGGAGGTCAGGAGTTTGAGACCAGCCTGGCCAACATGGTGAAGCCCTATCACTACTAAAAATACAAAAGTTAGCCAGGCATGGTGGCACGTGATTATATATATATATATATACACACACACATATATATATGTGTGTGTATATATATATATATAAAATACTTGGCCATGGAAATTAGTTCCTCTAAGCCTCAGTTTTTACTTTTTTAAAATGGGCATAGTCTATGTGACCATAGATTTGATTTAAAAATCCTTGAGATAGTCAAAAGCTCTTACCAGGATGTACAGTAAATCAGTTTGCTTACACATGCTACAAGATGTATGAACCTTGAAGACATTATGCTAAGTGAACTATGCCAGTCACAAAAAGACAAATACTGTATAATCTCACTTATATAAAGTATCCAGTATAGTCAAATTCACAAAGACAGAAAGTAGCATGGTGGTTACCAAGGGCTGGGAGAAAAGAGGAATGGGGAGTTAGTGTTTAATGGGTACAGAGTTTCCATTCTGCAAGATGTAAAGAGTTCTGGAGATGGATGGTGGTGATGGCTGTACAACAATACAAATGTGCTTAATATCACTAAACTGTACATTGAAAATGATTAAGGTAGTAACTTTTATGTTATATGTATTTTACCACAATAAACATAATAAAAAATAAAATAATTGCTGCTGAATAATTGAATGAATGAGTTTATGTCTTAACTGAAAAAAGTAGTACCTGTTCATCTTTGAAGATGCTTTGATCACTGGAAGAAGATAATTTGATGAAGGGAAGGCCATTTCTGGTACTCCTAAATCACACCATTTTAAAAGCTACTTATGTGGCATCCACCCAGAACCTGTTTTAGTGAGAACAAAGGTGCCTTCAGCAGTTCTAAGAGGTCTGTCTAAACCCTAGTTTCTTTTGTTCATATTTTCTTTTTGAAAACTAAGCTCTATCAATTGGCCCAACAATACCGCAGGCTTGGAGGGAGATGTAGTGGGAGACACTTGCAGTGGAATACAACTTCCCAGTGAGACGATGACCCCATCTGTGTACTGTTACATTTATAGGGGATAATCTTCTACAAGAGATCCAGATTTCATTCTCAGTTGCCAATAAGTCTGTATGTCCTTAGGTAATCCCTGTCCCTTCTCATTGAATATCAGTTTCACCATCCGAAAACAAAGGAGCAGATTTTGATCATCACAAAGAAAGCAGTAAAACAGGAGTTCTAAGAGCTTAAAATTTTGGAGTCAGGTAGTGCTGGCTCTAGGACAAACTGCCAACACTTAATGAGATTGTTAAACTTGGCTATGGCAGCTGGGCATGGTGGCTCACGCCTGTAATCCCAGCACTTTGGGAGGCTGAGATGGAGAGATCACTTAAGGTCAGGAATTTGAGACTAGCCTGGCTAACATGGTGAAACCCCATCTCTATTAAACATACAAAAATTAGATGGGCATGGTGGCAAGCGCCTGTAATCCCAGCTACTCAGGAGGCCGAGGAAGGAGAATCGCTTGATCTGGGGAGGCAGAGATTGCAGGGAGCTGAGATCACGCCACTGCGCTCCAGCCTGGGCAATAGAGGGAGAGTCTGTCTCTAAATAAATAAATAAAATACTTGGCTATGGAAATTAGTTCCTCTAACCTCAGTTTTTACTTCTTTAAAATGGGGATAGTAATAGAAATGACCATAGACTTGACTTAAAAATCCATGAGATAGTCAAAAGCTCTTACCAGGATGTACAGTAAAACAATTTATTTGGGCATCTATTGTAATTATTCCTTTCTACTCTGATGTTTTTGCTCAGAAGAAGAACAGTTGTTCTACTTGTACTTTCTAGAGATTCAGTAGTAATCACCCAAGCCATGCGTAATTGTCTTGCTGGGTCAGGTGAATGAGATTCAGAGGACTCCTTCATTTATGCAGCCAATGAGGTGCCGTTGTGGGTCTTAGGACAGTCAGGCTTCAGGGACCAGGCTGCACAAACAAAAAGTATGCAGTAGTCCTTTCTAAAGACATCACAAAACACTCAGCAAACTCCTACAAATTAAAAGTAGCATGTGCAGCTAAATTCAAATTACTGCAAATTACTTTCAAATTTTCAAGTCTGCATCATATTATGTATAACTTGGGAATTACAGATTTTAAAAATGTCAGGGAACATTTTGTTTTCCACCTTGTAACAAAACAACATTCGCTGATAGAGCCCAGGCTCCCTTCAGGTGAGTTTTTCTCTGTACCTTTATGCTGTTATAGCAGGATTTGAGGACACCATGTGTCCATTTAAAACAATAACTTCTTTAATATATCCTGAAGTATGGCTGTCAAGTATCAAGATCATTCATTCTTCTGCACTGCACCTTTCCATAATACTATCTCATGAAACCTTTAGCCTCAGTGTTCTTTGTAATGTTAATTTCCTAGGGAAAAGAATTCTCCCTGGGTCTTATTTTGTGAAAACCACCCTCTATTCTCCATTCCACAGAACCCAGGCATGGAACACATTGCCCAAATGTCGCTGAGTTTCGCTGCATCAGAAGTTACATAACATAATCCAGTGCAAAGCAGAACGAGGAAATACCAGGTGGCTGTCAGGGGTGGCTATCTCACATTCTGCTGTGCTGGGCTACCTTCCAGGAAGGAAGCACTCACTCCTCATTTTGTGAACAGTCAACTGCGGCAACACGGATCCCTGTAACTGGATTTCATTATGGAAATGTTACTAAAGAGGGCCACAGGCTCCAAAATCCATTAAACTGTTTTTATTGCTTTACATATTCTTCTGCGATAAAAATAGCCTGATATTTGAATTTAAGAAGCCACTGCCTAAAGGGGAACAGATGGATATTAAGAAGATTATAATAAAGAGGGGGATTATCAAAAAAATAAAATGGGAGTTGGGGAAGGGATCATTCTTACAGTTTAGGCAAATCAGTTTTGGGGGTGACGTGTTTTCCAGAATGTGACACTACCCTCGTTGGAAGTAAAACCCCTCAGCATCTTGGTCACACTGAGGGGATCTGCAGCTGTGTGTTGTTGGGTTTTATTTCACAGCAGTATTTCCCTGACTGCCCAGGGGGTATGTTTGCAACTTCCCTCTCTGAAAATGCTATTTGTGTTCCAAGGTCCACTTACCACAGCTCTCAACAAAAAGAACTTCTTCTTCCTCCTTCTGTCTGCTTTTCTACTTTGCCTCCTCTCCACAAAAAGCAAAGGGTCTATCACCACATACTGCAATGCACCTGCTATACACGCTTGCATTTCTGCAAACTCAATACTCTAAGGTTTGGGTAACAATCAACCTTGAAATCATGCAATCAAATTTTGTCTTTTTATCCTTCTTAGTAGTTTGGGATAGCTGCTTGGAAGCTGCATCCCACGAGCGGCTCTCTCCTAAACAGCCATCTTTAAAGCGATTTTTTACAACACCATACTAAATGCTAATAATTAATTTAACTATGTCTCTCACCATGCTGCCACTCATTCTACTTGTTCCTTAACTGTTCCCATCCAAAGCCTTTAAAATCTTTTATTCTGAACTCCCTGGACACTCTCAACTCGTACATTGTGTTTAGAACATTTAGAAATTCAATTCCATAGTGATATGGTTTGGCTGTGTCTCTGCCCAAATCTTATGTTGAATTACAGTTCCCATAATCTCCACTTGTCATAGGAGGGACTTGGTGGGAGGTAATTGAATCATGGAGTTGGTTTCCCCCATGCTATTCTCATGACTGTAAGTTCTCATGAGATCTGATGGCTTTATAGGCAGCTTCCCCCTTCACTCTGTTCTCATTCTTCTGTCTCCTGCTGCCATGTGAAGAAGGATGTGTTTGCTTCCCCTTCCGCCATGATCATGAGTTTCCTGAGGCCTCCCCAGCCATGCTGAACTGTGAGTCAGTTAAACCTTTTTCTTTTATAAATTACCCAGTCTTGGATATGTCTTTATCAGCAGTGTGAGAACAGACCAGTACACATAGTATCATTAACATTTTCCACATTATCAAAACAGAGGTATGTGCTCCTGTTTTGAGAATTCTTATGTAGGGACTAATTATCATTCCCTGTCATTGTATCATCAATAAATTAGTCAGAATTATGATATCACAAAATCCACTGCCCACCTCTGTTTGTTGTATAGTTTATCTTTCTGTCTGTAGATATTTATTTTTATTTAATTTTCTTCTGATTCAAGTACCTCCTCAATCAACTTCTTCAAACACCTTTGCCTCTGCACTTGAACAAGAGTTGTATTTTAGTTGGATGTGAAATACTTCATCACCATCCTTTTTACCAAACAGGCTACAAAGTGTGGTAGGTGAAATATCAGAAATCTGCCTAATTCTCTGTCTTGTATTTGTAGTCTCTTATTTTCATCAAAATAGCACAATTTTTTATCTTTGAGACTTGGATATCTCACGAGGATTTACTAGAAATCTGTAAGTCTGTAAGTGTTATCCACAAACATGTGAGTTCTTTTGGTTTAACAATTCATATTCATCTTTAGTGTGGTTAGTTTTTTCTTTTATTTCTGTGATTAATATTTCTCCTCAGTCTCTTACATTTTATACTTTAAGAATTCCACCTGTTAGCACATTAAGACTTTCCCATCTGTCTCCAAATCTCTTAGTTTTATATTGGAGTTTTATAGGTAGCCAGCTAGATAAATATAATAATTATGAGTATAAAGTTGAATGGGTTTCAAATCATGAAGCAGAATATTCCCAACACCCAAAAGCCATCCTCATTTTCCCTCCCAGTCACTCTCATCCCTCTCCCACCACCAGCACAATGGTAACCAATATTTGCATTTTTAACTACATAGATTAATTTTATCTGATTTTATGCTTTAGGTAAATAAAACAATAAGGTATGTACGATTTTGTCTCTGGCTTCTTTCACTTAGCATTAAGTTTGTGAGATCCATCCACAGTGTTGTGGAATACAGTTGGTCCTTTTCTCATTACTGTGTATTATTCCATTGCATGAATATGCCACAATTTATTTATCCGTTCTACTGTTGAAGGTCATTTGGGTCATTTCTAATTTTTTCCCAGAACTTTGAAGATAGGAGTCCGTTTCTTCTCGGACTCATTGAAGTAGCTTCAGACTATTATCGTTTGTATATAACTGTATTTTCTCTGTGGGGATTTAACATTTTTTTTCTCTGAATATCAGCCATTTTGATTTTTCACTACAGTGTGTCTTGGGAGGGACTTATCTCATCTCTGTTGATTCTACTCACTGCTCAGCCCTTTCCAACATGAACAACAAATGCTGTTGGCATTGTCTGTTCTTCCTTAAGGGCAGGCACATTACATAATCACCTCATTTACTCCTCACATTATTCGTGCAAGGAAGGAGCCATTTTGCGCATCTCACAGGTGAGCAAACTCTGGGTCAAATGGGAAACATGTCTAACCAGTTTGAAAAGAATCCAAGCCAGGCACAGTGGCTCACGCCTGTAATTCCAGCACTTTGGGAGGCTGAGGGGGCGTGGATTACCTGAGGTCAGGAGTTCAAGACCAGCCTGACCAACATGGAGAAACCCCGTCTCTACTAAAAATACAAAAAATTAGCCAGGCGTGGTGGCATGAGCCTAGGAGGCTGAGGCAGGAGAATCACTTGAACTCAGGAGGCAGAGGTTGCGGTGAGCCGAGATCGCGCCACTGTACTCCAGCCTGGGTGACAGAGCGAGACTTCATCTCAAAAAAAATAAAAGAAAAGAATCCAAATTCTGACAACTACCATATCCTAAACTTGACTTGACACATCCTAAAGACGTACATTCTCATGAAATACCAGATTCTAGGTGTAAATGTATTCTGACAGTGTAGTATAAACTTCACAGTGCAGAAAAAAAATGAAACAACTAAAGATGCTTCAGTAATACAAACAAAACATATAAATAATACCAAGAGTTTTATAACCAAATATTTTTAGGAAATGTGAGGCTAAATATCATTTACTTATTTTGATTTAACTATAAGACTTAAAGCCTTTAATATGCTTCCGAGCTGTAAATATCCCCAAGGGGAAGATGGGAGGGATACAGATAAATCGCATGTGGAATTGACTAAATTTTGAAGCTTTTAAAAGATTATAATCTGTTTATTTTTCCCCAACATTTTATTATAAAAATTTGCAAGGAAATAGAAAAATTAAAAGACTTGTTCAGCGAATACCCATGCATGTTTTCGCCACCTAAATTCTACAATTAACACTTTGCTGCCTTTGTTTTATTTATCTATCCATCTCTCCTTCTATTTTTCCTATTATTCTTCAATTCTTTTTATTTTTGGAGCCATTTTAAAGTAAATCACAGCATATCAGGCTCTTCAAACATGAACACTTCAGCATGCATATTATGAACTAGACTTACACATATTTCATGGTCACATTTTTAATTGAGGTAAAAATAACATAATGCAAAATGTACAAATTGAAGGGTATCAAACAATGATTTTTGACAAATGTACAGATCTGTGTGACCCGAATTCATCAGCCCAGATGGTTTCACCACGCTCCTTTCCAGTTAATCCCCACTCCCACCCACTCACCCAGAGGAAATCACTTTTCTGGCTTTTTAAAATCACTACCCAGCAAAAATTACCGTTTTTATTTTTTGTCACCAAAGATTACTTTTGCCTGTTTAAACCATTATTTAAATGGTATCAACTTTCAATCATTATGATGTTTTGGGATTCATCCATGTTGTTTTATATATATGTAATCGTGATAGAACTTTTTTTTTCTGTAGCATTTCACTGAGGTAGTACGCCGTGGAATACACTTTAGTGAATGCTGGGCTATCGATTTGGGAAAGTGGAGAACTAACCTGAAGAAAAGAAAGACTTTTCTCTTTAGTGCAAAGAAGTAATAGTCACTTTTCACTTTTCAATTTTTTAATATATATCTTGTATTTTATTATTTATATTATTAAATTTATATTTAACTTATTGTATTTTATACTTTACTGTGTATATTTTATTTACTGTATTTATTTAAAATGTACAGGATATTAAATGCTTGATCACTAGAATGGGCAAAGAGGCAATGTCTATGGTTTTAACTTGGCACCTTGATTTATTTTTAATGCAGTTTGCTCTAATGACTATTTCTATAAGAACTCCCAATTAATGAGTGTCCCTTTTCCTGATATAAAACCTAACAGTTTGTCTATATCTCCAGATTGTATGAGAATCCTATTGGACGGTGCTAAGGAAAGTGCTATACAAACTGTGAAGTACTGTACCAATGCCGGTTGCCAGCAAGTAAAGTACTATACAAACTGTGAAGTACTGTACCAATGCAAGTTATTGTCATTAATGACAATGACTGTAAACCCATTTTTACCCCCTTTGGATTCACAGGAATTTAAAGTTGCAAGAAAATGTGGGTATTGCTCACTTCATCGAGCATTTCAATTTTTAGATGGGAAATTGAGACCCAGAGGTGGAAATGACGAACCAGCTGGTAGAGGCAGAACTACCACATCCCTGCTACTTCCTAATCATAGCCCTCTGAAACACAAGTTGTATTTAAATTTAAATGTTTAGGTGACATTAAAAATGTCACCTAAACATAACTTGGGTTTTTAATTAAGGAGACCTGGAAAAAAAATTGTCTATATCTGCCAGGGTGACCAACATCCCAGTTGGCCCAGGACTGTCTTAGTTTTGGGACTGAAAGTCCTGTCTGCCCAGAGGAAATCCCTCAACCATGGAAAAACAGATGGCTGGTCACCCCAAGTCTTCCCTGGGGTCAGACAACTTCAAAAAAGTTGCATTCGAATCATTCTGGAAAGTCAGGCCATCATCTTATCCAGGGACAACCAGAAACCCACTTAAATCTATTTCCTACTTTTCTGCTAGAAGAAGGGATCATGCAAGAAATGCTTCCCATATCACTTGAACATTAAGTTGCTCTTATTTGGAGGGCTACATAGTGCAATGGTTAAGAACTAAGACCTTAGAATAGACAACCTGCACTTAAATCTCAGTCCTGCTCCTGTGTGACGTTGAGCAAGTCACACATTGAGCCCACACATTGAGTAACTTCTGTCTGAAGGAAAAAAGACAAAGAAAAATTTGAAACTATCATTGCTTCTTGTCTTTTCTACTTTAACTTCCTATTTTCTCTCTGATTGGTCAAGTTATATTTCTTTTGTTTCCCCCTTCTTTTTCCCACTTAGACTTGCTCACACATTGACATTTTTAATGTCACCTAAACATTTAAATTTAAATACAACTTGTGTTTCAGAGGGCTATGATTAGGAAGTAGCAGGGATGTGGTGGTTCTGCCTCTACCAGCTGGTTCGTCATTTCCACCTCTGGGTCTCAATTTCCCATCTAAAAATTGAAATGCTCGATGAAATGAGCAATACCCACATTTTCTTGCAACTTTAAATTCCTGTGAGTCCAAAGGGGGTAAAAATGGGTTTACAGTCATTGTCATTAATGACTTGCTCACACATTGAGCAAGTCTAATCCTCAAATGTTTTGTCTTTGGAATGGGGAGAGTACCTACATATCTTGCATGTTATTTTGTGGAAGAAATGGGATTACTTATATTAAGGGTTTAGCAGTGTGTCTGGCACATTGTTAGTGTCCTATAAAGGGTAACTGTTTTTATGATTTAATACACAAGCCTTAGAAGAGAAGCTTAAAGACCAATCTGGGAACAGCTTCTGCAGGGACCCTACCTATGAACATTCCTCACGATTTGATTCAGTGGAGAAGTTCGCTTTCACTAGATGAAAAGCAGAGGCAGTAGCTAAACAGCAGGCATTCACCCTAGCTCTAAGGGTTAAACAAAGAGACAACTGCTTTTACAAGAACATGTTTTTGTCACCCCCTTTTAATCTGAAACCTTTTCATCTGCGTTGAAGCTTCAGAAGTCAGATTTCAGTGAAGTCACTTTGAGACACGTGCTAGCAATGGGACTTTAATTACCTTTCTCAGACACAGAGATGACTCTTGTCTTAAAAAAGAATGTGGAGGAGACAAGGAAAGGAAAGGAAAGGAAAGGAAAGGAAAGGAAAGGAAAGGACAGGACAGGAAAAGACAGGACAAGACAGGAAAGGAAAGGAGAAAGAAAGAGAGAGAGGAAAGAAAGAACCTCTCTCTCTTTCTTTTTTTAACTTCGTGCATTCTTTTTTCCCCCCAGATTGAAATCTTTTGTTCCTGACACTTTCCATATGTCACTCTTTAATATTTAATCAGCCCCCACCTCATCAGAACACTGCTGGCCTCATTAGATAATTAATGGTTGCCGGGTTCGCATTTGTTTCAGTTAATACAGCCAGCAATTAGCGCCGAGTTTATTAGTTGTACTGGCTTCATTTATTGGGGAAGCAATTCCGCTTTTGATTGAAGCTACTGGGATTGGCGTATGTGGACAGCTTGCCCCCTGTTCCGGGATTCTTTTGTTTACATTTTTTGCTACAGTTTTGCAACACTGCACATCCTGGCCCTGCCACGAACAGTTGGTGGAGAAGATTTCCCTTTTATAATTTAGAAGCTAATTGGGTAATTCTGCGCAGGAGAGAGCGGCTGCAAAGTGATTCTCCGACTTTGGGTGGGGCGAGGAGCAGGGAGGGAAGCTGCTAGCTAATTTGTTCTTTTGGAAATGTCTTTTTTCTTTCTTTCAAAGCCATAGATCCAAAGCTGCAGAATATTCACTGAGGAAGAAAGCATGCTAAGCAATGTGGTCTAATGTGTTAGGCAGCTGCCTCAAGGGAGACCTTGCTGCTTGGAGGTGGGACGTTGCCAATAGACTGGGTCTTCTGCTATCTTTCATCTCTAAACTCAACTCCACACTTTGTCCCTGTCTCCACCACACTTTTTATAACTACAAGGAATCATGTCATTTTCACTGGCTTTTCAGGCTTGCATTTCTGCTGCCTCCAATGGCAGCCGGTTCATTCCCGGTGATTAAAATCTTGGCTTATCAGCAACGTGATTTCCCTAGTCAAATTTGGCTTGGCTCCTGATGCCAGAAATTGGAGGATGATCATTAAGAACACAATAATGATGTAATATCACAATAAAGTGAGGATGATGTTTTGTAGATTTGTTAGAAAAAAATGGGAAACAAAGAACATGTAACTTGACCAATCAGAGAGAAAATGGGAAGTAAAAGCAGAAAAAACAACAAGCAATGATGGTTTCAAATTTTTCTTTGTCTTTTTTACTTCAGGCAGAAGTTACTAAATCAAGATCAATCTAAATACACATGCAATCAATAGAAGGAAGTAATGATGATGGTAGTGAACACAACAAATTATTGAACATTATCCAAATGCCAGACATCCCGCTAGATACATGCACGGTGTTTTCTCGTTTAATCTTGAGGCATCTCCACCTGTTCTCCCCCTTTTATGGATAAGAAAAACAGAGGCCCACAGATTTAAACATGTTTCCCCAAGATCTTACAACTTGTAAGCATCTGAGCTTATTCGTGGAATCATGTCATGCATTAGTCAATTTGCATGCATCGTTTTTATTTCATTCTCCTAAGAACATAGTAAAGTTTTATGAGGTTAAGTCACTTGCCCAAGATCACACTACACATAGGGAAGCTATTTGATTCCCAAACCTCTTTCTTCCACTACCAAGACTAAGGCCAGGCGGGGTGGCTCACGGCTGTAATCCCAGCACTTTGGGAGGCCGAGACGGACGGATCACAAGGTCAGGAGATCGAGACCATCCTGGCTAACACGGTGAAACCCCATCTCTACTAAAAATTAAAAAAAAAAAACAACAAAAAAACAGCCAGGCGTGGTGGCAGGCACCTGTAGTCCCAGCTACTCAGGGGGCTGAAGCAGGAGAATGGCGTGAACCTGGGAGGCGGAGCTTGCAGTGAGCCAAGATCGCGCCACTGCACTCCAGCCTGGGCAACAGAGTGGGACTCTGTATCAAAAAAATAAAAAAATAAAAAATAAAAAAAGACTAATAACATTTGGGGGCCCAACTAAGGTTCAGGTGGAAGAAGTCTACAATGATTCCAGCCTGCTCAAAATCATGTACTAAAGTTTGGAATTCTCTATCATGTTATCAAAATCCTTTGGATGAGTAAATACTTATATATACTTCTTCAGGCCTGAATGGTAAGACAGATGTATTGTTTCACTTATTCAATATTTATTTTCAGGGTCAGTTGAGTTCTTGACCCTGGGCACAGTGTGTTCACAGAGGTGAACCAAAGCACCAGTAAAAACATACAAGGTAGACAAGTGCCCTTCCATAGCAGTCCCTCTCAAACTTTAATTCACACACAAATAACATGAAAACCTTATTAAAATACAGATTGTGAAGGATGGGAGGAACCTGGAATTCTGAATTTTTAAAAAAGATTCTGAATAATGTCAATGCTGGTTAAACAGTGGTTCTCAACCCAAAATGTGCACCTTGGTGACACTTGGGGTGTTTGTGTTTCTAAACACCAATTTCTAGGCACCACCTCTATCAATTAAATCAATATTTCCAACTTTTCAATGTTTTTTATTCTTGTAAATTTAAGTTGTTTATAGATGCTGGATATTAGACCTTTTCAGATACATAGTTTGCAAATATTTTCTTCCAGTCTGTAGGTTGTCTGTTTATTCTATTGATAGTATCATTGTAGCACTATTCACAATAGCAAGGACATGGAATCAACCTAAATGTCTATCAATGACAGATTGGTTAAGGAAAATGAGATACATATACACTATGGAATATTATGCAGCCATAAAAAAGAATGAGATTATGTCTTTTGTGGGAACATGGATGGAGCCAGAGATCATTATCTTTAGCAAACTAAAGCAAGAACAGAAAACCAAATACCACATGTTCTCACTTATAAGTGGAAGCTAAATGATGAGAACTCATGAACACAAAGAAAGGAATGACAGACACTGGAGTCTACATAGGGGTGGAGGATGGGAGCAGGGAGAGGAAGGAGAAGAGCAGAAAAAATAACTATGAGATACTATGCTTAGTACCTGGTTGATGAAATAATCTGTACAACAAACCCCCATAATACGAGTTTATCTACATAACGAACCTGCATATGTACCTCCAAACCTAAAATAAAAGTAAAAAAAAAAAATGCAACATCCCCAGGACTGTGCTCAGGATTTAGTGAATTTTAAAAGTACCCCACCATTAATTCTAACATATTCAGGGGCACTGGCTTAAAAAGAGAAATCTTAGCAGGACAACCTCAGCTGAGTATCACATGAGTGAAAGAAACCAAGAGAAGAAAAAGTGACAGATAAGGAATATTCCCATTTATAAGACAAGAATTAAGACATTCCTGGAATATAAACCATCCAGTTCTCCCACTTCTCTCTAGTAAGGTACACAATACTATTGTAGAGAAACATGACTTGACATCTTAGTGCAAGTTTTCTGGGCAAACATAAATAAGCTGTTAAACTTATATTGTCTTAAAATTCTCGTCTGTAAAACCCAGCCAGCACATGACCTGCCTGACTGACAGTGAGGCAGTGAGAGTGAAAGAAATTAACAAATGGGTGGGTTCTTTGCAAAGGCTAATAAGAGCCATGGCAAAGCAAGGCACAGTTACTAATAACACTTTACCCTTGGGCAGGACATGCTCTGCCAAGCTGGAGAAGACTCCAAGGCAATTGCTGTAATTACAGTTCAATTCTAAACACCTGTAATATGCAGCTTAGTTAAAAACAAAACATGTTCATCAGATTTTATTTTTCTTATAAAGTAGGAGAATTAAAAGAGACCTCAGAATATATTTGAGTATAGTGTTTTCCAGAATGTGACATTTACTATTGATAAACAGAAATGATTAGGGGTGATCTATTGATAAACTTAAAATTAATCATGTTTTAATATATGTGAGACAAACATTGGTTTTTGGTGATTATACAAAATTGTGTTGTGGGATGCATTCATTTGAGTGAAAACAGTGAAACAACTTAAAGACCTTTATTATGCACTTTTGTACTGTAACTTAATTAACAAATATAATTTAAGAAATAAGTAATAAGTTGAGGAAGATGGAATGTAAATTGTTGCTTGTAGCCTATGGAACACTGTTCCAATCCAGCATCTACAGTGGCCCAAGCATGACCTCTCTACTTGGCTCCCTCCTCCAAATGTAAGACACAAATGACCATACTTGCCTTCACGAGATCTGCATTTTTGTCAAGAAGATGTGATGCTTTTATGATTTTAGGACTAGTACCGCAGAGGCTGGAAATATGCACATCTGTTTTAAGAGGGGACTTTGGAAGGAGCTGTCCGTGGTGCTGCTTGTGAGTCCCAGCTCTGAACAAATTATCCAGCTTTAGGGACAGCTTCTTTTCTACAGTGAGCACTGGCTAAACTTGCAGTTGCCTTCCAGTGCTAAAATTTGATGGTCCTTCCTCAGGACTGGGATTTATCCTTAGAGTTAGCAAGTCCACTTCAGGAACTTGCCCTAAGGAAAGAACCAATGAAACATGGAAACCCTAGCTACAAGAATGCACATTGACATTATTCTTGTAGTAAGAATTTTCTTAGGTTCAGGTAGGAGCAAGTGTGTTATTAAGTTGAACTGTATAAAACAGCCATGTTTGTAAATAAAAAATAGGTGAATATTAGCAGTCAGATATGTAACAAAAGGAGACCTGTTATGCAAATTGGGGCATATTCTATGTACTAATACATTCTGCAACCATCTGCAATAACGCTATATTTAATGCATTTAATAACAGTGATTTTGCTCAAAATGTAGTCTTTTGGATAGAAAAGACAAACAAAAGAAATACGTTGGCAAACAGTATAAAGAAGGTTATTTGTTTAGAATGTACCCCTGCATAGAGAAAGGGTGTAACAGTCTATGTCTTAGTCTTGTGTGCTTTCTCATTTGTAATCACTGGCTGTGATGGCTTCTTCTTTATTGAGTAAGATTTTTAAAGTTAATTTTAAGTAAAGTTTTGTTTTGTTTTGGAGATGACAACTTGCTCTGTCACCCAGGCTGGAGTGCTGTGGCGTGACCTCGGCTCACTGCAACCTCTGTCTGATGAGTTCAAGTGATTCTCCTGCCTCAGCCTCCCAAGTAGCTAGGACTACAAGCATGTGCCACCATGCCCAGCTAATTTTTAGTAGAGTCTGGGTTTCTCCATGTTGGCCAGGCTGGTCTCGAACTCCTGACAACTACATCCAGTTCTTAGTCAATTTTCCTTCTGTTTCTGTCTTAACCATGTCAGGATACTAAGTAGTGCACTTGCTGCTATCATTTTCTTTCATTCCATGAAGTTTATTATTCATGTTTTTTTGTTAAGTAGACTCAGAATACTTCTCAACAGATTGTTCCAGACAGTCATTTCCAGTCAATCAGAATTGTCATAAAAGGTATGTGAATTTTCTTACATTGCTCTACATCCAGTCAGTTAGATATTTACCCCCTGCCACAGCCTTACCTCTATACAAATGGCTGTCTATCTTTCTCATCCATTAATTTTCCCCTCTGAGCCTTGCCTAGACTTATACAGCTGCCATCTGAATTTCTCTCTTAGCCACTCCTAGTAATTGAGGATCACCAGTGTGACCAGTGAATCTTGGTTTGTTGGGAATTCACTAGATTTAAAAACTTAAAATCTCATGGCCCAGGAAGTCTATCAGTCTCAGGCAAGCGAGGAGGTCTGGTTTTTCCAGTACTGATATGATTTATGTAGGGTCATTGCAGGCAAGAGGATGATTGACCTGCCAAGCTGCTTGTCACATAACTGAGCTAAGGCCAGGGGGATGATCTCCAGCTTACAGTCTATAGAAGGCCTTTGAGAAAAGAACTTAACTACTACTTAACTAGAGGAACTCAGGCCACCCAGCTCAGAGCAAGTCCTTCAGCCTCCTGTCAGGTTACTTGGGACCTTTTGGTGATTATATAAAATTGTGTTTGGGGATGCATTTATTTAAATGAAAACAGTGAAACAACTTAGAGACCTTGGGACCTCTTAGCGTGTCAACTCCAAGGAATCTCAGGCTTGCAAGTGTGATGTGAAACTGAACTCCTACATTCTGGAATGGTTTCTCTTGGCTCTCATTGTTTGCAGTTTGGTTTTAGCCTTAAGCCACTATCAAGCCATTCCTTTCCTCTATGAATTCAAGGCACTTTCTTTTGCAGAGCAGTAAGTAAGCACCAAAGTGAATGATGGTTATGTTGTAAGTTAATGATACTTTCCTCTATTCCATATGCAAAAAATGAGAACTCTATGATCTCTTCTTCTGAGAGGCCATTAATAGAAATCTTTTAAAAGACAGTTTCTTCGCACTGGAAATATTAAGCTGTTATTATAGCAAATGAGCTTATTTTTACTTTCAAATGAAAATATAAATAAGTAATAAGTAAATATTAGCAATTTTGGTTCCATAATTAATAAGGACAAAATTGAGAGCTGAAAGAGTGTGTACCCATTAGAGAGGCTGGGAAATTAACATTTGTTGACATTTTCCTGCTCTTAGCTTTAATGTAAACTAGAAGCAATTAAGTTATAGTCAACATACTTCTCGTGTAAATATTTTCTGTTTCTCAATATAGTAACCAAGATGTCTTACAACAGTGCCATATCTGCAGGCCGCAAACTAGGGGGAAGCCTCACCTGTCATCTGCCAGTGTAAAAATAGAAAGCCCAAATGCTTGAATAATTCAGTGTTCCTCCTCTTCCATTTCTTACCCACATCACAACTATGCCATTCACCATTCGGTGATGCTTTCTCTCATTTATTTTTTTACACAATTGATAGCTAGGTAAATCTATATATCCCCACACCGAAGAACATGAATTATCCAATGCTTGAGTGAAATGAAGACAAAAGCAAGCTTGAATATTTAAACTTGCAGCAAGTATCTTCGATGATAGATCCTTTCTGACTCCAACTAATTTTTTTCTTTGATATCTACTACTGCTATAAAGTCCCAGTTTATCATATAACATTACAATTTATGGTGTAACCAGCTTGTGTACTGACTATAAACCCTTCATCAATGCCACTGTAAAGGGTTTATAGTCCATAAATAGAAGAGCAAGACTGTCTTTCCTCCTTGTTTTGCCCACGACACAGCACTTCAGACATGTCAGCCTAGTTATTTGTTTTACATGCTGGGTGAGTTACGGGAACATAAGTGGATGCACTGTTGTGCCTCTCCAAAATCCAGAGACAATTCAGGGTCACGGGGGAGATTAACCATGTAAGCCTGGCTGAAAGATGGAAGAGAACAAGTCTGTTCTTATTATACCATTAATCTGTAGGTAGGAAAGAAAAGAAAAGAAATCTCCAAATTTCAGAATTAGGAACGTGCTCTTAATTTTGAAACCAAGCACCCATGTAGTAATGTCACATCTGGAATTAATAACACATAATTCTACTGTATTCACCATTTTTCAGTCACCTGTTTCATATGCTCTTCACTCTGTTTCAACTCTTTTTATGGGAAGAGCACACGATAAAAGGTTGTTTCAAATTTAACTCTGGTTCTGATTGACTGTGTGTTACTGAGACAAGCCTCTGTGTCTGATCAAGGCTTTTCTCACCTATAATTAATTAATTCATGCCAATGTAATTTTAATTTTCTCAGTCTTCATTATTCTATGGTACTAATACTGATGTTGATGGTGATAATCAGGGTGATCATGGTAATGATGATTGTGATGATAATGCTGATAACTAATGATTGTGATAACTAATGATAACTAATGGTTACATTGACTTTATAACCAGGCAGTTTTAAGTGCATTTTGCACATTGTCTCATTTAATCACAACCTCATTTTACATATGAGTATGCTGAGACTTAGAATGGCTAAATGTCTTGCCCATAGCCACATAACTTGTGTTTTAAACTGGGATTTGAACGCAGCACTCTGCCTCATTTGTGCTGTTCTAAACATGTCATTATATCACCTTTTATAAAGGCAGGGTTCAAATTAATGGTAATGATTCAAATTTTGTTTGCCTTTCTCCTACCAGGATAATGAAATTCTCAATCCCTCCAAAATCTTCCTAAAAACAATTTCAGGAGTTCAGAACACAGAATTTCTTCTCATTTGTATCTGTTTAGCCTTGCTGCCTGCAAAGCCACTGATCATGGTGCCTCATGCCTAGAGCTGGAGCCCAGGATGAACAATTGATGTTTCCCTGCTAACAGGTAAGAAATGCAGCACTCTTGAGACTGTATATCCCTAAGGTTACAAAGCAAGGCTGTTCCCCGCAGTCCTCACAATACCAAAGTCACAATACAGCCTTAGCAAAAGTTAAGGAGAATGCCTTTCTTTCCTACCCCAGACCTAACTTAGTCTCCTAGACCCCAAATCAATACTGCTTGTGTCTTCCAGTCTCACAGTTCCTTGTATCAATTGTTTTACTGGCTTCTGGCTAGAGTTCCTCCCTTCCGAGACCACAGACACATTCATAGGGCCACAACCAGGATAAAGCTAGGCCCTCCTCCATCATGCAATCACTGTTCCAACTTTGCCATGATGAGTGGCAAATGGGGCTTGAGATAGCCAACTGTGTTACCAGCAGGAATTTAGAGTTTGGAAGGTCTTTGCGTAACATTCCAGAATATTTCAGAATTAACAGGATTCAGAGGAAAACCCTTCTGGTCAATGGAAAAGCTCAGTGGAAAGCATCCTTGCATCATGAGATGCCAAAGCAGGGAGAAAGGACCAAATTTAATTATCAACACATTTGAATATCTTCCTTCTGAACAAGACACAAGGAGGCTCAGGTGAACCCTGAGGGATTTCCAGCCAAAAGCTGGCTAATCTCCAGTTAAACAGGGCCATTATCTCTCACTCCCCGAGAGAAAGTCAAGCAGAACTGATTTGATTAACAGCAGATTAACCTCTCTAACACAGCCATCCTGGGTTTTACACCTGTCACTGTAGTATGACAATTTATATTTATTCAAAAAGCCATGAGACAGTAAATTAAACATTGCCCTAATTAGAAAAGTGTCATATGTTACAGTGGGGAAGCCACCTGATCTAATTTTCCAACAGGCCCTGTGCAAAGAACACGTCATAGTGGCATTAGTGAAAGCCCTATAAACACCAACACTCTTGGGAGGAGAAAGATCTGGGCCACTGATGTTACATTTTCGTTTGTGAGAGGAGAGATTCAGCATTCAATCCAACAGCATTGATTGCACCCCTGCAAAGCATCTGGCAATGTACTGTAAGTTGGGGCTCAGCTGGAAACCAGAAGGGGCCCCAGCCCTGGAGAACCTCAGAATCTAGTAGGAGAGATAGACTAGAACACAGGCAATTTTTATTCAACTTGGGTGAGAAATAAATATTCAGTGATGGGAGGGCACAAAAGAGGTACACCTGATGAATGCTGTCTTGGGGAAAGGGTGACAGAGATTGTCTTACAAGGTAATTTTGTCTTAAGTGGCACCTGAAGAGGATGGCATATTTTTCCAGGCCGTAAGGAGCAGTGAGAAGGAAATAGGATGTGCAAAATCCTGTTAGTGAGATAATACCTGATACATTCAGGCACTTATTGGTTAGTTTAGCAACATGTGAGCATTGAGGGAAGTAGAGTTAGCTCATGAAAAGCAATGATGACCTACAAAAAGCACACTTAAAAATTAAGATGTAGCTTACAAACAGGAAAGGTTATAAACATAAATGCACGGTTTGGTGCATTTATATATATGGATGCCTCCATAGAAATAACCCCTATATCATTGTATGGAATAATTCTATATATTTATTCTTGCTCTGGGTTATTCAGTATTTCCTCTACTGTCCCACCAAGGTGACTCTTCTAATTTCTATCACCAAGTATCATATTTGCCTATTTTTGAAATTTATATATGAAATAATGCAACATACATATTTTTATGTTTGACTTCTTTTATTCAATATTTTCTGTGTAATAATATGTTCTTGTTGTGTTTAGTTTTATGCTTTGTATTGCTGAGTAGCATCCCATTGTTAAATGCATCACAATTTATCCACCACATGCTAATGTTGATGAATATTATGGGTAAAAATGAGTTCAGACATTATGAATAAAGCTACGATTAACTTCCTTGTACACGTCTTTTGGAGGATATTGGTGTTCAATTCTGTTGAGTATATATTCAGGAGTGGAACTGTTGTATCAGAGGGTATGCTCAGCTTTAGTAAATACTTCCAAACAATTTTCCAAAGTGGTTATATCACCAGCAGAGTAAGAGGATTCCAGTTGTTCCATATTCTTGCCAGTATTTAGTATTCCCAGTCTTTTAAATTTTAGCTATTCTGATGAGTATGTATAAATATCTCCTTATGGTATTTTTTTTTTTGAGACAGGGTCTTAGTTTTTCACCCAGGCTGGAGCGCAGTGTCATGATCTCAGCTCATTGCAGCCTCAGCCTCCTGGGCTCAAGTGATCCTCCCACCTCAGCCCCCAAGTATCTGGGAATACAGGCATGTGTCACCATGCCCAGCTAATTTTTTTTTTGTATTTTTTTTTTTTTGTAGAGACAGGGTTTCAGCATGTTGCCAAGGCTGCTCTCAAACTCCCGAGCTCAAGCGCTTTGCCCACCTCAGCCTCCCAAAGGGCTAGGATTTCAGGTGTGAGCCATCATGCCCAGCCCCTCATGGTATTATCTTGTGTTTATCTGATGACTAATGGTGTTGAGCATCTTTCCATATGTTTACTGGCCATTTTGATGTGCTATTTGGCGACATGTCTATTCAAATAGTTTGACCAGTTTTAATTGGATCTCCCTTTTGTTTGTCATTGTACTTTTTTCTTATAGATTTGTAGGAGTTCTTTATAGATTGTGCATGCAAGTCTTTTGTCAGATAAGCATTTTGCCAAATATCTCCTTCCAGTCTGTGGCTTGTCCGTTTTTCTCTTCATGTGTCTTTTTATAAACTAAGAAGAAAGTTTCCAGTGGAACTGCAATGGATAAATCTGGGTTCAGAAAAGCCACTTTGCTGCAGTGTGGACTGGGAGGTGTTTAGCTCACATTTACCACTTGCTCACCATGTTCCACACCCTCGTGTAAGCATCATACATTCAATTTGTAATTTAACCCATAAAACAACCATATCAGCAGAATAATACTGTTTTCCCCACCATGCAATAAGAAAATGGAACCATAGACCAGGCACGGTGGCTCACGCCTGTAATCCCAGCACTTTGGGAGGCCAAGGCGGGTGGATCATGAGGTCAGGAGATCGAGACCATCCTGGCTAACACAGTGAAACTCCATCTCTACTTTAAAAAAAAAATTAGCCAGGCATGATGGTGGGCACCTGTAATCCCAGCTACTCAGGAGGCTGAGGCAGGAGAATCGCTTGAACCCGGGAGGCGGAGTTTGCAATGAGCTGAGATGGCACCACTGCACTCCAGCCTGGGTGACAGAGTGAGAATCTGTCTCAAAAAAAAAAAAAAAAAAAAAAAAAAAAAAAAAAAAAAGGAACCATAGAGAAGGTAACTGAGGGGGCTGAAGTCACACAGACAGTCACTATAGAAGCCAAAACTGGAACCCAGAGCTGACTCTGATGTCCATGCTGTTAGTGATTGCATCTTGTGGCCCCTCAGCAAATGAGAGCTCCACGGGGTTTCTGCTGCAACTCAAGATTCTTTCTTTCTTTTAGCAATCACTCTTGCTTTCAAGTTGTGCAAATTATTCCACAAAGTATCAGAATCCAGGCATTTCTTCTTCTCAGTCAATACATTGTAAATGGCTTAGAAAAATGATATGGGGATGTTTCACACTCCAAGAATGAAAAGTTATCTTCAGATGCACAAAAACCATTTGCAGCTAATAGACCAGCAAACTTGTTTATTCCATGAAACACTTTGCATTAAAAAGAACAGTGCTGATGTGACCCCATAAAAGAACAAATTGATAAATTGGACTTCATCAAAATTAAGATAGCTTTGCTCTTTGAAAGACACCATTAAGGCATGAAAACACAAGCTACAGAACTAGGAGAAAATATTTGCGTATGACATGTCTGATGACAGCTTGTATCTAAACTGTGTCAACAGTTTTTAAAACTCAACAATTAGAAAATAAACAATCTAACAGAGAATAGGCAGCTGATGACCCAACCGCAGAATTGCCTAACTCTTGATTTCTTGCTACAAAGATTGTAAATTGCTAGTATTTAAACCCTTTTCAGGCAGTTTTTCTTTTTTATTCAAAAGCATCTCAACTTATGCCTTTCTCTGTGTGGTAAATAACCAATAAGCAGAAGCTGCCTCACTGTTGACCAAACTGTTATTATACTAAATCCCAACCACCTTGTTGTATTTGGAGAGAGACAGAGATTGAGAACCTATAACAGACCAGCTCTTCCTATAGAGAAGATATTGAGGACATGTGTGTGAGTAAAACAGCCCCTGTTTTCAAAAGCTTACTTTCTAGTGATAGACATGGACAAATACATAATAATAGCAAAGAGGTAGATACTCCAGTAGAGTCTACTGGTCTACTAGAGTAATGGAGGGTCTAAGTAATGGAGTACTGGAGGGTCTAAAGGAAAAGAAATATTTTAACTCTGCCTGGAAGATCCAGGGAAAGTTTATTGGAGCAAGAACCCACTATGTTTTGAAGGCTGAAGAGCAGGTCAGCAGAGACATTAGTGTATCAGGTCAAAGGACATGGTGTGGGTAGCATTGCTGCTACAAACAGATCCTAAGCTTTTCCAGGAAACTACAGATGCGTCTTGGGTTTAGAGGTCCATGTGAGGTTGCGCTTACATACAGAAGTGAGGAGGGGAACACCAGAAGTCCTCCTGGCATGAGGCAATGAGGTAGAAATGTAGACAAAGGCCATGTCAAGAATGGCAGTGATTTTGAATTTAGGGAGCCATCGACAATTGGTAAGTAATGGAAGTAATATTGTGTTTTTCCCTTTAAATGGAAGAAATAAGAAGATTCCTCCCCACCCTCAATAAAATAACCCAGCCCCTCTCAACCTCTCATAATAGATTACCTGGGTTCAACAAAATAAATAGCTTGAAATGAAGCAAAACACCTGGAGAAGTTATTTCGTAGCTAATCAAAATGGAAATTCACTAAATACTGGTGAAGAGACTGGTATTCACTTGAAGCAAGATTAAGATTAAGCTCCATTGCTAGTAAGAGGCCTAAGGTGGTCACACCTAGGGCTGTGAGCTTCAGGTGGAGTTGTATAGTTGTTTGGGGGGATGGTATTTCTATGGAAAGTAGCAGCTGAGGATTTGCTTGACCCCATGAGCTACAGAAATGAGGTGTTGCTTGCCCCAGTATTTCTGCAGAAAACAACATAAGGAGCTTTTTTCCTCTCCCACTTCCAGTGGGCTCCTCTCACTGGAAGAGTAGACATCAGTGACATGTCTTCAAAGATCAGTGTTTTCATGCAATGTGTTCAATAACTCCAGAGTTAAGGGATACTGAAGACCAGGACAGTAGGCTTGACTTTTTTTTATATTGCAAGTGTGTGTGTGTGTGTGTGTGTAGTTTGCTGGCTTAATTTTTTTTAAATTTATTTTTATTGACATATAATTTACATATAATAAAATCCACTACTTTAAGTGTATAAGTCAGCGTCTTTTAGTATAATCATAGAGTTATGCAAGCATCACCTTTATCTAATTCTAGAATACTTACTGGTTTACTTTTTTTCTATGAGCCTTTAGTATTTTCATGTTGTCCAATTAATTTGGTATTAAGAGGTGGAGGAGAATTATAAGGAAAATGGAGTGGAGGAAAGGCGTGGTGTTAGGTATTCATGAATTCAAGGTACTTTGCACATCTATCTCACTTGATCTTGTCTTCCAGCAAGGGTGATAGCTGTTACTGTCCCACTTGATATATGACAAGAATCCATGTGTCAGAGGTGTTTTGTGATGTACCCAAGGACACTAGCTTGTAAAGGCCAGAATCCAATCCAGGGTTTGTCTGACTGCAGAGTCAGAGCTTTGTTCACCATGAGGATCTTTCTTATTTTTCCCTTTCAAAAATATGATGACCCCTTAGGACGTAGCATGGACGTTGTAGTCTTGTTTATATCCTGGAATGTGCCAGCCAAAAGTGGCTCTGGAGGTAATCTTGCCCACAGGTCTTCCTTTCCACCTCCATGATCTTGGAACTCATTAGGAATGGGTGAGTGGGTGGAAGGTGGACAGAAGAGAGGAAGTGGAAATAAAAAGGAAGGGCTTTGGGCCCCTGATCGAGTTTCAACCACAACAAAATAATGACTCTCCAAATATGCCATGTCCTAATCCCATGAATCTGTGAATGTTGTGTGATAGGGCGAAAGGAACTCTGCAGAAATGAGTAGGTTGAGTCTTGAGATAGAAGAGTTATCTTGGATTATCCAGGTTAGCCCGATGTAATCACAAGGATCTTTAAAAGGGGAAGGTGGGTGGCAGGTCGGTCAAATACACAGGTGATGTGATTACAGAAGGAGAGAGAGAAACACAAAGAGAAATTGGATGATGGAGGAAGGTGCTATCAGCCAAGGAATCAGGTGGCCCTTGAAAACTGGAAAATAGATTTTCTCCTAGAACAGGGGTCCCCAGATCCCATGCCATGGACTGGTACTTGTCCATGGCCTGTTAGAAACCGAGCCACACAGCAGGAGGTGAGTGGTGGGGGGGGGGGTGGTGAGTGAAGCTTCATCTGCATTTACAGCCGCTCCCCATTGCTCACATTACTATTGCCTGAGCTCCGCCTTCTGTCAGACCAGCTGCAGCATTAGTTTCTCATGGTGGGGGGCAAACTCTATTGTGAACTGCAGGTGGAAAGGATCTAGGGTGTGTGCTCTTTATGAGAATCTAATGCCTGAAGATCTGTCACTGTTTTCCATCACCCCCAGATAGGACCATCTAGTTGCAGGAAAACAAGCTCAGAGGTCCCACTGATTCTGCATTATGGCAAGTTGTATAATTATTTCATTATGTATTACAATGTAATAATAATAGAAGCAAAGTGCACAATAAAGGTAATGCACTTGAATCAACCCAAAACCACCCACCACTCCCTGTCCATGGAAGAATTGTCTCCAAAAAACCAGTCCCTGGTGCAAAAAATGTTGAGGACAACTGCCCTAGAGCCTCCAGATGGGGCACAGCTCTGTATTCCATTTTGGACTTCTGACTTCCAGAACTATTCAAGAATAAGTGTGTATTGTTTTAAGCCACGGGTTTGTGGTAATTTGTTACCATAGCAATAAGAAACAAATACAATGGAGCCTATATGTAATATTTCTATTAAGGAAAAAATGTGCTTCAAAATATGACTTTATGTCCAATATTCTTTTCAGTAGTAATGATAGTTATAGACAACTGTAGTGACTAGTGCTGTGTTAAGGCCACTAAGAAACTTCACATGCTTTGTCTGATTCACTTGACATTTCTGGAATGCCCACCACATGCTGGGGGCACAGCAGTCGCCAGCGGAGGATGCTACCTACCCTCTTGACACTTTCTTTCTGTGCTTTCTGTTATAACCTTACTGGACTACATAAGCCCTAAATCAGAGCTGAGGTAAATGTGCATCAGGGTGACTTGAAGAGTGGGAGAATAACAAAGAAAATTCTTGCAACTGACATAATGTCACCATCTGCCTGCCTGAACTTTTTTTTTTTTTTGGAGAAGGCATCTGGCTCTGTCGCCCAGGCTGGAGTGCAGTGGCACGATCTCCGCTCACTGTAATCTCTGCCTCCCAGGTTTAAGTGATTCTCCTGCCTCAGCCTCCTGAGTAGCTGGGACTACAGTCATGAGTCACCACAACCAGCAAATTTTGCATTTTTAGTAGAGATGGGGTTTCACCACGTTGGCCAGGCTGGTCTCGAACTCCTGACCTCAGGTGATTCACCTGCCTCAGCCTCCCAAAGTGCTGGGATTATAGGCATGAGCCATAGCGCCCAGCCGTCTGAACTCTGTAAGAAAAGTAAAGGCGTGGAGAGATGAAGATTTATTACTAAACAATAGGAGGGAAAGACTTCAGTGGAAACATACTGCCCACCACCCTGCCCCTGGATCTGATGTGCAAATGGGCCAGCATGCAGGAAGGGTGATATCTGGCCCCTCCTGATGGCTCAGCCACCTCAATTCGGTGCAGCAGCTTCTCTTCATATTTTCTCTCTTTTGCCCCCAGGCTGAAATCATCTTAGGGAGGCAGGACACTGGGCCAAGCTAGGTCCTTATCTCCAAAGAAGGAGCTGGTTCTTCCAATGTGCTTAGTGCCCTGCCTGCATCCTCCTAAAAGGGCGCTCAACAAATCCTGATACTGAAGCTATCTTATCAGTTTTTGAAGGCTATTTCTATGGCTAGGAAATTAGCAAACAACAATGAGGGAAAGGAGAAATAATATCCCTGCCATTTAAAACAGAAAAACCAAAACAAGTTTATTTACATAATAAGCCAAATAAGAACTTCCAAGGAGGTCTCATAAATGTTAAGGGCTATGTAGAAACTTAAGAAAATGCTAAGCTTTTTGGCATTTTAGGAAAAGTCTAAGTTATCACCACTCTAGACCTCCATCCATCAGAAAAATGGAGCAAAAACTAAAGTTATTCACCACAAACAGTTTAATGATGCACTGAGAAACTCAAACATCTTTTACACTTTGATCTAATAATTCTACTTCTAGGATGTGTAAATATATAAAGATATTCACTGTAGCATTATTTATAATAGAAATAAATCTGGGGAGAATTATGTGTACACAAGAGGTGAATGGTTAAATAAATTATAATGTGTTAATATGATGGTATCTTACAGACCATTAAAATTATTTCATGAAGACTGTTTAATACATATTTATAATATAATTTTAATTGATGAAAAAGTAATATGCAGAACTTTACACACCAAGCATGGCAAATCAATTTCATTCTTCATGCCATTACCAATTGGTTGGTAACAGCTGCTCAGAATTCTGTGCTGAAAAGCATTTCTCAGGTCTTGTGTGCACCCAGCAGAAATGATTAGCAAGGTCTTTGTGGGCATAAAAAGGAGAACCATCACACCTGTGCTAGTAACTTGTCGTGCCAGGTGTATTCAGAATAATTTCTACTATGACACATACAATATGTATTTATGCACTTGAATATTATAATGAAGAGGAGAAGGGAAAAAAAAAAGAACTGAGCAAAACACAAAACTCTGTTGCCGGCCAGGTGCAGTGGCTCATGCCTGTAATTCTAGCATTTTGGGAGGCTGAGGCGGGCGGATCGCCTGAGGTCAGGGGTTCAAGACCAACCTGGCCAACACGGAGAAACTCCGTCTCTATTAAAAATACAAAAATTAGCCAGGTGTGGTGGCACATGCCTGAAATCCCAGCTACTCAGGAGGCTGAGGCAGGAAAATCGCTTGAACACAGGAGGCAGAGGTTGCAGTGAGCCAAGATCGCACCACTGCACTCCAGGCTGGGCGACAGAGTGAGACCCATCACAAAAAACAAACAAACAAAAAACAACTCTGTTGCTATTATAAGCAAAAAAGCATGACTGTTTACTTATGACTAAGGATTTCCGAGGCTTCCATCTAAATGGATTCCTTGGATTAAAGGAGGTCACTTAAAGACACATATAGATTTCACACCCACTAGAATAGCTATAATCCACAAGGCAGACAATAAAAAGTATTGGAGAGAAGGTGGAGAAACAGGAACAATCATACATTGCTGGTGGGGATGTAAAATAATTTAGCCACTTCGCAAAACAGTTTGATAATTTCCTGACAAGGTAAACATAAATTTATCCGATGATTCAGCAATTCCTAGGTATTTACTCCTGTGTATTTTATTCTAGAGAAATGAAAACACATATCTGCACAAAGACTAACACACGAATAATCTCAGCAGCATAATTCATAACTCAAAATGGGAAACAACCTTGATGTCCATCAGTGGGTCAACTAATAAGCAAAATATGGTACTGCCATACAATGGATTATTATTCAGCCATGAAAGGGAAGTTCTGGTACACGAACCCTAGTAACATTGTGCAAAGTAACCCAGACACAAAAGACCACTACCATATTATACCATTTATATAAAATTCCTCATAAAAGACAATCAGAAATAGAAAATAGATGAGTGCTTACCTGAAGCTGGAATGGAAGTGGGGATTGTTAATGGACAGAAGGATCTTATTGGGGTGATGAAAATGCTCTGAAACGGAATTGTGGTGATGATTGCAAAATTCACTAAATTTTCTAAAAACTATTGAGCTGTAAAGCTCAAAAATGTTATTTAATGGTATATAAGTATACCTTGATAAAGTTGTTAAAATATCTAAATGGGCCAGCCGCGGTGGCTCACACCTGTAACCCCATCACCTTGGGAGACCGAGGCTAGGAGTTCAAGACCAGCCAGGTCAACATGGTGAAACCCCCTCTCTACTAAAAATACAAAAATTAGCCAAGTGTGATGTTGCATGCCTGTAATCCCAGCTACTCGGGAGGCTGAGGTGGGAGCATCCCTTGAACCCAGGAGGTGGAAGTTACAGTGAGCTGAGATTGTGAGTAAAATCATGCCACTGTACTCCAGCCTGGGCAGCAGAATGAGACTACATCTCAAAAAACAAACAAACAACAAATATATTTATATATATATGAAGGAAGGGACAGAGAGATAACACAACAGAATGTTGTCAATGCCTGTCAATGACTGTTTCTTGGTGGGAGACTAGTGAAATGGGATTATAGAAGATCATTTCTTCTTTATGTTTTCCTTGTTACTATTTGAACATACTTTTTTTTAACTCTTATTTTAAGTCCAGGGACACATGTGTAGGTTTGTTATATAGGTAAACTTGTGTCACAAGGATTTGTTGTACAGATTTATTTCAGCGCCCAGGTATTAAGCCTAGTACCCATTAGTTATTGTTCCTGATTCTCTTCCTCCTCCCACCTCTCTTCCTCCAAAAGACCCCAGGGTGTGTTGTTCCGCCTCTATGTATCTGTGTGTTCTCATCATTTAACTCCCATTTATAAGTGAGAACATGTAGCATGTGGTTTTCTTGAATGCACTTTTTTTAAAAATAATCAGAGGTAAAACTACCACCATCATCTATACCCCATCAAACCTCTGTTAGAATCAGCAAACCTCTGTGATAGAGAATAATAACTTCCTACCCTCCTCTTCATTCCCAAAGGGTGATACAATTAGACCAACCAGCCAAGGACACTTTGGTGGATGCCCTCAGTACATGCAAGTGAAGTTGAAGGTCCTATTCCTGGCAAGCATCTCTCTCGACTCCCCTAATAATCAGATGAAGCATTTCATCTTTTGAATGCTTATTTTCCAAGCTTCGAATTTTCTAAGGCCATGGCCTCCAGGTCTTATACAAAGCATGTAGTCATGCTTCGTGCTTGAGAAAAATCGTGCTGTTGCTATGTAAGGTCAAGACTGTGCACCTGTTCGAATCCTCTAGAGCCCTCAGAGAAATAGCCTTGCCAAGGTTTTCTCGACATCTCAGACTTCATGCGTTAGAATTGCTCGTAGTGTCTGGCACAATATTTTAAAGCTGTTCTGCAGGTGAAGGCCCTTCCTTAGAAAGAGGCCACTTTTCTACTTGCATTGGAAAAATGTCACACAATACACTAGTTTCTCACCCTATTACATTTTCTGGAAACTGTAGAGAGGAGTTACATATCGATGAGGTGGGTAAAACTTAGGCCATTGAATAATAAGGCAAATAATAAGTGTTATCACTGAGTGCTTACTGCAAGTCAGGCACTGTGTTAAATGTTTTACATACTGTATCTTACTTCATCTAACCCTCATTATAATTCAATATTGAGGAAATGGGCTCAGTCAGGAGAAATGACTCCATGAGTAAAGTGCAGAGATGTCAAGTTTAGCATCTAGATCTCTTATCCTAAAGTCGGTGCTTTTGTTTTTATTTTAACCCCGCAGTGCCATTATTATTTGTACTTAGACACATAGTCAGGGACTCACTTAAGTTAGAAATCAGATAAAAGCAAGAGAAGTAATAATCAACACAAAAATGTTAATTTAAATTCCTTTTGAGAAAATGACTCAAGGGATTATCTGCAAATGTGTGGCTAGCAGGAATTGGGAACGTTCTCATCCTAAGTGATCAGGTTTGAAAACTTCCCTAGTGGAAAGCTTTTCATCAGAGTAAAACATCAGTACTACATCCTAGCATGAAGGGTGGTCAAGGCCAGCAAGAGAAGGTTTTTAAGGGTATTGATGCTCTGGTATGAAAAAACCTAGAAGATTCTGGAATTCATGTGTATGTGTGATTGGTCAGTGGTCACGTAGTGAAATCATTCTTCAACGTTTGAACTTCTGGACTTTTGTTTCCTGAAATTAATGTCTGTTCCATTGTTTCGATACCTTTTGTTTACAGTAGACCAGCTCTCCACTCCTGAGGAGAGAAAGGTCACCAAGAAAAAAATATTTGGGGATTTCATTCTACACTTTGCAAAAGGAAAAGAAATCTTGGGCCCCAAAAATCACTAAGGAAAAGGGAAGTCAAGCAGGGAACTGAGTCAAGCAAACCTGCCTCCATTTTATTGCTAAATAAGATAGCTACAATGATAAGAAAGCTATAATTTGCCCAAAAGGAAATTCCGTTTGGACAAAAGACAGACAGAACTCAAAGTCATCCCTCTGCTCACCCGAGACAAATGCACATCTGATTGCTTCCTCTGCCCTATTTTCTCACTAACTCACACGAAGGCATAAGTGACTATTCCTCTACCCTCTTCTCACATGTAAATTGTATATTCAGTAAAAGATTCATCAGAGATTCAAAGGAACCCCCCAAGTGAGGGTTCTTGGATATTGCACAAGAAAGAACTCAGGGTGAGTCCATAAAGTGAAAGCAAGCTTATTAGGAAAGTAAAGGAATAAGATAATGGCAACCCCATAGACAGAGCAGCCCTGAGGGCTGCTGGTTGCCCATTTTTATGATTATTTCTTGATGATATGCTAAACAAGGGGTGGATTATTCATGCCACCCCCTTCTAGACCATATAGGGTAACTTCCTAATGTTGCCATGGCATCTGTAAAGTGTCATGGCGCTGGTGGGAGTGTAGCAGTGAGGACGACCAGAGGTCACTCTTGCGGCCATCTTGTTTTTGGTGGGTTCAGGCCGGGTTCTTTACTGCAAACTGTTTTATCAGCAAGGCCTTTATGACCTGTATCTTGTGCTGACCTCCTATCTCATCCTGTGACTTAAAATGCTTTAACTGTCTGGGAATGCAGCCCAGTAGGTCTCAGCCTCATTTTACTCAGCCTCATTCAGGAAGAAGTTGTTCTGGTTCACATGCCTCTGACAGATTCAAGGGCAGAGACCACCTGGGGATTATTTCCTGGGTTAAACTGGGGAAGGCAGCCGGCCTCACACAGAGGTTCATATCATGGCCACATTTGACATCAGTAGAGGAGGAGATACACCAGAAAGGCTAAGAGAAGCCTACTGAGCTTGCTGTGGTCCCAAGGGAAGAGCAGAAAGAGCTGGGAGACAGATGCTGTAAGAGGCAGTAACTTTGGGACAGTCAAGGCACAAAGTAACCTGAAGCCTGTGGACCAGATGGAAAATATCTACAGCGCAATTTCCAATTAAGGTCAATGCATACAGGCAGCACTGGTAGGAGACACATACAGTTGGCCAGTAGTAGTAACGATCATCCCAGCAAATTCTAGTGTGGATAGACAATGATAAATGCACAAGAAAAGTTATCTTTCCTAAGCAGTGTTAAAAATACCCTTTGCAATGTATATGAAACTCTATCAAGAATACATAGGAGCAATCCCTGAGTTAGTCTGAAAAAAATAGATTTAACTGAGGTTGTTTTAAAGTGATTTATTTACTTGTTTATTTATTTATTTTTCGAGACAGGGTCTCGCTCTGTCATCCAGGCTGGAGTGCAGAGGGAGCAATCCTAGCTCACAGCAGCCTCAACCTCCTGGTCTCAAGCGATCCTACCATCTCAGCCTCCTGAGTAGCTGGGACTATGAGTGCCCACCACCATGCCCAGCTAATTAAAAAAATTTTTTTTTGTATAGACCAAGCCTCTTTACATTGCCCAGGCTGGTCTCAAACTCCTGGGCTCAAGCAATCCTCCTGGCTTGGCTTCCCAAAGTGTTGGGCTTATGGGGGTGACCCACCATGCCCAGCTATCTTAAAGTGATTTAGATTAAGATTCTATTCTGCTGCAAGGTAATTTGGAGACTTTTAACAAAAATTAATTTCCATTATTAAAAAATTGAGACGTATATATTTCCTGCAAATGACTATGCACTGACAGTATTTAATTGTTAAACCTGTGAGATGATTTTCTTTTGGGTAAAAGACTCTCCTTGGATGAACTTACAGATAAGTGACCACAATGAATGGGGCTTCTAGGAGGAAGGCAGCTCTTGCAGGGATCCTGGGGAAATGCAGTTTCAAAATTGGGGTGGGAATGAAGGCCCAATTTTGAGTTGTGGCCATTTTTCTGAGACTTTATCTCCACCCCCCTAAAAATCCCGGGAAGGAAGGGGGCGAGAAACCAGCTCTCTCCCACATTTGCTGTCATGTCTCTACCTTTGCAACACCAGACGAACGGACCAAGGCTGCATTTGAGACATGAGAAGGATTTCTCTCTTTGGATTTCTGCTTTGCTCTCTTGTATACAAGAGGATAAATAATGTTGGAACATAATAAAAATGCTTTCAGTCCCCTGAAGCTAAGAAAGCATTTTAATGTAGTGAGTGATGTTGCAAAACCTTCTTTATCAAGAAACATGAAGAAAAAGCTTTTCAGATCTGGCTGCATACCAGATATCTGTGTTAGAGACACCTCCCCAGAGATGGCCAGGGAGAGGCTTGATTGGAAGGTACTGCTCTCATGCCGTCTAGCAGCTGAGAGCTCAGGACACAGAGGCACCTGGCTTTTCAGGAGCTGCTCCCATTCCCTCTTAAGCCTCATCTCTTGCCAAAAATTTACCAGGCCCTCCTACCCCTGCCCAAGCAGGCTAATAAAATTTCTGGTCCCCAAACACACTGTGCTTCTAATTGTCTCTGTACGTTGTCCATTTGTCTTCCTCTGCCTGATATTCCTTTCTCTTTCTTTTCCATTTCTGATTTATATGTATGCTTCAAGACTCCTTTTGGATGTTGTCTTCTAGAGAAGTCATTCTCTGAACCCACAGTCTCAGAGTGTGCCCCCTTTGCGTGTGTGTGTGTGTGTGTGTGTGTGAGTGAGAGACAGAGCTTTGCTCTTGTTGCCCAGGCTGGAGTGCAATGGTGAAATCTCGGCTCACTGCAACCTCCACCTCCTGGGTTCAAGCAATTCTCCTGCCTCAGCTTCCTGAGTAGCTGGGATTACAGGCAACCGCCACCACCCCTGGCTAATTTTTGTATTTTTAGTAGAGACGGGGTTTCACCATGTTGGCCAAGATGGACTCGAACTCCTGACTTTCATGAGCATCCGTGTGAAGAGACCACCAAACAGGCTTTGTGTGAGCAATAAAGCTTTTAATCACCTGGGTGCAGGTGGGCTGAGTCCGAAAAGAGAGTCAGCCAAGGGAGATGGGGTGGGGCCGCTTTATAGGATTTGGGTAGGTAAAGGAAAATTACAGTCAAAGGGGGGTTGTTCTCTGGCGCGCAGAGTGGGGGTCACAATGTGCTCAGTGGGGGAGCTTTTAAGCCAGGATGAGCCAGGAGAAGGAATTTCACAAGACAATGTCATCAGTTAAGGCAGGAACAGGCCATTTTCACTTCTTTTGTGGTGGAATTTCATCAGTTAAGGCAGGAACCGACCAGCTGGATGTGTATGTGCAGGTCAGTGCAGGTCACAGGGGATATGATGGCTTAGCTTGGGCTCAGAGGCCTGACATTCCTGTCTTCTTATATTAATAAGAAAAATAAAATGAAATAGTGGGAAACTGTTGGGACGGTGAAAATTTTGGGGGATGGTATGGAGAAATAATTGGCGATGTTTTTCAGGACTGCTTCGAGTGAGATTAGGGGCGGCGTGGGAACCTAAAGTGGGAGCGATTAAGCTGAAGGAAGATTTTGTGGTAAGGGGTGATATTGTGGGGATGTTAGAAGAAACATTTGTTATTTAGAATTATTGGTGATGGTCTGGATACAGTTTTGTATGAATTGAAAAACTAAATGGAATAAGAGAAGGAGAAAAACAGGTATTAAAGGACTAAGAATTGGGAGGATCTAGGACATCTAATTACAGAGTGCCTAAGAAGGTTCAGCATAGCCTTGCCAGCAAAGATTATTTATTTACTTTAAGAGTTAAGTGTGGTGGTTTGGGGATAGTAACAGGAGATATCAGCTGTGATGGCTTGGAGAAACAGTGTAAACCAGCAGTGTAAACAAGAGCAGGGCATGTATGAGTAGTTGAGAACGGTGAATAGGAGTATGACTAGACAGAAGATAGTAGGGATGACAAGTTTTTGGGGGCACAGTCTAAGTTGGTCTGGTGTCTGGAATGAGACTGGGGCCTAATAAAAAGGAGTGTCTATACAGAAGCTTAAATGGGCTCTATCTTGTAGCATTTCGAGGACAGGCCTGAATTCTGAGAAGCGAAAGTGGTAAAAGTATTGTCCAGTCCTTTTTAAGTTGGTGGCTGAGTTTGGTGAGGTGTGTTTTTAATAGACCATTAGTCTGTCACTGAATACTAAGAGCCTGAAAAAATGCTTGGCTGATTTGACTAATAAAGGCTGGTCTGTTATCAGACTGTTTAGAGGTGGGAAGGCTAAACTGAGGAATTATGTCTGACAGAAGGGAATGACAAGGCTAAACTGAAGAATTATGTCTGACAGAAGGGAAGAAATGACTGCGGTGGCCTTCTCAGACCCTGTAGGAAAGGACTCTACTTATCCAGTGAAAGCGTCTACCTAGACTAAGAGGTATTTTAGTTATCTTACTTGGGGCATGTTGAATAAAGCTAATTTGCCAGTCCTGGGTGGGGGCAAATCCTTGAGCTTGATGTGTAGGGAAGGGAGGGGGCCTAAATAATCCATGAGGAGTAGTAGAATAGCAGATGGAACACTGAGAAGTTATTTATTTGAGGATAGATTTCCACAACGGAAAGGAAATGAGAGGTTCTAAGAGGCGGGCTGGTGGCTTGTACTATAGCATAGCCTGCCTTTGCTGGTATGTGGCGATTAGGCCTGGTGGAACTGCCATCAATAAACTAAGTGTGATCAGGGTGAGAAACAGGGAAGAAGGAAATGTGGGGAAATTGGGTGAAAGTCAGGTGGATCAGAGAGATGCAATCATGAGGGTCAGGTGTGGTATCAGGAATAATGTGGGAGGCCGGACTGAAGTCCGGGTCAGGAACAATGGTAATTGTGGAGACTTAACAAAGAGTGAATACAGCTGAAGGAGCCAGGGAGCAGAAAGTATATGCAACAGGTGTGAGGAAGAAAATAGATTTTGGAAGTTATGAGAACTATAGAGAGTGAGTTGAGCATAGTTTGTGATTTTTAGGGCCTCTAAAAGTATTAAAGCAGTGGCAGCCGCTGCACGCAGACATGAGGGCTAGGCTAAAACAGTAAGGTCAAGTTGTTTGGACAGAAAGGCTACAGGGTGCGGCCCTGGCTCTTGTGTTAGAATTCTGACCGCACTAACCATGCCTAGGAAGGAAAGGAGTTGTTGTTTTGTAAGTGATTGAGGTTTGGGAGATTAATCGGACATGATCAGCAGGGAAAGCACGCGTGTTTTTATGAGAATTATGCCGAGATAGGTAACAGATGAGGATGAAATTTGGGCTTGACTGAAGTAATGGGGGCTGTCTGTGAAGCCTTGCGGCAGTGCAGCCCAGGTAATTTGCTGAGTCTAATGGGTGTCAGGGTCGGTCTAAGTGAAAGCAAAGAGATGCTGGGATGAGGGGTGCAGGGGAATAGCGAAAAAAGCATCTTTAAGATCGAGCATGGAGTAGTGAGTTGTGGAGGAAGGTATTGAGGACAAAAGAGTGTACGGGTTGGGCACCACAGGGTGGATAGGCAAAACAATTTGATTAATAAGGCGCAGATCCTGAACTAATCTGTAAGACTTGTCCGGTTTTTGGACAGGTAAAATGGGGGAATTGTAAGGAGAGTTTATAGGTTTTAGAAGCCCATGCTATAGCAGGCAAGTGATAACAGGCTTTAGTCCTTTTAAAGCATGCTGTGGGATGGGATCTTGGCATTGAGCGGGTAAGGGTGATTAGGTTTTAATGGGATGGTAACGGGCACGTGATCAGTTGCCAGAGAAGGAGTAGAGATGTCCCATACTTGTGGGTTAAGGTGGGGGAATATGAGAGGAAGACGCAAAGGAGGCTTCGGGTTGGGGAGAAGGGTGGCAATGAGATGCGGCTGTAGTCCAGGAATAGTCAGGGAAGCAGATAATTTGGTTAAAATATCTCGACCTAATAAGGGAACTGGGCAGGTGGGGATAACTAAAAAAGAGTGCATAAAAGAGTGTTGTCCAAGTTGGCACCAGAGTGGGGGAGTTTTCAAGGGTTTAGAAGCCTGGCCGTCAATACCCACAACAGTTATGGAGGCAAGGGAAACAGGCCCTTGAAAAGAAGGTAATGTGGAGTGGGTAGCCTCCGTATTGACTGAGGGGACAGACTTACCTTCCATTGTGAAGTTACCTGAAGCTCGGCGTCTGTGATGGTCTACGGAGTTTCCGAGGCAATCGGGCAGCATCAGTCTTCAGCTGCTAAGCCGAGGAGGCGTCAGTCAGAAAGCCTTGGGCCAGAGTTCCAGGGGCTCTGGGAGTGGCTGCCAGGTGAGTTGAACAGTCCGATTTCCAGTGGGGTCCTGCACAGATGGGACACGGCTTAGGAGGAATCCTGGGCTGCAGGCATTCCTTGGCCTGGTGGTCAGATTTCTGGCACTTGTAGCAAGCTCCTGGGGGAGGAGGTTCTGGAGGAACGCCTGGCCACTGCGGTTCAGGCGTTTGGAAGTTCTTGTGTGCTGGAGATGTGGCTGGGGTTTGTCTCACATTGGAGGCAAGAAATTGCAACTTTTTTCTATTATTGTACACCTTGAAGGCAAGGTTAATTACATCCTGTTGTGGGGTTTGAGGGCCGGAATTTAATTTTTGGAGTTTTATTTAATGTCGGGAGCAGATTGGGTAATAAAATGTATTTTGAGTATAAGATAGCCTTTTGACCTTTTAGGGTCTAGGGCTGTAAAGTGTCTCAGGGTTGCTGCCAAACAAGTCATGAACTGGGCTGGATTTTTATATTTGATGAAAAATAGCCTAAACGCTATCTGATTTGGGATAAAGAAAAAGGAGCATTAACCTTGACTATGCCTTTAGCTCCAGCCACTTTTTTAGGAGTAAATTGCTGGGCAGGACAGGGAGGGCTAGTCCCAGAACGAAACTGTAAGCCGGACCAGGTGTGAGGAGGGGGGGTGATAAATGGATTATAGGGTGGAAGAGCAGAGGCTGAGGAAGAATTGGGACCTAGCTGGGCCTGGCGAGGAGGGGAGAGGTCAGATGGGTCTGTAGAAAAGGAAGATTAGAAAGACTCAGCGATGCTTGGGGTTGGTACTGAGGGGACAGGCGGGAGGGAAAGAAGGAAGATTTGGGATGAGTTGCACTGGGCACAGAGACTAGGGAGGGACCGATGTGTAAAAGAATGCCTGGACATCGGCACCTCAGACCATTTGCCCATTTTGTGACAAGAATTATTTAGATCTTGTAGGATGGAAAAATTCAAAGTGCCGTTTTCTGGCTATTTGGAACTACTGTTGAGTTTGTATTGGGGTCAAGTGGTATTGCAGAAGAAAATAAGGCATTTAGGTTTTAGGTCAGGTGTGAGTTGAAGAGGTTTTAAGTTTTTGAGAACACAGGCTAAGGGAGAAGAAGGAGGAATGGAGGGTGGAAGGTGGCCCATAATGAAGGAAGCAAGCCTAGAGGAAATAGAGAGTAGAGACACGGAGGAAAGGGGTTTGGGGGTTCTTACCTTCCAGAAAAGCGGGAAAGCAGTTGGGGCATGGACATAAGGGGTTGGGGCACAGAGATAAGAGGTCGGGGTGTGGAAATAAGGGATGGGGTACAGAGATAAGAGGTCAGGGTGTGGAAATAAGGGGTTGGGGCGCAGAGATAAGAGGTTGGGGCACGGAAATAAGGGATTGGGGTGCAGAGATATAAGAGGTTGGGGTGCAGAAATAAGGGATTGGGGCACAGATATACGAGGTTGGGGTACTTCCCGCTAAGAGTGAAGGAGAAGAGGTTGGAGGTTTCTTGCCCCCCAGAAAGGTGGAGAAGGGGTAGAGACACGGAGAGAAGGGGTTGGGGTACTTGCCCCTTCCCCAGAAAAGCGGGACTTGCCGCTAAGGGTGAAGGACCAAGGCAGGCATCCCTGCGTGGTCTGACACCTCTGAAACGTGGGTGAATGATCAGAGAGGCATCCCTGCAATGATTAAACACCAAGGGAAGGCTGCCTTCCCTAGTCCGTGACCGGCACCGGAGTTTTGGGTCCACAGATAAAACGTGTCTCCTTTGTCTCTACCAGAAAATGAAAGGAATTGAAATTAAGAGAAGGGAGAGATTGAAGTGTGGAAAGGAGAAAGTGGTTGAGGGACAGTGAGAGAGGTTGGAGAAGAGACTAAGAAGAGGCCGCTTACCCGATTTAAAATTGGTGCCACGTTCCTTCGGCTGGTGGGTCTGAGGACCTGAGGTCATAGGTGGATCTTTTTCATGGAGCAAAGAGCAGGAGGATAGGGGATTGATCTCCCAGGGGAGGTCCCCGATCCGAGTCATGGCACCAAATTTCAAGCACGTCGGTGTGAAGAGACCACCAAACAGGCTTTGCATGAGCAATAAAGCTTTTAATCACCTGGGTGCAGATGGGCTGAGTCCGAAAAGAGAGTCAGCTAAGGGAGATAGGGGTGGGGCCATTTTATAGGATTTGGGTAGATAAAGGAAAATTACAGTCAAAGGGGGGTTGTTCTCTGGTGGGCAGAGTGGGGGTCACAAGGTGCTCAGTAGGGGAGCTTTTGAGCCAGGATGAGCCAAGAGAAGGAATTTCACAAGATAGTGTCATCAGTTAAGGCAGGAACTGGCCAGCGGGATGTGTACATGCAGGCCACAGGGGATATGATGGCTTAGCTTGGGCTCAGACGCCTGACACTGACCTCAGGTGATCTGCCTGCCTCAGCCTCCCAAAGTGCTGGGATTACAGGCATGAGCCACCACGCCTGGTGCCCTCTTCTTATATGTGCCCATAAGCACCTTGCTGAAAAAAATATTGTATATTCTTTTTTAAACTTCTCTTTTTACACTTCTTGCCTTTTCCCTGGGTAGGACCAGGAGCAATCCATACAAACTAAGATAAGGTGGAGAAGTTTTACCTAAAATTATACCTTAATGAGAAAAGATACAGATATAAGCTGGGTCACCCAAGCCAAGAAGTTTTCAGAAAATTCAATGTGATCCTGATACGGCTCCGATGAATAGAGGAACACCAGGGTCCTTAGTCTCCCGTGGAATTGGATAAGATGACACATATGACACATGGACCCACGTGGAGTGGTTTTAAGGAGCTGAGAGTTTGAAGTTTAACAGGCAAGAAAGAAGGAAGAAGCTCCCCTGTACGGAGAGAGAGGGAGGGGTGCTCCAAAACCAGAGAAGAAACCCTCCCATGTGCGCAGAAAAGTGGCTGCTTGTATGAGGAGGCTGGAGGAGGTAGTGTCTGATTTGCATAAGGCTCTGGGGATTGGTTTGACCCTATGCCATTCACGTAGCCTGCAAAAAAACTGGCCCTCCCACTCTAGCCTTTTAATATGCAAATGCACAGTGCCATGATGTTCTACACACGTGGGGATATGTGAGGGTGGCCATGATGCCAGACACATGTGGGGGCAAGGGCAAGAAGATGAGGGTGGGAATCGCCATGTTTGGGTGGACCCACTTTCTAATGGCCAGTATTTGCATATCAAAGCTTGCTGCTAGGCTCTAAGAGCAGGGCTTTCCTGCTATACAAGAAACATTTCTGGGGCTACTTTAAAAGAAACAAAAACTTCCCAAGGATCCCTTTTCCTCTCTATCTGCCTAAAATAATTTCTTAATAACCCCTATAACAATTCCAGCCCAAGCTTCTGATTTCAGAAACCACGTCTAGCATTCCAGAAGTCAGGTGATAACAGTAGAGGTCTAGGTGCTGGATGCCTTTACCTCTACTGGTGATAGCAATGACATGTCCCCTAAGCCGCAGTTATATGGAGATGTCATTTTGCTCTTCTTTCATGTTTAAAGAAAATAACGTCCAACTTCCCATTCGGTGTAAGTTAGAAAAAAGCACCCAATATTTCTCGGAATTCAGAGAATGGGTGTTGCACTTTTTGAAATTAGTCTTAAAAGTTTCTCATGTAAGCCCCATTTTTCCAATTAAATATCAAGCTTAACTACTGTCAATTCTCTAACCATGGCTGTTGTCAGGAAGTCAAATAGTAACATGAAAAGAGAATGGGTTTTTGAAGTCAAAATACTGAATCCAACGCCAGGCAATTAGGTAGTATGTTGGCTCTCCAAACTGAATGAGAAGTCAAGAAACAAAATGAAAAAGGAGCAAAATGATCATAGAATTGTACCTGTCCTCTAATGTGGTTATGAAGATTAAACGAATTAATATACGTGAAGTGTTTAGAGCTGTGTTTGGGCATAGCATGCATTTAAGATATATTATCTATGGGCACTATAACTCAGTGCCAAGAGTGGGGCTGGGCACAGGAGAACTCATGGAAAAAACATTATTAGAATACTGGGGATAATGGAGTTATATTTACTATTCCAGTATTTAAAGCTCAGCCCAAAGTACTATTGATGAAGTGACTCCCATGTAATGAGAATAATAAATACTAAAAAGAAAATGAGTTCAGAACATTCCTCCAAAAGAAAGCCAGTTGCTTATTCAATTACTTTTAATTGCTTCTTCAGTTTCTATAGATTATGAATGAAGTCTACTTTTCCAAGCACAGTGCTATTCTTGTGTTTGCACACATACATAAGTATGTGCGTTTGTATTATTTTTCTTTTAACTGAAGGTAATGGTAGGGATAGTAATGTTCCTTGAATTAAGACTCTATTTCTTGACTAAGTGAAGAAAACTTCATGACTTGAAATACAGCAGAACTAGACACCTACCACCACAAACAACAGAAACAAGGGTGACTTTTAATAGTTAGGGTGACCTACCATCACAAACAACAGTAACAGGGTAAGTAAAGTCAGTGACTAGAGTTATTGTATTAGTCGACTTTCACACTGCTATAAAGATACTACCAGAGACCGAGTAATTTACAAAGAAAAGAGGTTTAATTGACTCACAGTTCTGCATGGCTTGGGAGGCCTCAGGAAACTTACAGTCATGGAGGAAGGCAAAGAGGAAGCAAGGCACATCTTGCATGGCAGGAGGAGAGAGAGAGAGAGAGAGAGAGAACAGAGGAAACTGCTGAACACTTTTAAAGCATCAGGTCTCAGTGAGAACTCACTCACTATCATGAGAACATCATGGGGGAAACCACCCTCATTATCCAATCACCTCCCACCAGGTTCCCTCAACACATGGGGATCACAATTCAGATTACAATTCAAGATGAGATTTGGGTGGGGACATGGAGCCAAACCGTATCAGTCATCCAAGTCCTAAACTGAGTATAACCTGGCAGTTAAAGTTATCTGTTAATATGAAAAGTAATGACAATGACATAATTACATTTAGTGAAAGTTGAGAAATTCTATTATTATTTCAAATTATGAAAATAACACCATTTTTAATCAAATGCATAAAATAAAAATAAGAAAGATTTTAAAAGAAAGAAATTTTTCCAAATCCTGTCACCCATGCCAAATAAGTTTTAATATTTTGTTCTGGATTATTTCTTTTCAGTTCTAACTTTGTGTGTTTATGTGTGTGTGTGTGTTTGTGCGTGTGTGTAGTTATAGGTGTGTTTCCTATGCATGATGAGATCAAATTTTGTATTATTTCAAATTCTGCTTCACTATGGGCTGCTGAGCCATCATTCTACATATCATTTTTATTCTTTGAGATGGAATTTACATGCATAAAATGCACCCATCTTAAGCTTACATTTCATGAGTTTTGCCAAATATATACAAGCATGTAACCACTACCATCTGTATCAAGACATTTTCACAAGCACAAAAATTCCATTGTGAGTTTGCTCAGTAAACTCACCCATTCCCACTCTCTATCTCAGGCAACCACTGATCTGCTTTCCGTCAGAAAAGATTGTTTGTTTTGGAGTTTCCTATAAATGGATTCATATATTTGTAGTCTTTTGTGTCTTGATTGTTTCATTCGGCATAATATTTCTCTGTGTGCCAACAGTTCATTTCATTTTTATAGATGTGTAGTATTCCATTGCATGATATATCACTATTTATGTATCCATATACTTGTTGCTAGATCATTGGGTTGTTTCTAGTTTTAGGGTGTTATGATGAAGGTGTTACAAACATTCACATGCACAAGTCTTTTCATTTTTTCCTTTAGCTCTCATTTCTTTTGAATGATTTTCCAGGAGTGGAGTTGTTGAGTCATATGGCAAGTTTATGTTTAATTTTAGAAGAAACCTCAAAAATGTTTTCCAAATGTTGTACCATTTTACATTCTATGGCAGTTCCAGTTGCTCCATATCCTTGCCAACAGTTGGTGTTATCCATCTTTTTAATTTTAGCCATTCTAACTGGCATGTAATTGTATTTTATTGTGGTTTGATTTTTTATTTCCCTAATAGCTAATGATGTTGAACATTTTTCATGTGCTTATTGGTAATTCTTACATCTTCTTCAGTGAAGTGTCAAATCTTACTAATATCTATATTAGTATTCTTTCTCTCTCTCTTTCTACACACATACACACACACGCACACACACATACCTGTATAGCTTATGGCTATATACTATATGTGTTAGATGTATATATTTCAAATATTTTTCTCAGTTTGTAACTTGCCTTTTTATTCCGTTAAGATTGTCTATTAAAGAGCAGAATATTTTAATTTTTATTGTCTGATTTATCATTGTTTTGCATTTATAGTTCATGCTTTTTGTGTCCTAAGAAATTCTGTCTACCCTAAAACTTTAAAATATTGTACCATTGAGTATAATGCTAGCTGTGTTTGTTGATGTTCTTTATATGGTTATAGAAATCTCCTATTCCTAGTGTGTTAATAGTTCTTTTATTATGAATAAATGTAAAACTTTACCAGATGCCTTTATGAATCTACTGAGATGATTGTATAGGTTGATTACACTGATTAAATTTTGAATGCTCATTCTACCCTGTGTTCTTAGGATGAGACACACTTGGTCATGATGAATTATACTTTTATATAGTGCTGCATTTGATTTTCTGAAAATTTCTTAAGGTTTTTGCACTTATGTTCATGATGGATATTGATAATCTATGGTTTTCTTTCCTTGTTTTATATAAGAGTAATGTTCAGCTTCTAGAATGAGTTGGAAAGTGTTCCCTTCACCTCCATCTTCAGAGGAAAAAAAGTGTGTAAGGTTAGCATTATTTCTTTCCTTAAATATTTTGTATTATTCACCAATAAAAAGTTTTAAATTACGAATCCAACATTTTTAGTAGAGATAGTACTGTTAATATTATCTATTTATTCTTGAATTTGTTTTGATGATTTGTGTCTTTCAAACACAGTCCATTTCATCTGAGTGGTGAAATTTATAAATTGTTCATAATATATTCCCTTATTATAGTACTACTATAGTAATATAGTAGGATATTTAGTATATCCCTTTTTTCCCATCTTGATGTTAGCAATTTGTTCCTTATCTATTTTTTCTTGGTTAGTCTAGCTAAATGTTTAATCAGTTTTAGTGCTTTTTTTCCCAAAGAACTAGATTTTGGTTTTACTATTTCTCTTTATTATTTGCCCTGTTTGCAGTTTCATTAATTTCTGCTCTTATTTTTGATATCCTCCTCAAGTCTTTCACTTACTGTGGGATTAATTTGTTCTTCTTTCCCTTTTTAAGATGAAAGCTAAGACATTTTTTCTTTCATAATATAAGCACATAAAACCAAATATTTTCCTCTAAACACTAATTTAACTGCATCGTACAATATATGATAAGCTGTGTTTTTATGACTCATAGATTATTTCAAACTATGTTGTTTAATTTCCAAGTATTTGGGCATTTTCCAAATGTCTTTCTGCTATTGATTTATAACCTAATTCCATTGTGGTTAGGAAACATTTTCTATATAATTGAAATCCCTTTAAATGTGTTGAGACTTCTTTTATCGTTTAGCTCTTCTTGGGCAAATCTTGGAAAATCTTAATGTCAGAGATACTTCAGCTTTATTACTAAGTCATGATCATTTCAGAATCTCCACTGAATGCCCCCAGATCATCCCCAAAGACTCTCAGTATTCTCCGACCACAGCTCAAGCACCTTCCCACCCTATATTATATCTGAAAATTGTTTTGCTTACAATTAGCCTGGTATTCTTCAGCTTATCTTGAGGGTTTTCTCCTATGCATAGGTGAGGGATCTCCCAAAGGGATCCCTATGAAGATTTGTGACTTTCTTTTCCAGCATAGCTCCTTTCTTTCCAAACATGTTCTTTACAACCTCTAGGCTCATCAACCTCCCCAGATATTTGATAATCTCCATCTGCTCTACTGGGGTATTTCTGGTTTTTCTCTCTCATGCACATGATCTAGATATTTCTTCCCTGGAGAAAGCTAGAACTCAATCATATTTTCCACTTCTGTCAAAAATCCCAGATCTTTATAACCTGTTGTTTGACATCTGAACATGCTTGTGATATGTTCACACACATACACACACACACATGCACACACAAACACATACAATCATATTATAGTTTTCTTGTTGCTCCCAGTACAGAGGGAGGTTAAAGCTAGTCCTTGTTATATTTTCCTGTTCATAAAAGTAGAAGACAGTTTATTTTTACCATGTGACAAGATATTTAGGTTTATGCAGTCTTGGACTAATATAACATATCCCTAGTGTCATCAGGAGTAAGGCTACCTCTGCATTTCTCTTGTGCTTCCTTAGACTGTGGCTTTCCTCCTCATGGCCATGATACAACTGCTCTACCTTGAAGCATTCCAGTAGCATTGCAGAAAGAAAGAAATATGGTCCATATCACAAATATTGTTAAAAGCTCTAGAAGAGCTATGGAGTACAATATGGAATACGTGTACCTTATTTTCATACATTTAGATAGGTCCCAGTATTTCATTATTTGTGAATTTCTTAAAAACTTGGATCCTTAAAATATCTTTTTCTAAATAGAATTCTTGTTATATCCCTCCTCCAAATAGATTATTTTTCCTTTGAAGGGATAAGGGCATCCTCAAGAGGTCATCAAGAAATTTAAATTACAACTTCTGAAAGGAGAGTTTGACCTAATTAACAAATATTGTTTTGTTTGCATATTATTTTATTTTTTTATTTTGTTGCAGTAGTTTTGGGGGAACAGGTGGTTTTTTGTTTCATGGATAAGTTTTTTAGTGGGGATTTCTGAGATTTTGGTGCTCCCATCACCTGAGCAGTGTACACTGTACCCAATGTGTAGTCTTTTATCCTTCACCTGCCTCCCACCTTTCCCCCATAAAAAGGAACAAATAAATATTATCTTAATGCAAGTAAATGTTCCTTAGAATTTTGTTTAAAAAGAGGACCCAAGGGATTCTTTCTCTTTCCCCCTCTGTTTCTGCTCAATTTGTTTTCTCTTTCAATTTTTTACTCCTTTATTTTCCTTTAAAATGTTTATTTTCTTTCCCCCTTCTACCTCTCCCTGAGTTTTTCTTTCTCTTTCTTCTTCTTCCCTTTACTGTCTTCCTTTCCTCTTTTCCATCTTTCTCTTTTACCCCATATCCATTTTTTCTTTACTGTATAACAGCATTATATGACATTTCTAGATGGTCATAGTCCTTAAACTAAAAACAACATTTAAAAATTTTTAAATTTCATTTACCCTTTAATTTTGACTTTAGTTAAATGAAAATATTAAGGCCCTTAAACATATAATGTCTAAAAAAACTAAAATATTTTTTCGTAAATGTTTCTTCTGATTTTCAAAATATGTACTATGTTCATAAGAATGTAGCTATTAAGACTACCATGTGATTTTAATTTGGTATTGATCTGTATAATGTCAAAACTCAAAATAGATGACAGCATTATTGATATACCATTTCAAAATGAAGGTGTATGTATATTACAGCACACCCAGGTGTTCTGTGAAAGGTCCCCCGGGGGATTAATAATTTCATAAAACAGGTTCTCTTTTGGAGCTTGGCTTTCTTAAATAAAATTTTACCATTATTCTCATGTCATGAGAAGAAGATAGATTTTCTTTGTGATAGCATTATTCATAACAAAGGGATTGGGGGGGGATTCCAGGAGACATAAATTAGTGGAAGGTGACCAATCAACCAGGTTTGCCTAGGACTATCCCAATTTGAGTATGAACATCCCAAACCTGGAGATACTCCCTAGTCTTGGGCAAACTGGGATGGTTTGCCCAAGGTTGTTTGTTATCACTACATGTCCATGCCCCTTGGAACGTCTCCATCTTAGACCAGCTAGGACAGTTGGTCACTCTAACACAGTGGTCCCCAACCTTTTTGGCACCAGAGACCAGTTTCATGGAAGACAGTTTTTCCACCCATGGGGGCTGGGGGATGGTTTGGGGATGATTTAAATGCATTACATTTAGTATGTATTTTATTTCTATTATTATTACATTGTAATATGTAATGAAATTATTATACAACTCACCATCATATAGAATCAGTGGGAGCCCTGAACTTGTTTTCCTGCAGCTAGACTGTCCCATCTGGGGGTGATGGGAGATAGTGACAGATCATCAGGCATTAGATTCTCATAAGGAGCATGCAACCTAGATCTTTTGAATGCACAGTTCACAATAGGGTTCATGCTCCTATGAGAATCTACCACTGCCACTGGTCTGACAGGAGGCGGAGCTCAGTAGGTAATATAAGTGATGGGGAGCAGCTGTAAATACAGATGAAACTTCAATCACTCACCCGCCACTCACCTCCTGCTGTGCAGCTGGGTTTCTAACAGGCCACAGACCAGTACCAGTCCATGGCCCAGGGGTTGGGGACCCCTATTTAATGAGTGGGAAAAAGAGGTCTAGTAGGCCCAAAATGTATGTAATGTGTATGAGACCTGGCTTGTTTCTGCACAAGTAAAATTTTGTGTTGAGTGTTTCACAGCTTATTATCTCATTTAATCATCACAGTTATATTCTTCTTCTTCTCTTTTATAGTATTCATTCTTAGCCCCACAATAAATGCTCAAAAGAGAGCACATTTACCCAAGCAGGGTTCACCCTCACCAAACCTCCCTGGGGACATATCTGATGCTTTTAGGAGAAAGAAGCTTTTTCTCTTCTTGGCGCCCCAAAGCTCTGATACTGTAAGCCTGGACCTCTCTTCAGCTCTTTGTAGAAGCCCTTTTAAAGCACAAGGAAGGAAAGACAGGACAGAGTGAGACACTCACCTGGGTAGAGGACAGGCAAGGACTAGAGAAGATGGGAAAAGAAGGATGGAAACAGGAGAAAAGAAACTGATAAAACTGAATCCCTGAATTCCCTGAAGTCAGCGACATGTCTGGAATTCCAGTCTCCCAGTTGATGTTGTCATTATTGCTTCCAGCTAGATTGAGTTGGTTTTTTTTATTTTTTTTTCCTGTTTTATCTTAGAGATAAATATTTCCCAAACAATTCACTCTCTTTTTTGGGGGGAGATACGAGGTCTGCATCCCAAATCTCTCGTGTCTCATAAGAAGAATTTAAAGGTATTGGAAACACTCTGGCGCATACGTGTGCATGCGCTTAACATTTCAGTTCTGTTTAAGGTATAATGATAGTAATAATTCATTATGGACATTATAGGGGGCTGCTGTTAAAAGGTCTGTGATAAGCTTAGCAAGAGACTTGGCTTTCAAAACTTCACCCCAGTCCTCCTTCAGGTTCGAGCCAAGCAGGCATGGTCTTTCTCTTGGATCTTTCTGTCTGAGTGGAGTTTTGGCAGAAGTGCCTTCAATTTGTTTGTTTTTGAGATTTGTTGTCTTGCCTGAGTAAGCGTTAAACAGAAGGAAACCTCTCTCTCAAGGTGAAAAATTACTTTTAAATTTTCCACTTAGGAAACCGCCTCTCTGCGCTTCCGCTGGAGAATAGCATGAAGGCTAACCTCGGGGGCTCTGTACAAAGCCGAGACAGCTTTGGGTTGGGCCTGTCTGCAGACAGACATCTCCCTTGTGTTTCTGCTACCTCTCCAACTTACCTCGTTTTTATCTTCTAGCCACCACACCCCCCGCCCCCCTGAAGGTCTAAATGACTTTGAAAGCCTTGGGATAAACAGATATCCACTGTGATGCCAATTTGCACGGTTCTTTCCTATTGATTTAGCTTGTAATTTATTTCTTTATTTCTGACACATTTCACTTACATTCGCAGGTAAGGGCGAAGTGCTGGAGCTAGAAAACCGTAATTAAATAATCGGGTGTCTGGCAGGCCCAGGGAGGCTGCGAAGCTGCTATTTGTTTCCCTCTTCCTGCGCGGGTCATTCCTAAGAAGACAAGAGATGGGAGTGGCAAGCGATAGGGAGGTAAAGTACTTCTCTTAGAGGCATGGGCAGGCCTTATTTCTGTAAATAATAATCAAAGCAGCTTTTCTTGCCGAATTATGGCAGTTCCCTCAAAGTGCCATGAAATGGTCTATTATTATGCCTTGCATGAGCGCTTCCCTCAGCTGGGAGCTGGGGAGAAACAGGCCCACTGTGTCATCCATGGCAAAGTCTTTAATGAGATGATGGGACATGCAAACTGCACACTGCGCAATATTTTTCTTCCCGACTCAATCTACATTAAGTCGATAGCCCGCTGAAACCCGAGGTTTGGTGCATTTTTTCAATTTAGTTGCTGTCGATGTCTCTGAAAGTGCTGATTCCATCAAACCACCCCTCTCCCACACAGATTTCAATAACTGGAGAAAGAGAAATTCCATTAGCAGGCAATGGCGCTTTAAACAAACAGCATGGCTTCCCTTTTTCATCCACTTTACCTCTGATCAGCCTGTCTGCTCGTCAGGAATTATAACAATATGTGAAGCCACCTTCCCAAGGAAAGCTGTGAGAGGGCCTTTATGTACTCATGAAACAGTGGGTGGAATAATTGATGGCAGTGGTTATTTATGAAGCAGATAAGCTGTGTTATAAAAACAAAATACACAAAAATCCCCTAATAGACAAATAACAACGACAAACAAAAACAACGACAGAAGAGTGGGTTGCTTCGGGTGACACCAAGTCAGGGGTCCGAAATCTTTTCCTGTAAAGGGCCAGATAGCAAAGATTGTTTGCGTGCAGGACCAATTACATGTTTGTTACATATTATTTTCTGTGGTTTTTGTTGTTATTCTTGCTGTTATTTTACAACCCCTTAAACACATAAAAAAACAAAGCATTCTTAGCTCAAGGGCCATAAAAAAAAAACAAAAACAAAAACCCAGCTGTGGCTCTGTTTGTCCTTCCCCAAATGATGTTTGGCTGGACTTGAGTCTTGCCATTAAGTTTCAGGGCAGTGTAAAAAGTGGTTGTGTATCATTGAGAAATCTCCAGGTTTAGAGGTAGTCTGTTCTGAGCTCTAACTCAACTCTAAGTGCTGCTGGTAGGATCATCTTGGATTAGTTTTTGACTTCTCTGAACTACATTTTTCTCATCTAAAATATGCAAATAACACCTACGTTAGTGGATGGCAATTAGTCTTAAAGGCAGTAACCATGTGTGTGTGTGTGTGTGTGTGTGTTTTAGTTCAAAGCTACAATCTTAATGCTTACACCAGTAGACATTCAATAAATGCTTAAGGAATAAAACGGATGTTAATAAAACATTACCTATGAGAGAAACTTGGGAAAAAATTATTGCATACCAGTTTAGGAAATATGGACAATTAAAACAATAGAAGAAACAAAGGCATTGCTTAGGCCAGGGCCAAAAGAGTGCATTTGTTTCAAGAAGTAACAGAAATAATTTCATAAGAATATAACCATAGCTGAATCCCCAGTGAGATTAAATGATAGCCACAAAGGGCATTTAAATGTTGCCAGTCTTTCTGGTTTGATTCAACCTGGGTCTTCAGAATGCTATGAGCAGAGGGAATTTTCCTAATTCCCGAAAAAAAGAGATGTAGAATAAATGAGAGTAAATAAATGGGAGTAAGAGGAAAGGATGAAGCTGGCTGGACATGTGATGGGTAGACCAAGAGCCTACCCTTGGTCTAATATAACCACATGCACCTACATACATACCAGAGTGCAGTTATTTTACACACACACACACACACACACACACACACACAGATTTAGAAGTTTGTTTTGTTTTGTTTTGTTTTGTTTTGACTTGGAGTTTTGCTCTCGTTATGCAGGCTGGTGTGCAATGGTGCGATCTTGGCTCACCACAACCTCCACCTCCCGGGTTCAAGCGGTTCTCCTGCCTCAGCCTCCCGAGGAACTGGGATTACAGGCACACGCCACCACGCCTGGCTAATTTTGTATTTTTAGTAGAAATGGGGTTTCTCCGTGTTGGTCAGGCTGGTCTCAAACTCCCGACCTCAGGTGATCTGCCCACCTCGGCCTCCCAAAGTGCTGGGATTACAGACATGAGCCTAGAAGTAATTTTTGAATTCCTTTTTGGTCTTCTCTATAGGAAGGTGACTGCTTTGAGGCCGGATGTATCTGTATCACTGTATCATCTTACACACATAACGAGTACTCAGTTAATGCTTAAGGAATTAAAAGATGGTGACACTTTGATTTCTTCCCTTTAAGAAAAAAATTGATTTATGAAAAAATAGTGACTGAAGCTTCAGTTGACCTTATAGGTTATATTAGAGAGGAAGGAGCAATGGAAGTATCATGTATAATGACCAACGTGGAAAACAGAAACAGTGGAAAGACTGTGGTCACGTTTATATTAGTCACATTATTTTAAAGATGCTGACAGGCCGGGTGTGGTGGCTCATGCTTGTAATCCCACCACTTAGGGAGGCCGAGGCAGGTGGATCACCTGAGGTTGGGAGTTTAAGACCAGCCTGGCCAACATGGTAAAACCCCATTTCTACTAAAAATACAAAAATAGCTGGGTGTTGGGAGGCCGAGGTGGGTGGATCATGAAGTCAGGAGTTTGAGATCAGCCTGGCCAAGAGACCAGCCTGGCCAATGTGGTGAAACCCCATCTCTACAAAAAATACAAAAATTAGCCAGGTGTGGTGGTGGATGCCTCTAATCCCAGCTACTTGGAAGGCTGAGGCAGGAGAATTGCTCGAACCCGGGAGGCAGAGGTTGTGGTGAGCTGAGATTGCACCACTGCAGTCCAGCCTGATGACAGAGCGAGACTCCATATCAAAAAATAAAAAATAAATAAAAAGTACAGATGCTGACAAAGCTCTGTATATTTCCGAAAGCACCAGAAATACACAAACAGCTATCTGATTTGATGACATGCACAAAAGCCTTACTAATAGTAAATCTTTTTGTTTGGGTGTGGTAGAAAGAATATGGAATTTATAGCTCCTAATATGTGTTTCATCCTCTAGTGCTAGGATAAAGCAATTGTGAGAAAATATTTATTACAGAATCTAGGTGATACACACATAAAATTCACTGTGCAATTCTTTTTAACTTTATCATGCACTTTAAATTTTTCTCATTAAATGTATAAAAAATACTTCATCCTCTACTTTTAACCGTGTGTATTGTTTTCTCTAAAACTTAATTTCATCACTTATAAAATGGAATAAGGAGACCTATCTGGCAGGGTTATCTTGAGGATCAATCTAAACATTCCACCTTCACGTTCTTGTAAAGGGAAAATCACTGCACAAATGTTGTTCACAAAATCTGCACTTAGGCAAATCTTTTGTTTTAACTCTAATTTGTAATAGAGAATGTACACACTTAACAGTACAGAAAGGATATTCTTTTTTATTAACTATTTTTAATATAAAATGTACATATTTGACAGTACAAAAAGGTTTACAGTAAAGAGAAATTCTCCCTCTGCCTCCAGACTTCTACCATTTCCCCTCCTAGGAGTGATCACAATCTCTTCAAATAGTAGTATAGTAAACACCTCTTGCATCTGTAGTGATGTCTCTTTTCTTTTTATTTCTAGTATTATGTACTTGTAATGTGCTTTTTTCTTCCTTCTTAACCAGTTTTGCATGAGTTTTGTCAATTTTATTAGTCTTTCTTTAAAAAAATCAGTTTTTCCCTTTGTGATCCTCTCTACTGTAATTTTAATTTCCATTTCTTTAATTTCTGCTTTTATCTTTATCTCTTCTTTGTATATCTTCTTCGGGCTTCTTCTGTGGATGCAGAGTACATTTATTTATTTATATATACATATACACACACATGCATACATATACAGGTTTAGAAGTAATTTTTGAAATTTCTTAATCTGTATTTATTTTAACCAAGTTTAGCAACAGATTTGCAATTTAATTACATTGTAGTTTGAAAAATGTGGTCTGTACAACACCCATTATTTGAAAGTTAGTAATGCTTGCTTCATAGCCGGTGCCTAATTACTTATATTGTACCTGTTTCCTGTGTGCCAGGATAGAATACATATTCTCCAGTTGCTCTATATATCACTAGGTCAAAAGCCTCAACTAGGAATATGGGCATGATGGCACCTATTGTCTCAGATCTTCACCTAAGAATAAGACAAGGCTGTATTTAACATCTCGTTATGTATGCAATGGCTCTTAACACAGAGATGAGTGAAAAACAGGTATGCAATAAACGTTTGCTGTGATCTTTTTTTGGGTGCGATGTTGACGGGTTGATTACTTTTTGGTCTTCTCTGTTGGAAGGTGCCTGCTTTGAAGTCAGGAGTGTCAGTATCACTGTGTCATCATATACACATGACAAGTACTCAGTCAATGCTTGAGGAATTAAAGGAGGGTGACACTTTTATTTCTTCCTGATAAGAAAACAATTGATTTATGAAAAAAGAGAGATTGAAGCTTCAGTTGACTTTATAGGTTGTAAAATAGGTTATATTAGAATGATCCTAAAATTCTATTTTACTGAATTTCTTTACATATAGAAATCAATGACTCACTCTCAGGTTTGATATATGTGAGAACTCCCTGCAATTTTTGTGAGTGGAAAAGAAGCTGGTAGGAAGACCAGATAACCTCTGGATGTGTCTCTAAGTTGTGCCAGTACTTTTTGTAGAGATGGGAGCACTGAGATACTTTAGGTCTTCAGCAGAATAGAATAAAGCATTTTACTATCCATTGGTTGTGAAATGTCTTAGCCTACTGATTAATAAATCAGATTATCAGATTAAATAAGAGTAGGGGGTCTCTGAGATCTGGAAACCTTATGGCACTCATGGATCTCCCTGCCCACTCAGCTGTTGTCACATCGGAGGGTAAATCCAGCCATAAAACCTCATCCTTCTGCAACTCAGAGCTACTGCGATAGGGAATAGTGGGGGATGGAAAAAGACACCATGTTTCTGCATGTATCTTCCCTTTGGTGGAGGAAAAAGAGTACAGGATTTGGAGTGAGATTGCTCTTAGTTTTCCATGTTTCTGATGTGAAATGTTTGAACATAATACGGATAATTGCAGTGAGTATTGTCATTTGCCCTAGTTGGTATGTGAAATAAATGAACACAGAGATGTTGAGTGATTTGCCAATGGATATTGCAGATGTTGAATAAACTTTAGCTATTGTCACTGCAATTGTAACAACTCTGATACAACATGTCTGCTGAAGAGGGGTCTCTTTGATATTTAGTGGGTCGGGGGAGCAGGGGAGACTCTGTCCATGGTGTGCAAATAGTCCTGTAGCTGAAGATGCTGTCTTCCATAGAGAGTTAACCCAAGGTGGAACCCATCACATTTTGTGACTGAGTTACTCCTCTTCATTTTGTTGGTTGTCTTGGGTAGAATGCTGGGATCTTGCATGGCTCCTCTCTCCTTACAAAACAATGTGCTCACAGATTTGTCAACTGGAAGGGAACTTTGAGATTGGCAAGTACGGGGTTCTGAAATTGTGGCTGACCAGTGCCCTATTCACTATAAATGCAGATTCTCTCCGATGTTGGAGAACACAAGGGTCTCTGCGGGGAGAAGCAGACAAAAATCATGGCTCTATTACAACCCAAATCCCATTTAAAACATGCACCACTTGAGGCCCAAGTGGGAGAAATTGTTTTCTCAAGGTCGTTTAGTTTACACTGGCTGATACCAGACTTGGGGCTGACACCTGATGAAAGCTGAATTTATGCTTGAAGTACAAATACTCAATTCACCCTTCCATTTCAGTGGTGCATCCCAATAAATTATGAATTTAAAACTTCTAAAGATAAAAGCCACAGTAAAAGTAGTTGCTACTAACTTTGCTTGCTAACTAACCTCTGTTATATGCAGGTTTGTTTTTAAATATTTAGAAGTACAAAAAAAAAAAAGAGAGAGAAAAAGTTTGTTCTATGTAAGATATCTTCAAAAGGAACCGTGAGAAGACTATCGGGTGAGGAAAAAGAATTAGGGAAAGCCAAACTCAAGGAAAAATAGCAGGTGATGAAGACCCATATAGGAACTGAAATTATTTTCACGCTTGTTTATAACCATGATGTGGATAAGTGCCACGTACCAAGTAAACAACAACAAAAAAGTCATGTGGAATAAAATTATGTGGCAGAGAAGACTTTTCTGTGTTGATTTTGTGTTGTGCAAGATGAGATTTAAAAGTGAGAAAAAAGCCGGGCACAGTGGCTCACACCTATAATCCCAGAACTTTGGGAGGCTGAGGTAGGTAGATCACCTGAGGTCAGGAGTTCAAGAGCAGCCTGGCCAACATGGTGAGACCCCGTCTCTACTAAAAATACAAAAATTAGCCGGATGTGGTGGCATGTGCCTGTAATCCCAGCTCCTCAGGAGGCTGAGGCAGGAGAATCGCTTGAACCCCGGGGGCGGAAGTTGCAGTGAGACAAGATCATGCCGCTGCCCTCCAGCCTGGGCAACAGAGCGAGACTCCATCTCAAAAATAAATAAATAAATAAATAAGTGTGGTAAATAGAACAGGGTCATATTTGGTTGAAAGAAAGATATATACACACACAAAACTAAAACTAAAAAAAAATAAAAAAAGAAAGATATATAGAAATGAGTTAGAACCTACAGTTGCTAAGCATCATTAAGAAAGATAGGAAAAGTGTGGGTGTGGGTCAGGGAACCCACTTCCTTGTTGCTCCCTGACTCAAGGTGAAAACATGTTTATTTAAAGCCAAGTACTTTGACAACAATGAAGTTTAGTTGCCAAAATATTTAACAGGTTCTGAGATGTCATATTGATTTGAACCTTGCTCTAAATGGCACATTATGTTATTAGAAGAGAAAATTAAAAATCAAAACATGGGCAAAGTATCTAATTAAGAGCAATCCTTTTGCGTAAAAATGCTGGGAGGAGTGTATTCCAGGACATTTTATTGCTTTTTTTGGTTATCCACTACAGCCTACTGAGGAGATACAGCCATGTTTAATGGAAGTCTCTCACCTAGTATAGGGTTACACACCTAATTGCTTAAATATCAGTGTGTAGGGATTTGGGGCGGCTGTGTACAATTCAACTCCATAGTACAAGCTGCTATGCGGTCATACAATGGTGGAAAGAAGGGATTTTGAAGTCAGAGAGAACTCAGCTTAATTTCTGAGTCTAAATTCCAGCAAGTTTTTAAAATCTCTCTCATCCGTAAAATGGAACAAATATAAAAATCCTTGCAGAATTGTTTGAATAGATGTCATTTTAAACAACTATCACTCTTGTCAAACGTGGAGTCCATAATTGGCAGCTACTAGTATTGTCAGTAGTGTTAAACAGTATCATGAAATAGCATATGCTCATAGAGATGTTTGTTGTCAAGAGTCTTCTTGTACTGTTGATTAATTCTATTTTGTAACATGCTTTAACAGATGTAAACTCACACATATCAGATTCCTTCACCAATGCTGCGTCCTCTTGAACCTTTGACTCAGCCTCCTGTTGGGAGAGTCACCTAAGCTGGCAGAGACATGCTTCTCATTGTCCTTCTTGGCTACCAGCCTAGGGCTGATACAGCAGAGCTTGATGTGCATGACAGTGTTGGTGACTATGTTGGGTGCCCCTCTCGATAAACTCATATTGACTATTAAGTAGCTGGGCCTTTAAAGACTGTGATAAACCTTGAAGACAAGATTGCTATTGGTGTAGGCAGAAACACATCAAGGGATAGCCTTGGGCACAGGGACCCAATCTTCAGTGAAGAGCAGGACCTTTATTTTGATTTCTCATAGGAAATGCACTTCACACTAGATATTTATACAGTAGATCCATGTGTTTGAGAATAAATAAGGGGTCAACTGAACTGCTACATCTCCATTTCCTCTAATCCTAAGGTTCCATGGTTTTCTGACCACTGAAAAATCCTGCAGAGGAGGTCCAAGGCATTCGTGAATGATTTGTCATAAAACTTTCATAAATCTCTGCATATGTGCCTATCCCTATTCGATGGAATGACCCTCAACGATCCAAGACATGCTTTGACTTCCTCATCTGCTACATGCTTTTAATAACGGCCTTGGAAATTTACTTGGTTTTGTGGGCTCTGCTAAATGGAGAAGCGAAGCCTGTATCCTGTGTTGAACAGAGATGCACAGACCCAGAGAGAGAGGAGACGGAGTTATAGTGGATTCACTGAATTGCTACACAACTCACTTTTTCTTCCCACAATCTGTGTTCTTTCAGTCTCAGCAAAGGGGCAAATGGATGAATAGATATGTCAGTGGAGTTTAGAGATCTTGGAAGAGTTGAAGGTGAAACTATAAAGTCAACGTATGTCAGAATACTCTTTACCATTAAGACACACATAACTGAATTTATCCCCTACACTCTTCTCTAGTCTTCAACAAGGCTCTGAAAGCCACAGGCTATAAAAATTGACTATGACAAACAAACAAAAGCAAAAAAACAGCTATGTCCAAAGCCATCCATGACAGCATTATTTGCAGTATTAAAAGACTGGAGGCAAACAACCCAAATTTCCATCGGTGAGAACTGATTGAATTATCCGTATAAATCCACACAATGAGTCCTATGCTGCTATAAAAAAGCAATGAGAAATATCTGTATATGGTCCCACGTAATTATCTCTAGAATATATTGTTAACTAAAAAGAGGTAAGGTGGAGGTAAGTAGGTGTAGGGTACTGAGCTTTATCTCAGGGTAAGCAAATAGTTGTGAAGGGAATTTTCATTTAGAAGTATTCCACTGAATGGAGAAGGAATCATTGAATAAAACTATTGTAATTTTAAAATTCTGATTAATTAGTGAATTTAGTTAATGATCATAAAAGGCTGATTATCACAATAGAGAATCAGACCCCATATGCCTTTGATATAAGTACATAATGCCATCTAAGAAGTGTGACTGAGTGGATCAATCAATGTGATTTTGGTGGTTCCAAAATCATTGAACCTGGTATCAACAAACCTCTAAACCTACATATAAATTTATAAGAAATGCAGGAGACAGGAGCAGGTTAAAACATCCTAATTGGATGTAATCAGCAAAATCCAGACTATAAAAAATTCTACATGACAAATGATCTAGTTTATTAAAAAATAAAAATAGAAGGGATGGAGGAGGATTTTTTTTTTTGGTCAAAGAGGATATTTGATATTATGAAATTTTGTCAATTTTTATGTGTAAAAATGGGATGTGGTTATTTTTCAGGGAGATTATATTTTAGTGATACATGATGAAATATTTGCAGATTAAGTGATGTTCCAACATTTGCAACAAAATCTAGAGATTGGAGAGTGGGTGGTCGTAGAGAAAAACAAGATTGGCTGTGTATTGATGATTGTTGTTTCAGTAATAGGTAAATCAGGTTCATTATGCTATTTTCCTTGTGTATATATTTGAAATTTTCCATAACAATTGTTACAGAAAAATGCTTATTTTCTTGATTCCAAAGAGCAAATCGGATCCATAAATATTATGAGTAGAAATGTGTCTACTTTGATATATAGAAATATCTATAAGCCATATATCTCTTCATTATTAATAATTAATGTTTTTGAGACAGGGTCTTGCTCTGTCCCAGGCTGAGGTGCAGTGGTGCAATCATAGCTCACTACAGCCTCTACCTGCTGGGCTTAAGTGATCTTCTCACCTCAGCCCCCCAAGTAGCTAGGACTACAGGTGCACACCACCATACCCAGCTAATTTTTATTCTATTTTTTTTGTGTAGAGACAGGGTCTCGTTACATTGCCCAGGCTGATCTAGAACTACTGAGCTCAAGCAGTCCTCCTGCCTCGGCCTCCCAGAGTGCTAGGATAACAGGTGTGAGCCACTGTGCCCAGCCTAATTATTTTTTATTCTAGTGACTACTCTATACCATTCAAGGTCCTAAGCACTTTATCTATTTTTACTGATTTAATTAGCCCAATAACCCTGGGGTAGGTATTATGATAATCCCATGTTAAAGATGAGGCCACTGAGACATAGAAGCTGAGTAAGCCGCTTAAGGTCACACAGCTCGTAAGGGATGTGCCAGGAAGGCAATGGTGGCAGCCTAGCTCCATAACCCATGTTCTCAATCACTAATTGAAATGTTTGGATGTATATCATGAAAATGAGCAGCAAAAACATGAAAATCAACATCAATGACTGCTAATATTTATACTGAGCACTATTCCGTGAAATGCACTGTACTAGTTCCTATCTATTGTCTTTAATTCAAGACAATCCTATAAGGCAGTCTTATTATTTTTATTTTACAGAACAAAACGAGAAAACTCAAAGAAAGTAGTAGATCATCCATCATCACTCATACTCTGGCAGAGAGAGAATATTGTATCAGTTATCTATTGCTGAGCAATAAACCACCCAACACTTATTAATTTAAAATAACAGCCATTAATTTAGCTCATTACTGTGAGTCAAGTTAGGCTGAGTTCAGTGGGGTGGTTCTTCAAACCTTTGCTGGGCTTCCGCATGAGTCTGTTATGAGCTGCCTTTAGCTTTGGTGGCTCTGCATGTGAAGGATGTCTGGCTGTTGGGTGGAGCACTTTGGTTCTCTTCCATAAGGTGTCATTCTCCAATAGGCTAGCTTGGACTTGTTCTCATGGTGGAGGCACAGGTCCAAGACCAAGAGTGGACCCATGTAAAGCATCTCTTTTACCACATTCTATTAGCCAAAAGCCAATCACAAGGCCAGCCCAGATTCAAGGAATGAAGACTCAGACTCCATCTCTTGATGAGAGGATCTGAAAAGTAACATGGTAAATAGAGTGGCTTTAGCAAAAGGAAGAAAAATAGGGCCATTTTTGCAACGAAGCTACCAAAAGCACAAACCCAGCTTTGAGTAATTTGAGAGAGATTGCATACCTTTCCATCATTTTCATTTCTAATGCAGATTTAGCTTACTTTTTTTTACCAGCTTGGTCTGAACTTATCTAAATCAGAATTCTCCATCCAGCTAAATTTTAAGTGCTGAGCCACTAAGTACTAGAGCAAGATACCAAAGGTTTGCTGCTGTGACTTGCCAGAGGATAGGATTACACCCTAGGACAGCAGAAGACTGGATGTCACAGGAAGGAAGAGCATTAGCCAAAAGCCTCAGTTACCAGGTAATGAGAGATTCCGACAAGTAACAACAGCCATGCAGCCATAATAGAATTTCAATGAGATAAATTCCACTTTCTGCCCAAGTTTAGCCACTCAGGGAAGAAACAATTACCTTGTGAAAATGGAGCACTCTCCTTATATTATCCCTTCATTAAAATATTCAAATGAAGGTAACAACACCGTTATAAGCTCATTTATAAAGAAAAATAACATTAATGCATTTAACGCTAATGCTTTTACCTCAGAGCGCTTTCCAGAGATGTTAAAATGTGAAGTTTATAAAATGTTCAGTGATGTTGAACTTGAATTGCAACCTAATGCTTGAATTGCTACATTTAACATTAAAAACATGTTATTAATCTTCAATTTAGGGTAGAATAATTTTCGCTCACTGTGTAGGAAAAAAAGTCCAGTTATGATGGGATTTCATTCAGATCAAATTTGCTTTAATTGCAATTCTATTAAATTAGAAATAAACATTTTATCCTGATATGATTCTTTGATGTCTTTAGTCTTAATGCTAATAGAAAGCATTATCACCACAGGTGTAGCTGCATTCTGTACAATAATTAGTGCTTAAATTAAAGATGTGTCAAGCTACCCAAAAGTAATTTGAAAAACTAATGCAAAAGAAGTGAAACAGGTGAAATTCTGGGGATATTTTAGTTTCCCACACCTTTGCCAACATCAGTGTTTCATTATTTCATTTTATTTTAATGATAACAATAATACCATTAAGAATAATACCTCTAAGCCATGGTTAAATAAAGTAGTGTAAAGCAACTGAGTGAAGCAATTTATAGACAAAAAAGGCATTGTAGAGGAATATCTAATAAAATGAAAAAATATAAACATGCATATTAAGTAAACAAAAAACTGTAAATTGGTATGTTTAGTTTATCATATTTGCAAAATATATATAGAAAAATCTGGGAGGAAATGCAACCAAATGTTAACCAGTCATTATTAATCTTTAGTGGGGAATTCTAGTGGATTTTTCTTTTAATGTTTTGACTCTGTATTTTATAATCATCTTTACAATTAGCAATATTATTTTCTTTTAGGAGAAAGTCATATGAAAGAACAAAATGTATTCAGCATGACTGAGCTTGTCATAATCAAAGACTGTGCTGCGTTTCTTTGTTAAACCTAAGTAGTGAGATGAGTTCAGGCAGAAAACCATCTAGAAGATGAATGAATGAATGAATGAATGAATGAATTCATGAATGGATATATGAATAAATGATTGAATGAATTCTAGGAGTTGGTATTTAATATATAGCAAATGACAAGGTAGCCAGGAATTATGGCTTTGCTTTTTGTTTTTCCTGTGAAGATCTCTCTTCAGGATCTAAATCTCTTTATTTTACATAGTAGAGGAAAGACAACCATTATGACCCAATAATGCTCTTCTCTGAAGAAAGCCAAATTTGGGGACAGAGCTAAAAAAAATGTAAAATCAGCCTCAATACCTTGGGTTAGAGATAGAAATATCCCTCTGTTCACACAAAAATGAATTGACCTAGATATGGCAATGCAACATTAGACTTTTGAATTTCTTTCTTTGCTAACCTTTGTTAAATATTTTATCAGTGTTCACACCCACTGTGTGTCAGGAAAGAGACCATATGCTGTTGGAAAGCAAAGATAAATGAAGACATGTTTTCTGCCCTCTGGGTAGCTGGAGTAGAGGAACGGGAATCGGCTTTTTAATCCAACATTCCTCGGGTCTAGTCCAAGTGCCACCAGTGACTGGCTAAGTGGTGAGTGCCTTGTCCTCCTTAAACTCCAAGATCTCATCTCTAAAATGAAAAAAATAGTAACAGTCCATTAGGTTTTATAAAAATTAAACCAGATAATCTCTAAATGAGCTGGCAAATAGTAAGCTCTCAAAAAAAGGTAACTATCCTCATTAAAAAAACATATATAATAAAACATGACAAAAATGCAAACTAAATATTTGTAACATACAATGCACTTGATGTAGGTTCGATGTAACTGATTTTCACATCTATCTGGTCATGTCTTCCCTGATTTCTGGAGAAAAAAAAGACCTTCTGTGCTTATAGTATTTTGATTATATCAAGAGTAGTTAAAATTGCTGGAGGTGAGATGTTGGTGCAATTGTGATCATATTATGCCAGAGACTCAGAAATTTCTTACTGCTGCCATGACAATAACCCTTATTCTGTCTACATCTTTAAAAGAATTCTCTAATAGAGAAGGGTATATTAGTTATCTATTGCTGTATAACAAGTTATTCAATACTTAGAGGTTCAAAACAACCCACACTTATTGGCTGACAGTTTCTGTGGGTCAGGAATCAGGGGCTAGCTAACCTGGATCCTCTTACTCAGTTCTTTTTTTTATTTCTTATTTCTAAAGGTTTTGGGGGAACAGGTGGTATTTAGTTACATGAGTAAGTCCGTTAGTGGTGATTTGTGAGATTTTGGTGCACCCATCTCCTAAGCAGTATACACTGAAACCAATTTGTAGTCTTTTATCCCTCACCCCCTTGCCACCTTTTCCCCCTGAGTCTCCAAAGTCCACTGTGTCATTCTTATGCCTTTGCATCTTCATAGCTATTACTCTAAGTGAACTAACTCAGGAATGGAAAACCAAACATCGTATGTTGTCACTCTTACTCCGTTCTTGGAGACTGCAGTGAAAGCATTAGCTAGGGGCTGGGGTCTCCTTTCAAGGTTCAACTGGTGAAACAGCCACTTTCAAGCTTGCTCAGTCACTCAAAGTTCTTGGCAGGATTCAGCTCCTTGTGGGTTTTGGGTGGCAGGCCATCTTCAATTTCTTATCATGTGGGCTCTCCATAAGGCAGCTCACAACATGGCAATTGGCCTTATCAGAGTGAGAGAGAGAGATAAAATGAGAGAGAGATGTCACACTCTCTTTGCAAGCTAATCTTAGAAGTGACATCCATCATGTTGTTGTATTTTGTGCAATAGAAGCAGGCTGGGCGTGGTAGCTCACGCCTGTAATCTCAGCACTTTGGGAGGCTGAGGCGGGTGGATCACTGGAGGTCAGGAGTTTGTGACCAGCCTAGCTAACATGGTGAAACCCCATCTCTACTAAAAATACGAAAATTAGTCAGGCATGGTGGCGCATGCCTGTAATTCCAGCTGCTTGAGAGGCTGAGGCATGAGAATTGCTTGAACCCGGGAGGCGGAGGTTGCAGTGAGCCGAAATTGTGCCACTGCACTCCAGCCTGGGTGACAGAGCGAGACCCCATCTAAAATAAATAAATAAATAAAAAGCTGATATTTAAGTCCAGCCCACCCTTGGGAGTGAGATTGGGCAGGGAGTGAAAGAGCAGATTGCACAAGGACATAAATAATTGTAAGCAAATATCACACTGGGGGGTAGCTTAGACTGCTGCCTTCCACAAAGGGGGCCCAAAGAATCACTCAGCTTATATTTGAGCTCATGCCTTAAAGCCTTAGTGTTGTAACCTTAAGAAAAGTATAGGTTGGATCCTGAGGTATAAACGGTGACTCTATATTCATCCCTGTGATCCCTCAGGCATACTGAAGGGAAAAGAAGAGAGAAACAAGTCTAGATCATCCAGGATGACCTTGACAGGTCAACCCACAAACTACATGCTCAGAAAAGGGTGGAAAAGTGTGAAGAGCTAATCCTGACTCAGTATTCTCAGTGTTCACAGAATGCAGGAACACACACACACGTATACACACACACACACACACTTACACACACACACACACACACATTTACTGTGGCCATTTCTATGTGCTTTACAGCAATTCTATGAAGCCATTGCTATTATTATCATCACCCCATCTTACAGATGAAGAAACTGATACAGTGGCAGATTGAGTTGTATGATCCAAGCTCACATTGCTAATAAATTATAGAATTGGGATATAAACTGAGAGCCTTTATTGATTGATATAGCATAAAAATTCCTTAAAACCCAGTAATTCTACCCAGCATTCAGTAAATGTGCTGAACTGTGACTCATAAAATTCGTAGCTTTCAGAGAACTAAAAAGTGGCCAGGCAGGGACACAGCCACCTGGGGAAGAGGAAGATACTATCTATGCCTCCAACCTGCCACCACTTTTATTGCCCTTAAAATATTTGAGGACCATACAATGGGATTCTTTTGTTTTTTTTCTTGCCTCATAATATCTCGCACAGTACATAGGACACAGAAAGCTCAATATGTGACAATTCATTGATTACACTTTCTTTTTTTAAACCTACATTGGCTAGAAGTTTAGATCCCGTAACCTTGCATGTCTCAGCTGGGCAGTCATGATGAGTATCAGCTTTGGAATCAGATATACCTGAGTTCAAATTCTGGCATTCCTACTTAATTTGTATGACCTTGACCTTTCCTATCAGGTTCTGAGCTTCCCCATCACAAGAATGAGATAAGAATATCTTCTTGTGCAGTTGTCATGAGGATTGCATAAAATTGTATGCCAAGTGTCTACAAAGGCAGCATGCATCCCACAAATGGTAGCTGGTTTTATTATGATTGGCTATTATCCACTTTCTAAAGAGAACTTTGCTTTCACTTCAAATCCAACTTTTGAGGTATGATCTTCAAAATGTCACTATCTCCCATTTTAAAAGGAACAACGCGCTGGCCATGGTGACTTATGCCTATCATCCCAGCACTTTTGGAGGCTGAGGTGGGGTACTGCTTGAGGCTAACAGTTCGAGGCTGCAATGAGCTATGATCACATCACTGTATTCCAGTCTGGGCAACAGAGCACGACCTTGTCTCCAAAAATAATAAAAAAGAAAAAGAAAAGGAACAACAATATATTAGTCAAAGTAAGTGTACTAGTCCATTTTCACACTGCTGGTAGTATTTTGACTATATCAAGAGTAGTTACGATTGCTGGAAGTGAGATGTTAGTGCAATTGTGATGATATTATGCCAGAGACTCAGAAATGTCTCACTGTGCCATGCCAATAACCCTTACTGGCATATACACATACCCGAGACTGGACAATTTACAAAAGAAAGAGGTTTATTAGACTTACAGCTCCATATGGCTGGGGAGGCCTCACAATCATGGTGGAAGGCAAGGAGGAGCAAGTCACGTCTTACGTGGATGGCAGCAAGCAAAGAGAAAACTTGTGCAGAGAAACTCCCGTTTTTAAAAGCATCAGATCTCGTGAGACCCATTCACTATCACAAGAACAGCACAGGAACAACACCGTCCCCAAGAGAGGACTCAGCAGATCACATCAGATGTTTTAGCAGCCAGGCCTCAAAGTAATTTACAGTCATTCTGCTCATATTCTTTCCAAAAAAACTAGTCACATGGTCTTACTTAGATGCAAGGGGGCTAAGAAACACAGTTTTTATGGATGTCTAGTGTATTAGTCAGGGTTCTCTAGAGAGACAGAACTAATGGAATCGATGTATATATAAAGGGGAGTTTATTAACTCACACAATCACAAGGTCCCACAGTAGGCTATCTGCTGGCTGAGGAGTAAGGAGAGCCGGTCTGAGTTCTAAAACTGAAGAACTTGGTGTCCGATGTTCAAAGGCAGGAAGCATCCAGCACGGGTGAAAGATGTAGGCAGGGAGGCTAGGCCTGTCTCTCCTTTCACATTTTTCTGCCTGCTTATATTTTAGCCATGCTGGCAGCTGTTTAGATGGTGCCCACCCAGAGTAAGGGTGGGTCTGCCTTTCCCAGCCCACTGACTCAAATGTCAATATCCTTTGGCAACACCCTCACAGACACACCCAGGATCAATACTGTGTATCCTTCAATCCAATCAAGTTGACACTTAGTATTAACCATCACACCTAGGAACCAAATAAAAATGGCATTGTCTCCTAGCATCCTACACTGGGTCCCAGCTGGGTGGATAAAAGGTATGAAAAAGTACAAAGGAATGTTACGTTAATACTTAGACTGTGTGCAAACAGCCACATTTAGCATTTCTTTTTTCATTCTTAGTACGTGGTCTATGACCATCATTTTAAATGCTACATAAATAATCTAGGCTGTGTTATGATTTTCTTAATCATGCCCCTCTCATTGCACAAATATTTAGGATTATTCTAATCCTCTTCCCCAGTATGTTACAACTTCATACGACAAACACTGATCATGTTGAAGTGCTTCCCATTAACTTAGGTCCATTGCCGGGAAGTTGCAAGGGGAATGCCACAATCAGCCAATGTAACTCTCATGCTTCCTTAAGCAAAGGAATATTCACAGTCCCAGAGACCAGTCTGACAGCTCTTACCCTAGGTTCATTGCCTATAAATTAGAAGGGGAGAGTTTAGATATGTGCCTGAGTCAAAATAGACTTGACTTGGATTATATTTTCTCCCAAAGAAGCAAACCATCTGTATTATAATGTTCAGCGGCCAGTGTCAGGGAAGAACAGCCACAGTTTCAAATGATTGCATGGCTAAAAATCAAAGTATGATCATGCTTCCCAGCAAAACTCACCCTTTTCGGCAGTGTTGCTTTGCAGGGAGTGTAACTGCAGTCTGGATGGCATGGAATTGCAGAGAGAGTGCAAATAAAATGCAGATTTGTTTCCATTTCATTCCATCCCAACAGCAGTTATTCATAACACCTTAATATGCAGCCACTGCATTTCCCAAATGCAATGTGCTGAGGGTTTTGTGCAGTTAAAATTGGTTTTATAGGCAAGGGAAATGCCACCAACACCGCAAAATTGTTTCTATACTTTTGCTCTCATGGATTTAGCCCTGTAGAATGAGTATTCAGATGCTAGAATAGTAGTTGCCTCCATAATGCAAAATTCAAACTACCAGAGTCAGAATTATGCTGGAATACACGCACACACACACAGACACACACACACAGAGCAGCAGCAGCAGCTTATATAACACTATAAATTAAATATGAAGCCTCTTTGTGCTTTCAAAAAAATCAGAGAATCAAAGGCTTGTACAAATTCCTTCTTACTCTGCTTGGAGACATCGTTGCCCTTATAAGCTTCTGCACCCGGAATCCTGATGCAATTCACATTCTCTTAAATTCTTTACAGTTTTCCACATGCAAATGGTTAACGACAATTTACCCAGATAGCTTTCAGCTGTGATTTATGGCACTTTAAGACAAACCTGTCCCACCAAAATCTAACAACATGGGTAGTTGTTCATCAGGAAAGGAAGGGGTGGAGGGCAAAACCACTTTTTTTTTTTTTTAACTCAGTGTGGCTTTTCAAAAGCAGTTCATGTTTGTCATTGCTGCAATTTATAGTGTTGGAAAAATGGGGGGACAGAGAGGGAGACAAGTGGAGTCATTGCCAAGCAGCATTGAAGACTCACAGGCATGCAAAGAAAAAAAAAATACACACACACACACACACACACACACACACACACGTATATACATATACCGTTCTTCATGTATAAAGATTATGTTCCGATCCGTAGAGCTTGGCATTGGTTTTCTAGGATTGTGACCAGATTTGGTCTGATCCATTCTTACTAATCTGTATTCCCTTCAGAGCAATGGCCCCTGTTTGCCTTTGGTTTATTTTGTAGTTTAATTTTCAGAGTTTGGGTTATGGCTGTGTTTCACTGACATAGCCTCTGTCATACAGAAACCACTTTAGAATTCAACACTACTTTAAACTAAAATTTGCCAATAAAACCTCCACCCTGTGATGAGTTGATAGGTGTAGCAAACCACCATGGTATACGTTTACCTATGTAACAAACCTGCACAACATGCACATGTATTCCAGAACTTATTAAAAAGAAAAAAGCTCCACCCTAAATTGACTGATGGACAGAGGGCCTTTCACAAACAGTGTTCAATGCACCCCAACGCAGCAGTACCACGTGGACTCAGGAGACTGGGACGGAGACAGACAAGACCTGCCATCCCCTCAGTTCCATAAAGTCAGCCTTGCTCACAGCAGCTCTGTCCCCCAGTGGCAGCTTCCCTGTTGTTCTCTGAGCAGGACATTAAAGGGAGACGTGCATAATCAAGTAATTTTGATTCATTTTTGGGGAAGTGATGGCATTTAGTGAAATCCAGTAAATTGTCCCTTTCAACAGTAATAACATGTTCTGAGCTTTCCCCAACAGACATTGTGTAATGGTAATATAATAGGATTGCTATGGCAATTAAGTGATTGCATATTTTCGGGCAATGGAGGGCATCCACAGGGGCGCAAACCATTAGTAAAGTGGAAACGTTGTTGCGGGATTGGTTAGGATCTGGCTGAGGAGTTGAGGACATGTGCCACCATCTATTTTATTTTATTTTATTTCAGGAAATCGGGGGGTGGGATTATAATATCATTGGGCTCCACTACTCACACTGGGATTATACTGGGAAGAGTCCAATAGGTCTCTACATAACAAATGATCATCATCTCCATTAATGCATTTAACAAATACTAATCAGCACAGTGATGCTAGACAAAATGGATTATGAAATTTGCTTTCTGATGGCAGAACGGCTGCATGGAGGAGGATATTCAGTACCTTGCAGCCATCAGTGAGCCTTTCTCATTTGCAGTGTTTATGGTTTCCATGCAGGACAGTGACTTGGAATCTCGCTGCACCCCACCTCTCTCACATGTACCAACTACTTATGTGAGATTAAAGGAAGAGAAAATGTTATTCCCATTTCATAGCTGAGGATACTGACTTCTGATGGCCAGTTACAGTCCAGTTTAGGTCTATGGAACTTTGCAGGACTTGGAGAGGTGGCGTTTTGATTTCGAAAATCTGGACAATCAGATCTTCTCCCCCAACCCCAGGCCTCCTGGAATCGATGAATCTCTGTTCATTTGGAGCTTTTGTTGTTGTTGTTCTTTTGGGGTTTTGTTGTTGTTGTTGTTTGAGACGGTGTCTCCCTCTGTCGCCCAGGCTGGAGTGCAGTGGTGCAATCTCAAGCTCACTGCAACCCCCGCCTCCCAGGTTCAAGCGATTTTCCCGCCTCACTCTCTCAAGTAGCTGGGATTACAGGCATCCACCACCATGCCTGGCTACTTTTTGTATTTTTAGTAGAGGCGAGGTTTCACCATGTTGGCCAGGCTGGTCTCAAACTCCCAACCTCAAATGATCCTCCCACCTCGGCCTCCCAAAGTGCTGGGATTACAGGCATGAGCCACCACGCCCAGCCTGTTCTTTCTGTTTCATTTCTAAACTGGCTTTGCAAGCATTAATTAAAGCTGGATGTAAGTACATGGGTCATTACTATACATTGTTCTGTATTCTTTGCTATGTTTGAAATATTTCAGGATGACAAATAACAAACAAATTAATTGCTTGACTGAAGTGGGGGATAGTAACCTCAAAGTATCTTCTGGTGGTATTAACTTGAGAATATGGCATTATATTATAACAGTAAGAGTTCATTTCTGTGTCTCCACTTTTGTTCTTATTGCTCGTATTATAATTATTGGAGAAGTGGTAGTAAGGGCAGTGGTCATGGGTTCTCTGCAACTTGACTTGTACCACTAAGGTGTAGTGCCATCAGGATAATTAGAGCCTTATAAGGAGGATTAAAGAAGGGCACTTGCAATTGTAGTGCAAGGTAGGGCAGGGAAGAGGTCTTTGCATATGGCATTCCTTCCACACAGAACCCTCCTTTTCCATCATCAGCCACCTCCCCAAGGTACCAGTGCTTTTTCTCCAACACAGTTCAGCAAGTTCACAACTAGCTAGTAATGGCCCCAGCATTACTACTCAATGATTACACCATGCACCAGACTAAGTTGAGTCTTCTTTTATGTTCTTCACATGTCTTATACCTTTCTATTTAATTGTGATAAAGCATACATCATGTAAAATGTACCACTTTAATCATTTTAAAGTGAAAAAATTCAGTGGCATTTAGTGCAACCATCACCACTATCTAGTGCTAGAATTTAACAGCCCCAAAAGGAAACCTCATGCCTGTTAAGCATTCACTCTAGTCCCTGGCGACCACTAATCTGCTTTTTCTCTCTATGAATTTGCCTATGCTAGATATTTCCATTTCAATGAAATCATACAACATGTGGCCTTTTCTGTCTTGCTTCTTTCACTTAGGATACTGTTTTCAAGAGTTATCCACGTTGTAGTATGTGTTAGTACATCATTCCTTCCAAAGGACACTAAAAAAAAAGGGAGAAGATAGGGCAAGGCATGGTGGCTCACACCTGTAATCCCAGCACTTTGGGAGGCTGAGGCAGGAAGATCACTTGAGGTCAGGAGTTCGAGACCAGCCTGGCCAACATGGGGAAACCCCATCTGCACTAAAAATACAAAAATTAGCCAGGTGTAGTGGCGCGTGCCATCTACTTGGGAGGCTGAGGCGGGAGAATTGCTTGGACCCAGGAGGTGGAGGTTGCAGTGAGCCAAGATGGTGCCACGGCACTCCAGCCTGGGTGACAGAGCAAGACTCCATCTTGTATAAAAATAAAAATGAATTTAAAAAAAAGAAAGGGAGAAGATAATTTGCAGAATTGGAAAAACATTTGCAATGATATAACTGATAAGAATCTAGCATCCACAATAGATAAAGAACTTTTACAACTCAACAACAAAAAAGAAAAACAACCCAGTTAAAAAGTGTGCAAAGGATATGGATAGAGATTTCCCCAAAGAAGGCATACAATGGCCAAGAAACACATGAAAAGATGCTAACATCATTAGTCACTGAGGAAATGCAGACCAAATTCTTTTTTAGAACGCTCATCACATCCTTTATTGATAGATTGATTTATTATTATTCTTTGATTAAGATCTGTACCCTCCACTGGACTGAAATTTCCAAGAGATCAGGACTGTGCCTTTTTTTTCATTTATGGTTATAATCCCAGTACTTGGCATGGCGTTTGACACATGATAAGTCTTCAATAAATATTTGTTGAATAAACAAAGAATGGGCAAGGAGAAACAAAATGCATTAGAGAGTTAAAAAAGGGAAGAATGTCAATTCTTTCAAATTATGGACATTTTGCATATAGTTGATGTATCTCATGATCACATACAAAGAAAACAACTGTTTTTCTCTGACCTCCTCTCTTAGATCGCGTCTCTAGACTGCAAGACATTGTGGTGATATTGCTTTTGCTGTTTTTAGTGGTAGCGTTTCTCCCCTTTGTTTATTGACTGCTGTGAGTCGGTATTGTTCTGGGTGCTGAAGACATAACTGACAATTAATAAAAGCATGGCTAAAGCCTCACACAAACCCTTTAACACAGATTTCTCTCTTCCAGTTTGCATATGAAGGAACTAAGGCCCGGAGAATCCTTAAAATAAGTGATTCAAGGATACTCAGATAGGAACCAAGCAGTGATACAGTGAATCCCCCTTAGCTCACTACCTTGCACTCCTGGACTAGTTCTCCATTGCCTCTAGATTCTCCACATCAAAGAGCCCTAGAAATGGGAGACGTCAAAAGATATTTAATAATGAACGGTTGAGGCCGAGCACAGTGGCTCACACCTGTAATTCCAACACTTTGGGAGGCCAAGGTGGGTGAATCACCTAAAGTCACGAGTTCAAGACCAGCCTGGCCAACATGGCGAAACCCCATTTCTACTAAAACATACGGAAATTAGCCGGCATGGTGGCACATGGCTGTAATCCCAGCTACTAGGGAGGCTGAGGCAGGAGAATCGCTTAGAACCCGGGAGGCGGAGGTTGCAGTGAGCTGAGATCACACCACTGCACTCCAGCCTGGGCAACAGAGCAAGACTCTATCTCAAAATAAATAAACAACAAACAAACAAACAAACAGAGAGAGAAAGAAAGAAAGAAAGAATGAACAGTTGACACTTATGAAGGAAGGAGAGAAGGAAGAAATGAAGGAAAAGGATTAAAGTTTGGACTTGCATTTCTTCTCACGACAAATAAAATAATAAGAGCAGCTGAATTTATTGAATTCTTACGGTGTTCCAAGCACTGTGCTAAGCCATCTGTCTCCTTGAATGGAAAGAGCTATCCCTATTTTGAGTAGGAGGAAACTGAGGCACAGAGAGGCTGATTAACGGGCTTAGGGCCACCTGGATGTCAATTAATAGAAGCGGGATTTGAACTCCGGAGTTCCGAATTCAGTGACTGTGTCCCTAGCCACTAGGCCATAAGTGCTTCCAAAATTGAGTACACTCCCAAGGCTCAGATAAAAATATCGTGGATTCCTGCTCCTTAATTCACATACCTTAGAGAGTAATGTTTTTGTAGAAACAAGTATTTACTGTTCCCAGTGTCCTTGGTACAAATTGCCAGCAGCACACGGGGAGGTAGAGGCTGCCCTTGTCCCAGAGAGCTGGTAGGGAGAAAACCCAGCTCATTGAGAATTCCCTACCATCCCAATGAGAAAGAAACAAAATATCGTGCGCATCCTCCACAGAATGCTCAGACAGAGCTGTGAACCCAAGAGAATGCTGTCACTGGAGAGTGGACAACTGCAGGCACTGCGGAGAGCTTTAAATGAGATGCTGCCTAGGAGAGCAGAAAGAACACAGAGCAAGAGAGATGGATGCGAAGACAATTCTGTACCTAGATCAGAGACTGCCCCCACTGAGTGTTACAAGCTGACACCCACCTCCAGGCCCTTGTTTTTGCCCTTGCCGTGGGGGGATGCTCTTCTCTCTTCCCCCAGGTCATTGAGTGCGTGGCTGGTCCTTCTCATCCCCCAGACCTGCACTGAAATATCCCACCCTCCTAGAGGCCTTCCCATGCCATTAGATCAACAGTTCCTCTCGCCCCCATCACCCAACATCCCATTAACTTACTTCATGTTTTTCATAGCACTCAACATTATCTAAAATTATCAGTTTTATTCTCTTGTTAATTTGTTCACTGGCTTATTCCTGTCCATGTAACCTCTGTGGTTGCAAGTAATTTTTTTATGGCCATTGCTGTAGCCCTGGTACCTAAAACAATATTTGGTATGTCCTGAAAAAAGGAAGAGGGAAGGGAGGGAGAGAGGAAGGAAGGAAGGGAGGGAGGGAGGGAAGGAAGGAAGGGAAGGAGGGAGGGAGGGAAGGAAGGAAGGAAGGAAGGAAGGAGGAAACCTTAGTGATCACCAGCTCTTCATTGTTTGGAGGAGGAAATTGAGGCACAGAGAGGTTAACTGGCATTCCGAAAGGCACACAGCAAGTGAGTAGGAGAGCCAGGATTTAAATTCATATGTGGCTCAACAAACCTGTACCTTTTCTTGTGACGTCTGTCTGCCTTGATGGTTATCATGCTCACATGTGTGAAGGTTCCCTGAAATAACATTCATACTTCCTGCATTGAAAGTGATCTAAACATTCCTTCGACTTCCACCCTCCTTTGTTTTGTCAACTTGAGCCTCGTTTGTGTCCGTAGGTAGCTTATTCTACAAGTGTTTGAAACTAACAGAAGAGAGACATATCTTGCTCTAACCTATCCCATACCCACACCCAGAGCAATCTTTGCGGAAAAAAATAATGAATAACTTGGGTTCTCACTCTACACACCACAAGTGCTCTCTGAAATTTGTTTCACAAATGTATGCTGTTATTTTTAAGATATAAAGTAAAAGCAGAAAAGTGATGTCATTTTAGGATACATCTAGACGTGTCTTTCTTAAGATGAATTTTTGCTTTATTCCAGACACCCAAAACATTCAAGTAAAAAAAGCTTTCCACTTTGATAATTTTTAAGTACTCGGTAAAAACAAAACAGAAATACAAACAAACAAGAAAACTTAATTGAAGAAGAAACATGAAACCCTCTTGATCTCTGTGAAAATATAGCTAATTATCAAGACAATTTCCAAATAACTCAAAAGCTTGTATAAATGTCTTTTAGCACTGGGAGAGTAAAACTAAATATTTATTCCATGTTAAACAAAATTAAGATATATTTGGCACCAAAGGAAAAAAGAGGAAGCTACTTCTGTGTGCTGAAATCCCACTGCTACAAAGAGAAGCAGAGGCTTTTGAAAGGAAAACGTTTTAACCATGTTTACAAGGGTCATTTCAATGTTTTTGAAACTCTGCTGCTAAATAATGCATGTTACTCAAGTGTAAAAATAAAGCAGCAAAGTACCCTCTTATTGACAAAAGCCTGGATGTCCGGGTGGAAAGAAGGTGCAGCAAACTGGGGCGGTGTGATTCATTCCTTCCCAAGAGAGGCTGGAGAGGTGCAGAGCGCAGAGCCTTGGGGTCATGTACAAGACCCATAGCTACTTTCTGTCTCATCAGAAAATTGAACTGGAGGAAGGAGGGCTGGGGATGTAGGGCAGGAAGAGTGTGGGCTTAAAAGTGGGACAGCGTAGGATCAAATCCCAGCTCAGTCTTTTCCTTCTGGGGCACATTTAAAAAATTTAGTTACCAGTTAAATAGGAACAGTTGCTTAGCTCTCAGAGACTTTAGGGAAGATTGAATTTAACAGCGTGTGTAAAGCACAGTGCCTGGCACATAGCAACCACTCAATAAATATGAACTATTATTATTATTAGTGGTAGTAGCAATAATAGCAGCAGTATTCGCAAAAACAGCAATGCCCCCCGCCAAAAAAAAAAACTTATGTGCCCCTCTGTATTTCCCAGCTACCCTTGCAGTTAGGTCAAGGTCATGTGACCCATTCTAGCCAATGGGCTGCTGGTGGAAGTGATGTGGGTCACTTTCAGGCAGAGGCATTAGGAGTGAATGTGAGTTCCTATATCTTCTCTCCTGCTGTGACCCCCTGGGAGCCATGCTGGTATGGTGGCTTCATAAGATGGAATCCCAGTCTCCATGAGTTTGGGTTCTGAGGAATTGTATAGAGAGATGCCCACCTCCCTCCCCACTGACCATGTGGGTTGTAGGGTGTGAGTGGGAAATACATATTTGTCGTCAGGCTACTGTAACTCTGGTTTAGTCTGTCACTGTAGCATGTGTAGTCTACCCGGTCTACTCTGACCCACTGTGGTTTTTCTAACCATTGCTTTATCAAAGTAGATTCACAGAGACCAGAAGGCCTCATGGGGGCATCCTAAATCTGGTTTTCATAGAAAGACATATTTTTATCAATTGATACCTCATCTATCTATCTATCTACCTATTACCTATTTGTCTGTCTATTCATATCTAATCTATCAACCTATCTATCAATCATCTATCACCTATCTGTCATCTATCACTGATCTACCATCTATCATTTATTACCTATCATTTATCTTTCATCAATCATCTATTATCATTCAGCTATCATTTATCTATTATCTGTCCTCTAACTATCCATCCATCCTCTGTGTATCTATCTAGCATCTATCTTATTTATTTGTCATCTATTATCTATTCTCTATCCATTTATCATCTATCTTATCCAATCTATCTATGTATCTATGTATCTGTGTATCTATGTATGTATGTATGTATGTATCTATCTATCTGTCTATCTATCTATCTATCTATCTATCTTCCATGCCTCTGCCCTTGTTGACGATACTGACAATACATTGTAATAATGACCCTTTTCTCATCTCCATTCCTCTCTGACTCCAGAACACCCTTGGCCTTCTCCCCTTTCCCCCAGAGCATTTAGCACATGATAGTACAGATACCTGATTATTTTCTCGGAACACCCCATGCAGGCTGTGGTCATTCTTTTTTCCCCACCAGTGTCCAACAAAGTGCCCAAATACTCAATAGATTGTCGTAGCATGTATCCTTTCCCACCTCCTTTGTTTTGCCACCTTCTCTCACCGAATTTTTTTGTTTTTGAGACGGAGTCTTGCTCTGTTGCCCAGGCTGGCATGCTATCGGCTAACTGCAACCTCTGCCTCCCGGGTTCAAGCGATTCTCCTACCTCAGCCTCTCAAGTAGCTGGGATTACAGGCATCCGCCACCATGCCCAGCTAATTGTGTATTCTTAATAGAGATGGGGTTTTGCCATGTTGGCCAGGCTGGTCTTGAACTCCTGACCTCAGGTGATTCACCCACCTTAGCCTCCCAAAGGATTGAGGTTACGGGCGTGAGCCACCACTCCTGGACTCTTAATTCCTGTTGGCTTATGGGCTGTATCAATCCTTGCAAGCAACCTTAAACAATTTCTGAAACCAGGAGGGAATGTGTACATTTCCTTCCAATTCATTTTTCCTACCACTGCTTTTTTTTTTTTTGTATTTATAAAACACCACTCTGCACCCCACTAAACTTCCAAAGCTTCCATTTCTGTGAGTCTTCTCACCTGCCAATCAAGGCCCCTTCCTTCTTAGTTCTTTATAAACACTCTGCCATAATCAGACTGCTGTTCACATAACTTCCTCATCTCCAAATGACTACAGAAACCCTAAGTGTCTACATCATTGCTTTTATCCTGTCTCCCTCCTGGAATGTTTCTCTGGCCTACTTTTCAACTTTAAAAAAAAAGCAGGCCAGGTGTGGTGGCTCATGCCTGTAATCCCAGCACTTTGGGAGGCCGAGGCGGGTGGATCACGAGGTCGGGAGATCGAGACCATCCTGGCTAACATAGTGAAACCCTGTCTCTACTAAAAAAAATACAAAAAAAAAAAATAGCCGGGCGTGGTGGCAGGTGCCTGTAGTCTCAGCTACTCGGGAGGCTGAGGCAGGAGAATGGCGTGAACCTGGGAGGCGGAACTTGCAGTGAGCCGAGATTGCGCCACCGCACTCCAGCCTGGGAGACAGAGCAAGACTCCGTCTCAAAAAAAAAAAAGTGACAAAATATATTGGCTGGGCACGGTGGCTCATGCCTGTACTCCCAGCACTTTGGGAGGCCGAGGTGGGAGGATTGCTTGGGCCTAGGACTTCAAGGCCAGCCTGGGCAACATAGTGAGACCCTGCCTTTAAAAAAAAAAAAAAAAGAATGCTGTATTAGTCTGTTTTTACGCTGCGATAAAGACATACCCAAGACTGGGTAAATTTTAAAGAAAAAGAGGTTTAATGGACTCGCAGTTCCATATGGCTGGGGAGACCTCACAATCACAATGGAAGGCAAAAGGCATTATCTCCCACCAGGTTCCTCCCACAACACATGGGAATTATGGGAGCTACAATTCAAGATGAGATTTGGGTGGGAACACAAACCACACCAAATGACAAAATATGTATTAAATACTTACCTAGTGTCTCTTTTCCTTGAAGGAAGAGACCCAAATATAGGCAGCAGAGGCTTAACTTTTTTTTGCAATTGTTCCCAAGATTCCAGGGACTTTGCCTCTGGCTTTTTTAAAAACAAAAACCAAAACAGCTTTACTGAGATAGAATTCACATACCACACAATTAACCTATTTAAAGTGTACATTTGAATGGTTTTTAGTATATTCATAGAGTTGCACAACTATCATCACAATAAGTTTCAGAGCATTTTCATTCCCCCTCCCCTCAAATCCATACCAATTAGCACTCACTCCCTCTTCCCCCTGCTCTCCCCTCTCCCTAGAAACCACGAATCTACTTTTAGTCTCTATGGATTTGCCAATCCTGGGTATTTAATAGAAATGAAATCACATGATATGTGGTCCTTTGCATCTTTTTTTATTGGGCATGATGCTTTCAAGGTTCATCCACATTGTAGCATGTGTCAACACTGCATTCCTTTTTATGGCTGAATAGTATTCCATTGTATGGATAAACTACATCTTGTGTATCCATTCATCAGTTGATGGATATTCAGGTTCATTTTTACTTTTTGGTGATTTTGAATAATGCTGGTATGAACATTTGTGTACAAATTTTTGCATATATGCATATTTTAATTTCTGTTGGGTATAACCTGGGAGTCAAATTGCTGGGTCATATGGTGACTTACTTTCTTTCTTTCCTTTCTCTTTTTCATTCTTCCATCCTTCCTTCCTTCACTTCCTTCCTTTCTTCCTTCCTTCACTTTCTTTCTTCCTTCTTTCCTTCCTTCCCCTCCTTCCTTCCTTCCCTCCCTCCTTCCTTTCCTCCTTTCCTTTCCTTCCTTCCCTCCCTCCTTCCTTCCTTCTTTCCTTCATTCCTTCCTTCCCTCCCTCCCTCCTTCCTTTCTTCCTTTTTCTTTCCTTCCTTCCCTCCCTCCTTACTTTCTTCCTTCCTTTCTTCTTTCCTTCCTTCCCTCCCTCCCTTCCTCCTTCCTTCTTTCCTTCCTTCCTTCGTTCATTCCTTCCTCCTTTTCTTCATTCATTCCTTCCTTCCTTCCCTCTCTCATTCCCTCCTTTCTTTCCTTTTTTCTTTTCTTTTCTTCTTCAGTTAAACCACCCTTTAATCTCACTTTCCATGATCCATGTGGGTAGAAAAGGGAAGCATCCTGGCACAGTACTCATCAAAGCAATGCTTGTCAATGGCAGAAGAGACAGGAAATTCTGTGACCCCAGCAGCCAGAGAGTCCTCAGAAATTCCAGGATGGAAGTGGCCACCTCACTGGAGGTGTGTTCTGTTGCTTGAGGCTGCAGAAGGGAGTCAGCCATGGGGCCCCTCTTTTATGGGGTTAACTGCCTGTGGTCATAGCTCCTGCAAGAAGAGAAGTTATGTAGGGCCCATGCATGATTCACCCATCAGTCCTTTTAAAGTATATCATCACAAGGCCACCGCACTCTTAACATCCAAATACATCACTTGGGCTTAAATTAAAATGTGTGCATTTTAAAAGGTTTGCATTAACATACTTAGAATTATTGGCGTACCCTCTTCAACTCATTCCGGGCACTATCTGGAGCAGCACTGTCCAGTAGAAACTTCTGTGATGATGGATAAGTTTTACACCTGCACTCTCTAATTTAACAGTCACTGGCCACTTGATATTGAGCCTTTGAAATGTGGCTTGTTTAACTGTGGAACTGAATTTTTACATTTTATTTTATTTTAATTAATTTAAAAATAGCCACGTTTGGCTAGTAGCTACCATATCTGACAGTACAGGTCTAAGGAATACAGACAGAACATCTCATGACAGTATATTATTTATGTGGAGGAGAGAGAGCAGTGTTCTAAGGGGAATTGTTCCAGAGGTCCCAACTAAAAAGGCTGTAACTGTTTTGTAAGCTCTGTTATTCAGATGGAGACAATGAATCGTATTTATTTATTTATTTATTTTTAGACAGAGTCTCACTCTGTCACCCAGGCTGGAGTGCAGTGGGGCGATCTCAGCTCACTACAACCTCCACCTCCCAGATTCAAGTGATTCTCCTGCCTCAGCCTCCCGAGTAGCTGGGATTACAGGTGCCCACCACCATGCCCAGCTAATTTTTGTATTTTAGTAGAGGGGGGTTTCGCGATGTTGGCCAGTCTGGTCTCGAACTCCTGACCTCAAGTCATCTGCCTGCCTTGGCCTCCCAAAGTGCTGGGATTACAGGCATGAGCCACTGAGCCCGGCCAACAATGAATCTTAGAGACATAAATTGTGTAAGGGGATGGGGATGCCATGGGTTGAAAAACAATGCTAACCCTAGCAATTGAAAAGACCTGCTGATATTGTCAGTATAGGTCATTACCATCTGATACGGTTTGGATCTGTGTCCCCACAAATCTCATGTCGAATTGTAATCCCCAGTGTTGAAGGTGGGGCCTGGTGGAAGGTGATTGGATCATGGGGAGCAGAGTTCTTATGAATGGTTTAGCACCATCCCCTCAGTCCTGTTCTCGTGACAGTGAGTGAGTAAGTGACAGTAAGATCTGGTTGTTTAAAAGTGTGTAGCACAGGCCGGGCACAGTGGCTCACTCCTGTAATCCCATCACTTTGGGAGGCCGAGGTGGGTGGATCACTTGAGGTCAGGAGTTCGAGACCAGCCTGGCCAACATGGTGAAACTCTGTCTCTACTAAAAATCCAAAAATTATCTGGGTGTGGTGTTGCGCATCTGTAGTCCCAGGTACCTGGGAGGCTGAGGCAGGTGCATTGCTTGAACCTGGGAGGTGGAGGTTGCAGCGAGCCGAGATTACGCCACTGCACTCCAGCCTGGGAGAAAGAGTGAGACTCCATCTCAAAAAACAAACAAACAAACAAAACGGTGTGGGACCTCCCCACTCTCTCTCTTGCTCCTGCCCCAGCCATGTGAATATGCCTCTTCCAGCTTTGTCTTCTGCTATGAGTCAAAGCTCCCTGGGGCCTCCCCAGAAGCAGATACTGCCATGCTTCCTGTACAGCCTGTGGTATTTCTCTATTGCAATGCAAGAAGGGACTAATAATGCATCTTCCTTCAGAACTCACAGCTCTTATAAAGCCTCCTTCTGGGCACCCAGGCCTCAGAGGTCCCTTCTGCCTCTAATTCTGTCTGTGCCACCACTCACCCTGGGTTCCTACTATGCTTGTGTGTCTTGCTTAGTCGTGAAGGAGGGGATTGGGTGTTCTAAATCCACGGTGCTCTAGGCTGACACTCTGAGCTCTTACACCATAATGCAGCGGGACAGACAGAATCATCTTCTGAGAGAGACACCCATCAACTAAATAATTATTGCCAGACTGATGGTGGTTTATGGAGACCCCCTTCCTTCTAAAGCATTGAGATCATTAAGCATGTGGAGACAAAACAAGAGATGTTTATTTGGTGAGCTTATTTGTCTGTACATCCATCGAAACCAGCATTTCTCAACTTTTTTTTCCACTATCACCCCACTTATGAGTCTTTAAAATTATTTTGCTTTTGGGGTAAAATACACATAAGATTTCACCATTTTAACCATTTTAAAGTACACTATTCAATGGCATTAAGTTCATGCATGATGTTGTGGAAATGTCACTACTGTGTAATTCCAGAACATTTGTATCACCCCAAATGGAAATTCTTTACACATTAGCAGTCGCTTCCTATCCCCCTCATCCCCTCTAATGTCTGGAAACCACTAATTTGCTTTCTCTGTCTATGGAATTGCCTATTCTGAACATTTCACAAAAATGGAATCATACAATATGTGGTCTTTTGTGTCTAGCGTCTTCACTTAACATGTTTTCAAGGTTTCATCCATGTTGTAACCTGGATGAGGGCTTCATGGAAAGGCTGAATAATATTCATTGTGTGGCTAGACCACATTTTGCTTATACTTTTATCTGTTAATAGACATTTGGGGTGTTTCCACCTTTTGGCTATCATGAATAGTGAATAGTGTTTTATTAACTTTAATATCATGGATGCATTGTATATCTGTTTATGTACTGTGGCCCTTCGGAAGGTCACACACACCTTGTCATATTTGAGATTGTTTGTCTTCTCCCTCCCCCCAAGAACCAATTTTTACTTCCTTGGGAGAAATATTGTCACCATTGAGAATGCATGATATAAACCCATTAAATGAATTCCAGCTTGAGAGTAATGACTCTATCTGACCTATCAGCATATCTTCAGAACCTTGTACAATTCCAGGTACATGAAGTTCAATATGCTGTGGGGGAATAAATAAGTGGATGCGTGAATGATCTGTTTAAAAGCTGTTTTGATTGAGTACCTATTAAGAAGGGAAAAGTAAGTGCCCTTTTATTATGAATCAACCTGCGACAGACATTGCGCTTGGCACTTTAACTCTCAATACTGCCTGTATAGAAGGAACAATGCTTTGTTTGTGCAGAATAGTTCAGAGTGTAATAATAACAACAGTAATGAAGATATCTCTTATTTATTGGGTGCAATCTCAACACCATATGAAACAAGCATGGGCATTCTTTTATTTCATGCCCACAGTGACTCTTGATTATAGATACTGTTATGAATTCCCATATGAGGGACTGAGGTTCAGGGAGGTTAAGGCACATGGCTAAAGGCTGGAAAAATAGTTCGGAAGTAACCGGGATATGAGTTCTGTTAGTACAGAGAGAACCTGTGCTCTGTTTCACACACTTTCCTGCTCCAATGTGCAGGGTGCACTGCATGAATTGTTCTCATTTATAGATGAGAAAACCAAGATCTAGGAAGATCCGTGGATTTGCCTAAGTGCAATGCATTTGTGGCAGAACTCCAGTCTGAACTCTTCCCTCTCTTATAACTAAGAGCGGCTCTTCCCTGGCAGCAGACATAAAAGTGAATTTGTGATTGAGGGAGCTGTGTATCCCCAGTGGCCACCAGGATGGTCTTCGTCCCATGATCGTTGTGTCATTCCTAAGTTGAAACCCACTGGGGCTCCCCTTTTTGTAAATGAGCATGTCTAAGCCTTGCATTTTAGGCTTGGTCTGCACTCCCTCTGGCCTTTGCTGTTCTCTCTAGGTCTACCTCTTATTCTTGCCCAACCCACCTTTGGCTCAAGCCATTATCTGCCAGGTCATTAGTTACCCAGACCAGGTGTTGCTGGTAACCAACACCTCTGAGCCTCCATACTTGCTGTTCCATCGCCTCGAATCATCTCTCTTTTTCTGTCTGGAGAATCGTAGTCATGCTTCAAGTGTTATCAGCTTGGATGTCACCCCTCTGGGAAACCTTCTTGGATGTCACTTTCTTCTGCTCTGGGTTGGGAATCTTCCTATTCCACATGGTTGTCTTCTCAACTCTCAATTCCATCTTCGTATGATGCCTCTTATGCCTCTGCAGAGCCTGGCATGAAGCAAGTGTGCAGCTCATTCTTGATGGAAAAAGAAAGGATGACTGCTTGCTGCGCATGAGGCCAGCATTCAGATTTGGAGCCAAGATAGGAGCAACCCCCTTCATTCTAATTCTGATGATAAAAATGGGAATGATGGGCCGGACATGTGGCTCACGCCTGTAATGCCAGCACTTAGGGAGGCCGAGGTGGCAGATCACCTGAGGTCAGGGGTTTGAGACCAGCTTGACCAACATGGTGAAACCCTGTCTCTACTAAAATTACAAAAATTAGCCGGGCATGGTGGCCCATGCCTGTAATCCTAGGTACTCGGGAGGCTGAGGCAGGAGAATTGCTTGAACCCAGGAGGCGAAGGTTGTAGTGAGCTGAGATCGTGCCACTGCACTCCATCCTGGGCAACAGAGTGACACCCCATCTCAAACAAACAAACAAATGAGGCAATGATGATTCATCACTTACATACCACTTTTGATGCCACCAGTCTGTACAGTATGAACCCACTTAACCTCCAAAATGCTCTTATTAGGTGGATATTAATTTCCCTTTTTACATATGAGCAAAAGGCTCAATTTTTTTTCAAATATGTTCACAGTCACCCAACTGGTGCCTGAACATAGGTACTTAGTTCTCGAGTTTACAAATTAGCCACTGTCAGGGCTCAGAGCATGATACCCCAAAGTATGGCGCCTTGGTATGCTGTGTACTTTGAGCTGAAGGAGATTGCAAGGATCTCATAAACAAGGTCTTTCTGACCTTCTCTCATCCTCCTGTCTCTTGCCTCTCTTTCTCCCCAGAAGGTAGTCACAGAAACCAGAATTCCCCTTCTCCAAGGTGAGTCACGGCAACTAGAGCTCCTCTTCCCCAAAGCAAGCCAATAAAACCTAGAAAGGTCACTCTCTGACCTTCTCCCTTTTCCCTTGAAAACCCTCCTGTGACAGGCATCCTGTCCTATACCCAGAGGAAAGGAATGCCACATCCGGGCCAGGAAGAATCAGAATAGATAGACCTTGCTGGGTCCCCTCTGCCTCAGTCTACTGCCAGTAGATCAAACACGTTTTATCCAATCACATTTCTACACTGCGGCCTATTCCTTAGCAAATCTAAGCATAAAGTTAGACAGTTTCCCCCTGGGTCTTCATTTCTGACCGTTCCCATGTCACATAAAACTGTGTTTTTTTTTAAAAAAACTTTTCTTTTCTTTTTTTTTTTTTTTTTTTGTGATGGAGTCTCGCTCTGTCCCCCAGGTGCGATCTCGGCCCACTGCAACCTCCGCCTTCCAGGTTCAAGTGATTCTCTTGCCTCAGCCTCCCCAAGTAGCTAGCTGGGATTACAGGTGCCCACCACCATGCCAGGCTAATTTTTGTATTTTTAGTAGAGACAGGGTTTCACCATGTTGGCCAGGCTGGTCTCAAACTCCTGACGTCATGATCCACCCACCTCAGCTTCCCAAAGTGTTGGGATTACAGGTGTGAGCCACCGCTCCCGGCCTTGTTACATCACTTTTTTATTGTTAACCTGTCCTTTGTTACAGGAGTGTCTTTTGTTATAGCTGTGATGATTGTGACAGGTGATTGAAAGGGTGTTACACCTTTCTCCCCACACATCACCTTGCTGTACTTCCTTTGAGTACCGTAGGTTAAAACGCCAGACACCACTGTAAACTGGATTTGTGGGTTCTGTGTACCCCAGAGGTAGGTGAGTCCCCAAATCTGCCCTTTCTATGATGATAATAGTTATAGCTAGGAGAATCATTTATACATTTTATATATAAACAATCTCTAAGTATATATGTATAGATTTATATTTTATATATGTATAAAGTGTATTTTATAAATGGACTATATAAAACATTTTATCAATACATAAACATATAAACATGTTTATATACATTTTAGGGACAGGGTCTCACTGTCACCCAGGCTGAAGTACAGTGTTGGGGTCATAGCTCACTGCAGCCTCAAATTCATGGGCTCAAGTAATCTATCCACTTTTGCCTCCTGAGAAGCTGGGACTACAGGCATGCACCACCACGCCCAGATAATTTTTAAATTTTTTATAGAGATGAGGTCTTGTGGTGTCTTAAACTCCTGTACTCAAGTGATCATCCTGCCTTAGCATCCCAAAGTGCTGGATTACAGGCATGAGCCACCATGCCCACCCCGTTTACACATATTTTAAAGCACATTAATTGTTTTTCAATCTGACAAATTGATGTGGCTAAAATTACAAATTGTTTACATGCAATCAAGGATTGAAAATACGAAATAACAGAAATGAAACTTTTTTTTTTTTTTTTGAGTCAGAGTCTCCCTCTGTCACCCAGGCTGGAGTGCAGTGATGCGATCTTGGCTCACTGCAACCTCCACCTCCCGGATTCAAGCAATTCTCCTGCCTCAGCCTCTGGAGTAGCTGGGATTACAGGCTAATTTTTGTATTTTTAGTAGATACGGGGTTTCACCATGTTGGCCAGGCTGGTTTCAAACTTCTGACCTCAGGTGATCCGCCCACCTTGGCCCCCCAAAGTGCTGGGATTACAGGTGTGAGCCACCGCTCCCAGCCTAGAAATGAAACATTTTAAACTAAGTTTATTTTTTTCTGATTCTGTTTCAGAATATAAGAGGCTTGTACTGTAGAATATGTACATAGAAAAGAATGCAGGAAATTTGGAAAACCGAGGACAAATCAAAACAAAACAATCATCTTTACTCCTACCACCCAGGAGAAAAAAAAACCAACAACTACACTGTTTTCATCATTTCCCATTTGTTTTAATTTCATTGAAAGTGAAATTAGAACAATAGCATAGGGAATGAAGACTCAGATTCTGGAATTGAACAAGCCTGAATTTGCTACTCAGCTCTACCACACACTGGGTGTTTGATCTCGGGCCGGTTATTTAACTTTCTGAAATTTTGGGGAAATGACACCTACCTCCCAGGGCTGTTGTAAATTATATGCTGGGGCACAGATACAGTGCTTAACAGAGTTTCTGGCATGTCATAAGGATTCAATCACTGGCGGCTATTATTTTTAATGAGAGCGCTATTATTTTTATTTTACTGTGATCATTTTCCCCATGTTATTCAATATTCTTTAAAAACCTAATGTTTTGGCTGCCTAGTCTCTCTTATTGATATGCCATAATTTATTTAGCCAGTTCCCTAATTAGGTCATAGATCCTTTTGGTCTCCAACAAATAAAATAATATTGCAATTTCCATATTACTCTTAAGACAGCTTGATGTTAATATCCTTTGAATTTCTCCATTATTATCTGAGTCTGGAATATCCCCACCGAACGTCGTGCCGTATGTACTGGTGGGAAAAGACAAGCTACTCAAACCACCTCGTTTCTCCAAACACAAACTCTCCAATGTTAACAAACACCAACGATCTCTTTCTAAGCAGAAGCCTTGGTGTTTGCCCACTCGGCAGCCCTTCGCGAGCATGGGGGTAATTTGTAGCTTGAACGATTGAGACAAATGCTTGGCATGAGACAGAAAGAAGTAGGATGCATCTGTAATTGGAATATTTTCTCATTTATTCTTGATAATGTGCCATATTCCACTCCATCAGCCAGAGGTGATTGTTGACAGAATGTCTTACACCTGGTATTCGTGCTTATGAAAACCAGATGTGGTTCACTGTTAGAAGCTGTTTCAAAGAAAGGGGGAGGACATCTCCCTTTAACGCTTCCCACTCCCTTTCTCACTCTATTTTTTCCTACAGTTTTTTTTCCCCTCGCTGGGGATCTAGTTACACTTTTGGAGTCCAGGGATGCTGGCCCATTTTTTGCCAAGTCTCAGAGTAATATATTCGAAAATCCCTGCAGGTAGTGTTGAGGAGGGGGTAAGACGGGGAGAAGGCAGGGAAGCCCAGAATGACAGCAGGCACTAATCTGTCTGTGGTCAAGGGGTTGCAAATCAAGGAAGCTGCTCTGTTCTTTCTAATTTACAAAACTACAGTTTTTGTCTGAGCACCTTTGCTTGTTTGGGCCCATGCAGGTTTAAAAGGAAGCAAAGGAGAGCATGGGGTGGCTTCCCTAGAGAGCGCTGTCAAAATAAAATACTACAATTTAGACATTTATTTGAACCAACTGAAAAACCTGTTAAAAACACACATTCCTAGTCCCCAACCAGATACCCTCACGTCAGAATTTCCAGGGGAAGGGTTTGGGTATCTGCATTTTTAACAAGGCTCCTTGATGTTCCTGATATGGTTAAATTAAAGAACGTTCCCAGGGAGGAGTGCAGCTCAATCTTTTTTTTTTTTTTTGGCAAGAGAAACTTTATTTTTTTATTTTTTTAATTTATTTTATTATTATTATTATACTTTAGGTTTTATGGTACATGTGCACAATGTGCAGGTAAGTTACATATGTATAACATGTGCCATGCTGGTGCGCTGCACCCACTAACTCGTCATCTAGCATTAGGTATATCTCCCAATGCTATCCCTCCCCCCTCCCCCCACCCCACAACAGTCCCCGAAGTGTGATGTTCCCCTTCCTCTGTCCATGTGTTCTCATTGTTCAATTCCCACCTATGAGTGAGAATATGCGGTGTTTGGTTTTTTGTTCTTGCGATAGTTTACTGAGAATGATGATTTCCAATTTCATCCATGTCCCTACAAAGGACATGAACTCATCGTTTTTTATGGCTGCATAGTATTCCGTGGTGTATATGTGCCACATTTTCTTAATCCAGTCCATCATTGTTGGACATTTGGGTTGGTTCCAAGTCTTTGCTATTGTGAATAATGTCACAATAAACATACGTGTGCATGTGTCTTTATAGCAGCATGATTTATAGTCCTTTGGGTATATACCCAGTAATGGGATGGCTGGGTCGAATGGAATTTCTAGTTCTAGATCCCGCAGCTCAATCTTTAATGTGCATCACCTGGGGACCTTTAAAGGCAAATTCTGATCCTATAGGTCTGGGTCTGACCTGAAACGCTGCTTTTGTGAAAATGTCGCAGATGATGGTGGTGCAGCTGTCCATGCACCACACTTACAGTAGCATGGGTGAAAAGCAGGGGTCAATAAACTTCACCCACTGCTTGTTTTTGTACTGACTTAAGAATGGTTAAAAAAATAAAAAAATAAAAATCAGGCTGGACGCAGTGGCTCAACGCCTGTAATCCCAGCACTTTGGGAGGCCGGGGTGGGTGGATCACCTAAGGTCAGGGGTTCAAGACCAACCTGGCCAACATGGCAAAACCCTGACTCTACTGAAAACACAAAAATTAGCTGGGAGTGGTGGCAGGTGCCTGTAATTCCAGCTACTTGGGAGGTTGAGGCAGGAGAATCGCTTGAACCTGGGAGGCAGAGGTGGCAGTAAGCCAAGATAGCGCCACTGCACTCCAGCCTGGGGGACAGAGCGAGACTCCATCTAAAAACAAACAAACAAACAAACAAAAAAAACAAAAGAAAAATATTTCATTATGCATAAACATTTTATTAAATTTAAGTGCCAGCGTCTATATAGGAAGTTTAATTGGCATCCATTTGTCTGCATATTGCCTGTGGCACTATGTGGTAGGGTTTTGTCATTGTGATAGAGAATCATGACCCCAAAAGCCTAATATATTTACTTCCTGGCTCTTGACAGAAAATGTTTGCGAATCCCTGGTCTAGATCTGGAAGTAAAAAAAAAACAGAGGTGTTTTTTTAAGAAAATGTATTAGTCAGTACAGCTGGAATGTGAGAGATAAGACCGACCATTCCATATGCTGACTTTGAATATCAATAATCATTTAGAAAATTAATATTACAATAAAACAGGAATGAACTGTGACAAGAAAAAAAAATTCTCCCAGTCTTTATTCTTCCCATCCTCTCCCAACTGACCCCAATTTCTGACTTTGAATGGCCATATATTTGTATAATGGCTTTCCTTTGTTCATTTTTATTGCCAACTAATTGAATTAGAATGGCTAAAAAAAAAAAAAATACCTTCAGGCTCAGAACCTGTTACAAACTCCTATAAATAAGGGTATAGGTGAAAAAGGTGAAGAGTGTGTTTTTCATTATTAGGCAGATGTAATGTAGAATCGTGGCTTTTGTATTTGTTTTGGACTTGTTTTGTTCTTTAGATTTAGCTTATGGACATTAAGGTAGTCAGTTGATAGAATTTAGATAAATGAGTCTTTTCAGAGAAAAGAGTTAAAATTCAGCCTGGGCCAGCTCTGCTGTGGCTCACACCTGTGATTCCAGTACTTTGGGAGGCTAAGGCAGGGGGTTTGTTTGAGGCCAAGAGTTACTAACACAGCATGTTAGTAACATAGCATGTCTCTATTACCCCATTCTACGTCTCTTTAGCCTATGACCATATGCTTTGTGAGTTGGGTGGAGGTGCCTCAGAAAGTTTCATGAGTTCGAACATTACAGAATCTTTTAGAAGACTTCTCATTGAGAAAACCTGGAGAAGGGTTTTCTGCCAGTAAATTGATTTCTACTTAATTGGTTGCCGCAGGATCTTAGTGAGGAAGTTTAAAGACACATGCAGGTGGAGGAGCTTAAGCTTTACCTAAATGCAGTAAGTAAATGGCATATGTTTACAATGCAGAGAATACAGTGATCCAACTTTCCCTGGCAAGTTTTGACTCTTGCCTCCTGGACCAATGAAAGGATGCTTGGAATTGGAAGGAAATTGGGGCATCTTTAATTTATCTGACTTGTCATAGGTAAAGGGCATATTTTCTTGTGTAAGAGATTTAATTTCCTCAGCACAAGGGATTATATCTTATATTGGTTTAACTCTACTCATGTTCAATGTTATGCCAGAGCTCACAACTCGTAAGAGCCTAGTGTCAAACACTGGCACAGCCAACATCCTTGCCTACAATTCTGCTCCGCTCTCTCTGGGTCTTCCTTGCTCTGGAAACTGCCATTGCAAAATTTTAACTGACACCATGTTGATGAGTCAAACTGTAAGATATTTGAAGAGATTTATTCTGAGCCAAATATGAGTGACCATGGTCTGTGACACAGCCCTCAGGAGGTCCTGAGAACATGTGCCCAAGGTGGTTGGGGTGCAGCTTGGTTTTATGTATTTTAGGATGCATGAAACATCAAATACATTTAAGAAATACATTGGTTTGCTTTAGAAAGGTGGAACAATTCAAGGCGGGGGTTCCAGGCTATAGGTAATCTTAAACATTTTCTGGTTGACAATTGGTTATCTGAACACCTGGGATTGATAGGAATGTTCAGGTTAAAGATAAAGGATTGTGGAAACCAAGTTTTATTGTGCAGAGGAAGCTCTTAGATAGCTGACTTTAGAGAGAGCAGGTTGTAAAATGTTTCTTATGGGACCTGGGACCTAAAAAGGTACCTGGCTCTTAGTTGATTATCTCCTGGATCTGGGAAGGAAGGAAGGAAAACAAAGGGGGAAGGGGATTCTCTATAGAATGTGAATTTTTCCCACAAGAGACTTTGCAGGGCAATTTCAAGGTATGGCAAGGAAATACATTTTGGGGTTAAATATTTTTTTCCTTGTCTTATAATGTTTTGCCAGAGTCAGACTGAAAAGTAAGTCACGATATATAGGGTCAAATAAAACCCATCTGATGAGAATTTATGGTTTGTAGGGCATGACTCCCTAGACCCCCCACCTTAGGTAGGAATGTGAGTAAGATAAAAAAATCAGAGCTTAGCCCTCAACAGTGACAAAGATCTGAACTAACTAACTCCATCTTGCTTCTAACCTCCAAGCTGTCCTTGTTCATTCCTGAACTCCTGTAGTCTGAATTAGCTTTGGGAGAAACTTAGCTTACAGATTACAGCCTGAAACAATGATGATAACAGCCCTTTTCCCTTCTTGCCTGGGGAAGAGATTGCCTTTGTAGAACTAACAAATTAGTCGAAAAATTAGAAATTATGGTTTAGGAGTCATGCTCAAGGCTACAAGATTCTGACCCTCCTCCAATTGCTCCTGGGGACAACATCGCTATTGTAAAGCTGAAGATCAGTGCTGGCGATATTTTGCAGACCCTGCACTTGATGGATCAGCTGGCAGCAATCAGATCAATAAACTGGCTCAGCTGATCTTGTGGCCGCCCCACCCAAGAGCTGACTCAGCACAAGACATCCTTGATTCCCCATGATTTCATCTCTGTCCCAATCAGCACCCCCGATGCACTGGCCTGCCCCACCCACCCAGTTATCTTTAAAAGCTGTTTTCCCGCCTGCGTTGGGAGACTGATTTGAGCAATAACGAAACTCCAGTCTCTCTTGTAGCCGTCTCTGCATCATATAACTTTCTGTTTTACAATTTATTTTTCTTGATAAATCACCCTGTCTAGGCAGTGGGCAAGGTGAATCCACTGGGCGGTTACGCTCTTTTGCCGTGCTCCATTAGAAGACAAAAAGTAAGGATAACCAACAGAAAACCAAAACCAAATTCTTTCTTTTTGAAATTTAGAACAATGACTCTGTTAAGTCTCCAAAGTTAGATGAGATACAAACCTAAAGCCTCGTTTTTTCTCCAACAAATCTCTCTTCCTCTCTTTCACCTTGCTAGATTTGAGCTGTATTTCTTCCTGCAAACTGCCTGCTATCCATGCTTCTTACTTGGGGCCTAGGTGAGAGGCTCAGTCACGAAAGAAAGGTGCAGCCACTTACCTTGAAGCACAGCCTCTCAAAGCAGAGGTGACACATTTTAGCGAAGACTAAATCTTTACACTTCCCGGTAATGCTCCCTGACACCTTGTACTGAAAGATACTGCAGAAAAATCTATTCTTTGTCTCGCCTCTCTCTTGCCTCTGTTACAGGAACAAAGAAAACTTCTTTAAAAAAAGGGTTCTTACTTTGTTTATTGAGCCCAGAACTCTGATAAAGTGAGGGTGGGGTTAAGGGCTGCTAGAATGGGATACAGTGCCTAGAAGAAGCTGCCATCAGATAAGAGTAATTCTTCTAGAAAAAACCTGTCACCTCTAATTACATTCTTGGCTCTTGCTGAATGCTACCCAAGAAATGTAATACTTTGATGTGAAGAAATAACCTCACCTTTCTCATTTACACCAATGCAATAACTGGAAAAAGTCAAATTGCGCTTTGAAATGGAATTACTTCAGTTCCCCAAGAAATTATGTAAACGGCATATACGTCCATTAGCCATGTTTTCCATAACCTTCATAATAAAGGGAAAAATGTGATTAATTTGAAGAGGACTCTTTCCCGTTGCTGCTTTCACAAATCACAAACCTAGTGACTTGAAACTGTTAGTGACTTCTCTGAATTAGGAAAAATGACTTATTTTTGCTATCTTATGTCTTTCACGTAAAAAGCAAACATTCTTTTAGTCAGGAAAAATAACAAAGGGGCATGGTAAAGTCGTTTTAAATAAATGCAACTTAGGTGTGTCTGATACCTTCATTTGCTATCCCCAGCAGATTCATCTGCAGGCTAGATAGCATTGTACTCGCTTTACAATTGGATTGGACCATGGGGGCGGTTTCCCTCGTGCTATTCTCGTGATAGTGAACTCTCCCAAGATCTGGCTGCTTAAAAGCGTGTGGCAGGTTCGCCCCATAGCCATCGTAGTAAGATGTGCCTGCTTCCCCTTTGCCATGGTTGTGAGTTTCCTGAGCCCTCTTGGTCGTGCTTCCTGCTAATCCTGCAGAACTGTGAGTCAATTCAACCTCTTTTCTTGATAAATTAGGCAGTCTCAGGTAGTTCTTTTATAGCAGTGTGAGAACGAACCAAATATGCTTTACATGTCAGGCCTACAATAGGCTTTGGGAAACATAGTGGGACTATATTGTGATCAAAACAAGTATACTGCCCTCAAACTTTTAAGAAGTAAATAATTACAAACATGTGGTGGTAATACTGCAGTAAGTGTTATAAAAAGTGCAGGCGCAAAGGAACAGACTGGAAGCTTTTCCAAAGACATTAAAATGACCAACCGGTATATGAAAAGCTGCTCAGCATCACTCCTCGCCAGAGAAATGCAAATCAAAACCACAGTGAGATAGCACCTCACACCTGTTACATATAGCTATCATTAAAAAAAGTGTTGCTGGTTGGGCACGGTGGGTGGCTCATGCCTCTGTAATCCCAGGACTTTGAGAGGCTGAGGTGGGCGGCTCACGAGGTCAAAAGAGTGAGACCATCCTGGCCAACCTTGATATAACTCTGGGGATCTAATGTACAGCATGGTGACTACAGTTGATAATGTATTTGAAATTTGATAAGAGCAGATTTTAAGTGACCTCACCCCACATACACTCACAAATGGTAACTCTAGGTGGTGATGAATGTCAATCTGATTGTAATAATCAGTACGCAACATATATCAAATCATATTGTATACCTCGACTCTTATTTATACATTAAATACTTAAAAATTTTTAAATTAGTCAAAGAACTATCGAAATAGTAGCATTAGGCCTCGGACTTGTCCTAAATGAGTAAGAACTAGAGAAGAAATTTACTGGCAAAGATCTAAGAACTTGCTAATCTTGGGCTGGGCGTGGTGACTCATACTTGTAATCCTAAACCTTTGGGAGGCCGAGGTTGAGAGGGCTGCTTAAGCCCAAGAGTTTTTGAGACCTTCATTGGCAACATAGTGAGATTCCACCCGTACCAGGTCTTTTAAAAAGCCAGGTATCATGTTGGTGTGTCCCTGTAGTTCCAGCTACTTGGAAGGCTGATGTGGGAGGATGGCTTGAGCCTGGGAGAGGGAGGCTGCAGTGAGCTGTGGTCGTGCCACTGCACTCCAGCCTGGGGAGGAGAGCAAGACCCAGTCTCAACAACAAAATTTGGTTGTGCTCTTTCCATTCGTCAATGGAACTTTCTCACCTCTCATGGTTAGCTAATTTCCAAATAACAAAGGAACCCTAGCCAATACCATCTCTAAGATTTTTGATCTCCTTTGTTCTCTAAAGAGCATATAAATTTTCCTGCAAGTGGTTCCTGAAAATAAGAACAGGGAAAATCCAATTTTTTTTTTTTTTTTTTTGCTGTATCAAAAAGAGCAAAAAAATGAACAAAATGCTAATATGTTCGCAATATGGCCTAAGGAATCTCTGTTATTCATTTTCTTGGAACCAATTTCCCCATTTGTAAGAGCCTTCAGAACCCCTGAGTAGATGGGCCCACAGCCCTGCTCACTCCTAAATTCCTACAATTGATTACACCTGATTCCAATAGCATGCCCTTGCATGCTAGTTATTTGCTGCTTTATTTTCTCTTTTGAAAATGAATATCAGCCAAGGTGGCCCTGGAGCCAAGGCAGTTCTATCTGAAAACACAGACCCACGGGCCTGCACCACTATTAAAATGCATTCTCATTGGGAAGGAGGCAGCTGAGGTCTGAGACCTTCAGCTGAAAGGGCTTCTGTGGAAATGTGTCAGGAATGGATAGGCTGAAAAGTTCACCCAGCCACGTGATTTGCAACATTCTGTTCCGAAGTCACAGTTAAAATCCAGTTGTCTAAAGTTGATCCAATTCAATAGAGTGAGACTTCTCAAGCAGTCGCAGCGATTCGACCCCATTATTCTCTCCCAGCAAAGTGGGCACACCAGGTTTGGAAACTTTTGAACTGTGTCCTTGACACTGAAAA